>NC_135480.1:109252633-109877633 GCF_052094955.1 Ictidomys tridecemlineatus
TTGAAGGTTTAGGTCACACTAGACTTTGATTTTGTCTTAACACCTTTCTTTTGTGGTCCTAGTTGTTCTATATTTTTTGTTTGTTTTTTGTAAGAGTTCTAGTTGTGGAAGTATATAAGACAGTGAATTTCCTCTGATGAACAAACTCCCAAGGAATAATAGGCATTTTGTTTTTTACAGCTGAAACATTCTGCAGTTTCTCCCAAGAACTAGTAAGATAACTAATAGGTGCTCAATGCCTAGGAAAGTTTCTGTGTAAAGGTGCAGGATACCTACCTGCTGTGGTAATGCCCTCCATGAGGAGGCTCTGTGCTAGAGTCTTAACAGCCTCCACCTTGATCTCAGACACTCAGTTCCTGGGAATAAAGGTTGTTAACCACAATGTTTCACCAAGTTCCTGCTGCTCCTGAACCTGTCCACATAACAGTAACTTTATACAATGAACTTTCTTGAGAACTACACAAAGCTCCTAAGAGTTTGTGAGGGGAAAGGGGAAAAAAAAACAAGGGAGAGAATTAAACAACAGCAGATGGGGTAGAGAGGGAAAATGAGAGGGAAGGGGAGGGGGATAGTAGGGGATAGGAAAGGTAGCAAAATACAACAGTCATTAATATGGTATTATGTAAAAATGTGGATGTGTAACCGATGTGATTCTGCAACTTGTATTTGGGGTAAAAAATGGGAGTTCATAACCCACTTGAATCAAATGTATGGAAGATGATATGTCATGAGCTTTGTAATGTTTTGAACAACCAATTTAAAAAAAACATTGCACATTACAACTTAGTATGTAACTGAGGAATAAGCTGCATAATGTTGCTGAGAATGTAACCTGCCTAATGATACAATGAACGATAATGTACTACTGATGCCAGTGACCAAATGTAACCTATTGGTATGAATAAAGTTGGCAGCTCCAACAAGCAGTCATTTTGCCATTTAGCCATTTTGCTTCTGCACCTTGCTTCTGTCTCTTTTTTCATTCTTTTTTTTAATATTTACTTTTTGGTGTAGATGGACATAACACAATGCCTTTATTTTTATGTGGTGCTGAGTATCGAACCCAAGTCCCGCCCGTGCTAGGCGAGCGCTCTATCACTAAGCCACAATTCCCAGTGCCTCCTTTTTCATTCTTTACAATTTTTATTTTATTTTATTTTATTTCTTTATATTTTGGGTACTGGGGATTGAACTCACTGAGTCATATACCCAGCCTTATTTTATATTTTACTTAGATACCAGGTCTCACTGAGTTGCTTAGTGCCTGATTTTCTGAGGCCAGCTTTGAACTTGTACTCCTCCTGTCTCAGCCTCCCAAGCCACTGGGACTACAGGTGTGCACCACCACATCCTGCAAGGACTTAAATTTATACTAGTGCATGATTACATTAGGATTCTATGTGACACTGGGTTTTAAGAGGAAAATCTTTTTTTAATTTGTTATAATTAGTTATACATGACAGTAGAATGCATTTTGACACACTATACACAAATGGAGCACAACTTCTCATTCCTCTGGCTGTACATGGTGCTGAGTCACACCAGTAGTGTAATCATATATGTCTCCACTCCCCTCACTCCTCTCTGCACAATCCAAAGTTCCTTCATTCTTCCCTACCACCCTCTTCATTATGGATCAGCATCTGCTGATCAGAGAAAATATTGGGCCTTTGGTTTGGGGGAATTGGCTTATTTCACTTAGCATGATAGTGTCCAGTTCAATCCATTTACAGGCAAGTAATTTATAGTGCCATAAGTTCATTCTTCTTTATGGATGAGTAGTATTTCATTGTGTATATGTACCACATTTCTTCACTGAGGTTGGTTCCATAGTTTAGCTATAGTGAAATGAGCTGCTATAAACATTGATGTGGCTGTGTTACTGTAGTATACTGATTTTAAGTCCTTTGGGTATGAACCAAAGAGTGAGATAGATGGATCAAATGGTGGTTCCATTCTAAGTTTTCTAAGGAATCTCCATACTTGCTTCCCAGAGTGGTTGCACCAAGTTTTAATCCCACCAGCAATGAATGAGTGTACCTTTTTCCCCACATCCTCGCCATGACTTATATTTGCTTATATTCTTGATCAATGCCATTCTGACTGGAGATAAAATCTAGAGTAGTTTTGATTTGCATTTCTCTAATTGCTAGAGATGATGAATATTTTTTCATATGTTTGTTGACACCTCCACAATGAAAACTACAGAACACCAAAGAAAGAAATTGAAGAAGACCTTAGAAGATGGGAAGATCTCCATTGTATTGCAGTTGAGAAGGCCTGATTCACAAGATAATCATACTTCATTCTAGATCAATATTAGATCTGCCCTTCCTTCTTGGGACATCTCATTGAATATTAATAATTTCAGGACAGGGACTTTGCTACTAAATAAAAAAAGTAATTAAGTATTCTGATATAAAGATAGATTTTTTAATTTTTTTTATTTTTATTGTTGGTTGTTCAAAACATTACATAGTTCTTGACAAATCATATTTCACACTTTGATTCAAGTGAGTTATGAACTCCCATTTTTACCCGGTATACAGGTTGCAGCATCACATCGCTTACACATCCACTGTTTTACATATTGCTATACTAGTGTCTGTTGTATTCTGCTGCCTTTCCTATCCTCTACTATCCCCCATCTCCTCCCCTCCCATCGTCTCTCTCTACCCCATCTACTATAATTCATTTCTCCACCTTATTTTCCCCCCTTTCCCCTCACTTCCTCTTGTATGTAATTTTGTATAACCATGAGGGTCTCCTTCCATTTCCATGCCATTTCCCTTCTCTTTCCTTTTCCCTCCCACTTCTCACCCCTGTTTAATGTTAATCTTCTTCTCATGCTCTTCCTCCCAACTCTGTTCTTAGTTACTCTCCTTATATCAAAGAAAACATTTGGCATTTGTTTTTTAGGGATTGGCTAGCTTCACTTAGCATAATCTGTTCTAATGCCATCCATTTCCCTGCAAATTCTATGATTTTGTCATTTTTTAATGCAGAGTAATACTCCATTGTGTATAAATGCCACATTTTTTTATCCATTCGTCTATTGAAGGGCATCTAGGTTGGTTCCACAGTCTTGCTATTGTGAATTGTGCTGCTATGAACATTGATGTAGCAGTCCCTGTAGCATGCTCTTTTTGGGTCTTTAGGGAATAGACCAAGAAGGGGAATAGCTGGGTCAAATGGTGGTTCCATTCCCAGCTTTCCAAGAAATAAAGATAGATTTCTAGGTCCCTTTCAGCTCCTGGGGGCTAATAGCTAAAGTTATAGAAAATGAAATTATTTTAACATACTTGATCCCCACTATATACTCAGCAATATTTGGTGTTATAAAGAACAATAAATATAAGACATGTGCTACCCTCAACGAGCTTAATAGTCTTGAGAAGGCACGTGCACTTGAAAGCAGTGACACTAAATAGAAGTACAGAGTTTAGTATGTAAAAAAGAATGACTGGGAATAACATACTTGAGTTGGTCCTTAAACAACTGATTAAAAATTGAATGGATTTTAGAGCTGAAAGTAATTAACAACATTTCATTAAATCTTTATTTTACAGGTAAAGTAACTGAAACACAGAGACCAGCTGTTCAAATTAGGATAGCAAATTTCTGAAATAAGAACTGTAGTCTCCTGATGCCTGACCCTTTGCTACTGCCCTCACAACACACTGCCTTTGTGGTTGCTGGGAAAGAAGAAAAAAGTAGAGAAGGCTATGACTCTCATCGGAAATGTACATCACCATCACATCATCACTATGGACATTTGTTGGGTGAGTAAACCAGGATGGGCTCATGTTATGAAGCACCATAAAGGAATGAGCATTTTGGGATGAAAATATAAGGCTAAACAGTCTCAATCTAAGTGTTCTAAATGTTAAATGAGAAATAAAAGAAATAACACAGTAATTTCAAAGATAATCAGATTCCAGAGGCTGAAGGAAGAAAATATTTATCACCTGCAACTCAGAGCATTAATATACAGGATATACAAAGAACTCAAAAAACTTAATGCCAAAAAAAATTAACACAATTAATAAATGGGCTAAGGAACTAAACAGGCAATTCACAGAAGAAGAAATACAATTGATCGACAAATATAGGAAAAACTGTTCAACATGTCTAGCAATTGGAGAAATACAAATCAAAACTACGCTTGAGATTACATCTCACTCCAATTAGAATGGCAATCATTAAGAATATAGCAACAGTAAATGTTGGCAAGGATGTGGAGGGAAAGGTATATACTCATACATTGCTGGTGGGACTGCAAATTGATGAAACCACTCTGGGAAGCAGAATGGAGATTTCTAGGAAAACTTGGAATGGAACCAACATTTGACCCAGTTATCTCACACCCCTCTATATATAACGGACTTAAAATCACAATACAGTGATGTAGCCACATTAATGTGTATAGCAGCTCAATTCACAACAGCCTATATATATATATATATATATATATATATATATATATATATATATATGTATGTATTATTATATATGTATGTATATACATATATAATGTATATTATTTATATTATATATATGTATGTGTACATATATACATATATATGTATGTATATATACACACACACAGAAAATACAATGGAGTATTACTCAGTCATTAGAAAGAATGAAATTATAACATTTGTTGGTAAATGCATAGAACTGGACACTGTCATATTAAGTGAAATTAGCCAATTCCACAAAACCAAAGGCCAAATGTTCTCTCTGTTTGTGGATGCTAACACATAATAAGGGGAGTGGGGAGAATATAAGTTCATTGGATTAGACCAAAAAAAGGGAGGGTGGGAATAAGAGAGACAGTAGAATGAATTGGACATAACTTTCTTATATTCATATATGAATACATGACCAGTGAAACTCCACATCATGTACAAGCACAAGAATGGGATCCTAATTAGAATAATTTATACTCCATGTATATATAATATATCAAAATACACTCTACTGTCATGTATATCTAAAAAGATAACAGTCTCAAATAAATAATAAAATAACAGTCTGAGTCTACATGTTCTAGAGGTTAAATGAGAAATAAAGAAAGTAATACAGGAATTTCAGAGGGGATCAGATTCCAGAGGCTGAAGGATAGTTAGAAACAGCTTGGTGGAAGAGGTAGATTGTAGCTGAGTATTCATTCAAAAGGCATATGATTTGGGAGGACATAATAGAACAATCCAGACAGATAAGGCAGTATGGGACCCAGAGTTAAATAAGCCAAATGACTTTGAAGACCACGAAGAACAAAGCTAACTGGAGTAGAACACTGGAGTCCAGAGAACTGAGAAATAAGGCTGAAAAGGCAGGATTCGGTCCAGATTGTGCAGGGACCCAAGAGCACTGAATTTACTTTTGCAAAGAGAATTCACTGCAGGGGCTTAAGCAGAAAAACTTGATTAATGTCTTAGAAAGATTCATCTGGTAATAATGTAGATGATGGACTGAACCAGGAGAGATAAAATGACAAGGAGCCATTCATCTAATAACAACAAAAATGAAGAATAACAATACTATATAATACCTATAATGTATGGAGTTATTACTTGGTTTACATTTAGCTACTCATTTGTTTCAGTCACTCCCCATCTGTCTGTGGCTCAGGGTTTATCTCTTACTTTTCCTGCTGCTAGTTCCTTTTTTCACCATCTATTCTTAATTTCCTCTCTAATTTGAGCCTTCTAATTTCTGCTTCAACAAGATTTTGCCTTGCTTGGGACCATTCCAGGCACTAATCACACATCCAAGCAATTTCCTAAGGAATCATTTCATTTTTAAAACCTACTGCCTCCATCTCCATTCTGTCCATATGAAAGAATTAACCAATGCTGAATGGCAGAATCTACCATATTTTTCTGCTTTATAAGAGATTAAGACATAGTATTAATTCTAACATTATACAATTTGGAGAAAATTCCATCATACATATATTGCATATATTTTCAACTTAGTTTGGAGATTCAAATATTTTTATACTTTTGTACATATGACATATTAGAAACAAATAAGCAATCATAATCCTTACTATCAAGAGACATACTGTTAAACCTGTGATACTATTTTATATATATATATATATAATTTTATAGCTAAAAAATAAGTTTAATTGTGCCTATAAATTCTTATACATGGGAAGGTCTTGGCCATGGCCTGCAGGAGGAGAGAATAGGTAACCCTCATAGTTGCGAGCCAGATGGAAATAAAAGCTGGAAAGGCAATATTAAGAGATACACACAAAAGATAAGAAATATATTTTTGAAGCGGGGCATTGACCTGTTGAAGAGACCTGATGGGTCTGATCCTAACAAAGGGAAAAGCCATTGAATGCTTTATTTATAGTGGAACACATCAAAGGGTTTCAGTGCAATAGGCTTCTGAGGAAAACAGGAAAAAGATGGGGAAAACAAGTTGTTTAGAGCTTGGCAGGTTACACCAATCTCCAGGAGATTGCATTTGAACCTAGGACTATGAGCTAAGACAGGGCATCAGCATGATATGAGTTTTCTAGAACTGGGGAATTTCACTTAGGGAGTTCCCAGAAAAGCAACTTCCCTGCCTTGTAATGTTCAAACAAACCCATAATTCATACACGGCTTCCAAAAGGAAGGTTAACAAGGGGGAAAAAAAGTCCAAAGTGAGTGAATAATAATTCAGAGATTATTCTTCCATGGCTTTTAATTTTGTTTTAAAAAAAACTACAGGAGACATCTGTAACTCTTATCATTCTTTAATAAGTCTGTGTCAATAGATGAAAAATACTCAGTTTTGATCAATAGATGCATCGGTAAATACAAGGTAACATTGGGATATTTTTGAAAACTAATATCCCTTGCCTGCCAAGAGAAAGAATTACTGGTCAACACTCAAATAAGTGCTCACCATGATATACTTTGACTTTGGTCATGAGAGCAAAATAAGATTACTAGAAACAAGTGGACTGGGACTATGCAGTCAGGAACAGCTCTGGCCAGTACAGCTTCCAAAAAATGGTAACCTCCATGTCATGTACATTGACTATTCTTTGCACATAAGTTAGATAATGCTTTCTTCTGCTTAATACAAGTTCTTTCTATACCCGCTTCAAAAACCTCTTTCACTCCTGATCTCCCCTCAGAAGCTTGACCAGGAAAATACTTCTTTTGCAATAGACTATATAATTTTGTCTTTAGCCTGGTTCAGCATCAGAAAACAAGGTCAAGTAGAGACTTCTAGGAGGTATCACATAGCAAAAACACAGAAATTCAACCAGAAGGCAAAGTTGAAGTTTTTGTGACCTATGGCTTTCCTCTTTCCAAGCAAAGGAAGTATGGATGCTTGAAAGACCAAGTTTCCAAAGTATATATCCTGGACTAGAGAAGAGAGTGTGGTCTTGGTTTGGGGAAAATGTAAGACATAAAATGTAAGATGATGTAGCCATTGGGTAAGGAAATATTTAAGAATACAAGGAGATATGGTTTACAGTCTTAAATATTTTAATGATATTAACGAGTTGGACGTCGAAGTAAACGATAAGTATCTAAATTTGCTGAGCCATCGTTACATCTGCTTTTATCAGTGCAGCAAAATGTTTCTGCCAGTATGTCATGCAATGGCTGGGTCATTCCCGCCTCACAGGGCTCACATGAGAGTTTTGCATAATTAAAGAGGTATCTGTCTGAAGAGAAGAAAAGCAAATGTGATTGCCTTGCCTCAATTCATCATCTTCCTGCAGTGGCTTCACTCTGGAACCTAAACAACTTTCTGAAGACTAGAATGAGTCATCAGTCCTCAGTCCTCATGTCTCTGGGGCCATGATCAAGCAAAAGTCACCTAATTACTTCCCACAGAGGCCCCATGTCCAGGTGTGTATCTGGAGAACTCATTTTCCTATACTTTTCCAGGATCCCAGATTCTAAAACTTAACTCCAGGGATGGTGGACAACACCGGTAATATTTTGTGTCTCTGAATTTCACTTACCTGTAGTGCGATCATGATAGTAATAGTTAGTTGTTCGACAACTCCTATTTCCTGACTCATAATTAAACTTCCAGCAGCTTGTCATGCCAGTACGGCAACCCGTTACAGTATAGTGTTCACAATAATGGCAAATTCGAATAACTACAGAAGGAAAGGAAAGCTTTAAAGAAATGCTCAAAAAAATGTAATTCTGCTTCCAAACACTGAGGCAGTTCAAACCTCACAAGAAGAAAATGACACTGTCCCCAGCCTCTCTCAGAGGTCTTTACCTCCTCCAATATTAGTAACTATGAGACCACCAAGAATTAAGGATCTGTGTCCCAAGTCTGAAGGTAGAAAGAACACACTGGAGTAGAGAAGAGTGGAAGGACAATGCTAACTCAAGAATATCCCCCTATTACTTATCCAAGAACTGCAAACCAAATACACCGTACTGTTCAGTCCTTCTCCTCTGCTTCCTGTGAATATACAAAAAAAAACAAATATATATATATATATCTTAAGTCATCTCATAGCATCCTCCAAAGCCATCCCTTTCACCACCCATCTTTGCCTCCCTCTTCAGAACTTACCCTTATCCTTGAAGAGTACTATGAATACACCCAGCAGAAGCAATTGGAACATCCTGGGACCCATCCTTGGGAAGATCTCAGTGGGAAGTTCCAGCTTTATTTATTTCCATCAATTACCCTCAGGCATCCCACTTCAATCATGAAACCATAAATTTCAGATCAAACCATCTGAGCCCTCTGTTATGTTCCCAGGAGAAGGTACATCCCGTCTGTGTTTGCAATCCCCCAGCTGCTTAGATCTCAGCCTACATAGACACCTACTTCATTTGATCAGATATATCATAAGGTACTAATTCATATGATTGCAGGGCCTCTCTCCTTTTCACTGTGTTTGTGTTTCTGCTAGTCTACAGGAAATGTTTCTAACATCACATCCACATGACATGCTTTCAAATAGGATGAAGCTGGGTCACAAAGCATCTGTGAGTGAGCTCTTCATTCCCTCCAATGAGTCCATGTGTTTCTCCTCACAGAATGTGGCAACAGGACCAAACCCCAGTACTCCAGCTATGGTCTGATTGCTAAGACCCTCTCTGATGATATACAGCAGCCTAGGACAAGGGGAAAAGGAGAAGAGGTAGAGATCACATCAGCTTCTCCTGAATTTAATTCATTAATATTTTTTCAAAAGAGAAAAAGACCATAACTTACTCCAATAGGAGAGACAAATGCTGTTGTCATGGGGACAAACAGGGAGAGATGTATTTGGACTTGTTATGGGGAAGAATTTGTGGGGGTCTGGAAGTGAGTCTTCACATTAGTTCCTGGCCTCAATCTTACTTTCACCAGAAGATGCTATTCTTTTTTAAAGTTTCTCCTTCTTCTGTCAGCTGCCAGCTCCTCAGTGAGGTATTTCCTAACCAGTATATAGATAAAAGAGCAAGATCTACACACATCTTCCTTATGCCTGACCTGAACTCAGTATTTCTCAAGAGTATTGAACACAGTTTGTGATCCCATGGCTTCTCTTCATTTGTGTGCATTTTTGTCTCTCCCCTTATGATACTCTCTGGATGCCAGGGTTTCCATTGCATTCACTGCAATCTCCTCAGGGCCTAGAACCAAGTCCTGCACATATCAGATCATCAGAAATAATGATGAAAAGATGAATGGAATGGTTGGATATGGGCAGCCTGGGAGGCCCAAGGGAATGAGTCCCTAATTCCAAGCTTACAGGATGAAATTCTTGGCTTTAAATTTGCAGTATTCACTATAGAACAGACAAGCAATGGAAATGACAGCTTTCCCTGTGGTGGACAGAGAATGAGTGTGGAACATATTTAGCTAAGCAGAGTCATTCAAGAGTCTGACACATCAGAGCAAAGCACAATTCCTAACTTTTACTGTGAAGGTACCCCTTCACACACCTGCCATGTGGCCCTGAACAAATACTGAGTCTCTTTGTGCCTGTTACTTAATATATGAAAAACAAGAACTGTCACAGGTATATTTGAGGTAGTTAGAACTTACAAGGATACACATGGAATTGAGGAAGAAAGGGCACAAACATTTAATAAGGTCCTACTTAATTTGAGGTATTCTCCTAGGCATGTCTATGAATTCTCTGAACAACCTTGTGGGTTAGGAATAATTGACTTCATCTTATTGATGAACCAGGGGTTGTTAGAATTAAAGTATTTTGGCTAGGGTAACAAGAATGCACATCATCTGACTCAATAGGATATTATCTTTTCCATACACTAGGAGTTCTGCAGTCTGGAGAAGTATTCCCAGGATTGGAGCTTCTGTCCTAGTATTATCAATGACAAAAGTGAGAGAATGCATGAGACTTTTCACCAAATGACAATGGGCCTCTCTGCCTGGCAGAGACAAGTTCACTCAAATTAGAGGGCCCCAGGAGCCCTGGTGATCTAGGATTGACATGCCTTCGTCAGGAAAGGGTCTTACACTTGGAAAATGGGAGACACTGGCAGCAATCCACAGGGTTAGAGCTAAGAACATCAAGCTTAGCCTTCCTGCAAAGGACTCCTTGCCCCAATACAGGAAGATGCTCCTGTACCACAACCTAGGCACCAGTGATTAAATGTGAGTAGAATTTCAAACTCCTCACCCACATCCTTCTCTTACAAGGAGAAGGATGTGTCCAAGCAAATTTGAACATTTTGCTCCGAATAAGTAACAAGAATTATAGAAATATACTGAACTTGTTAAGAAGGAAATTAAAAAAATATATTATACCCCAAATTCTGAAGAAAAAATAGTATGAATATTTAGCCACATTTCCATCCATTAATATTTCTCCAAAATATATCACAAATTCATATTAACAAGCATAATTGTTTTTTGCATCATATATGTGTTGTTCTGAGTTTTGCCCATAATATATTATTGTAGCATTTGTATCCTTAAACCACTGGAACATAAGGCCTAGAGTTGGGCAGCAAATGTAAGAGCTGGTCACCAAAGATGAGAGGCTGATGATTAGACCTGCCTTCTGGACTCAGCCATAGCTTTAGTCTCTACCTTTCAATGCCTCTCACTGTAGCAGCTTCCTGTGGGCTTTCCAGGAATACTTCTCTCTTCCAGAGAAAAGAACACTTGCTGACCCATCTGCTCTTTCCTCTCCACTTCTGGTGTCTGAGCCTCCAGAACTTTCTTGGCTCTCTCCTGTGTCCTCTCTTTGGCCCACAGCCTGTAATCTTCTCCCCTCCAACCATTGCTCCTACGCAACGCCTGTCATTTCTCAAACCTGATACTTAGACCTACCTCAGACCTGAGCTTCCTGCAACATCCTGGATCTACCCCAGAACATGAGTCTGCCAGCTAAGATCTCACCCTGGGAACCCTTGACCTTCCATCTCCCCCTGCACAGCCAGCCAACCCAAGTAAGCTTCCTGTCAAGCCCCACTTACACTCCTATTATTTGCCTTCCTAAGTTTCTACCTTGGACAACCTTGGACAGAAAGTATCATTTTAACATATATGTAAAATAAAGGAGTTGAGCATGGAAGACATGTGGTTCAATGTCAATTTTACATTCAAGAAATGGGACTCAAGCTGGCTGTGGTAGAACATGCTTATAAATCCAGTGGCTCTGGAGGCCAGAAGGATCATGAATTCTGAGTCAGCCTCAGCCAAAGCAAGGTGCTAAGCAACTCAGTGAGACCCTGTTTCTAAATAAAATATAATATAGGGCTGGGGATGTGGCTCAGTGGTTGAGTGCCTGAGTTCAATCCTTGGTACCCCATACCCCGCAAAAAAAAAAAAAAGAGAGAGAGAGAGAGAGAGAGAGAGAGAGAGAGAGAGAGAGAGAGAGAGAGAGAGAGAGGCAGAGAGAGACAGAGAGAGAGATAGAGAAAAGAAACAGGACTCAGCTAAAATGTCACGAGAATATAAAGACAGGGAGATCCTCACTCATATCCTTTCAAAATCATTCCAGAGACCATGTCAGCCAGGTGAGGGAAGAATGGAATACAAATTTGGTATCAGCTATGAATTTCAAGTCACTGCCTTTCACAGGTCATCTCCTACCAAATACCCAGCATAGTAGCTTAACTTGTTGAACTTAATGAAGGCCCAAAATAGCAATGACTAGCTTCTTCAGAAGGACTCTAAAGAGTTTCTCCATGACCTCTCACCTGCATCTTTGACTTAGCCGAGTTACCAAAGTCCCAGTATCTGAGGGTGAGAGGCTTCATTCTGGGTCTATTCTTTCAAACTATTCTAGCTACCAGTCTTCTGAATCCCAGGTCCTCTGTCTATCAGAAGCCATCACATTTGGGAAGTATGAGTTTGGGGATAGGGAGTTCCTATAGACTACCCTCAGAGTGCAGTTCTCTAGCTTCTGTCCACAACCTCAGTTATAGCAAACGCTCTTCATGTCTTCAGACATGGCAGGATTGACAGATAAGGCTGGAGAATAGGGACTAGATGTTCCAGCTCTGTGTTAGTTTTCATTGCTATAACAAAATACCTGAGAAAATCACCATGGAGGATGAAAGATTTATTTTGGCTCCCAGTTTCAGAGGTTCACTCCATGCTCAGATGACCTCCAGGCAGAAACAACACACTGGATAAGTGTTATAGAGGAAAGCTACTCTCCTAGTGGCTGCCAGGAAGCAAGGAGAAAGAGGAAGGAGTTGGGGACAAGGTATAGTCTCCAGGAGCATGCCCCCAGAGACCCACTCACTTCATCTAGGTCCCACCTTCCAGAGTTTCTATCACCCTCCAGTGGTCCAGTCAGCTATGAATTCTCCAATAAGTAATCCACTGATGAGATCAAAGTTCTCACAATCTAATTACTTCTCCAAACCTTTGAACATAACAGCATTGAGGACCAAATCTTTAATCGTTGAGCCTTTAGGAGTACGACATATTTAAACTCTTAACAAATACCATAGTGTGACTTCTGCATGTTCTCTCCTGCCCAAGAAAACCTATATATCATGCCCATGAGAGTGATAATGTTTACCTTAAGTTTACAAGATTTGTTATAAAGTTCTGGGAAAAGGAGGACCTACTGCCATCCTATATCACTTCATGGGATTCATTATTTATATTTTCAAAAAAAAGTGACCCAAGTTCTTTATCATTAGTGTTCTCCAATAGCAAAGCACAAGTAAATAACTGAGGTAAGATTATGACAGACTTAGGACGCTCAGGATCCACCCAAATATCCTAGTCAGAGTAAGTTTCAGTTGCTTTAGTCAGCAGGGGTCATTCTCAGAGATCACCAGTCCAGGGAGGACAGTGGGCCAGGGACTATAGGTGATATTCTGACATGGGATGGGAAAGACCCTAACAATGGGGCATATTTGACCTGATAAAGGTTAATTGCCACAAAGACTTACTTTTGGCTTGCATGTTGGAGTGGCCAGGAGATCAAGAACACTTTCTTCTAGATGGCCTTTGAAGTCATGAGATGACATTCAGAACACACTGGTTTCTCCCAGATGAGTGAACAGCCAGAAGATTAGCTGACCTCTGAGTCACTGAAGGAGAGTAATAGCTGAGCCTCTTCAACTCAAAGTAACCAAGACCAAAGATATATCCCTCAGAGGAGATGGAGATGTCCTGTCCAAGGAGCTCTACTTCTATTAGGGATGTTTTGGGAGTATGCAAGTACCTTTCTTTCCAGATGCAAACACCTAAGCATAAGCAGTTTTCTTCTGGAATGTCTACAGATGCTTGATAAAAAGGATAGAAAGAGAAACTAATTCCAGACCAAACCCAGAATCAGGCACAATTTCCAATTTTTAGATCTTTGCATCAATCCTGCCAATCCTTCTGTGCTCTCCCAATGACTAATCTTCAGTACTCTCATATTTTTTTTTGTCTTGGGGAGAACAGAATCACAGCTCCAAAGGATTAGAAGAAGGCATTGAAGAAAGAGAATGACCCTAGCCACAAAGGGGCACACTCCTTAAAGGCTGTGATTCAGATACAATTTGTGATTCAAATATCTGTGACCATACTCTGTATTAGTCTGCTAAGTCTGCCATAACAAAGTAACCCAGCCTGGTGGCTTAAACAACAGAAATTTATCTTTGGTTTGGGAAGCAAGAGGCCCAAGATCAAGTTTCTGACAGGACTGGTTTTCCCAGGGCCTCTCTCCTTGGCTTGCAGGTAACCACCATCTTGCTATGTCCTCAGAATGGTCTTTTTTCTGTGCATGCAAACCCTGGTCTCCCCTCTACCACCTGTGTCTCTGTGTCTCTCACTCCCCTCTCCTTAAAAAGACAGCAGTCATTGGATTAGGTCCCACCCATATGCCCTCTTTAGCCATAAACACATTTTTAAAGACTCTATCTCCATATAGTAACATTCTAACATTGATGACTAAGGGGTTCAAAACACAAACTAGAGGGAGACAATTCAGTTCATAGCAGGGCCTCTGGTGGAGCTAAAATTAACATGGAACATCAATGGCAGCATTTAATACAAATAATAATACAAATTCCTTTACTTTCAAATACACTTTCAAGAAAAGCCCACCAAAGGGGGATTTACATGAAGCACACAGAGAGAACCTGGAGAGCAGCAGATTGATTTGCACCTGGATGAAGCCTCTGAAGTGTAAGAAGTGATTGGCCCTGAGGCAGAGGTGCAGGCAAGCGTGAGAGGGAGTCAGACCCTGTGGTTTGGATTGGACACTGCCTATGGTTTCAAAGCAGTCCATGATGATCCTTTAACAGCTCTGAAATAAGTACTTGACCTTATAGATAGTAGAAGAAATTAACATGTTAAGTTTCCAACTGCCTATGAGTAAGAAAAAAAAATCTCTGCCTAGATATTGAGGTTAGAGGAATAAGTTACATCAGTAGAAGAAAACACAACACCATTTGGGAATTCAGCACATGATGGGAAAAACATGATAGCTGATGATCTTCTAAAGAAAATATCATTACAGAAATAGATAACTGAGAAAGAGCTCGAGAAAGTTCTCACTGGTAATTGAAGAAGAAGAAAGGACGTTAAATTGGCATGAGTAGCATATATAGTTTAGAGTTGGCATTCAAAGCCTCAACAACTTTATGAACAGATGTACAAACAACCAACATCTTGTACGCAGAGCCTTAGGTTTCTGTGAATGCAAGAAATGGTAAATATAAAATGATACACCTACAGTAGTCTGCTTTATTGCTTAGGGGCAAATTTGGGATTTATTTCAAAGGGGAAATAAAATAAAGTCAGGATATGAATATTCAGAGATTGGTATTCAAAATCTGATTATGCAGAAGACAAAAACCCCAGAAGCCAAATAATTGTTTGAGAGGAAGGGGGAAGTAAATACTAGAAATAAGAATCAAACTAGCACAAACAAAAGGAGAAATTTATTATAAGTGTTTCAAAGTCTATGTTTCATGGAACTCTGGTAGAGAAGCAATAGAATAAACACTAACACAAATCCCCAATCACCCTCTTTCTTCTCTGCCTCTTTTCATGAATATATATTTTTCCTTACTCTGACTTTAGAGGAGCTTTCTGTTCATCTGCTTTTTGGAATATGGCCATCATCAAGTGAAAGATATGGAAAATAACATCCCCTAAGAAAAGGGGAATGACAGCCCCTGGGGAGAAAAGGAGGACAGTGTGATCCTGAAGAGGAGGAAAGGAAGGCAAACAATGGGCTTTGGGTTCTGGGCTTTCATCCCTTTCCAGTAACAATGAGTCCGGGTAGAAAAGCAAATGATGGACTCTGGGCTCTGGACTTTAATCCCAATAACAATGAGTTTCAAGCTTTTACAACTGATTTAGGCCTTGAACCTGCACAACTAGTTTCCTGAATGCCCAACCGGCATATCCTCAGTCTCTAGTGATTAAGTCACACTAGACATTCTGCTGTGATTGACTCTTGTTGAGATCTAAAAAACAGACCCCTCTTGTAACCAGTCACCATTTTCCTCCCCTTAAATGTGCCATTCCGACAATGCTTAATAAAGACAACTTGCTGATCTGTTTGAGGTCTGCTTCCATTTTGGTTATTTTTGTTTACAACCAAGAGCTCTTATTATAACTCCTGAATTCAAGAAAGTGACAAATCCATCCTGGAATCTGCTCTAGAATCCATTCCAAATGCCTTAGAAGGACACTGAGCAGCTTAGCTTGAGTCTGTTGCCTCCTCTGTGCAGGTCTATTGGGCCTCAGAATTTCTCTGTCCTGTCCTCTTCCTTTCCAACCTCAGGTACAAGACAGACCAGTTCATTTCAATTTATTCATGCCCTGCAGATGCCATTTCTGGCCATGGCTGCCTATAATGCACCACTGAATACAGAAGCATCTCTTGCAACTCTGCCCAATATGATAGTGCTCTATTAATGTCCTTCCTATGTCTTCAAACTTCCAATTCATCTTCAGGTTGTGATGGAGACCCCTCCATCCATGGATGCTCATTTTTAGGCCCAAGTATTTGTTTTCAATACATCATAAGGACATACAACATGAGGACATATAAATACGAGAGAAGTACAAATCTTTTTCCCTGAAGGAAACACAATGAAGAACTGTACTGCTTTTGAAAAAACACTACTCATCAAATCTACTGATTACTCACATATATTGTCATTTCATACTAGATAGTCCAGATTTGAGTAAAAGTTTGTCAAACAAGGACAGCCTGCTCTCAATTATGAAGCAGATTCTACAGAACAGTATTTCTCAAGCTGTCTCCAACCACACTGGTTTTTTGAAGATGAAAAATCCTAGATCCCAAAAGAAATGAAAGACCTCTACAGTGAAAGTTACAGAACACTAAAGAAAAAAAATTGAAGACCTTAGAAGATGGAAAGATTTCCCATGCTCTTGGATAGGTAGAATTAATATTGTCAAAATGGACAAACTATCAAAAGCACTATACAGATTTAATGCAATTCCTATTATAATTCCAAAGACTTTCTTTGTAGAAATAAAAAACACATTCATGAAATTCATTTGGAAAAATAAGAGATCAGGAATAGCCAAAGCAATTCTTAGCAAGAAAAGTGAAGCAGGAGGCATCATAATATCAAGACTTAAATTTTACTACAGATCCATAATAACAAAATTGCCATGGTATTAACACCAAAATAGACATGTAGATCAATGGTACAGAATAGAAGACACAGAGGAAAAAACCCACATAAATACAGTTATCTCATACTAGACAAAGGCACCAAAAACATACATTGGAGAAAAGTTAGCCTCTTTGAGAAATGGTGCTGGGAAAACTAGAAATCCATATGTAGCAAAGTGAAATTAAATCCCTATCTCTTACCCTGCACAAAAATCAAGGATTTAGGCACTAGAACAGAGACCTAGTAGAAGAAAAAATAGGTCCAAATCTCTATCACAACTTAGGAACTGACTTCCTTAACAAGTCTCCTAAAGCACAAGAAGTTAAATCAAGAATCAATAAATAGGATGGATTCAAACTAAAAAGATTCTTTGTGAAACAATAATGTGAAGAGAGAGCCTACAGAATGGTAAAAATCTTTGCCATACGCACCTCAGAGAAAGCACTAATCTCCAGGATATATAAAGAACTCAAAAAACTAAATTCCAAAAAAACAAATAACCTAATTAATAAATGGGCTAAGGAACTGAACAGACAATTCACAGAAGAAAAAATACAATTGGTAAACATATGGCACTTGCCAGTAAATGGATGAAACTGGAGAATATTATGCTAAGTGAAATAAGCCAGTCCCCCAAAAAAGTTTATCTCTAGCAATTAGAGAAATGCTAATCAAAATTACACTGAGATTCTATCTCACTCCCGTTAGAATGGCAATCATCAAGAACATAAGCAACAATAAATGTTGGTGAGGATGGGGGTGAGGGGGAGGTATACTCGTACATTGCTGGTAGGACTGCAAAATTGGTACATCCACTATGGAAAGCAGTATGGAGATTCCTAAGAAAATGGAACCACCATTTTACCCACTTATTCCACTCTTCATTTTATACCCAAAGGACTTCAAATCAGCATACTACAGTGATGCAGCCACATCAATGTTTATAGCAGCTTAACTCACAATAGCCAAACTATGGAACCAACCTAGGTGCCCTTCAACAGATGAATGGATTAAGAAACTGTAGTATATATACACAATGGAATACTACACAGCCTTACAGAATAATGAACTTATTAAATGGATGAATCTGGAAATATTATGCTAAGCGAAATAAGCCAATCCCAAAGAAACAAAGGCTGAATGTTCCCTTTGACATGTGGATGTTAATTCACAATAAGTGGGGAGGGTGGGAGAATAGAGGTATTTTGGACTAGACAGAAGGGAGTGAAAGAGGGGAGGAGGTATGCGGTAGGAATGATAGTAGAATTAATCATACATTGTTGTGCATGTATGCTTACAGAATTGGTATAACTCTAATTCATGTACAACCAAACAAATGAGAAGTTATACTCCATTTATGTATGATGTGTCAAAAATGCATTTTACTGTCATGTATAGCTAATTACATCAAATAAAAATATATTTCAGCCGGGCGCAATGGCACCTGCCTATAGTCCCAGCGGCTCAGAAGGCTAAGACAGGAGGATCGCAAGTTCAAACCAGCCTCAGCAAAAGTGAGGTGCTAAGCAACTCAGTGAGACCCTGTCTCTATAAAAAATACAAAATAGGGCTGGGGATATGGCTCAGTGTACAAAAAAAAAAAATTCCTGGACCCCAATATTATTTCCAGAGTCTTTTGAGATGGGGTGTGAGGTCATTGCAATTTGAATACTTTCAGTAATGTTAGTTGCAACCTCTCCAACCACTCCAATCATACCTATAAAAAGATAGCGCTCTTTCTCTCTTAAATACATGGCATGCATCCATTCATAAAGGAAAAGAAAAGGTGTGAACTTTTCTCTTGAAGCTATGTATGACCCTGATAAACCCATACTGTAGAATGTGATCTGATATTAATGACAAGCATCACTCACCTTGGATACTTGTATTGTGACTTGTTCATTTTTTCTATTCCTAATACCAAGAAGAGCATCTGACTCAGGATTGAAGTACTCATCAAATGAATGAATTTTACAAAGGCTTGCCTGTGGCATGAAGCAAGCAAGATATGCTTCAATCTTTGTGTTGTGTGATATCCTACTCCATACAAATCACCATTCGAGCCCCAAATTGGGATTTCTGACTTTCTTCTCATTTGACTACAATGAAAAAGATTTGAATTTGATAGTTGATTACTTAACAGTAGTCAAGTACTTTCAATAATGTGGAGAATGGGGCTGGGGATGTGGCTCAAGTGGTAGCGCGCTCACCTGGCATGCACGGGGCGCTGGGTTGGATCCTCAGCTCCACATAAAAATAAAATAAAGATATTGTGTCCTAAAACTAAAAATAAATATTTAAAAAATAATGTGGATAATATTATGGGTTTGGGAAGTATACCTTTTTTTGTTGTTCTTTTTTTATTGATTGTTCAAAACATTACAGAGCTCATGATATATCATCTTTCATACATTTGACTCAATTGAGTTTTGAACTCCCATTTACCTTTAAAGATTTCAAGATGAAAAAATGTCATACATACAGAAGGACATATAAAATATTCAAGTTGAAACAGTGGTGGCAGAAGGCAACAAAGGAAAATTAAAAACAGAAACCAGTACAAAGTTATACTTGCTCTTCCTTCTTCTCAGCCTTTTAAGGAAACTTGACAGTCCCTGCTTCCTAAGCAGCCATATCCCATACCACAGGAGCACAAAAGCCCCAGCTGATTAAGCCAGCTTGGGTTTTTGAACTGAGTGTAGACAGATCCACAGACCATGGGTCTATGAACCTAGGAGGAAACAGCAAGCTGAGCCTTTCCCATATACGAAGAATCTGAACTTATAAAGATTAAGTGAGATCTGAGTGTACAAATGTCCCGTGACACAATAAGAACAATCAAAACCAAACAAATGAATGTATAAAGATACAGATAATTCATAGAATTAAATATTAGGAAGAAAAAAAAGAACAAAGCAAATTTTAGAAGTTGTCTGAATCCGTTCAAGGAAGCCAAATCTCTTGCAATCATTGGAAATCACATTCAGAAATTAATCATCCAGCATCATTAATACCTAATCAAATTATATTTCTTATTTTTAAACATCTTTAATCTTCTGGTTAATTTTCAAAACATGAAATAATATATTGCATACTTTAAATAATACTGGAAAATAAAATGACATTCTTGCCCCCAAATCACATATTTTCAAGATGACCAGTTTATAATGTAATCACACCCCACTACAACAGTGGGAGTTAAAGTCCTAAAGAAACAACTGTCACAGGAATCTGTCCCCAGAAGAAAGGCCCTGAAACGCTTCCTCTTGCGCCCTCTGATGGAGCATGTCCTGATTGCCACAGGATGAGGCCAATCTTCCTACTGGTTCAATTCAGCAGACAGAGGTCTGGCCTCAAGTCTTTCATTCATTCAGCAACTATTTGTCAATTCCATCTCTACATATCAAGCACTGCCCTAAGAGCTGAGAAAACAATTATAGATACGACAGATATGATTTCTAATTCTCTCTCTCTCTCTCTCTCTCTCTCTCTCTATATATATATATATATATATATATATATATATATATATATGCAAGTAAAATTATGAAGTATGATGAAAAAAGCAAAGAAAGTACATGGGTATAAAATGGATATAAAATATAAAATTACAAGATGGTCAGAGAAGAAAGATGAATATGCCTGAATTGTGGAGTAATGGAGAGAAAGTGTATGGAAAGGTCCAAAGGCATGTGGGAAAGGGTCTGGCATGGATAAGAAATAAGAGCACAAGGATTGGCGATTAGTGAGAAAAAAAAAAAAGGACTGGAAAGGCACACTGTAGCTACTGTGGGGAGAACAGATCAGAGACAGAAAGAAAAGTGGAAACACTGATAGGATATGAAGAGATGATGGTGCCTGGGGCTAAAGATGCGGTGGGATAGATGGAGAGAAATCTAAGCACCAAGCACCCCAAGGTATATTTTTGCTCATTCTTTCCTTTGTTCTCTTTCATGCTAGGAATTGAAGCCACAGCCTCACACATACTAGAAAAATGTTCTCCCCCTGAGCTATATAAACAGCACCCACACCCTGCCACTTTATTTTTAATTTTGTGAGACAGGGTCTCACAATTTGATGAAGCTAGCCTCAAATTTGCAATCCTCCTGCCTCAGCCTAGTGAGGTGCTAGTATTTCAAGTGTGTGCCACCATCCAAAGCCTGAGATACATTTTTAATGTATAATCAGTGATCTACTAGGAAGTCTGAAGTAATTTTTATTCTGAGGGATAGGTGTATATCAAAGACTGCCAGGTTTCTGATACATGCAAAAGGTTGGGACTATCACTATTCTTGTGGAGAAAACTAGTTTTTGAGGAATTTTGGAAGTCTAGTATGAAAAAGGGAGATAATAATGTAACATAGTACATATTGTATCTGAGAGATTCGGGGGAGATTCAAATAAAATGGCAAAATATTCAGTACTTAGGTGACTGTGTTGCTCAGGGGTTAAGACTGAACAGAAAATAAAAATAGGAAGAGTGGATTATCAACATAAAGATGTTTTAGGATGAAATAATCAAGGGGATGGAAATGTTCTTTAGAGGAAGAATTTAGATTAGAAAGTGAAAGGAATCTAAAGCTAAGACCTAAGGAATGACAACATTTGGGGTTTGAATAGAACAAGAGGAGTAAACTTTTAAAAGAAACTATTCTTTTAAATGATTGCCCTTGATATTACAGCATACACCTTAAATTTATTCCAAGAAGTTACTGATTGTCACTTTTCCCACATTGCCATTAAGTTCAGAACTTTAGCACACTCTATTTCACTTAATTCTTCCTAGCTAAGGTTTTATTGTTGTAATTATTTAAACGCTACATAGCCAAATAATTAGTGAGCTTGAAGACACTGAAACTGGCATTCAAAGAGAAGAAAATGGAAAAGACATAACAAGATATCTAAAACCTAGAGGACAATTACTAAAACTATGCATAACGGGAATACCATGAAGAGAAGGAAGAGAAAAAGGAACAAAAGAAATATTTGGAGTAATAATGAAAGAGAATTTTCCAAAAAGATTTATGGACACTAAGCCAGAGATTAAAAAAATAGAGAATGCCAAGCAAGTGAAACACAAAAAATAAAAATGAAAAACTACATCTAGTTATACCATGGTAAAAAGTGCAAAAAAACAGAGGCAAAGAGAAATTCCTAGAAGAAGTCAGGTGTAAAAAGCCACCTTACCTATAAAGATACATGTGCTGATAGATAAGTAAAATGAGTGGCAGCAATGACATAAGGGACAGGAGGGAGAATTTAGAATTGTTTTGTTATTATAGGTTACTCACATTACCCATGATGTAGTGTGTGTTATTTGAAAGGAGACTTGGATTATTTTTCTTTTTTCTTTTTTTGATATAATGAGGCCATTATACTTTTTTTTAGTTATACATAGCATTAGGATTTATTTGACATAATTATAAAAGCATGGAATATAATTTTTTCTAACTCAGTTTCTAGCACTTCCCCTTTCCCTCCTCTCCTCCTCTATTTCCTCCCCACCTCTAGTCTACTGATCTTTCTGCTATTTACTCATGGTTTTATTTAGTCTTGTGAACATACTTGATGGTAAGATTCACTATGATATATTCATATATGTACATGGTGACATGGCTCCCCATCTGACAGGCCATGCAGCATACTGATCCCTGCCGGGAATCCATAGCAGAGTATTAGAGCAGCCCAGCAGAGGTCTGGGTAGATGCAAGCAGTAGGGGCAAGCACAGCCTGTGGCCTTGTAGAGACAGCCATATAGACCTGGTAGTCTGAGGAGCTTCGCGAGCCAGAGTGGCCAACCTGTCACCCTTCCTCAGCCAAGCCTGGGCATGATAGGAATGTCTGCTGCAGAAGCCCACTTCATGAAGCCCTGCCGCCTAGACCATCCCACAACCTTGACCTCCACTTCCTGATCTGCAGAGAGAAAATGAAGGTGTACCAGATCCAAAGGGAAGTCAGGACTCCAGAGTTGACCAATAGCCACTTAGTACATTTATAAACACTAATTATCATGAATTTGGACCCATAGCATCAGTACTTATTTCAAACCCAAATTAGCATAAGTTTGGACGAATTGCAGTGACCCAAGTGCTATATAAACCCCTAGACAAGCACACTCCAATAGAGAAAGCCTGCTACCAGGTCTCCTCTTGCACTGCAACAGTTGGCAAGGATGTAGGGGAAAAGATACATTCATACAGTGTTGGTGTTACTGAAAATATATACTCAGTATATATTTGAATATATACTGAGGAGTGGGATAACTGGGTTTAGTAGTTCCATTCCTAGTGTTTTGAGGCATCTCCATACTGCTTTCCAGATTGCTTGCATTAATTTGCAGTAACACCAACACTGTATGAATGTACCTTTTCCCCCAAGTCCTTGCCAACATTTATTTTTACTTGTATTCCTTATAATTGCCATTCTGACTGAAATGAGATGAAATCTCAATGTGACTTTAATTTACATTTGCCTAATTGCTAGAAATGTTGAACATTTTCTCATATATTTATTGACCATTTGTATTTTTAATTTTCAGCAGTATCTGTTTAGTTCTTTTGCCCATTTATCAATTGAGTTATGGGTTTTTCAATGTTAAGTTTTTTTAGTTTTTTATATATTCTGGATATTAATGCCCTATCTGAGGTATAGGTGGCAAAGGTTTTCTTCCATTCTCTAATCTCTCTCTTCCCGCTCTCATTTCCTTTGCTGTAGAGAAGCTTTTTAATTTGATGCCATTGCACTTAAAACTGATTTTTCCATTTTATCTTTTCTTCTTTAAGAGTCTTGTTAAGGCAGTCAGATCCTGTGCTGACACATTGGAGTGTTGGGCCAACATTTTCTTTTAGCAGTTGCAGAGTTTCTACTCTAACTTCTAGGTCTTTGATCCACTTTGAATTTTGTGCAACGTGAGAGATATAGATTAAATTTCATTCTACTACATATGGATTTTTGTATTTCCAGCACCATATGTTAAAAAGGTTATCTTTTCTCCAAAGTATGTTTTTTGCACCTTTATCTAGTATGATATAACTATTTATGTGGGTTTGTCTCTCTCTTCTAGTTTATTCCATTGTTTTTCATGCCTGTCTTGGTGCCAGTACCATGCTGTATTTACTATAGCTCTGTAGTATAATTTGAGGTCCAGTATTTTAATATCTCCTGCTTCTCTTTCCTCTCTAAGAATTGCTTTGGCTATTGGGGGGTCTCTTATTTTTGCAAATCAATTTCATACATGCATTTTCTACTTCTGTAAAGAATGTCATTGGAATTTTGATAGGACTTGCATTAAATTTAATGTGCTTTTAGTAGTATGGCCATGTGGACATATTAATCTGCCTGTTCAAGGACATGGGAGATCTTTCCATGTTCTAAAGTTTTCTTCAATTCTTTCTTCAGTGTTCTAATAGTTTTCATTGCATAGGTCCTTTTCCTCTTTCATTAAATTGATTCCCAAGTATTTTATTTTTTGAGGCTATGCTAAATGGAATAGTTTTCCTAATTTCTTTTTCTGCAGATTCATCTTTGGAGTTTAGGAATGTATTTGATTTATGGGTATTAAGAAATGAAGTGAAATTAAGAGCTGGTGTATTGAAAATATTTACAAAATCATCTCACCCCTCTAACAAGATTGAAAAAAAAGAATTTCTAATATCTGGACTGAAGCACTGGATATTAATACAGACCCTGTAGCTACCAAAAGAAAAATAAGGAAATTCTATGAAATACTCTTTACACACAAGGTCAACAATTTGAAAAATATAGGCCAATTCCTCAAAATATCACCAACTATGTCAAGTCATCCAATATGAAATAATTTAAATAGCCCTATAAATATTAAGAAAACTAAATTAGCAATCAAAAACCTTCCCACAAAGTAAACCCAGGCCCAAATGACTTCACTGGTGACTTCAAGAAACATTGAAAGAAAAGTTACCACTAATCCTTCACAAACTCTTCCAAAAAATTAAGGAAGGAGATTTCTTTATAACTTCTTCTTTGAAACCAGTATTACTCTGATATAAAAATTGAAGACAGTACAGAAAAAGAAGCTATAGACTAACATCACACATCATGAGATAAAAATCCTTAATGAATATTAGCAAACAAATCCCATAAATATGTAAAAGAATTATACTATGTTATCAAGAGAAGGTTTATTCTAGGATGCAAGACTTGTACAATATTCAAAAATGAATAGAATTTATATCATCCTATTAAGAAGTTCAGGAAGCAAAATCATATGATCATATCAATCAACGCTAAAAAGCATTTTACAAAATGTAAATCTCATTTAAGATTTAAATTGTTAAAAAAAACTTGCAGAAAACCAAGACTAAGAAGGAATGTTTCTCAACTAAAAGAGCTTCCACAGAAGTAAAGAGCTCACAATTTTTTAAAGATAAAAGAATGAATGCTTTGCCCTAAGATGAGGAATGAGGCAAAGATATACTTTTTATCACTCTTTTTCTACATAGTACTGGACATTCTTGTCAGTGCAGTAAGGCAAGAAAAGGAAACTAATGAATTCATTTTGCAAGAAAGAAATAATAGTGTCCCTCTTCACAGATGGCATGATTGACTATATAGAAATTCATAAAGAATCTCTCCAAAACATTAGAATAAGCTGATTCAGCAATATGGCAAGATATAAGACAAACAATTAGCATCTACCACATTTGTTCTTCACTAGTAATGAACAAGTGGAAAACAATATTTAAAATATAATACGATTTATAATTCTTCAAAAATTAAATACTTAGTAAAAATCTAACAAATTTCATAGGATTTGTATGCTGTGAATTTTTGATTATATATATATATATATATATATATACATAATTATATGTGTGTGTGTGTGTGTGTGTGTGGTGTGTGGGGATAGAATATTTGTGTTTTCATCACTGTTTCCTTTCTGGTACACAACTCCTAAAACCCTTGGAATCTCTAAAGTGATGAATGTCTTGTTGTATACTAATGTATTAACTGATGGGTGGGGGCTCCTGAATAGCTTCAGGGTGGGAATGTTTACCAGAGGAACCATCCATGTGATTAGAGGATTGAAAATTTATTCCAACCCCAGCCTCTGGGGAGGAAAGAGGGGCAGCAAGTAAAGTTGAAGACTAATGGCCAATCACCCATGCCTATGGAATGAAGTTCTATCAAAACCAAAAAGATAAGGAGTTCTGAGAATTTCTGGATAGCTAAACCTGTGGAAGTGCCCAGAGGTAGCCATGTTAATCAATTTTCTGTCACTATGACAAAATACCAGAGATAAAATCAACTTAAAGGGAGAAAAGATTTATTTTGGCTGTTTCAAAGATTTCATTTGGCCCTGTTGCCTTTGGGCCTGTGGCAAGCTAGAACATCTTAACAGGGAGTACACAGTAGAGTAGAGACTGCTTATCTCATGGAGGCTCAGAAGCAAAATGAGAGAGAAGGGGACCTGGATCCCCATATGTCCTCCAGGGGCATGTCTTTAGCACACAAGACTTGAGGGATACTCCAGATTCAATGTGGCACACAGAAAAAGGTATGAAAGCTTTATACCCCTTCCCACATAGCTTGACCTATGAATCTCTTCCACCTGGCTGTTCATTGCTACCCTTTGTACTATCCTTCCAATATATAGGTAAACAAAAGAAAATCGTGTCTCTTAATTCTGAGAGTTACTCTAGCAAATTAATTGACCCCAAAGAGGGAATAGTGGGAATGATTAATTTATACCTGACCCATCTGAGTACAGATGATAGCTGATGACTTGTGACAGGCATCTCAGTACCATAGGAGCAGTCCTGTGGTACTGAGCCTTAACTGGGGGAATCTGACCTTACCTCCAGGGAGACAGTGTCAAAATTGTATTGAATTAGAGGAAAGCCTATGGATGTTGGCTGGAGTATCTACCCGAAAATTGCTTGCTTTCTGTGGAAAAACCCTCACACCGCTGGTGACATAAATGTTGAGTGAATGATTATGTACAAAGCAGGAAATGCATTTTGGGTTTTGCTCTATCTTATATGCTAAAAATAAAACACTTATGAACAAAATAAAGAAATCAAAGATCTAAATAAAACAGAGGATATTCATGAATTCAAAGATGTAAAATAGTAAAGATATCAATTTTCCTCAAATTAATCACAGTTTTAGCACATTCCTTATGAAAACCTCAGCAAGAATTTTTGTAGATAAAATTTATATTTAAAAGTAAAGGAGGGCCTGGGGTTGTATCTCAAGTGGTAGAGCCCTCACCTAGCATGCATGAGGCACTGGGTTTGATCCTTAGCACCACATTGTTGAACCCTGATACAAAGAAAAGACCACCAACTCCAATTTTAAATCAAATTAAAACAAGCTTGTATTTGTGTACACAAAGAGAGCTGATCAGTGGCTGTCTCTCCTAACATTGGCTAGAGAGCAGCATCCCAGCTCTCCAGGAACGAGGTTTAATAGCAAAAAATGTTGCAAAAGGGGGTGTATTGAGAACTTACAGATAACAGGATTTTGACAAACAAAATACAAATACAGACAATAGGTTAATGATCTACATGGCTTAACATTTCAAGTTAGGGAATAAATTTAAATCGAAACATCAGAATTTATGAGGTGCTGCTGAGGTTTCAGAGAGGGTCATTACCTGGTCAGGGAAAGCCAGGCACTGGTGAGTTCAAGGCATGGGCAGGAATTCCAGACAAGTTTAGAAATCACAGTAATTTATAATAATACAGGAATTAACTTTTCATGACTTCGTGATGAGATGGCTCCCAATCTTAAGATGGAATTAGGCTGGGTTCATCACACATAACAATAAAAAATAAAGGCATTATGTGTGTGTGTGTGTGTGTGTGTGTTTATTTATGGAACTAAATAGCTAAAGCAATTTTGAAAAAGAATAAAGTGGTAGGATGAAGTCTACCCAATTTCAAGACTAATCACTCAGCCGCAGTAATCAAAACTGAATTATTGCTAGGGGATAAACATACAGACTGATGGAACAGAACAGATGCCAGAAATAGACCCATAACAACATGCCCAACTGATAAGAGCAAAAACAATTCAGTGAAGGGAAAATACTAGTAGTTGGATATCTGTGGGAAAAGACAAAGCAAGACAAAACCTTCAACCTAAATCTCACCTGGTGCAAAAATTAACTCAATATGGTTCATGACTTAAAAATAAAAATGTAAGACTATAAAACTTTTAGAAATAAAATACGAGAGGAAATCTTTGGGATACAGAGCTAGGCAAAAGTTCTAAATGTATAATTAATAAAAGAAAAATTAATCAACTGAACATAATAAAATATAAAACTTTTGCTTACTGAAAGACTGTATTGAGGAGGCAAAAATGGAAGCTATGAACCTGAAGAAAATATTTGCAAACTATGTATTTGGCAAAAGTCTAATTGTTAGGAATAGAAAGTATTCTCAAAATCACCATTAAAAAATCTGATTTGAAAATGTATTAAACACAAAGAGACAATTCTGAAAACACAAGAAACATTGCTGAAGAAAATGTGTGACCCATGCAGAGATTAGAAGAAATATTTCTCTGTGTTTTATTGGGCCCCAACAGAAAACAGAGCTTATTTTTCCTTTAGAATGGCTGAAGGAGTACAGTGTAAACTCAAAGCTACAGATGAATCTATTTCCTTGACATTTTCAGGTAATGAACCAATAAGTCCAGTGTGCATGAAGGGGCATGCTTAAGGTAGGTAGAGTTGAATTTTTATTAAAACAGGCCTCCAGGTTCATGTTGTAAGTCTTTGATCAGTCCCCTTATGATATCTTCTGATACAGCTCTCTTTTTAAATGATAGTATACCCTACCATACACTTCCCTGAGCAATTACACCTATTATCATACTATATACATTTACCTATGAGATGACTATTCCAAAGTCTCCAAGTTAGATCTTATACATCATCTCTCCCTAGCTCCAGGTGAGTTTGATGTGGCTAAAAAACACCTATAAATTAAGTGCCACAGAGAAGAGCACAAAATTGAAATTGGACAATCAATTTTCTTTCCCAGTGATTAGTATGAGCATTAGGGGAGAAAAAAAAAGATTTCTCTTATTCTGAGAATAAGAATTCAAGACAATGTAAACGTGGAGCTGCCATCTTCTTAGCCATCTGAGAACTGCCTGAGAGTGAACTTAACCCAGAGAAATGCTAAACTAAGGCACAGAGGTGAAGATGAAGTAAAGAGAGAATATACCTGTTGAAGTCATTTCAACTCCCTACTCTAGTTAGATATGAAACCAGTGCTATCCCTTGAATTGACTGTCTACAGAAAATATTTTCTCCATGTTGCTTAAGGTAGTTTGAATTGGGGTTTGTCATATAAAATAATCAAAATGATGGTCATCATAATAATAAATGATAATTTAACCCTCATCATTTCTTCTGCTATACCTTTCTCTTACTTTGTCCTATGGCTAGCTGCTATATGAAAAAAAAAACTATTTTATAAGCCTCCTGGGGAATCTTCAGGGTATAAACAGAATCAGTCACAGAGTCCTTAAAAAAGCAGTGGCCTAACCTAATTAGAAATATGTTACATAAAACTCTGGTAAAATTTTAAGGTATATCAACATATATAACAGCATTAGGAATGAAATTTTATACAAAAGTGTTGAGAGCCACAGCCAAAGGGGCCCCAGAAAACTTCCAGCTGCCAGCTGATTGGCTCCTCTGTGGTGATGCTCATTGGGCTGTTTCCCCGCCCTTTCAGACCATGGAGCTGCTCATTGGGGGACTTTTTTGGCTCCGCCCACACGACCCAGCCAATCAGCCTCAAGAGCAGGAGGAGGGGGCGAGGTTGAGAGGCTTTTGGGAAGCCAGTGGTGGAAGTTGGGCTCTGAGGGAATTCCTGAAGAGCTCCTGTGATGTGGCGTGTGTTCTAAAAAAAATAAAGTTCGTTTCTTTTGAATTAAAGTTCGTTTTCTCCTGAATTGTGCCCAGCCAGACTGCAGTATTTGGTGGGCCACACGGGGAATGACTGAGGTAAGTGATAAGGTAAAATGCTCGCCCCTGAGGGCAGGGCGAGAGGATGGGTAGCCATTTTAAGATTCTTCTTTTGTTTTGCTTCACTTCTGTTTTAAGTTGCCTGTCCCTGGAGATGTGTAAGATGGAAGAAAAACTGCTCACATCTGAGGAACAGATAGGGAGAAAGGATGGATGGACATTTCAGAAGGATAGAAAGGCTATTATAATGATTTTTTGTTGTTCCAATTTTGTTTCACTCTGTTTCAGTTTTGTTTGGCATTATCTTGTTGGGTTGTATTATAGTAGAAATATGGGATCAGAAATTAGTAAAAAAACAAACTGAAAGAGTGTTAAGTAAATTGTTAGAGGAAGGAGGAATCTCAGTAAAATCGAGAACAGTCAGAGCATACATTGATACAATACAAAAATGTAGCCCATGGCTTTTTAAGGAGGAGTTGTTAAATATATCACAATGGAACCATCATGGTGAAGATTTAAAAAGAATAGAAAAGAAAAGCCCAGGGACTCTGCCAGTTGGCACATTGCCATTGTGAACGTTCGTATCTTGTTTACTTAGTCCAAAGCCTTCAGTTCAGACAATGGTGGAGGAAGGAGAAGACATATTGATTCAAGTAAAAGAGAAAGTCTCTCGAGCTAGTCAGACAGAGGAAGAAAGTTTAGAGCAGAAAAAGCCATCAGGGGAAAAGTTACAACAGGAGACTGCTACTAACACCTTTCTATCACCAGAGGGCGTAAGTGTCCAACCAACAGCACCACCTCTACAGGAAGACTACTACTACTAACACCTTTCTATCACCAGAGGGAGTAAGTGTCCAACCAACAGCGCCACCTCCATATGCTGGGAGGCCCCCCAACCCCCACAGTTGATAGATGGGATCCTGAGACAGGACCTCAAATATTAACATGCCCTGTATTTGAGCAGGCAGGAGGGCAGCGAATTCACCATGCTTTAGATTTCAAAACAGTGAAGCAGCTAAAACAGGCAGTAACAACCTATGGTCCTCAAGCACCCTTCACTGTAAGCATGGTAAATCCATTACCAACTTGAACATGACGCTAGCAGATTGGGCTAGTATGTGTAAAGCTGTGCTAAATGGAGGACAATAACTGTTATGGAAGGTTGCCAATGAGGAATTTTGCAAGGAGACGGCTAGGTAAAATGCAGCAGCTGGTTATCCTCAGAGAAATCTAGATATGTTGTTAGGAAAGGGACCTTATGAGGATCAGCAGCAACAAGTTGCATATGATCCTGGCGTATACTCACAAATTGCTGCAGATGCGGTTAGGGCTTGGAAGACTTTACAAGGACATGGAGGTTTACAAGGTCAATTATCTAAGTTAATACAAGGAGCTAATGAACCTTACACTGAATTTGTAGATAGGCTTATTAAAACAGCTACCAGAGTTTTTGGTAATACAGAACAAGCAATGACGTTAATAAAACAACTGGCTTATGAGCAAGCGAATCGTTGGCGCAGAGAAGTCATTAGACCATGGAAACATGAAGATTTAAACACATATATTAAATTATGTAGAAATATTAATGAACAAGGGCAAGTCGTGGCAGCTGTAGTACAACAGGTTTTAGATGCCAAGCCAAAAACATGCTACAATTGTGAACAAACAGGACATTTTAAAAGGATTGCCCCATAGGATGAGGGTTTAACAAAACTAGGTATCAAAGGAGTAGAATACCAGGTATTTCCCCACAATGCCATAGACGGAGACATTGGGCTAATGAATGCCATTCTCAAACCACCATAGAGGGTACTTCATTATCAAAAAATGAACAAGGACCAGGTGTTTATCCACATTATCATGGAGAAAGGCATCGAGCTCCATTGCCAAAAAATGGACAGGGGGGCCCAATGCTCCAGGGCCCAAGACCACAAATATACAGAGCACTGGAGGAACCCAGCAACCCCATCAGGGTAGTGCCCAGAACACATTGTCCATTAAATCCCTCACTAGACAAACCAGAGGAAGTGCAGGATTGGACATCTGCGCCTCCGCCAGAACAGTACTAACTCCAGAGATGGGAGTTCAAATCATTCCCACAGAGGTAAAAGGACCTCTTCCCAAAGGAACAGTAGGCTTATTATTGGGATGCAGTTCTTCTACTCTAAAAGGACTTATGATAAGTCCTGGGGTAATTGATCCCAATTATGAAGGTGAAATAAAAATTATAGCCAGTTCTCCAAAGGGTATATCAGTAATTTCACCAGGAGATAGAATAGCCCAGTTACTAATAATACCCAGCCTACATGATAAATTTTCCAGTCATACTGTAGAAAGAGGTTCCAGGGGATTAGGTTCCACAAGTGTAGATTGGGCTATGCTTTCTTTAAATTTAGATTCTCGCCCCATGCTAAAACTAAATATTCAAGGACATGAATTTAATGGGCTACTGGATACAGGCGCAGACCTTAGCATCATATCTCGTCAAGAATGGCCAAAACATTGGCCATTACAACAAGCCACTCAAACGCTTCGAGGCCTAGGAGTGGCGACTAATCCCGATAGAAGTGCAATGGTATTAGATTGGAAGGATCCTGAAGGATGTGAAGGAACTATACAGCCATATGTATTGGATCATCTTCCCGTAAATTTATGGGGACGAGATGTCCTAGGTCAATTAGGACTAACATTAACAAATAACATCAATCCAAATGCACCCACTATTATGGCTAGACAAGGTTTTAGGAAAGGAAAAAGATTAGGAGAACAAGAACAAGGGATAGCAGCACCAATACAAATAGATCAAGGAACAGACAGACATGGATTGGATTTTCAGGAGGGGTCACTAAGACAATAAAAATTACCTGGAAATCAGAAAGGCCAGTATGGGTTCCTCAGTGGCCCCTGACTAAAGAAAAGATACAAGCAGCCCATGACCTGGTCAAACAACAATTAGCGGAAGGACATATACAACCTTCTGTATCTCCCCATAATACTCCCATTTTTGTCATCAAAAAGAAATCTGGTAAATGGAGATAATTGCAAGATTTAAGAGCCATTAATAATGAGATGGTTATTATGGGACCTGCTCAATTGGGGATTCCTCAATTGTCTGCTTTGCCAAAAACCTGGTATGTTTTAGTTATAGATATTAAAGATTGTTTTTGTTTTCAATTCCAATTCATCCTAAGGTTAGTCCACGTTTTGCATTTACTATCCCTGCACTGAATCATGAAGGTCCTGATCAGAGATATGAATGGAAAGTACTCCCTCAAGGGATGGCTAACAGTCCAACTATGTGTCAAATTTATGTTAACAAAGTAATCCAGCCACTTAGAAATCAAAATCCTGAACTACAAATATTTCACTATATGGATAAAGTATTATTAGAACACAAAGATAAAAACATATTGCTAGAATGTTATGTCACACTTACAAACTTATTAAAAAATTATAATCTAGAGATAGCAATAGATAAAGTACAATTAAATTTTCCAATTAATTATTTAGGAGTTCTATTATCCTCAACCATGGTTCGTCCACCAAAAATTCAAATATGAGTAGATCAACTCAAATCACTTAACAACTTTCAAAAGTTATTAGGAGACATAAATTGGATAAGGCCTTATCTAGGTATACCAACAGGAGAGTTGGGACCTTTATTTGATATCCTAAAAGGTCCATTAGGTCCAAATTCACCCCAAATGTTAATGCCTGAAGCAAGAAAGGCATTAAAAATCATTGAAACATATATGGAAAATATGCATTTGGATAGAATTGATATAAGTTTGCCTTTATTATTTATTGTACTACCAACAAAAAATATTTCTACAGGAGTATTTTGGCAAGAAGGTCCATTATTGTGGATACATTTATCTTATTCTCCTAAAACTATTCTTACTAGGTATCCTGAGGCTGTAGGACAATTAATACTCAAAAGAATAAAAGCAGCAAAGGGAGTGTTTGGAATTTCTCCCAATAAAATTATTACTCCATATACTATGTATCAATTTGATGAGTTAGCTAATGGGTTAAATACTTGGGCAATAATCATGTGTAAATCTAATGTTTCATTTGATAACCACTTACCATCTAATCCTTTATTGTCTTTTTGGTCATTGCATCCTGTAATTTTTCCAAAAATGACAAGAAAAACACCTATCATGAATGCTCCAAACATATTCACTGATGGGTCAAATAATGGTACAGCAGCAATAGTTATACCTGATCAAACTTTCACATTTTTAGCACCCAAACAATCAGCTCAAAAGGTAGAGCTTAATGCAGTATTACAAGCTTTTGTGATGTTTAAAGATTCTGTATTTAATTTATTTTCCAATAGTCAGTATATAGTTAATGCTATAGTATCCCTTGAAGATGCTGGTAGGATTTCCCCTTCCTCTACTGTTTTCTCTTTGCTTTCCACTTTACAAAGTCTAATCTGGGACAGAAAAGAGCCATTCTTTATAGGACATATCAAGGCACATACAGGATTGCCTGGAGCCCTTAGTTTGGGCAATGATTTAGCAGATAAAACTACATATGACATACATATTTTCTCTACACTAGAAGAAGCTACAAATTTTCATTAAAAGTTCCATGTCAATGTTAATACTTTACAAAAGCGTTTTAAAATAACTAAGGAACAAGCTAGACAAATAATAAAACAATATCAAAATTGTGTGACCTTTTTACCACAAGTTAATCTTGGAGTCAATCCTAGAGGACTGATATCTAACCATATTTGGCAGATGGACGTCACACACTTGCCAGAATTTGGAAAATTAAAATATTTGCATGTTACAGTTGATACTTCTTCTGGATTTTTGATGGTCTCCCTTCATGCCGGAGAAAAAACTAAAGATATTATAGCTCATTGATTACAAAATTTTGCCACTGTGGGCATTCCAAAACAGTTAAAAACAGATAATGCCCCTGGTTATACTTCTACCTCTTTTAAACAATTTTGCTCATCATTTGGCATTACTCATATAACAGGAATCCCATACAATCCACAGGGACAAGGCATAGTTGAAAGAGCTCATCAAACTATTAAAATGTACTTATTAAAGCAAAAAGAGGGAATTGGGAAGGGGTATATATTCCCCAAAGATAAACTTAAAATAACCCTTTTTACTCTAAACTTTTTAAATTTGGATTCATCAGGGCTTAGTGCTGCAGAAAGGCATATGTGTCCAAAAAATGTACAGAAGCCCAAGGTACTTTGGAAGGATATTCTAACAGGACAATGGAAAGGTCCTGACCCAGGATTGTCTGGAGTCGGGGGTCTGTTTGTGTTTTTCTACAGGGAAAACAGCAGCCGATTTGGATTCCAGAGAGATTAACTAAAGCAATTTCTACAGACCAAAAAGAAGATGATTTGGCTCAAATCCATAACAGCTGATATCCAGAACTCCAGTTTGGCTACCCTTACATCTGTGACAGAACCAGGATGCTCTTTTCAATATTTATTTTATTATTGCCCTTTTCCACATCATGAAGTTCTATTTTGTTTTTTGAGCTCATACAGACCTAGGTTAATGTTTTGCTGATCAGTTCTATTTTTTTGACTATAGAGTTTTAAAACATTGCAATGGACATACATATTTCACCTGTAAAAAGTTATAAGGCCTTTACTATTAAATGTTATGTGTTGTATGTATTATATTATGTGTGCACACTTGTGTTTTATGTTGTATGTTTGTATGTACATATGTCCATATATCATATATGATGAGTGCTCATGAAAAGATGGATCCAAATTTTTTTTTTATTCACGTGATTTAAATGCTTTAATTTAAATTGGGTAAACAGCTGTTGAGGATTGTTTTAATATGTGAACAAAAAGGAGGTTAACAGATCTGTTTATTTACTTTCACCTTTCCTTTTCATTATATTTAATAATTCTGTTCAAGATAATATAAATTGTTCAGAAAATTGGTTCTTTTAGTGCCTTCTGGAATGTTACATAATTTTTTCTTTAGCCATTATTGCCAGAATTCCTATCTTCATCCCAGTGCCAGTGAAGACAAAGATAAAACCAAACTACAGCTTCTGCAATAGCTATCACTGAACTGCTTGCAGAACTTGCCTGGACTATGTATCACTTGTATGCATTGTGAACTCACTTGTATGCATTGTGAACTATCTGTTGGTGCAGCGACTTGTGGTAGTGTTGGGGTATTTTTGCTGATGGTGTCATCGGTAGTACAATTTCTCCAAAAGGAGCTGTCAATTGGCTTGGTGTATCCTCCTCCCTTCTGCTTATGATGGTCGTTCAGCTAAAATTTGGGGGCCAACAGAGGTGAGACAAAGAACCTCACCCCCCTGCTGATACAAAGACCTATCCACAGGTGTGGCTGTATGCTGAACCAGTAGTCAATGATGGGTAAGATCCAATTACAATGGTACCAACCTAAGACAGGAGGCTGACACCTTGAGGTCAGCTCATCCAATGACAGGTAAGAATCATATGTAGTATTGGACAACCTAAGGCAGGCACAGTCCCTAAACCACATGCTTGTTGTTTAAACAGAGAGGGGGAGATGTTGACGAAATTTTATACAAAAGTGTTGACAGCCACAGCCAAAGGGGTCCCAGCAAACTTCCAGCTGCCAGCTGATGATTGGCTCACAGCGGCCCCAGAAAACTTCTAGCTGCCAGCTGATTGGCTGCTCTCTGGTGATGCTTATTGGGCTGTTTCCCCGCCCTTTCAGACCACGGAGCTGCTCACTGGGGGACTTTTTTGGCTCCGCCCATGCGACCCAGCCAATCAGCCTCAAGAGCAGGAGGAGTAGGGGGGGTTTGAGAGGCTTGTGGGAAGCCGGTGGTGGCAATTGGGCTCTGAGGGAATTCCTGAAGAGCTCGTGTGGTGTGGCATGTGTGTTCTAAAAATAAAGTTCATTTCTGCTTGATAAGTGGCTCCTGAATTGTGCCCAGCCAGACTGTGGCACAAAAGGATTCACCACAAAACTCACCAATGGATCTCTATCAAATTAATTTGCTAAGACAACAAAGAAATAAATTCTTCCCCAGTAGCTACCATAGGATTAGGCCATAGAACCCTTGACTGTAAGACATTCCACACCAGTGGGAATCAGAAAAGCTCAGTACTCTTCAACTGAGCAAGGACCCTAAAACTCAAGGTATTAGGCAGTTATATTAAACCAGACACATATGAACCCCACAGGCATTAGCTCACATATCCCAACTTGTCAGGAATTGGGAATTCAGAAAACCCCATCTATTCTCAAGGCTCCAAAATAGCTTGCCTTCAATTTATCAAGATTTATTCATAAAAAAATATCATTATCCAAGATAACTTCCTTTTTAAATGGTCATACATCACACCCTAGAAAGATCCAGTTTGGCTGAAATTTAAATTCAAGAGATCCTGGTCCCCTGAGGCATCAAAAGTTTTCTAGATGAGGTCTGATTATCTCTTTCCCTTGCAGCCTAGTTACCTAGTTCAACTTGGAGCAAATATTCCCCCAGCGATAAAACTTTTATTCTTTCTTCCAAAGTGAAAATTACTCCTCACACCTTCCTAAGGCTCTGGAAACTTTTAGTCACACATTAAACCTTCTATGAAGCCCCCTAATTGCTGGCTTTACTTTCCTTTTTACTGAACTGTGGGCACAGAAATATTCTGGGATTTTCTTTCCTGTCCATGCAATACCTATTCAACTCTTAATTAGCTTGTTCTAAATAGTTAACAGGTATACCTGAAAAAAAATATGATGTAAAGAAAACCTAATTTGTCATCTATGGTGTCTAGTCTTCTCTTTTATTTGCAACAGATGATTCTCAAATGGGAGTGTTTTTTGTCTCTACAAAAGACATTTAGTGATTTCTGGAAACATTTTTATTTTCCTGATTGGGAGAATGCTATTATATATAGTGGATAGAGGTCTTGGACACAAGACCTACAATGCATGGGATAGTTCTACTTAAAGAGTTCCCAGGCCAAAAATGTCAATAGTATTGCAGTTGAGAAGGTCTGATTCACAAGATCAACATACTTCACTCTAGATCAATATTATATCTGCCTTTCCTTGTTGGGACATCTCATTGAATATTAATAATTTCAGGACAGGGACTTTGCTACTAAGTGAAAAAAAGTAATTAAGTATTCTGATATAAAGATAGATTTTTAGGTCCCTTTCAGCTCCTGAGGGCTAAGCTAAAATTATAGAAAATGAAATTAATTTTAAACATACTTGATCAGCAATACTCAGTGTTATAAAGAACAATAAATATGGGCTGGGGATGTGGCTCAAGTGGTAGTGTGCTTGCCTGGCATGCGTATGGCCTGGGTTCGATCCTCAGTACCACATACAAACAAAGTTGTTGTGCCTGCCGAAAACTAAAAAATAAATATTAAAAAAATTTTAAAAAGTGGGTCTCATCCCATTGCTGGATTTTTTAAAAAAGAGAACAATAAATATAAGACATAAGCTACCCTCAAAGAGCTTAATAGTCTTGAGAAGATAAGGCATGTGCACTTGAAAAGCAGTGACACTAAATAGAAGTACAGTGTTTAGTATGTAAAAAAGAATGACTGGGAATAACATACTTGAGTTGGTCCTTAAACAACTGATTAAAAATTGAATGGATTTTAGAGCTGAAAGTAATTAACAACATTTCATTAAATCTTTATTTTACAGGTAAAGTAACTGAAACACAGAGACCAGCTGTTCAAATTAGGATAGCAAATTTCTGAGACAAGAACTGTAGTCTCCTGATGCCTGACCCTTTGCTACTGCCCTCACAACACACTACCTTTGTGGTTGCTGGGAAAGAAGAAAAAAGTAGAGAAGGCTCTATCTGCTTCTCAGTGAAAATGTACATCACCATCATCATCATTATAGCAGACATGTGATGGGTGAGTGAACTGGGGAAGGGTTCATGTTATGAAGCATCACAAAGTCAGACTTGAAAAGAATGAGCATCTTGTTATAAAAAGGTAAGACTAAACAGATTAATAATATTCTCATTCTAGGTGTTTTAGATCTTTTAGAAATAAAGGAAGTAATACAGGAATTTCAGAGAGGATCAGATTCCAGAAGCTGAAGGGTATTTATGGATAACTTGGTGAAAGAGGTAGATTGTACCTGAGTATTCTTTCAGGAGGCATGTGATTTGGGAGGACATAAGAATATGATCTAGCATAGAGAAGGCAGTATGGAATTAGGAATTAAGTAAGCCAAGTGACTTTGAAGACTGAAGAGTAAAGCTCACTGGAGTAGAACTGGAGTCCAAAAAACTGGGAAACAAGGCTGAAAAGGCAGGATGGGTCCAGATTGTGCAGGGCCTAAGGGTACTGAATTTACTCTTGCAAAGAGAGATCACTGCAGCGGCTTAAACAGATTAATGTCTTGATTAATGTTTTAGGAAGACTCAACTGGTAATAATGATGTAGATGATGGACTGTGCCATGAGAGAGAAAAGGAAAAGACAAGAAGCCATTCATTTATCTAATGAGAATAAAAAATTAAGAATAACAATACTATATAATATCTATGATGTGTGGAGTAATTACTTTGTTTATACTGCACTAACATGCATTTTCCCATTTAATGCTTACCATAGCCATTAAAAGTTGAATTATTGTGTAAAAGAGAAAAACAAACCCCTTTAGCTCACTTACCACTCAACACAACACTTCTGATGCCAGAGGTATGGGGTTTGTTTCCTCATAACTAAGCAACCAAATCTATAAGACACTTAGCTGGGTGTCCTCTGATTCAATTCTGACACTCTCTACTGGAGATAGGGTAATATTCCACAGATAAAGAACTCAGTTCCCCAAGATTGCTCCCTACTTTAGATGCCAGTCACAAGTTCCGGTAGTCTGATCTGCCAGTCTTAAATTGGGGTTTCCAAATCCCCCTTCTTTTGTTCAGTTAATTTGCTAACATGGCTCACAGACATAGAAAAACACTTATGCTTACTTGTTTATTATAAAAGAATTACAAATGATAGCAATGAATAGCCAGATGGAAGAGATGCATAGAACAAAGCATATAGTAAAAAGGGCATGAAGCATTCATTCCTTCTCCTGGGTTGCCACCTTCCAGGAACATCCAGATGTTTCAAACTCAATTCTTGGATTTTTATATAGGTTTCATTATGAAGGCAAGATTGATGATACAACAGGCCTTAGTGATCAAACAGAGCAGGGCCTCTCTCCCTTCTCCAGAAGGCAGGGAGTGGGGCTGGAAGTACCAATCTACTAACCATGCCATGGACTTTCTGGCAACCAACTACCATCCTGAGGCCATATAGCAGCTGCCAGCAACTAGTCGTCTCATTATCATTCAAAGATATTCATCATTCCAAATATTCCAGAGGTTTAAGGCCTCTGTGCTAGGAAATGAGAAAAAACTAAGTATATGTGATATGATATGTGTTTATCTAGAGAGACAGAGCATGCTTGTTATAAATCACAAAATCACAATTATCATCTCTGTTCTATAAATAAGAGAATTTAGTCAGAAAAGAACCAACCTAAGTACCTAAGGACAACTTAAGTACAAAAGATGAATGGATAAAGAAAATGTGGTATATATACAAAATGGAATATTACTCAGCCATAAAAAGAATTACTTCATGCCATTTGCCAGAAAATGGATGGATCTGGAGACTATTATGCTAAGCAAAATAAGCCAATCCCAAAAAACCAAAGATCAAATATTCTTTCAAATATGTAAATGCTAACACATAACAAGGGTGGGAGGGAAATAATAGAAATTCAGTAGATTAGACAAAGGGAAATGAAGGATTGGGGGACAAGAAATAGGAAAGAGAGTAGAATTAATTTGATTTAACTTTCCTATGTACATATATAAATATACCACAGTGAGTTCCTACATCATGTACAACCACAAGACTGGGATCCTAATTTAGAATAAGATATACTCCATGTTTGTATAAGTATGTCAAATTATACTCTGCTGTCATGCACAACTAAAAAGAACAAATAAAAATATTTTTTTAAAGAGGCCAATAACTAGCCCGTATCACACAAGTAGGGAATGAAGGAGCTAAAATTTAAATAAACAATATATAACAACATAACTCTATAAAATAAGCTTGTACTCTTTACTATGTTAAATAATCTATAGAAGTCCAGCACATGAGAACAAACAGAATTACTGGTGTTAGGTGTCCTATAATTAAACCAAACTCTGAAGAGTCAGGTAGCAAAAAAAAAAAAAAAAGAGAGAGAGAGAGAGAGAGAGAGAGAGAGAGAGAGAGAGAGAGAGAGAGAGAGAGAATTCAAAGCAATCAATCAAAAAGGACCCAGTTCACTTGGGCCAGAATTCTAAGGATGTCCCTTTGCTTTAACCCTATAAGGAAATGGCAATCCATTTTTGTTCCCTGTTTCTGCTTTCTTCAGCCTTTTTCTGTCTATTTTTAAAAATAAGGAGTTGTCTAATTCTGGAATCACAAAAGTTAATTAGCTCTTTAATTTGTTTTGATTTTGTCTTTTGAAAGTCATATCCCCCCATATCATTAATGTTTTACTTAAAGAGTTCAAAAGCAAAATAATTAGAGGTGAACTAGTAAATAAAGGATAATTTACTAGGGAACAACTGACAAAACTTAAAGCTTATTAAATATATAGAAATGAGAGAGTAAAAACAAAAAACAAAACACAATCATTTCTTAAGTATTAGGAATGTGAGAAAATAATATCATGGATAGAAGTAGCAGAATCACAAATGAGAATCCAAAGGAAAAAAGAGTAATAAATATTTCAGGATGTTGGATTTGAGAAGATGAAAAGATATCCAAATGGAAATTTCAGTACACATCTAAGATTTTAGAAACTCAGGGGAGAGCCAAGAATTGGAAATACAGATTTTGAAATTACCCTACATAAAATGGAGAATGAAAGCAGCAAAACTACTAAAGTCTTCAAGGTTTTAATAAAAGGACTGATCCTTGGGGAAACAGCAAGAGTTCAGAGGCAGAAGAGAAGTGGGTGGAGAGCCAAGGAAGGGTGTTTCAGATGGGAGCATTTCAAGGAGAGAGCAGTGAGCAAGCACAGCTGCCTTTTCTTCATTCTGTATTCCCTCAATGAGAGACCTCATTTTCATCCATTACCTTGGCTATCATCTACTCATATGCAAATGAGTCACATGCCCATATTACCTGGCTTTTCACCTTAGTTTTCCCTAAGCTACACACTCAGATTTCCAACTGTCTACCCTTATTTTCACCAAAGCCATCTCAAATTCAGCATGTTCAGAATCAAACGCTGCCTCATATAATGTGGTCTTCTTCCAGTCTTCCTTATCTCTGAAAATAGCATCCCGCTGCACAAACCAGAAAACTTTGAATAATCCATAACCTGTCTCTTATACCTCAACCCCAACCAATCCTCATTCAAGTCATTCTTAGCTTTCTTAACATCTCTGGCTATTACAATCTTAGCCTAAGATACCACCACCTTCCATCTTGTACATGCAACTACCTCCCATTTGGACTTTACATATAATCTTGCTCTCCTCCATGTAGACAAGATGATCATTTCAAATGCAAACCTGACTATATAACAAACACCCAATTCTGTTTAAAATGCTTGCTTTCTTAGCTCTTGGGGTTAAGATCAAATTCCTTGCCTTGGCCTACTTGACCTGCATGATTTGGTCCCTGCCTACTTCTTAGTCTCATTACTACCATCTGTATTTTGTTTTTTTGCTCGTCCTCTTTCAATTTCTTGAATCTTCTAAGCTTCTACTCACATAGACCTCTGCATATGCTTTTCCCCTCTACCTAGGAAATGCTTTTCACTCCCATCTCTACCCTCTACATCCTTTTGCCTACTTATCTTTCAGTTCTTGGTTTAGTGATACTGTGCCAAATCTCCCTATTATTAGAAGTTCTTGTTGAATTCTTGCCTCTCCTTAGCACTGACTAATCACAGTTGTAATTTTACAATACTTTGTGATTGTTTGATCAATGTCAATTTCTCCTGACAAGAAGCTTCATAAGGGCAGAGATTATGTCTTTTTTTTAATTATCAAATCATCAAGACACACCACTGTATCCAACATGGTTTTTAATATTTGTTGAATCAATTATTACATACTTTATATATATATATATATATATATTTGTAGTTGGATACAATACCTTTATTTATTTTTGTGTGGTGCTGAGGATTGAACCCAGCGCCTCACACATGCTAGTAAGTACTCTACCACTGAACCACAACCCCAGCCCTACATACTCTTTTAAAAGTAAAAAAAAAAAAAAAAAAAAAAAAATAGGACTGACTAATAAGACAATTGAGTTGACTATTAAGAATGCTGATGACCTTTGAATGTACACTTTTAATCTACTGATAAGGTAGAATTCAGAATGAGGGACTTAAGGAACAATGGCAATAGGGAAGAGAAGATGGACAAGAAGGGTAACAGGAGACAGCACCAGTTATCAAGGGAAAGTTGTTTATTTTTATTTTGTTATTCTTCACATCATTACTGGTGTTCCCCAGTTCAAGGAAGACTTAAAGAGGAAAGAATTTAAAATGTTAGATACAGGATATAATTAGTGAAACAAGATAACTAACATTGCAGGAGTTTAAAAATGTCAACAAAGTGTGAGGTAAGAAAAGCTGTCATAAAGGAGTTGTCAATTTAAGCACACAACTAGTTGAAATATTTGAAACCATAAAGATGCTGATGGGTTAATAAATCAATTATACCTGATGGGCAAGGCACATAAAAGAGAGCTGTGTTATACATCAAAAGGTAAGGAAATCATGTTAAACTATGCCACTTAGATGTAATCAGCAAAATATAGATATGGGAAACTTCATAGAAGCAACAACTTGATCCTTTAACAAATTGCAAGGGAGATAAAAGTGAACATAATAAAACATTATGTTCCCCATCCACTGAATCCTGAATTGCAAAAATTGAACTTGAGAACCTGAACTGCTTATTTGTATAAGATGGAAAATATTTAATTTATAGAATTAAAAAAAACTTAAAAGACTAACAACAATCACAAAACCACAATGTGTGAATTTGACTGGATCCTAGTTTAAGGAAGCAAATTATAAGAGAGAAAGAAGTAGAAAATTAAACAGTGGATACTTGATATTAAGTAAATACACTAAATACTTTAGGTGTGATTATAGTATTACAGTTATGCTTTGTTATACTGAAATAAATTTTGGGTGGCTGATATTTGCTTCAGAACAACAAGTATACACATAACATGGAAGCAATAAATTACGAATTAACATTGCTAGAGCTGGTAGGGAGTTCATTGGGCTTCACTATAAAATGCTTGAAACTTTCCTTGATAACTTTTTTAAAAAGACGAGATTTGGTTTCCAAGCACAGGATTTTCTTTCATATACTACATTTTAGATCACCTTGATTAATGCTTCCTGGTCTGAGTCTAGTGAACTTCATAAAACCGTGGTGATCATATCTAGGTAAATTTAAGTGATGCATCAAAAAAACAGGGTTGGATATAACACAAGATACACTTAAAATCTGAAATATAACAGGAGTAGATCTTTCAAAGTATTATTAAAAGAGTTTCAAGGTCAAAAATTAATATATATGATAACAAGAAACTTAAGAGGGGCAGGTCAGGTTAAGGAGTATGTTCAAAGCAATGGGTAAAAAAATGATTTTATCTACTCCCTGTTTCTAAGACACATTCACTGGAGATTCCCTGCCAAGGAAAAAGTCACTCAGGTATAAAATGACCAAACCTGAGCAAAGAAAAGAATGAGATTTTGCAAAATGGAGTAAGGTCACTCAAATCTCCACAACCTACTTCTGTTATCTTTTCTGTTTCGTTCATTCTATTTCCTTCCTCCAAATTCCAAATGTGCTTTAGAAGTTAGTGCAAGGCCGAGACAAAGCCGGGAGACTAACAGGTAATAGAAAGTGTTTGGATAAAAGAAATAAAACATTATGTTCCCCATCCACTGAATCCTGAATTGCAAAAATTGAACTTGAGAACCTGAACTGCTTGTTTGTATAAGATGGAAAATACAACCATCAGGATTTGAAAGACAAGTTTAGATTGGCTGCATGGCAGTGACTAAAATATTTAACTATAGGGAATTCTTTCTTAACCAGATCTCATCCTCAGCAATCCTCAAAGCACCAGCCTTTTACTTGCTGGTACATATACAAAAGAAAAAAAAAATTAAAACGTCGGTCATTTTAAATATATTTTGGGGCAGGGGAGTAAGACCATGTGAAGTGTATAGAAAAAAAAAAGTGTTACGTTCAGCAAGAAAGTCAGTGGTTGGAGCACTGTGGAAGAGTGACAGTAGGAAATGTGGTTGGAGACACAGCAATGGGCTCCCAGTCTTTATACAGGAGGTGGACATATCAGACCCCGGGGTGGCACATCTGAAACAAAGCAGAATTGCCTGAAGTGGTGCCAAAAGTGCTCTGCAACCCTCTGGCCGCTAAGAGTTGGCAAGGGTGTAAACTGATCCCACCGAGTTGGACAGATTAGGTCAGCCTCTTCCCCCAAAAAAAACAAAACCCAGTTACATCGCCATTAATCGAAAATTGAGAGTCCTCTCCTTTTTCCGGGACCTAACCTTACCGCCAAACTGAATACTTGATAAAGTGAAGCGTAAACGATTGCTGAAAACCAGCCTCAACCTATCGGGTCAGGACAGCAGTTAATTCCACTGCCCCAGATCCCGGGCTTCCTCGCGCCTGTGCTAGACGACCGAGAGAAAATATGCACCAATCATAAGGCAGATATGGAGTACGAATCGTCCTCAAGGCCAATAAGAGAGCTGGTAGGCGGGGCGGAGGGCGCGGGTTCGCTCCCGGGGTTTAAACCTCCAAAGCCAGACGGTTAACGGCTTAGGTGGGTGCGTGGGTGGATAGTACGCCTGCGCGAGACCGGAGCACTAACCGAAATCTGCGGGGCTCTTCTGGTAGGGCAGCCCGAGGCGGGGCAAGTTTCGGACGTCGGTGAGGCGGGTGAGCTGGGCCGAGGCTGAGAGCCATAGGGGCTGGGGGATGCTCGCCCGCTACTGCGGGAGCCAGTGCTTCTTTTTCCTCCTTTAGACTCTTACGGAATTGCAGATTCCCTCTCCTTTTCCTGGAGCGCCGTCCCATAGCCTGGCGTTCTTAACGAATCCTAATTGTGTGTTTCCTAAGGCGCTGTAACCCGTACTGTTCAGTGCACAGGGCAACTGCAGGCCCTCCAGGTCACAAAGTGTGCCTGCTGATCGTGCGACGCTGCCCGCCCTTCGGTCGGTCGCCTGTGAGCTAGTGCACCGAGCCCTGGGGGAGTTGGTTCCTTTCTCCTGGGAAGGAACCGAGCTCCTGGAGCCCCTCCCGGCCAGCTGGTTTCGACTGTTGTCTTTGTTGTTCTAAAGAGCAGACAGGAAAAAATAAAAATAATTTTAAAAATAAAGAGCAGACAGATCTTCTTACCTTCGAGTTACACTTTTTGTGGACTTCTGGAACTGACCATATCAGAAAGGTGTTTGCCTAATGAGTTAGGAGGTAGTCTTATCCCAAAATGAAAATAAACCCTTTCTTACTGTAAAATTACATATAATTAATAATGCAAATTTTAAAGAAACTACATATCCTTTTCAATATCCAGCGCTGTAAGAGTGAAAAAATAAGCCCCACCCCACCTCACCCCCGCCATACTCCCTATGTTAGGGGTAATTGATTTTACTAGAGGGCAGTTTTATCATCTTGATTTAGGATTTACCATAATTTCTAAGACATAGTCCACTTCCAGGAATTTATTCTAAGGAGATACATCAGACAGAAATGTAGACTTGTATATGTACATGTTTTTAGAAGTAAATAAGCAATATTAAGTACACAAAGATGAGAAAGAAAATAAGTCCATCAGCCACAAAAAATCATCAAATAAAAAACACTATTTCATTATATTTACATTGTTATCCTTATTGAAATGTCATTGCTTTGGTTACCATGAATACATAGATTATGTCTTATTCAGTCAATGCCGTATTCAGAACATGTTTCTATGCCATTGTAGATGTGCATTACCATTTTTAATGAATGAATGGTACAGCTGTATTGTACCATATATTTAGCCAGTCCCCTAATGATGTTTGTTTCCAATTTCTTCATGATCATAAAATAGTGTGTTACTGGTCGCTTGTACATATGCAGGTTTGCATTTTTATCCAGTGTTAACTTAGAATAAATTGCTGAAAGCAGATAAGGGTTTTTTTAAGTATTTTTTTTTAGTTGTAGTTGGACACAACACCTTTATTTTATTTATTTTTTTGTGGTGTGAGGATCAAACCTAGGGCCTCACATGTGCTAGGCCAGCGCTCTTCCGATAAACTACAACCCCAGCCCAGCAGATTAATTTTGAAGTGATTATTTCTTCACACTGTCAGCACTGAATATTGGGGGGGAACTTCAGTCTAAAAAGATATCTTAATTTGATTATTAATGAGGCTAAACATTGTGTTTTAGTCATAATATTTTTGGCAAATATCTTTTCCCTATTATTTTACTGATGTGTACTTTTTAATAATTTTAATTATTGATTTTAAACATATTACAAGTGCTTTCCTCAGTTTGTTGTCTCTTTGACCTTCTTATGGTGGTATTTGCTTTAAGATAGGATGTTTTAATACTTTCATTCTTTAAGTTGTCTGCTTACCTCCCCTGTGGTAGAGGAATTTTGTTATAACTCTGCAGTAGACTCCTTATAATGCTTAGAATCTATGGACTCAGCTCCTCTATCTGCATTTAAAATCCTTCCTCCTGTAAAATCCTTTCAATTTTAACTAGCTAAACCTGGGACAGTGAGTCACTTGAGATTTTTGAAAAAATTTATATTGTTAGATATTTTGGTCAAAACTATCCTATTTATCTACAAAATATAAGTTGCTCTAGCAAGTTTCCCCTCTAATAGAAAAGATTGCTGTGTCTTAATATTAGAAAAGATTGATGACCTGTGGACCTTATTAAAGTTAGCATCTCAGTGTTTGCAAACATCTTTCTTCACATGTTCGATGATAAATGAATGTGATGTAATTTAAACACAAAGAAAACACACATAATACAGTTACATATGCCATCTTTTAAAAAATCTCCTGGCTTTAGTATCAGAAATCCTCCCAGTCCAGGGTCCCACAAATCACTAAGGATTATCTCATTTAAACTCAAGAACTTTTGATATAATTCTTTCCATTCTAAAAACAGATATCATAGTTTGCTTTCTTCTAACACTCAGTGAGTCCTTTCTATGGATCAGATTTGATTTTGTACAAACACTGCCTCCAATAACAAGTAATTTGGCAAAGGTACATTTGGGGGCCTTTCATTTGCTCCCTCTGTTATGACTGTCCTGACTTCTTCCTGTGGTAACTATCTAAAATGAGGTTAGTAAATAATTACATTTCCATATTTGATAATCTGGTCAATCTTGAAACGATTTTACTTAAAATCTGATCCTGATTCTCTCTTTGCTTCTATATAATCTCCTAGCATATAACTTTTAGCAAGTGCTTTTTGTCATTACATATCATGGTTTTAGAGTCTTTTTTTTTTTAAGATGAGGAATGATTTAAACTCTCTTTTCCTTTTCTAGGTTTTTGTTGTTGTTGTTAACGTGAATAATAATGCCAATCAAGATACATTTGAAATAAGGTAAGAAACTGAAAAAAAGTAATCGATTTGTTTTTACATGTTTAAGTAAGGGTAATCTACCATGCTCAGTGATTACACTAAAAACAAGATCTTTACATCAAAATTAAATGGCAAAGGAATAATATTTTAGGAACATTCAGATCATTGTGAAGTGTTGGTTCATCAGATCCCCCAAATTGACAGAGATTCAATATCCAGAAGACATAGATCATACAGTTGGCTATTTTAAATAAATTTATTCTGTATCACTATCTTGCCATTTTAAAATGTAAATACATTCTGGTTCCTTCTCTGCTAGGATGCAAGTCCATCACAATGTACCTCCTCACTTGAATGTTCCACAGGATCATCTCACTTTTCTTAGGCTATTTTATTTCTTAACCCCAGAACTTTTTCAGTAGTCTTATTTCTGTAATACACCTCCTACTGAGCTTCTGTAGCACTAATGAAGTCAGTTCTATGTACATATCAGTATTATTTCTAATGGCCCCATGAGTTTCATATATTAACCAGCAGTTATAATATTTTAAGGGTCACTTAACAACTATGTTTTGAGAACAAAGCCCCACTTCATTTTCTTATCTCAGTATGTAGTAATACCAGCTACTCTTTTGTTCAGATCTGAACCTATAACACTATCCTAAAAGCCTTCCTACTTTTTAACACTACATTCACTCAGAGTCCTACTGCTGCCTTTTTAACCTCAAATTTATCTTCTTTCCATCCCTTATTATTCCTAATACAGATCTATTCTGTCATCTATTGCCTCAATTATTCCAGTAGCCTCACTGGTCTCTCTAGCCTCAGTCTTGCCTTTTTTCAATTCACAGTATACCTAGAGCAGTGCTTTTGCTACATAGATCTGTCTAGCTTTATTTTTTTTCCCCAATCTAAGATTTTTAAGGAAGGCCTACAAAGGTCTACAGATATGACCGATGCCTGCCTTTCTAAACCATGTTTTTGCCATACTGAGGTACAGTTTCCTGAATATATATGCTATAATCTCTAACCTTTATACAGATTGCATCTTCTGAGTTAAGACAGTTAAAGCTCTGGTTCTTTATCCTAAAATTTAGCTTGAGTGTCTTCTCTTTAAATTTATTTATTTATTTATTTTTTTGGTACATAAGATTTATACATAATAGTGAGATTCATTATGCCATATTAGTACATGCACATTACATAATGTAACCAATCTCATTACCTTTCCTTTCCCTCCCCCCCTCCCCCTGGAGGGATTTGGGAAGTACTGGGGAATTAAATCTACCAAATTATGCTGTTTATGTAAGAATATACCACAATGAATCCCATTTATATATATAATGCACTAATTAAAATAATAAAGACTAATAGAGCAAGTGTTTTTTACATTTAAGACTTGTTGAAAAGAATACTAGAACAGACCATTTGTGTCTCATAGAGCCTAAAGTAGTATTTACTCTGCCATCCTCCCCAAAAAAAGTTTGGCAACTTCTACACTAGATTTATAGGCCTCATAGAAAAAGGTCTTGTGCCATATTTAAGTAAACCAATTTATCTAATTCTTAACTGACTAAATTTGTTATTTTTTAATGTCTTAAAAAATAAAGCTGTTGGGCTGGGATTGTGGCTCAGCAGTAGAGCGCTTGCCTAGCACGTGCAAGGCCCTGGGTTCACTACTCAGCACCACATTTAAAAAATAAAAAATAAAAAAAAGATATTGTGTTCAACTACAACTAAAAAAAAAATAAAAATTTTAAAAATATAAAATAAAGCTATGAAAATTCAGATTAGTAAAAATCTCATTTATCTTGAAAAAGAGCAGCAAAATGAACTAAACACAGGATCAGGTTTTAATGAATTTGTACATAAGGCACAGGTTTCCAGGTGTACATAAATTACAGTTCTTTACCCCTTCTAGTACTGAGAATTGAACGCTGGGATGCTTTACCCCTGAACTATATTCCCAATCCTTTATAATTTTTAAAATTTTTTCATACAAGTTTTTGCCAAATTGCCAAAGCTGGCCTCAAACTTGCAGTCCTTCTGCCTCAGCCTCCTCCTGAGTGTACAAGTATGTGCCACCATGCCTAGCTACAAATGACTTTTGCTTCTTTCATCTCTTAATCCTTTTGGACAGGGATGATAGCCTCTGAACTTTTTCCTGTTTAAACCAGAACTTCCTTAAGAACTTCCTTTCTTTTTTTCGCCCCCTACCCCTAAAAAAGCTGATAATCAGAACTACTAAGACTTCTTGAATTTTTTTTTTTTCCTTTAAATTTCATTTCTACTGCCTACCACTAGCTGGTTGTCGCTTCTTAGGTCCTGGCAAGTTATCTATGATTAAATGATGCTTTTAATTTCTGCATCTACACAGACCCTCTTGGTTGGTTTCTCCAAAACAGTAGTCTCTTCCTCTAGTGTGTCATTACAGTCCCTTTTGGCTTTTGTTTCTTTATGGAATAAATGTGGGTGTTCAATGCGTCCTCTGCGTACAAAATGCTGGATCCGGGATTCCAAACCTTGGCATTTAGGACGGTCCATGAGGGGTCTATATGTGCGCATTTTCACTCCTTCTACAAAGGCACTGGTCTGCTTTATGATAGAGGGCTTAATGTTTCTCCACTCTATTGCTCCATCCATCTTTGGTCCCGTCCCATAGGGTAATTCAACCGAGTCCAGTCCTTGTAGCATACTATATAATATCTGAGTTTTCACAGCATGATTAGCCCACAGTTGTTGCAGGTGAGTAACATTGTACTCCTGAACCTCCTGATCATAGATCCACGTGATATTTTCAAACTTACAGTCGTATAAGACTAGAGGAAATTCTATAGCCATACTAGAGAAAAAGAGAAGAAACAGTGTGAGAATCCATAGCAGCCACTTTTTAAAAATGGTCCTTTTTTAAAAAACTGAGGTTTGCTTTAGCTAAAAAGTAAGGGAAGACTACAGGTATCAATATTGAGGATCTAGTAGCTAAGAAAATACAATATTATCTTATCCTGAAAATTTTATTATAATTTTAAAAAGAAAAAAAAAGCAACAAACCATGGATCAATTTGGTCTATATTTGGTAAATGTCAGTAAAGAGGTGAGTTGACACTGCAGTAAAATCCAAAACAGCTCACAGTATTATCCAAATTTGTTAATTTGGCATTCTATAGCCTGGGAATGAATTACTAGTATCTGACCTCAACTTGTTCTCAAAAGTACAGTACCATGACTATTTAGTAATACAAAATAATCCAGATATAATGTATCCGTGCTTTAATTTCTCCAGTAACTAATAGTAGTGCCTATTAACAACAAATTCAAAAGCAAAAAAGATGTGGGAATGAATATTCAGGAGTTAAGAGGCCTGCTCCAAATACCTGTTTCCTTACTAATAGAATAAAACAATGAGAAAATTAGAATATATTCCCACATGTTCACAACATTCTACAAATTAGATTAAGAGCTTCCTGAAATCAAAATCAGTAACTTGGTTATTTAGACAATCTTGGGGGAGGGGGCATGCTAATTTGGTTTGGTTTAACTTACCTATATTGAGGTTTCTGGGGATTTCTCTCTATGTTCAGCAATTCATCAATAATCTCTGGCTTCTCCAATCCTTGGCCAATAAGAAAAAGGATAGCCATCATACAGCGGACTTGATGATAAAGGAATGCCTGGCCAATCACTTCAAATTGACATAACTGGAAAGGTTCTTGCCATCTCTCCTCACCCATGCTTTGGCTCACTAGCTGTACTTGAGCAGACAGAATCGTCCTCTGAAAATTAATAACTCCATTGGCTACATCCATTTTACACAAATTCCTGAAATCATGGGTGCCAACATACTTCTGAGCTGCGAAATTCATTGTTAAAATATCTAAATCAGCACGAGGGAAAAAATAGCGGTAAGTCCGCTCAAGACAGCTAAACCTGGCACTGAAACTAGGTTCCACAGGGGCCCAGGCCAGTACACGGATGTCTGGAGGAAGCACCCGATTGAGAATGTGGGTGTAACGGATCTCTTTCGCAGCATCATTGGCTTCATCTTTTAAATTAGGGTCCTCTGAATCACTGCCCCTTAGAAACCGAGAACGTAGGTCAAGAGAAATCACCTATGGAATTAAAAAAATATACTGTATTTTAGAGATACAGATAATCTCAATACTCCATGTACACCTAGATACCTTGGTATTAGTTGCTTTGAGAAATAGTATACTGGCCCTTACCTGTCCAAAGGCACTAACTCCTTTGTCTGTTCGCCCACACCGGTGATAGTTGGAAGTCTGTCTGCTTTCTACTAGTCGAGTCTTGGTTAAAGCCTCAAATAATTTCTCTTCAATGGTATTGTTTGTGTTTTCCTGACTAGCAAAGCCCTGGTATCCCCAGCCCAAATAAGCTATTCTTAGGGCCACATGTCTTTTGCCATGAGCACTGAAGTCAAATGCACGCTTAGCTTTTCCAGATCCTGAAGAATCTTCTTTAATAGTTGAGTCTTTAATGTTGTCCTGTTCTTTCTTAAGTCTTTGCACCTCCTGCTCCAATTCTTGTACTCTTTGTAGGAGTTTCTCAATCTGGTTTCTATCTGTGTCATTTTCAGCCATGATATGACGACCCTAGGAATAAACAAACAGTACTGAAAAGAGAGCAAAGGGATAAAACAATGTCAGCACTAGTTCCTTTGGTGATGTCAATCCTTATGGTGGAACAGCAACTAAGATTTAATCTGATGCCCAAAGAGTATATATAGGCTTTGCTTGCCCAGAGATATAAGCACTGGTTTAATTACTATGGGCTGATTATTCATGGATATTATTCTTTTATGTAATATCTGGCCAACTGACAGGGGAAAAGAGAATATATTCACCTATTAAGGGTTTTTTTTTTTAATTATTTAAAATTTGGGGGGGAAATACTGATTTCACTTCTTTTTTCTTCATTAACAGATGACTGATGACTCATTACTGATATGTTTTTCTCTATGACATTTTCTGTTGATTTCCCATTATTATCCAACTTTTCTGATCATATGATTTCTTTACTTGGGCTATTTACAACTACTTCTGAGTTTCTAATGGTTTCTAGTACTTCAGATAAAATAAGTGATTTGTATGTTTTATCAGCTATAATATTCTGTTTTAAAGGTGGCACAAAATAAGCTAGCCTAATTGAAGAAATATTATCAGTTATTACATTTCACATTGGAAGGACAACCTGGAGACAAGATTCTATTGCTTTCATTAAGCATTCCTCATGGCAGAAAAAAGGTAATTAACCATTACTGACCTTTTATTAAGCCAAATTTAATGTATATTTTCTGATAAAAGATTGCTATACCTCTGGCACAGTTACAAGAGTCAGTCTGATGTAATTTAGATGTCAGTGCTGAAATTTCTATATATTTCAATAATCTGAGGGCAAATATACTGCATTCTTAATCCATTTTGTCCTGTCATACCATATTGGAACACCTATAAAACCACAATATATAATATATAACTTAATTATATAATTACAATAGCTATAATATTAATATACATAAGCTGCGGATTATTACTTCCTATCTATTCTAATATATTTGTGTAAATTTTGTTGAAATAGTCAGACTTGAAAATTTTTAATTTTAATGGGTTGAGATTGGGACAGTCCTATACAATCTGATTGATGGTTGGTTATTCTAAAAGTTGACTGGTAATTAAGCTAGGTTCTGCCCTTTGATGAGTAGATTAAACGTAAAAAGCGAAACAAATAGAAGTAACAACATAGAATAATTTTTTCTTATAATACTGGAGGAAGAAAAGGCATTTTTAGGTAAAATGCTATAAAAACCAAGAAACTAGAAAATCAAAATGTGACTACTAAAAATAAAAATTATTGCCAGCAAGGCAATCAATTAATAAAAGGGGGAGCTGAGGTTGTGGCTCAGTGGTAGAGCGAATGCCTAGTACATGCAAGGCGCTGGGTTCAATCCTCAGCACCACATAGAAAAGGTATTGTGTCCAACTAGAAAAAAAAAAAAGGAATGATGGTAAAGGTCTAAATTCTTTAGTATATATAAGTACTTCATTAATAATGTAGTCACTTTTAACAAAAAGACAATAAGAAAAAAAATCCAACAACTGAGAGGTAAATGGACAAAGACCAACCATTTCATATAAAAAGCTCAGGTTTACTCACATTAAATAAATTCAAAATATATGAGAAGTTCTCACAGAACTGACTATAAGGATGACAAAGTTTGCTAGTCCACTTTGGAGAGAGGTAGGAGAACAAAGATCTAATATATTATTGATACAGCTTCTTTAAAAGATGAGCTAAATATTTTGACAACAGCTATCAAATTTGGACACATTATCTTTTGACCCACCTCTTCCATGTCTAGAAATTTAACCTACACAGTATTTTAAAAGTTGCAAGATATTCATTGTAACAATAGTTTTTTCTCACATTTATTGTTGGTGCATTGTAGTTGTACATAATGATGGGATTTGTTGTTACACATTCATATTTGCACGCAATGTAAACAATATAATTTGGCCAGCATCACTCCCCAGAACCTCCTATAACATTAAGTTACCATGAACCTAAATAAATTATGTCAATAAGGGTCCAACTAAATTATGGAATGTCCATACATTAGAATTCAATGCAACTTTAAACAAAATGAAGTAAAACTACGTGTGCTGTTAATAGCTGGATCACTGCTATTACCTTTAAGCTTCAGAAGTTTCCAACTGTGTTGCTATATAGCATTAAAAAAGTACATGTGAATATGTATATCTAGAGAAATTAAAACTGAAGCTGGGCATGGTGGTGAGGCGCCTGTAGTCTCAGGACTCAGGAGGCTGAGGCAGGAGGATCACAAGTTGAACACCAGCCTCAGCAATTTAGTGAGGGCCTAAGTAACTTAGTGAGACCTTGTCTCTAAATAAAATACAAAGCAGGACTGGAGATGTGGCTCAATGGTTAAAGGCCCCTGAGTTCAATCCCTAGTACTAAAAAAAAGAAAGAAACTAAAAACCGTCTTTGAGAGAGAAACCTGGTCAGGAAGGGAAAATTATTTAAAATTATCATAAACCATTTTTCAATTTTGAAAAAAGAAATAGTGGGGCACAAAAACTAGTGGGCAATAGATAACCTACCTTGGATCTTGGCCATTTGATTTAAATACTAAAAGTTTTATCTGTGGCATGGTACTAGAATGAACAGATTTACCTTGGCTACTGAAGATGCTTTAAAATTACTGAAGGACAGGGAGTATTATGCCTACATACATATATGTGTGTAAGTGTAATAACATAGTACTGCTTTTTGATGGTTTTTAGATTCGGTCACTTTTAGGGCTCAAAGCAAGGACTCAGTCTGAAGCCAGACTGCTGGAGTTAGAATTCCAGCTCTGCTACTTATTAGCTGTGTAACTTTAGGCAAGTTACTGAATTTCTCTACCTCATGTTACTCATCTACATAAAAGAACTAATCCTGTGATTGTGAGGATTACATGAATTAACAAATGTTAAATGCCAGGAACACAGTATATCCACTAGACATGTTACATGATATGCACTAAACAGTATGCCCCAAATATAGTCTCAAGCTTTTTCTTATGTCAGAACTCTCTTATCTTGTCGTAAGTGCTACTAAGTATGGCAAGGGAGTAGAAAGCCAGGAGTAGAAATGAAAGCAGAAAATAGATTCTGTAGAGTTGAATTAATGCCCCTCTAAACTATTCTGACAGTTTAATTCTCTACTTATTATATTTATAGTTACCTTAGCCATTCTTTTTCCATTTGACTCTGTAAAATTGAGATAACAAGTATGATAGCTTGTGAGCTAGGAATTTATCAGAAGACTGACCAATGTTATTATCTCTTGCAGACAGTCCTACAGTGTAGGGGAAGCAATGGAGGAACTTGTAGGACCAAATGGACAAAAATGGGCAAATATGGATCCAGAAGAACGAATGTTAGCAGCTGCTACCGCATTTACCCATATCTGTGCAGGGCAGGGGGAGGGAGATGTCAGGAGAGAAGTCCAATGTAGCCAGTATGATCCCTACAGTAAAGCTTCAGTAACCCCAGGGAAGCGACCTGCTTTTCCTGTACAACTGCAGTACTCACAGATAGAAAGTCATGCCACATCAGAAACGGTCTCAGAGGCTTCCCAAAGACTCCGAAAGCCAGTAATGAAGAGAAAGGTGCTTCGTAGAAAGCCAGGAGGAGAAGTATTAGTGACAGATGAGTCAATTATCAGTGAATCAGAATCTGGTGGAGAAACTGATCTGGATCTCTGGGACTTAAGACAAAGGTTGATGAATCTGCAGTTCCAGGAAGACAGGGAATCCTCAATTGATACTTCACAAAATGTTAATCTACCACATGAGTACCAAGGAATTTCACAAGATCAGCTCATTTGTTATCTTCAAAGAGAAGAAATGGGCCCTCCAGCTTATGAACAAGATCTGATTGTTGCCAGCAGACCCAAGTCCTTTATTCTCCCAAGGCTGGACCAGTTAAACCGAAACCGGGGCAAGATAGACCGGGTAGCCCGATATTTTGAGTACAAAAGAGACTGGGACTTAATGCGGTTACCTGGTGAAGATCATAGGAAGGAGTTACGCTGGGGTGTCCGAGAACACATGCTTTCCCAAGCAGAACCCCAATCCAAGCCTCAGCATGTATATGTTCCAAACAATTATCTAGTACCAACTGAGAAAAAAAGATCTGCCCTTCGTTGGGGTGTTCGCTGTGACCTTGCAAATGGTGTCATGCCCAGGAAGCTTCCCTTCCCTCTTTCTCCTTCTTAAAGTCTTTTTTCTTGTTTCTCCTTCCACAGGATTGTTTAGGATAACCTGCTTCTTTGTATCTCCTTTTAAATAGAAACGACTTGAAAAGCCCACAGAACACTGTATAGAATAAGAACTTCACCCATCATTGGTAGAAAAACCAGGTGGGGAGGTATAGCTTTATATCACATAGGTATTAAACATCACTTAACTTTCAATTTACCACTCAAGGGCAGCAATTGCATGAGAATATCAATGCTAGAGAAAGAAAACCTACCTTTTCTTTGTATTTTGTCAATTTAGTAAGCACCAATTTCTGTTCAATAACCTTTCCTTGAGGCAGTGTGGATTGTGGTGTTCTAATGTGTTTTTAAAGTTGGTGGGCATTAAGCTTATCTATTAAAGAATTTTGGAAATTCATGAGCTTGAACCTTATTTTATGAAGTATTCTCAAGTAAGACCCTAGACCTTACTCACCATCTAAAATAAAAGCCAAAAAAAAAAAGAAGCTTGCCTTTATAGTCCTAAAGGGCTGGAGACGGGTAATGGCATAGATAACCCCATTATTAAATTCTAGTAAATACAGGTACTTTTAAATAGATGCCCTAAAACAGTTATAATGACACAGTATCCTAACCCAAGTTTTCAGGAATTATTTCAATTAGATATTGTTCTGGAATACCATGCTTAAAATTTTATATTTTTTATAATTTTTAAATTTTCTTTGGAATTATGCCTGTCATTTGAAGACTATTTCTACTCTCAATAGAACTTCAAAGTACACCTGGAATCAGATTTAAATATCAAAGTGAATCTGTTCAGATCAAATAAAAATTGTGCTCATCTTATATTGGAACTTAGTTCTTATTTCTTATTCAATGAAGAATATCTAAAATGTGGAAGTTGTCAGTTTTAGCACTTGAGGCCTGAAGGGTGACAGCAGAAAGGAAGAAAATATTTAATAATAATAAAATGGCCCTGACCACTATCTGCTAAAACGCATTCTGCATATTTCAGACTACATGATACATTTGCCCAGTTCCATTATTAGACACTTCCTGACTCAGATACAGGTAGAATATATCTACTGCAAATAAAAACTGCAAACTCCAACAATACTAGGTTTCTTGTTAAATATGACATTAGAATGTCACAGAAGGTAATGGAAAAAATGCAAACAAGTAAAGCAAACCTACAGCAGCATCTTAGTCATACACAAGCAAAGCACTGCAGGGGGTGAGTGGGGGAACACCTAAAACAACTCTGGGTAATGGGATTAAAGGTAACTCAGTTTTTCAAAACTAAAAATTATAGGGTGATGTTTCTCTAGAAAGTAATTTACCTTTATCAAAAAATTTCCAAAGTAACTAGACAGGCAAGTGGTCATTAAGCAGATTTATGGTAAAAAAGTTCTTGAGCCCCAGACTCAATTCTTGACTAAGTCTAGAGCTTTTTCCAGTACACCACACCCTTCTGAGAGTGAAATATAGCAGTTCCCAGGCAGATGTAACACGTGGAAGGGGTGCGTAAATTACCATAAAGGAGATTCTTGGGTGCGCTTGTCATGAATAGCCACCATCAGGCGTTCAATACCTTTTAGAAATTCATAAAGGGATCTTAATCTTGAAAACAAGAACAAGTGGAATGGCAGAAACACCATTCCTCGTGATAAAACAATGGGAGTTGTTTTATCTAACGGGAGTTCGAAGAAAAGCCCAAAGGATTAGGGGACATGGAGGACGATCACTTAATACTTAAAAGCAAGTGTGGTGTATAAAGCAAACCCCCAAATAACGTGAAAATTTCCACGACTCCCTCCCATCCCAGTAGTATACTACTGGGCTTCCAACTTCTGTTTACTTTTTGAGCAAACAATTCCACTAGTGCAATAAAGAGTCCACGGTCCCTCTAAACTCAAGACCCTACGGATGGGACTTTCTGCCAGGAACTCCATAAATACAAGATATACAAAAAAAGATCCTAAACCTAGTCCCATTTCTAACACCAACGCCTTCCCGAAGAGTATGGGAAAATGCAAAAATGAGAAAACACCCTACAGCTGTGCGTCCCCTTGCTCCTACCCGGTTAGAACCCAAAAAGCAACCCACCACACAGCCCACGCTCACCTTCCGGCCGTCGGCCGCGAGCCCTCAGCGAGACCGGAAGCTGTCACTTTTCACCGCCTACGTGCGCTGAGGCCTCATGGGAGGTGCCGCCGCGGATGTGGGAAATGTAGTTCTAGGGCCCGGGTGCGGCTCAACACCAAAATCACCTCCGAGGAAGATTTTTAAAGCAGCCACCGTTTTTCCACCCCGACAAGGCATCATACGGAGCCTATTGTATACAAGAATAAAAGGAGGAATTCTAGTGCTGCGCTAAAACAGTAAATAAGAGGTGAATTTCAAATGTCTGCTCTCCTTTTACGAAAACTGAGACTGCAAATCTTGGCCCGATTTTGTATCTTTTTAACTAGCAGATAGTTATCCGTGAGAAAGTATTTACTATTGCATTCGAAGTGTAAAGGCTAAAAAGGAATATTGTAAACCTCAAAACAAACGTCTGAAAAGCCCTGACACTGACGGAACAGAGCTTGGGGGTGCTACTTCAGCACCAAGGAGAGATCATGAAGACAGTTTTGTTTGTGGTTTTTTGTGAATTTACCCCCAGTTCCAGAGATGCCGACCCAATGCTCGAAATTCCAGTGGAAACTGGGGAGCACGGGGTGGGACGGAGACCTGTTTTTTTTTTTTTTTTTTTTTTTTTTTTTTTTTTTTTTTTTGTCCAATTTAGCAGTCGCTAGTTCAAGGATTTATTCTGGATTATGCAAATACCTGTGGCCAGTTAAGGTTGTACCTAACTAAAGGAAAGACGTTTCCTCGGGGTTGCTTTAACAAAGGACATCTCGGAATAAAAATCAAATTAGGTCGGTATCGGGGAACTTTACAGTTCTCTAGAGCAGGGAGTTGAACTCTGCAACTTCAGCATTCGAGCTCATTCATTCAGGTCAAACCCATTTTGTCCCTCTACTTTCCCATGCGATTCGTTAAGCCTATCTTACATTTTGTGGTGTGCAGGAGATATTCAGGGAAACAGAGATATGAAACCCTGAAGCAGGCTGTGGAGCACAGCCTCACCACCGGGAAAATTGCTGGGTAGTGGGTCCCAAGCTGTTGGTGGTTCGCTTAACAAAGGTCAGCACCACGAGAACATTGACTATGGTGATGTCCCCTCCGCAGTTTCTAACACCTGGCGCGAATGAGGGGCTAGTCAAACCCCAAAATTCGCGAATCAATACAGCGCTTCAGTGCTCTTTAACGTCTTCCCCGACGCTCATCCTCCGCCCCCTCCGCGCCTAAGCCCAGGCGCCTGCGCGCTGCATTGCGGGTGGTCGCGGGGATGAGCCTGCCCCCTGAGCGAGCCCATTGGCCACCGAGTGGCGCTGGGCCCAGCCTCGAGCCTAGGGTGGAAGCACGTGCTGGGGGCGGGAGCAGCGATCGCAGCTATGGCGTCGTTACTTTGGGGAGGCGACGCAGGGGCTGCGGAGAGCGAGCGGCTGAACAGCCACGTAACCGCCACCGAGCAGGGGAGGGCAGAGGGGCGGGGGCTATCGCAGGAACTCCCAGAGGGAAATCTAGACAAGGAGAGCCCTGCTAGCTTTTGAAGTGGGGTGTCAAATGGTGGAGGGGAGATGTGGAATGGGTTTGGAAGAGGGCCACAGAAAAGGAGACCCACAGGGAGAAAAGACCTTTGGTTTGAAAGGGCAAAGTGAAGATACCTGGAAATCCAGGGAGGGAAAGCAGCTGGGAGTCCTAACTAGACTCTTTTGAGTTTTCTACTGTAATTTGACTATTAAGCTAATTTCTGTCTTGTATCTGCCAACGCACTTTCTTAGCCACTAACATCTTATCGGCGCTGTGATTCCCAAGTATTGCCTACGGGTAAAGTAGAGGCCTAATAAAATGGAACTGCATGGTGCAGGGACTACAGAAAATCTCCAGTTTTAGGATAATTCATACAGGGAATTTATATCTGAAATGAACCCATTAGTCGATAACATTGCAAAGGAAATAGTTATGGGGTGATCTTCCCTGAACCCCTCCAGTCCCTGTTGTAGGGGAGCACTGGGCTGCCTGATGATTTGCTTAATTTTGGTTGAAATTTGTGTCTTTCAATAGTTTTCAAATCTCATCCACCCCCGGAAGAACCTTCGGGGTATTAAAAGTACCGCAGTCCCAAACATAGGTGAGTGCTATTAGGATAAAGAGGTTAGTCTCGATTGATTACAAAGTATTGCTTTCATCATGTCCCTGCCAGCTGAAATACCTTTGGGTCCCTTAATTTTTGAGACCCTACACTAGCTTCCCAATGATTTTATCCACTATCCCTATGATAACACTGTCCATATATACTGTAGACTTGGGGGGTATGGGGATAGTACTGTTTACATTTCTGCTCAGCATTTATCTTTGCATTCATTGTTTCTCTTCTGTTCTTTTAGATGGTTCTCTTAACATCGAAGATGATGATGAAGATGATATAGGTAGGAGATAAATTCGTTTGCATGTATTTACTAGTGTTCTGTTTGGTTTATTATCACTTTCACAATGTGAATGAGTAATATCGCAATTGGAAGGAGCTGCCTTCATTTCTATTTTCTTTATTAATAGTGTCTGAAGAAATACTAAATTAGGAGGAGAATATTTCTTTAGAGGAAGTTGGGATATTCAAGGAGTAGGTTAAGAATTTCTACTTAGCAAGTAAGAGTGGTGGAGATGGATGTTGGTTTGCTTGAGGTTAGACACTGGTGTGGTGACAGAGCATAAGAAATTGGATCTTCATGAAGGAAGAAATTCTCAGTGACATGTCATTCTTTCCAGAACCTTCTTGTAGAAGAAAGATGAGAGTAGGTTAGGTTTGATTGATTGGTATACAACCACTGAATGGGAGAGAGCAACTTTTTAGATATTTTTCAGGAGGCTTGATGCCCTCCCCTTTTTTATTTTTGCTTTTCTAGTGGATTTGGCAACTAATTCACTCTTGAACAAGTTAATCCGTCAGTCCTTAGTAGAATCCAGTCATCGAGTAGAAGTTTTGCAAAAGGATCCCAGCTCTCCACTCTACTCAGTAAAAACATTTGAAGAGTTGAGACTGTGAGTATTTTAACTTTTTGGTATGGAAAAATGCTAAAGCATAGAACATAATAAACTATTCTGCTAATAATAAAAACCTTCGGGATCTTGTTTTCTAATATTCAGTATTAAAATGAGATGTGTATGTTATGCATGCAACTAAGATGTACCCCAAAGAAGAACACCAAGACACACTAGTTGCCCAAGAAATTGAAACATTTTCTTTAGTAAAATATTTTAATTTTATAGCCCAAAGGGAGGCACAGCCATATTGCCATTCTACCTATGAGAATCCAAATACAGGGACATTGATGACTCAAACATCCTTCCTCACCAGCTTTATAAAAAGTTACAAGATTTTTCTTTTCTAATTATATTTTGTTTCAGATGGTATTAAAATTAATAACTTTCCCAAGTGGGTTTACATTCCCTAGGAATTTATCAGTTGCCTTAAGTAAATATATTTTAACAAAAAGAGAAAGTCACATATTACCAAACCAAGCCCTTGCCCATTGCACATGAATGGGGATGGCAAAACAGGCATAGTTTGATAACATTTTGGCAAGCCAACTAGGAGGTAAATCCAGACATACCTTTTGTTCATGTCTTTTTGGCCACCAGCTGCTGAGCTTCTTGTTCCAAGGACCATCCCTGGGACTTTCTGCTCTAAACACTACTGACCTTTGGCACATGATTTTACTTTTGCAATAGAGAAATGGTTTGAGGGTCTGGAAGGCATCTTATTCAGTGAATAATTTCAGTAAAAGTGACAGATTACCATTTCTCCTTCCTTCTGGTTTGGCCTTCAAGGCTCCTGGTTTGGGGGAACCAAATGTTTGAGTCCATATGTTACCAAAGTCTTGGTTGGGTAACATATGGACTCATGTAAAAGGTAAAAAATCCAAAATCCCAATATCCAGATGTTTTCTATATATTGGGAGCCTGCATAATGATTAAAAATTGTTTGTCATCTATCAATTAATCTACCAATTAGGAACATCCAACTAGACAAATCACTAAAAGTGAAATTGTTCCAGCTCACTTGCTTTATCCTTATTCTAATATTTTTCTTAAGACTCCAGGAAAGATTCATTAAAAATACTGTCTTGGAAAGGATTACAAGTTCAAGGTCTACCTGGGCAATTTAGCAAAATCTTGTTTCAAAATAAAAAGGACTAGGGATGTAGCTTAGTGGTAGAATACTTGCCTGGCATGTGCAAGGCCCTGTATTTCATCCCCAGTATCACAAAGAAGAAAAAATAAAATACTATCCCAGAAGGATAAAGTAATATATAATAAGTCTGAGAGAATTGATAAAAGGATTATCTCAATAAAACTGTCTTTTCTGAAAATTTCTGTAGAAAACATCAGTGTCATTCATGCAAAAGAAATAACAAGTGTCACTTAGTTTTCTGTTTATGTGAAAAATATAACTCTCCTGGCAAACTAATGTATTTTTTTATCAAATGAATTCCCTTTTTGTTTTTTGGTTTTTTTAAATAGGAAGTTCAACTTTAGGTTTATAGCATAGCATATGATTTTAGTGACCCAACTGTAGAGATGTGATTGTATGTGTTTGGGGAATTGAGGTATGAATGATATATTTCTAAATATTTTAAAGCTCAGTTGCAAAGTTGCTTAATTCATAAATATATTTTTCAAGTATGTATCTATGAGGCTAATGACCAAGCATAGACTTTTTTAAGTGTTTTTTTTTCTTTTACAGAAAGGAAGAATTACTAAAAGGAATCTATGCAATGGGATTTAACAGGCCATCCAAAATCCAAGAGATGGCTCTTCCTATGATGCTGGCACATCCGTGAGTTTCCAGGGTAGTGGTATTCCAAGTTGGTTATTTTTAGTCTTTTCTTTTTTAATTTATGCCCAGGCTCTTGTATTTAGTTTATGCCCAGTGGTCTTCTCTTTCTTACAGTCCCCAGAACCTCATAGCACAGAGCCAGTCTGGAACAGGAAAAACAGCTGCCTTTGTCTTGGCAATGCTAAGCAGAGTGAATGCCTTGGAGTTGTTCCCACAGGTAAGGAAGGGCTTCGGGAAAGGTAGAAGTCCTTGTAATGGCCATGATATTTTAATAATAGGTGATATCATTGTAAATACATGATCACTACAATGATAAAACAGTATGTGGAATGGCCATTCCTTCATAAAGTCCTAAGAGCATTGGGCAGCATTATGGGACATGTATAGTCCAAGGGGTTCCAATCCCTGCCTCTTCACTAATCAGCTAGCTAGGCAAGTTAAAATCACTTGGAGTCTGTTTCCTTGTCAGTAAAGATAAAATTTGTAGAGGTATGGATCATAGTTGATCTGTTCACCCCTGAATCCTAACATCTAGCCAATGCTTGGCTTGTAAAACCACTCATTAAACATTGTATGAATGAATGCTTTTCTCATAGGGTCATTGTGTGGATTCAGTGAAACTCATTTTTAGCACTGTGCTTAGCATAAAGAAGATTTTTTAATAGCCAGCAAGAGGAGAAGGAGACCATATTCAGGCTGTGATTTATTTTGCCTTCCCTCTAATTCCCATCTTTCCTACATCCCATTCTTTTATCAAATTACCCTTTAGAGGGGAATATGTAAAAATTAGCATTTATCCATCCTTTAGACCCTCCCCCCTCATGCCCAGCATTTACTTCAAACCTATTGACTATTAAATTGTATTTGATTTAAAATATTTAATCCAAGCCTCCAAAGTCATCTTTGTGCCTCTCCCTGTACAAATTTTAATGGAAATTAAAAATTGAACAATTACCTGTATGAATCTTTCTCCTCTCCTCTTCTCTCACAGTGCCTCTGCTTGGCTCCTACCTATGAATTGGCTCTGCAGACTGGCCGTGTGGTTGAGCGGATGGGAAAATTCTGTGTGGATGTTCAAGTGATGTATGCTATTCGAGGGAATCGAAGTATGTACCAATAAGCCAGGCCTGGCTGATTTTGAAAATCCTGACTTCACCACTAACAAGAGTGTTTTAACTTCTCTGTTTTCTCATTTCTGAAGTGTGGTAAATAATAGCACCTGGATCATTATTAGAATTAGATGTTATAGATTGAGTGTTTTACACAATTCTTGAAACATAATTAGAATCTGTAAATATTAGCTACATCACATCCACATCCTGGAGAGGATGCCATTGTGTGTTGTTTTCTTTAAGACTCAGTTATCTTGTGCAGAACATCTTTTATTTGGGGATTTTTAAAGTATTGCATGCTTATTGTGAAAAGAAACTTTAAAAGAGAAGATTAGAAGATAAAAATTCAAAGACATTCTTCCTTTCCTTCCAGAAACCTATCCCAAAAATAACTACACTATTGTTAATAGGCAAATGGTTCTATTTTTCTTTTTCTTTTCTTTCTTTTTTTTTTTTTTGAGCTAATACAAGCACATACAAATGCTTATATATGTATTTGTTTTCACTGAGTATTTACAAAAAATGGGAGCACTTTTTTCACACTGCTCATTCTTTTTACTAGCTGAACAATATCCCACAGTTTATTTTAAGAAACTTATTGATTGAAAACAACAAAAATGGTGAAGGTTTCCACAGCTTTGCCAGTATTTCTTTAAGACAATAGAATTGCTGCATTGTGGATTTTTTTGTTCGTTTGGTTTTTTTGTTTTTTGTTTTTTGTTTTTTTGAAGACATGGTCTTACTTTGTTGCCCAGGCTGGTCTCAAACTTATATGTTCAAGTAATCTTCCTATCTCAACCTCCTGAATAGCTAGGATTACAGGCACACTACCATGCATAGATTGCAAGGTGGCTTTTTAAATGACCAAGCAGAAGAATCAAATATGCAAGACCTTTATTCCCATAAACCTAGAAACTTAGTAATTTTTCTTAACACTCTGCAAAATCAAAACCCATCCATGACCCTCAGAGTTTGCACTTAGAAAATTATTATAAACTTGCTTTTTTTCTGAGTTCTATGACACATTGCCCTGACCTGCGTGTGGCCTGTTGGAATAAGACTGTTCACATCTGAAGGAGCATTTAAAATCCTTTTTTTTCCTAGTTCCCAGAGGCGCTGAAGTCACCAAACAGATTATAATTGGCACTCCTGGGACTGTCCTAGATTGGTGTTTTAAGCGAAAATTGATTGATTTGGCTAAGATTCGTGTGTTTGTCCTGGATGAAGCAGATGTGATGATTGACACCCAAGGATTCTCAGATCAGAGCATTCGTATTCAACGGTAATTTCCAAGTTCATCCTTTCTTCTTTTCTTCTTGGGTTTTCTGTCCAGATGAGGAATTTCATTTGTCTATTGTCCTAATTATTTTGATTGCTTAATTTACCGTCTTTACCTCTAAAACAAATTTGAGTTTTCATTATTTTCACCAGCACCTGGGATCTTCAAACTGCCAGAATTTTCCAACTTCAGCTTACAACCTTGCCTCTCTACTTTCACAACACAGGCTTAGAGATGAAATCTGTACATTGGGTCTGCACCAAATTTCAGAGTAAACAGAATCTGTTGAAGGATCTATTGAGGAAACAGTGGATGATTGGGATAGAATAAGGAACACAGCAACCTAAAAATCATAGGTTGTTTAGACTTGACTTTCCCTCTAATAAAATCTTATCATGAAAATAAAATCTTATCATTTTCCTAGGATTCTCTATCAGGATCACCTAAAGGACTTAAAATTACAAGATTACCAGACCCAACCTCAGACTTACTGAATCAGAATTTCTGGAAGGTGGGGCTTAGATATCTGTATCTTTTTTAAAAAATAAAGTTATATTATTCAGGGTTAAATTCAAATAGTATCAAAAGATTTGTGATGAAAAACAGTAACCCTCTGACCCAATCCCAAAGAATACTTCTGTTTTTCTGATATTAGCCTTCATCCTTTTAAATAATATGTTCACACTGCTATTTCCTTATATATATTCATTGTCTATCAACTTCCCATTATTAGAGGTGGGACCTGAGTTCTTTTAGACCACTCTCCCTTTCCTGTCTCCTCTATCACCTCTCTGTGATTATATCATCAGGATCTGGTTATATTAACAGTATTGATATCATTTTGACAGTATAAATACTGTTCACTTCTGAGCCAAGCAGTTGTTGTTGTGTTGTTTTTCTCCTACATCTTTTCCCCTAGAATTAATAATTGCCTTTTTTCTTCATTTAGTATCACTATAGGGGTTTTAAGCTTTTCACTGGATGTGTCTTCGTATGTGCCATGTCAGTGGTATCTCCACATAGTCAAATACATTTTTTCTTTTTTTACTGTTTCATATTAGTTACACATAACATTAGGATTCATTTTGACATAATTATAAAAGCATGGAATATTGTTCTAATTCAGTCCTCAGGACTTCCCCTAATCCTCCCTTCCTTCCTCCCCCGCCTTTACTGATTTTTCTATTATAGTTTTTTTTTTTGTGTGTGTGTGTGTGTGTGTGTGTGTGTATCTTATAAGTATACATAATAATGAGATTCACTGTGGTACATTTATATATTTACATAGGAAAGTTAAGTCAGATTTATTCCCCTATTTTTTCCTTTTCCTGTTCTTGCCCCCTCCCCCGCAATCCTCTTCCTTTACTCCACTGATATTTCTTCTACTTTTATAAAATTCCCCTCCCACATTTCTTTTCAGGCTAAAAACAAAAGATTTTTTTAACTTTAATATTCAGTTAATATTCTCAGCTTCCAATGTCATTGCTGAAAAATTGAATATCATCCTGATCTCCAAGCTTTTGAGTGTGCCCTTTTTTTCCCACCTCTCTTTAGAAGTTTTGGGGAATCTTCTCTCTCCTCAGTATTCTGAAACTTCTCAGTGACATGCTTTGGTTTATTTCTTACCTTAGACATATAGTATACCCTTTCATTCTCAAAACTTTTGCTTGTCATTTCTGGGAAAATTTCTTAGGTTATTTCTTTTCCGAGTCAGCCAATCCAGAACACAATCATAGCAGACAAAAATTAAATAAAAATAAGAGAAATAACTACACACATGTTATAGTTTAACATAAAAATATGAAATGAAAAACATGTTTATTTGAAAGTAAATCTAGTGCTTTTCTATTATATAAATCCTACTATTTAAACAAAATAACAGTATAATTAGTTTACAGTAGTAATTAATAGAATTTTGTGAGAAAATAGAGCAATGTTTTATAATGTTTTGGTCTCTGATGCAACAGTGTATTTCAACTCTATTTAAACTCACTGTAGGATGTTTATACTTTGTAGGTAATATTATTGTGTACTCTTAAGATTCATAAACATGGGGCTGGGGTTGTGGCTCAGCAGTAGAGTGCTCACCTAGCACATGTGAGGCCCTGGGTTTGATCCTCAGCACCACATATAAATAAATAAATAAAATAAAGATATTGTGTCAATTACAACTAAAAAATATTTTTAAAAAAAGATTCATAAACATAAGTCTTCTTACAGGAGAACATAAATATAATAATAATGAATAGAGATTACCTATACTTAATTTTAAAAGACATGGTTCTTTCTCAGTAAGTTTTTTTTTCTCTCATTCTTTTTTTCTTTTCCAATGTTATTTTTCTGAACTGCCTATAGTCTTTTTTTATGGGGTGGTAATGCTGAATATAGTGAAATGTAAACTTCTATTTTGACTTGCAGCTCTATGCCTGTCAAAGTCATACTGATTAGTATCAGTCTGATTTGATGACATCAGATTTGATTTGTAATTTCTGGGGAAATTTAGTTAAAATTTAAAAGTTAAATATCCTCTTAAGAAAAATGTTTGAGCATGGAATTTACTTACTGGCAACAGAAGGTTTTTATTTCCATTTGTTAGTTTTTGCAATTTAATTCTCTGATTGTTTTACTTATTTTTACAACATTTTTGAGGTATAATTGACAAATGAACAATCATATATAATTAAGTTATATAACATAGTGTTTTGATGCATATGTTTACATGCATACACATTTTTAAATGATTACCATACTTAGGCTAATTAGCATAACCATCACTTCATGTAGATACTCTGTGTGTGCGTATGTGTGGTGTGTGTGTGTGTGTGTGTGTTGAGAACTTTTAAGATCTTTCAGACTTGTTAGGATTATTTTGTAGCTCTCTAGAAATGGCCATCCCAGTTTATTTAGGTAGACCAGCTCTTTGTCATTCAGATCTCTTACATCTATAAATTCATCAGATAAGCTATCCTCATCTAAAATACCCTTCATTTTTAAATACTCTGCAGTACTAGACATCTTTTTCTCAAGGAAAATGGTTGTAAAAGCACAGAGGTGATTTAATCTTTGAAATTAAAGATGGGTTCCAAGTAAATTACACTTTTGGTAAACAGATGATTATAGATTGAATAGAATTTGTCATAATTTACATTTGCACTGCCTACTACATAAACAGATAGTCAAATAAAGACTAGTTTGGATCTGGGCACCATGGCACATACCCATAATCCCAGAGACTCAAGAGGCTGAGGCAGGAGGAACACAGGGTCAAGGCCAGCCTCAGCAACTTAGTGAGGCCCTAAGCAACTTAGTGAAAACCTGTCTCAAAAAAAAATTAAAAGGGCCGAGGATGTAGCTCATTGGTAGAGCACTTCTACACTAAAAGGTGAGTCATCTATAATCAGCATTCCCCATTTGTTCACCCACGGGACATTTTACATGCCTCCTCTGAACCAGGAAATCTGGCTGTACTCCGTTTTATAGAGATATCAGGGGAACAATGCAATAATGCACATCATTTGTCTGGTATGCCAAGCTAAATCAGGGTCTACTGTTTACAATTGAACACTGGTATCTTTTGAGGAGGCCAAATTTAGAAATTCAGAAGTACTGCCCATCTCATTTTAAAGTTGTGAGATTCGTTTTTCAGATATGCTATTCACATCCCATCCACCATGCCCAATCCCAAATTCTTTCCTTCCAGTGGTGTATTATGCTCTGTTTTCATTATTTACCTTTAGCTCAATTGTGTTAACCTCTATCTGTCATTAAATTAACACAGTTATTTAGCTTTATTTTTCTGTTTGTCTGGATCATACTGATGTTGTCCATTTTTATTGTTTATGTTAACATTAGAATTTTTTTCTGTTTTCAACTTTGTCTCTGAATTATCTAGGTTTTCTTTTTTGTTTGCCACACCTCTGTCTTTCACAGTGGACCTTTCCTCTTTATAACTAATGAATCTTGGCCAGCCTTTCATAATCTAAGATGAGGAATAAAATTCTAGTTGACAGCCTTGTATGCATGGCTGGGGCTTATAATTTGGGAAGCTTCAGTGCTTTGGAATGGTTGTCATCTGGACTTTAATGTCACTGATAGATTTCCCTGGAGCTTGACCCTTAGTTTCTGGCATTTGAAGGGCAGGGTTCAGGAACCAGCTGAGGAGATTCTGTGTTTCAATATACATTATTTTCATTTAATCCCTCTTTTTGGCTGTGTGCTTTGCCCTCACCTTCTACTGATGCTGGCATCCCCAACTCTAGGATTTCTGCACAGAATAAATCTCTGATCTTTTGTTAGTATATGCTTAGCTACCTGAAATAAAGGGATCAAACTTCTCATTCATATTTAAAGTGATTTTGGCCAGAGATCAAGGGAGACTCCCTCCTTGCCATCCTACTAATACATTAGTATTCTTATAAGTGAAAGGAAGTGAAAGATTTAGGACTTCAGGAAAGATTCAGTATGAAACTGGCTTTCTAACAAAGTCCCTTTTATTTTTTATTCAAGAGAATATTGCACATAATGCATCCCACTATGAGGTATAATTATAATGCACCAATAAAAATTTTGGACCATATGGTTGCTCACACATAATATATCTAAGGTACGTTATCTTAGATAAAATTTTTAAACTTCCTGTGTTTTAATTTTACAAGTTCAAAAACTTAATAATACAATTTTAATTTCTGATGTCTTTGAATGAAACAAGGAACAAAAGCAAAAAAAAAGGAGAAAATATTGTGTAATAATTAGAGCACTAATTATTGTGTAATAATTTATGTTGGATTTTGTGGGGGGGGCTTAAAACATGATTAATGTCCAATTAAATATCATGTGAAAAACATGAAATTTTAATTTTCTAATAGCCACATTAAAAAGAAACAGGTGAAATTAATATTTATTTTGTTTAACCCTAGGTATCAAAATATAGTCTCAATAAGTAATTTATTAAGGTTTATTTTTTTATACTAAGTCTTAAAAATCCACTGTGTTCTATAGAATAGCTCAGAATTTTCTTTCCTTATATTAATGTGTACAGAATTTTTCCTTGGAATGAAATGACCAGGCCTCAGAATCCCAGTGTTTATGCCATCTTTCTCCAGATGAAGAGTTGCGACACAGCAGATGGCCAAGAAGCCCAGGCATGTGAATGCAGAATTTTCCTAGTGTCTTGTAACATGCACCCCATTTTCAGTCTTTTCCCTCTAAGAATCTGGAGCTTGCAAGTCCCAGACCTTTGATGTTTATGAGGGAATAGCTGGCTACCTTTTCATCAGTTCTCTGCTCTGCAGCACTCATATTCTAGTTTCATCTTCTTTCTGTCTTACCACTCCTTTCTCTCTTCCAAAAATACATTAAAATATTATGTCCATCAGTTTTCTCCTCTCATAGTCTCCATGTTTTGTGTGGATTACTTTTATCTCACATTAGTGAAATATAGACAGCTGAGAAGGTAACACATGTAGATGAATTGTCACAGTTGACTGAAATCTGATTAGATTTTTTTTTTAATTTTATTTGCTTATTTTCAGATCATTATTTTAAAAAGCTGCCCAGATGATCCAGGCTTCAGGCTTAAAGTAGTGTTTGGGAATTATTGAACCATATAGTCTCTCACAGTCCCTGTTAGCACTAAGAGTTTATTGTTCCAAGTATTCCATGTTCATCTTGAAAGAGGTGATTCCTCTCTGACCTAGCTTATTTATTTTGTTTTTTTTAATTGACATTTTTAGTCTCCACATACAGCAAGGTCATGTGACATGTCTTCCTATTCCTGGTTTACTTAACACAGTGATCGCCGTCCACCCACGTTGTCATAAATTACAGGATATCTTTCTTTCTAAGCCTGTATAGTATTCCATTGTGTGTATTTATATACCATTTTTTCTTTATCCATTGTTGAGTGTTTCCATTTCTTGGCTATTGCCAGTAGTGCCACAGTGAATATGGGAGAAAAGATCTCTCTACACACTGATTTCCCACTACCTGGTAGTGATATTGCTGCATAAAGTGATAGTTCTGTTTTTAATATTTTTAGGACCCTTTATACTAGTTTCCATAATGACTGTACTTGAAAGTTGATCTCACAGAAGGTGAGAGTAGAATGTTGGTTACCAGAAGCTGGGGAGAATAGGGTTTGGGGAGTGGTGGGGAAAGCTTGATCAATAAATACTAAATTACACTTAGGAACAAAAAGTTCTGATGTGCTACCAGACAGCAGCATGACTGTGGATAGCAGTAATATAATGTATATTTTGAAAAGCTACAAGAAATGATTTTAATGTTTTTACCACAAAGAAATGATAAGTGTTTGAGGGGATAGATATTTTTTTCTTAATTTGTTCTAATTAGTTATGCCTGACAGTAGAATTCATTTTGACACATTATACATAAATGGAGTATAACTTCTCATTCTTCTTGTTGTACATGGTGTAAAGTTACACCAGTAGGGCAATCATATATGCACATAGAATAATTATGGCTGATTCATTCTATCTATTCCTAAACCCATACCCCCTCCATTCCCTTCACTCTCCTCTGTCTAATCCAAATAAAAAAGGTACTTTATTCCTAGCCACCTCCCTTATTATGAATTATCATCTGCATATCAGAGAAAACATTCAGCCTTTGGTTCTTTGGGATTGGCTTATTTCAGGGTGGTATGGCCGTAGACTCATTTCAATCAGCATGATATTCTCTGGTTTCATCCATTTTCTGGCAAGTGCCATAATTTCATTCTTCTGTAAGGCTGAGAAATATTCCATTGTGTATATATACCACAGTTTCTTAATCCATTCGTCTATTGAAGGGCACCCAAGTTGGTTCCATAGTTTGGCTATTGTAAGGTAAACTGCTATAAACATTGATGTGGCTGCATCACTGTAGTATGCCGATTTGAAGTCCTTTGGGGATAAAATGAGGAGTGGGATAAGTGGGTCAAATGGTGGTTCCATTCCAAGTTTTATATGAGTGTACAAAACAGTGTATAAGTGTACTTCCCTGCCCCCATCCTCACCAACATTTACTGTTGCTAATGTTCTTGATGATTGCCATTCTAACGGGAGTGAGATGGAGTCTCAGTGTAAAATTTTTATTTGCATTTCTCTAATTGCTAGAGATGATGAACTTTTTTATATATTTGTTGATCAGTTGTATTTCTTCTTCTGTGAAGTGTCTTTCAGTTCCTTAGCCCTTTTATTAATTGGGTTATTTGTTTTGAGGGTATTTAGTTTTTTGAGTTCTTTTTATATCCTGGAGATAAGTGCTTTCTCTGAGGTGCATGTGGTAAAGATTTTTACCATTCTGTATGCTCTATCTTCACATTATTGATTGTTTCATGAAGAATCTTTTTAGTTTAAATCCATCCTATTTATTGATTCTTGATTTAACTTCTTGTGCTTTAGGAGACTTTTTAAGGAAGTCAGTTCCTAAGTCATGGTGATAGAGATTTGGGCCTACTTTTTCTTCTATTAGGTGCAAGGTCTCTGTTCTAGTGCCTAAATCCTTGATCCACTTTGAGTTGATTTTTGTGCAGGGTGAGAGATAGGGATTTAATTTCACTTTGCTACATATAGATTTCTAGTTTTCCCAGCAGCATTTGTCAAAGAGGCTATCTTTTCTCCAATGTATGTTTTTGGTGCCTTTGTCTAGTATGAGATAACTTTATTTATGTGGGTTTTTTTACTGTCTTCTATTCTGTACTATTGGTCTACATGTCTATGTTGGTGTCAATACCATGCCATTTCTGTTGTTATGGATCTTTAGTAAAATTTAAGTCTTATTGTGATGCCTCCTGCTTCACTTTTCTTGTTAAGAATTGCTTTGGCTATTCTGGGTCTCTTATTTTTCCAGATGAATTTCATGATTGGAGATAGATATGTTTAACCTGTTTTGAGCATTATATAACATACATATTGAAACATCACATGGAACTCATTAATAGGTATAATTTTTATGTTTTTACATATCAGTTAAAATAAATTTTAATTTTTTAAAAAGTTGACATTTTATTGACGAGTAAAATATGTACAGAGAAATAAAACCAATTCCAAGTGTACTAGTGAGTAAACTGTCACTCAAAGCCACATCCATGAAACAATAGCTCAGACCAGGAAATGATATTTATTTACCAGCACTCCAGGAGTCCCCTGGAGACCCTTTCCTATCACTAGCCCATTTCTCTTCCCCAGGATTAACCTCTTTCCTGACTGCTAAGCCCTTGAATTCATTTCTCCTTTGTTGAGACTTTATGTAAACTATCCCTTTATTTCTGATGGGCTCAGTATTATTTTAGTTACTACTCTTTCCCCTTTTGCCCCCGTCTTATTTATCTATAGGTTCTCCCCATTCCAAGTCAAATTGGTAGTGATTCTTTCCTTCCCAAGATACATATAACACCAGCCATTGAACAACTAGCCTATGTTTTCTTTATGCCCATTTATGTTCGTGTACACCATCCCTCTTGGCTCTATGAGTCTGCCTCACCTAAGGAGGAAATTGGCATGAGAAACCTCAGGTCCTCTGGAGTGTATACTTAAACTTTTTTCTTAGCTCCACCTTCCAGTAATGTGATTTTCCAAATTCTTGGTGACAAAGAGGGGCAGGACATTTGGCTATTCTTGTCATTGCAGGTAGCACCTCATGCCCTGCAGGTGCACATGGAGCAGTTGGTGGCAGTGGACCTGCAGTGCTGGGAGGAGAGGAACATCCTGGCAGCTGGGTGACAGTATCTTCTCTTTTTACAGAGCTTTGCCCTCTGAATGCCAAATGCTTCTGTTCTCTGCAACATTTGAGGACTCTGTGTGGCAGTTTGCCGAGCGAATCATTCCTGACCCTAATGTTATCAAGTTGCGCAAAGAAGAGCTGACCCTGAACAACATCCGACAATATTATGTGTTGTGTGAGGACAGGAAAGACAAATATCAAGCTCTGTGTAACATTTATGGTGGCATCACCATTGGCCAGGCCATCATCTTCTGCCAGGTAAACTTGCTGGATGTGTCTTCATTGTGCCCTCATTTCCCTACAGGTAGAGGTAGGGGGTGGTAATATTAATAGGTGCCAGGTAGACAGGCACTGTGTTCAACACTTATTATGCGTTATCTAGTTGAGTCTTCAAGGCAGTTCTGAATAGAAATGATTTGTATTTTAGGGTGAAGCTTAGAAAGGTTAAGGTATGGAACAGGATCTTCAATATGATGCTAAATGAAGGTTTTTCATATTTTAACTTTTCCCCATTTAGATTGGTGTTTATTGTAGTTTTTATAGATACCCCTTATCAGGTTAAGGATGTTGCTTATGAATTTTGACTTTTTTATTTTCGTGTTTATTTTTTGCTATCTGACTTTTTCACACTTGTGTTTTCTTTTCTCACTACCAGTTAAACACACTAAGGCTTCATGAGAGTAAGGTTTCATCTATCTCATTCATGTCCATATTCACTGTACTGGACTGGCACCTGCCAGTGGACAGCACTGAAAACATAGAATAGAAGAAAGCTCAGCTGTGCCACAGCCTGGCCATATAACCTTGGACAAGTTACCTAACATTTTTAAGCATTGGTTTTTTTTGTTCACTTTCAAATTTGTTGGATGAAGTTAGGTCACTACTTCATGAAAGTGTTGTATAAACACATGCCCATAATGTATATAAAGATATTAACCAGGTTCCTGGCACATATAAAGCGCTTTCAGAGTGTCCATTGTTCATAATAAATGAAAACATTATAATGTAATACATTATATCCTTTTGTCATCATAGCACCATATGAGGTAGGTGTTTGTCTTTGTTTGTCTTTGTTTCGTGGATTTAAGGAAGTGATGTTTAGAAACCCAGGTGGTAGGAGAATCCCATGCCACATTCTAAGAGTCCTTGAGGTTTGAGAGAGCCGTGAAGCACAGTTCCTCTGCAGCCCTCTCCCTCCTGCCCTCCCACCCCCTACCCTGATCCAGGAGCATCAAGCATCACAGGCACAGCCAGTCTGCTGTAACCAGGGGTGCTGTGGTGGGTTTTGTTTTTTATATAGACGCGTCGAAACGCCAAGTGGTTGACCGTGGAGATGATGCAGGACGGCCACCAGGTGTCCTTGTTAAGTGGGGAGCTGACAGTGGAACAGAGAGCTTCCATCATTCAGAGGTTTCGGGATGGGAAAGAGAAGGTTCTTATAACGACCAATGTTTGTGCTCGAGGTGTGTGTGTGTGTGTGTGTGTATGTGTGTGTGTTTGAACCCTATACTGCCAAAAAAACCCCACAGGTGTTGAGGTATAAGTTACACAAGATAGCAATTCAAATCTTTAAGTGTACAGGAATACACTTGAGTTTTAACAAGCATACAGTTATGTGTCCGTGCCCATCACTATGATCAAAATATAGAAAATTGGCCAGGCACAGTGGCACATGCCTGTAATCCCAGTGCCTCTGGGGGCTGAGATAGGAAGATCAAGAGTTCAAAACCAGCCTCAGCAAAAGCAAGGTGCTCTATTCTGTGGTGTCCAGTTGATAGACAGGGTGAGACCCTGTCTCTAAAATTAAAATATAAAATAGGGCTGTGGATGTGGCTCAGTGGTCTAGTGCCCCTGAGTTCAATCTCTGGTGCCAAAAAAAAAAAAAAAATCAGAAAAGTATCTCCCCACAATTTCCTCATGCTCTTTTGTAGTCAGTCTCCTCTTCCTGTCACATGGCCTCTAGCAACTACTGATTAGATTTCTCTCTTCATATTTTTGTGTCTTCTAAAATGCCACATAAATTAAGCTGTACAGTGTATGGCCTTTGTGTCTTTCTTCCACCTAGCATAATGCTTTTGAGTTGACTCATTGTTGTTCCATGTATCAATAATCCCTTCCTTTTTATTGCTACTAATAGTCCTTTGGTAGTTCATTCACTCACCAGTTGGATATTTGGATTATTTCCAATTTGGGGCTTTTTTTAAATACAGCTATAGTAAAAAGTTATGTGTAGGTCTTTGTGTAGATGTTATGTTTTGATTTGGGTAAATATCTAGGAGAAGGATTGCTGGGTCATATGATAAGTGTATGGTTAGTTTTATAAGAAACAGCAAAGTTTTCCCACAGTGACTGTACCATTCTCACCAGGAGATAGCAGAGTCATACTTGTTCTGCATCCTTGCCAGCAACTGATATTGTCACTTTTTCTGATTTTAACCATCTTATAAGATATGTTGTAGTATCTCATTGTGGTTTTAATTTGCATTTCCCTAATAACTAATAATGTTGAGCATATCTGGAGTGTTTATAGGTTTAAAGCTATTGACTACTGAGGGAAAAAATCTTTGTTTTTGTAAGAGAAAGACTCTTCCACTTTCTTCATCCTTCACATATCTATAAACTCCAATTTAATTCATGTTTCCTAGTTCATTTTGAGTTCAGCAAATAGAATTAAAAGCCTTCTGCTGGGTTAGGAGTGAGGCCTGAGCTCTTCCCTGTAGAAGTACTTAAAAAGAACAAAGTCCCTGCCCCTCAGAAGTTCACCAATTAGGCTCTCACCTCTCTAAACTAGCACCTTCTAGTAGAACTTTCTGCAGTTATGGAAGTGCTCTATTCTGTGCTGTCCAGTTGGTAGTCATTAGCCATGTATGGTTCTGAAGCACTTGAAATGTGGCCAGTCTGACCAAGGAACTAAATTTTTAATTTTAATTTATTGCAATTTAATTAGCCACTGTAGCTAATGGTTACCATATTGGATAGCACAACTCCAGACCTTAGAAGAAAAGAGGCACAGAAAATCCAGGATGAAGACTGAGGGCAAGGAGGACTAGGGTCATGACCCAGACAGCTTTTTAATGTGGGCAATGGAAAGCACAGGGATCAGAGGTCTTTCTGGGCTATGTTAGAGCTGAAAGGTTTTTTGAAGGAAGGGTAGCAATTCAGTTGAATGAGAATTTATCCATTGGGAAATGGCAAACCCTCGTGACTAGTGCTTTGCATCGTGAGACTGGAGAGAAGGAGATGATACTTCAGCTACTGTGAAGTCTTGGATGGCTCAAACTTTACCCTGTATGATTTGGGTAGTAGGCTCTGAGCACAAGCGCTCTGAACCTTGCTGTGGGACTGTCGAAGGAGAGATTAGGTAGGTGAAAACCAGTCTAGAAAATGTCCTAGCAGTTGAGGCAAGGGATGAAAAAGATCTGAGGAGAGCCACAGTCATGGAATGGAGCAGAGCAGAAGCCTGGTGATAAGTAAATGGGTAGAGGATAAGAGGCCTGCTGGGGACTAAAGTATAGCAGAGGCAGAAAGGAGCAGGTAGCTCTGTGGACTCTAGGCACCTCTCCCCTACCCCCACACATGCGAGTGCACATGCTTTGTACATATTTAGACTTCTGTAGAATTAGCCTCTCCTGACTGACTAATTATCCAGCATCATAGACATAACAGCATGCAAGCAAACTGCCTGGACCAAAGTACCTGTTTCAGTGATGTAAAGCCAGGTTTGATTATCTTCTTCATTAATGAAAATTCCTTCAGCAAATGTGGTTCTTAAGTGGCTATGTCCTGAGGAAAATACTGCAAGACCCTACAGTGTTCTTCCTCTCCTAGGGATTGATGTGAAGCAGGTCACAATTGTTGTGAACTTTGATCTCCCTGTAAACCAAGCCAAAGAGCCAGATTATGAGACCTACCTCCATCGCATAGGGCGGACAGGACGCTTTGGGAAAAAAGGCCTGGCTTTCAACATGATTGAAGTGGACAAGCTGCCCCTGCTCATGAAAATTCAGGACCACTTTAGTAAGTAGCATTGCTTTCACAGTAGGAGCCAGGGAGCTGCTTACACTGACGGGGGCGAGGTGTACCAGGGGATCCCAAGGTCAAAGGCTTAGGATGGCATGGAGGCAGAAACCATGAGGTGGAAGGCTTCTGTTCATAAGACCAGAGTCCTCATAATATGAGACAGTTGATTAAATAATTCTTACATTGTAGTTAGAGAAAATTTTAAAAATTAAGCAGAATTTATATGAACTCATTCTGGTATCTGGAGCAGATTTTCATATCCTATAAATATGTACCCTAAGCAAAATCTTAAAATCTTTTAAGATTATATTCTACCACCAGATTCCTCTTTCATTCACATTTTTCTCCTACTCTTGCCACACCCATAGAATTTAGGAATGGTCCTAATTTCTGAGGCCTGCAGCCTTTCCCTTAACCCCACCCTCTAAACAAGGCAGGTTCTGCTAGCCTGCTGGGGCTCTGAACTGACAGATGCACTAATGGAATCCTGAAGTCACCTTACCTGGCAATCTACTCCTCAGATCACCCCATTCCCCTAAGTGTGTATATGTGTCTGGGCAGTAGAGCAAGAGGAACATCAAATGCTACTCTCTAGGATGATGATACTACCTTACTTAACCTTTGTTGAAAGCAGTGGGCACTCTCCCAAGAAATGCACATGGACACACATATAGCATGTAGAATATGATGTATATAGTTTTTCAAGGTTTGCACACTGAATGTTGTATGTACATTCACTGAGCCTTTAGGAAAATAGATTATATACCTCTGTGTTAGGCTGACTGGGAAGGGGCAGAGGAGAAAGTACCTTGGCCCTGTCCCTGTAGTGAGCATCTAAGGATCTAGTCTTAGGAAGTTACCAGTTGGAAGAGCCTTGGTCCTTCCCAGGCTCTTTTCACTGCCCTATGGCATCTGAATGTGTGTGTTCTAGGTGCATTTGCTACCGTTTCAGTTAATGTTGGTCAGTTTTTTGCTACCACCCTTCTTTGTGTTCCTGTTTCAAGACTTCCTATGCAAGGTGTCACAGGAACTTAGATTTTCAAAGGCATCACTTTCTTGAGAAACTCAGAGTTGGCTGAAATGAGTTTTTGTTTATGCCCCGGAGTAAGACTGTTTTTTTTTTTCTCCTTTGTTCTTTTTAGACAGCAGTATTAAGCAGCTTGACCCTGAAGACATGGATGAGATTGAAAAGATTGAATATTGAAGAAAGAACTCTATTGTTTGTGAGAGATAGTAGTTTATGTGAGAATGTTCCAGTGAGTTTTGAAGGTAGTTTTTTTTTCTTTTTTTTTTTTTAAATGTTCAGTCTATTTCAATGTGAAACTGTTCACAGATGGCAAAATAAATGACTTGGTACCCTTAGTTGAAGACCTGAGGAATTTTTGAAATCAAATTGATGTGAAGCACATGATTCTTTTGAATAAAAAAAAAGCAAGATTCTTTCTTATTCTAATCTCTTTATAGGTAAACATCTCTGATGGGCTTCTGGGATATTTCTGGATTTAGTTCATATAAACTAAGCAGATCATGCCTCTTGCCAGCCAGTGCCACAAGATGGCAGTAGTACTTCGCTGGGTTTTGGAAGTTGAGCTGATGGGACAAATGGAAAAGACAGGTCTCACTCACAGGCAGCCCTTTCCACCCATTAATGTCCCTCCCCTCTCCTCCCTTCACCTTCTTCTGTGTGCACACATTCAGAGGCCAAAAAAAAAAAAAAGAGTAAAACTCTTAAAAAGTGAAATATTTGGAAGAAAGAACATTTTGCTTTTTAATATTTCAAGTGACATCCAGAATTTCAGAATATTTTTCTATTTTGCTTTTTACTGTCTTCAAATTAGAGAAAATTTGCTCAATCGTCAGTTACTTAACAGTATGAAAATGTGGCATTACTCTAGGCATTTCTTAAAAACAGGCAGTGGGGGTTTTAAAAAAAAAAAAAAAGGAAAGAAAGAAAAAGCTCATGTGCCTTCCTAAAGAAGTAACATTCAGGTAGCCTTAATGGTATATGTGTGAATCTTGGTCATTTTCCTGAAAGCCCTTTTGAGATGATTTCTCTCTCACATTTCCTGCTCAAAAGTGAAGCCCTGAGGTTGAGAACAAGGGATGAATGGCTGGTCTCCCACAAAGCTTGAGCAGTTCATGAAGCCTGCAGCCTAGGCACCAGTTCTGTCATAGCCTCAGGCTGCCAAAAGTGGCTCTTGTGAGTGCCTTTGTCATCCAGGTGTGGATGATTATTTCAACTTGTAGAGTTGCTCAGTGTTTTATCCCCAGTTCAGGACTCAGAAGTACATGAAAATCAATAGGCTCCCTCATTCAATATCAGATATTTATTGTGCACCATAAACCCCAATAAAAGGGAAATGAATAGAATACAAAGACATCTCAGAATTCAGAGTCTAAAGGCAAAGACTCGGAAGAAGCCAACATTAGAATAGACTGTGATAAAGGAAAGGTGTACAGGTCCCTAGTGTTGTACAGAGGAGAGGCCTCTTATACTATCTGGGCCACCTTCCAAAGGAGTAGACACTCAGGGTTCCTATAGGAGGGCAGGATATATTCAACAGTGCTTGTCCAATGTGCATGTAATATCACGTAGCAGTTTCCTAACCTGGGCCCACTGAGGCAGTGTTCCAGACCCAGTTCATCATCTCTATTGCCTGGAGACCCTGAAAGAAAACTAAAGATTCCTTCCCCTTTACAGACAAAGCTGAGAATAGAGCCCCAAAAGACATATTCGGGGGCTGGGGATGTGGCTCAAGCGGTAGCGCGCTCACCTGGCATGCGTGCGGCCCGGGTTCGATCCTCAGCACCACATACCAACAAAGATGTTGTGTCCGCCGAGAACTAAAAAATAAATATTAAAAAATTCTCTCTCTCTCTCCTCTGTCACTCTCTCTTTAAAAAAAAAAAAAAGACATATTCGGGCAAGAAGAGCTGAAAGGATAGGCAGAGTAATGGGTAGTGAAGACCACTGGCTTAGGGAGGAGACTCTGCAACAAAGAGAGGTCCTTAGAGATAGAATTTATAAAAGGTGAAGCTCCCACTTGGGAATGTCCACTCCAGTTCTCCATATACTGCCATACCTCCCTCTCTAGGCTGGAAACTGTGGTCAGTTTCATTGTCCACTCTATATCCAGGCCTTGACACAGAGCCCAGCACTCAGTAGGCACTCATCAAGTAAATATTTTCCTTTTTTTTTTTTTTTGCCTTGATGTTTTCATTCATTAACATTTTTCCTTAATGTTTTCCATCCTAATTTTGAACTCCAATAATATGACACAGGGTAGGTAAGCACAGGAAACACTCTTACTATTTGAGAATTGAGTTTGACTTTCCATCATACTCAGCCCAGCCTTGGCATATCTTAAATAAAATGTGATCACCTCCCTTTCTAGTACTGACTTCTGGTAAAATTTCTACCAGTTACCCTCATGAGTGCCTACACCAATCTCCATTTAGCAACTGTTCCCACAGGGTCTGCAAACACTAGGCATTCTTCTGTCTTCCCCTTTGCCCCTCTCTTCATGTCCCTTTGTCTCGCCACCTAGGAGGCGGCAGAGCCATCCTGTTTTCTGCTGAGGTCACAGCTGTATTAACACTAGCTATCCAGATTGGTGAGTCAACAATTCAAAGGCCCTTTAGCAGGGTGCAGCTCCTTGTTCAGAACTGTAAGCAATTTTCACTTCTGCACATCTGGCCTGGCCAAGGTCTCTCTTCTCCAGTAAATGGAGAAGCAAGGAATACCAGATGACTTCAGTGCATCTGTGAACTGGCGTAATCAGCTGTGTGTTATTTGGCACCAAATACTAAACCAAATCCATTGGGTTTATCTTGGCCAGCTTAATACTGTGAACATATTGAAATTCATGATTACGTGGAGCAGGGTTGTGATTTGCAGTGGGAATTGTGAGTGATCACCTAGCATGGAGCATGGCTGCTGTGATGTTAGGTGCTGGATCTAAGACAGCTGTTAACAGGAAAGGCAAATGAGCTGGTCATCGTCTGGTAGGACGTCTGACAGCTCCTTCTCAAGAGACATTATTGTGTTTGGAGAAAGTGTTGATCCTCCTCAGCAGAGCTCAGTCACCATGAAAGCCACTAGCAGTCTCTGCACAGATGATCAACAGTGGAAAATCTTAGGGGATTTCTGGGGTAGGTGGGGACAGGACCATGAGCAGCATCTTTGCAGATACCAGAGAAAGAAGCTGGTCATGTCAAGCCTTCATTTGGCTCTTGGTTCTCTTGATTCAAGTAGGAGACTAGAACATACAAAAGGCCTAAGCAGAGACAACCCAGCTGCTGGGATGGAAAAGGAAATGTGAATCCAGCCCAGGGTCCTCTCTGGCCAAGCCTGCACTTTTTGCCCCCTGAGCCAGGAGGCCAGCCTTCTGTTCTTGCTTGCTTTGCCCTGTCACGTCTCGCCATGCACACTGATTCTCTCAGGATGACCTTCAGGAACCCAGCAATTGGGCACCCACTAGTTTTACCAAAGGAGTAACAGAAGAGTCAGATTCCCTTCAGTCTTAACCCCCTCTCTCTAACTCTCAACCCTTTCTGGGAAATAATCAAGTACATCAAAGACCTTCATAAATCATTTTAACCCACAGACTTGTGAAATATCACAATCATGCAGTAAGCTTCAGCGGATACCAACTAACTTTCTACTCTAAAAAGAATTCAAAAGGCATTCACTTCAACATTCACTTCTGTATCTTTTAAATCCATGACTGAGAAAAGAATTGGACACAGCCACTTCTCCTTTCACTGACTCCCACCTTCTCCCAATTCTGCCTCCTCTCACTTCCCCAGGCTGATTTTACCTTTTTACTTGCCCCCCGGGGTCAGGCACCCAGGAGGGCCATTCTCTGGCTGTCTCACACTGGCTTCCTCCTATCTCTCAGTGTTGCCTGGTACCTGCTCAACAAAATGCTCTTTGGCCAATTCTCTCTAGATACTTTCTTCTGGTTTCCTTTATTGCTTTGCAAATTGTGACTTTAAAATGTGGATGGGATCAAAGCATTTTCCATTTTTAATATGGATTTTTTACTCCCCTTGAAACTCAAAATTTTAGACTCTTCCAGTGGTTTACAGGAAATAAACCTGCAGTGTTACTAAAGAAGTAACAGTGTTGTCTGGACAATCCACAGAGGGTCCCAGTGGCCTGTGTCTGGAACTGCTCAGTCCTTCACAAGCTTATAAGCCTTCCACTTCTGCCCAGGTTAGAAACAACCAGAAGTTCTCATGTGATACAAAACATGAGCTCCGAAGAAAGGCTTTCCCTTCTTGTATTCAGGAGAACTGAAAGAATTTTAATGAAAATTGAGCCTGTGGAAAGAAATAGAGCAACTCTCTGAAGCACTTTTCTTAGGGAATTCATCTTTGCCCTTAATTTTCTTTCTAACCAGTTTCTGCATTGAAGTTTCTAGAATATATTTTTCCATGAATGGGGATGGTCTCCTGTTTTGAGTTTAATATTTTTCTACTGCTAGAAAGAATGATATGGTCTCACTCCAGTCCCTTGGTTTGTGATTTATGTCTTGAAATCCCAGCTGGAAAGAGGTGATTGACATGAAAGCCCTGCTTTGTGTAAAGTTCAGAAGCACGTCATGTATGGACTGAACAGGCACCTTTATGAGGTGGTGAGCTTCCTCCCATCCATGAGAGTATTCAGGCAGTCAGAAGGCAAACAGTTACTTGTAATGGGTGTTGTACTTATGGTTCTTGAATTACCAGGCGTTTAGAATAAAATGATCTCTGAAACTGCTCATTCTAATATACCATGTTTCCATGACCCCTCACAGAATAGCTCCACACATGTAAGCCATAGAAACTTAGTACAGAAGATTATTTCTCACAGATGAAAGGTAAATGGGATGATTAACTTCTAATGGCACCTTGAGTTAACATTTAGATTCACTGGCTTCTTCTCCATGTGATCATTTCTTTATTCTGAACTTCATCAGCTTATGCAGAATATAGATTATTTTCAATAATATTTATATTACAAAGCAATAAAATAACAAACAAAAGTAGCAGCAAAGTTATCCAATATCTCATTGCTTGATTATTTTAAATATTGCCTTTATATAGTCCTTTTCATCTTAATATTAATAACTTCATCTTTTTTTATTATATCACTTTACTTGAAACATTCAAGTGTACTTTTTCCTTCATGTTGCTGCATCATCTTTAGGATTATTATTTTTAAAATAATAATTGACCAGATTTTCTGGTGAATATGCATATAACTATCTTTGTTCAACAATTATATGATGACCAGTTTTCTAGCATTATACTTATAACTAATGACTGTAATGAATATCTTCCTGCTCAATATTTTGAATTATTTCTTAGGATTAGAGATGTTAAGTTTGAGTGCCAGGTTAAAAAAAAAATAAGAGCATTGTTATGGCTTTTGATAGTATCAAACTGCTTCCAGAGACTGTGCTTTACCAATATATGTTCCTCACTGATTTTTCTCCTCACCTTACCAGCAAGAAATATTTTTATTTTAAAATTACATGGTGACTTTTTTTGGTTTACTTTTTTTATATTTGTTTTTTAGTTATAGGTGGACACAATATCTTTATTTTATTTTTATGTGGTGCTGAAGATCAAACCCAGTGCCTCACGCATGCTAGGTGACCGCTTTACCTCTTGAGCCACAACCTCAGCCCTTACCTTTTTTTTTTTTTAAGTACAGACAAGATAGAGTATTCCCTTGTGTGCAGTTTGTTGTTTATCCATTTATCTTATGAGGTCTTAATGCTTTCATTATCAGGTTCCTGAAATATGTATGTGAATCACTTTTTCCAACTATAACAAAGATATTAACCTTATTTTCACTGAAATATATTACCCAGTCTGTCAGCCTTTTTACAATTTGTTGTAGTTTCACACAAAATTACATAATTTGTGTAATGAAATATATCAATGATTCTGTGATTTTGTTGTTGTTGTTGTTATTGTGCTGCTGGTTCTAAAATGTTAGCACTACTCAAGAAAACACATACAACTTAATTCTTGGTTATTATTGTGATTCTTATCTTTAAAAAGATATTTGACTTAATCCCTCTGTAATTTATGCTGGTGTGAGGTACATGAAATTACATTTTTTTCTTTAAAAATATTAACTAGCCAAGCTCAATGGCACACAACTTGTAATTCTAGCAGCTCTGGAGGTGGAGGCAGGAGGATTGCAAGTTCAAAGCCAGCTTCTGCAACTTAACAAGACTCTGTTTGAAATTTTTAAAAATAAAACCAAAAGGACTGGATATGTGGTTCAGTGGCTAAGCAACCCAGTACCAAAATAGTAATAATAATAATAATTAACTAATAATTCCAACACTCTTACAGAAATCTCTCCTTTGCATTTTCTCAATGTCTCCTTTATCATATTAAAAAAAAAGTTTCTGTACCTCTGAACACATAATAGGATGCTGGGAACCTGCTGATTTTGTTTATTCAGTGCCAATATTACAGTTTTAAGTATTATTGTTATAGAATGTATTTTTGTTTCTTGGAGGTTTTTTTCTTTTTTTTTTTTTTGCAGTATTTCAAATTGCACTCAGGGCCTCATGCATGCTAGGGAAGCACTTTACCATTGGGTTGGTTTCATACCCAGCTATATAATGCGTTTTAATTTAAATATTTTTTCCCCTTCCCCCTTACTTTAATTCTTTCTTGTACTTTTTAAAAATTTCATTACCTGTTTACACTTCAAGATGAATTTTAAATCCATTTCTTGAATTTCCAAAGTAAATGCTCTGGATTTTCATTTGACTATATCTGTTTGACAGTAATGACTTTGCAGACTGATTTCTTTGCAGTTTTTAATCACATGCTAGGTCTTTTCTGTCAAGGAAAAAGTTAGGAGGCATACTAGGAGCAAAGACTTGCAGACACCTGGACCAAAAGGCAATGACTGCCAGGGGCAGAGACAGGGCTGAGCATGCTGGAGAGAGGTAGTCTCAGCAGAGTGGGATAGGTGAGGGTCTCAATAGTAGGCCCAGGCAGATCCCCCGCCTGCCAGCTTGTCTGCAGGTCCAGATTCTCTGGCCCAGAATGAGTGCACATGACGGGAGAATGGTGTATATGGAGAGAGAAAGAGGACAGGTTTCAAGCCCCACATGTACCATGAATCTGCTCTGGCTCTGATCCAAGGTGCTTCAGTTGCCATGGTCTCACCCCCAGTTCTACAATCCTTTTTAATCTCCAACACTATAGATGCGTAATTATGTATAGAAAAGAAGCTTGAAAACACAAAACCAGTTGACACTTATAGGACTAGAAGTAAGGTTGAGGGTGACTTTCTATCATATATCCATTGCTATAAACTGCAAAGAACAGGAACTTTGAAGAAATCTCTTAGTAAACGGGGTGGAAAAGCAGTTCTTTATCCTCCAGCTACATGGGCTCCGAGGGGCACACCACTCATTGTACCTGCTTTGAGGGATTCTACACTCCTTCGGTCAAGTTTCTTTCTGTCTGGGAAGAGTTTCAAATGTTTTCAAACAGTCTGTTTGACTTTTGCTCTAGTTGAGAAACATTTGAGACTCTAACCACAGCCCAGAAGGTGACATGTGACAAGCTGTCCCACCTCTGGTGCAAATGTAGCCTTCAGAGATAGAAGAAAAGCCCCCACTTCCCAGTCAGGGTTAATCCACAGTTAGACCACATGACCAGCAGTGGCTTCCACACCCACTCCTGAGGAGGGTTGGGGGTGTAGCTCAGTGGTAGAGTTCTTATCTAGTACACTTGAGGCTCTGGGTTCAAACCCCAGCACTTGAAAAAAAAGAAAAAAGAAAAGTCTCAGATTTAGAAGTTTTCCTTTTTTACTGGAAGGATCTTTATGAAGCTAACACGTCGACAAGTTTGTCATTCCCAGAATCTGCTAACAACTCCCCCCACCCATTTCTTGAAGTTTTAGTACTTTTCCCCTCCTCATTTTTAGAGGGGAGGGAAAACTGTTTTGAACAGGCAGAAAGTTTTATCCAAGGTGTTTGGCAATGACTCTGGGTTCTGGGAAAGATTTATGTCTCAGTCCTCTGGCACTCCTTGTGTTAGCTCACTTAAAACAACTGAATAAATGAGTTCACTTTATCCTGTCAGAGTGGAACCTAGGGCAGCATGGTACCCAGCTGGGGTCCATGGGGACCCTGAGGCAATGTTCATGTCTCAGTCACTTACACTGAGCTCAGCCATTTTTATGTCTGTCTGAGATCATTAAAATGAGTAGGGCAGGGGGCAGAAAGACCTGTGGAATGAATGGCGTGATGGAAACACCCCTTAGAATAGAGTGCTCCACCAGGAGCATGGAGTTAGGGGCTCACTCAGAAATCTGCCTCTCTCCTGCTGCGTCTGTCACAGTTAGCAGTCCTTGCCACAAGAGCAAGCTGATTGCTTTCCATCTGAGTTCCTAAAGACCTCCTCCAGAAATGCCTCTGATGCCAATGATCCCTAGAATATTTGAATTTTTCTTTCTTGGTAAATCATGTTTTTTTCATTCCTGCTGCCCCACTGCCATCATGACCAGGCCCTGGAACAGGACCTATTGCTCTTCAGGAAAAAGAACATGGAACCTGCCCTGCATGGATTATCTGGACCAGGCTCAGGTTCATCCTTTACAGGCTCAGAATTCACCAAGTGGTGTTGATACTAACCTAGGATAGAAGGATTAAAAAAGAACAGCTGCCCCAAAGGATAGAGGAAGGTGGAGGATCTGGGGGTCCAGGTGTGTACCTGCCTTTCCCAGGACACGGCTGCATGACCCTTCACTTTTTCCCATGCTAGGCCTGGCACCCCCTTCCAAAGTCCTCAGGCTTCAACTGAAAGGAAGCAATGATTTCTGTCTTAAGATTGGGGAGCCTGGAATTGTAATCACCCCCAAAAGTTACTAACATTTAAAGTGACAGCATGTGTACTAGACTGTGAGCAGTCCAACAGCAAGGATTGTGCCTGCTTCCTGAGGAAGAAGGGAAAGAGGGAAAGGAAAAGGAGGGGAATGAGTAAGTTAGTTGATCCTCATAAGCCCTGGGAGGCTCTTTGGAAAAACTGTGCCATCTTACACACAAGAAGTCAAAGGGTATTGATTTGCTGTCATGCAATGAAGCTCTGATTGGACTGCAGGTCTGCATTGACCTTGCATCAGTGCTACCCAAAACTCAGTGGTTCTTTTAACTCCTTCATCATCTCTGCCAATCTTCATACTACATATCTATGTGAATATCTCCTTGAGTCAACAGAAGTTTGCCCCTTCATGGATTAGTCTTATTCCTCCTCTCACAGGGCCATTATGAAGATAGAGCACATGAAATCAGACAACCTTTCATAAGTGACCTACAAACAAACAAACAAACAAAAAAGGTGTGATGCGAATGAACAGCTACATCAAGGAAAACCTTGAAATTTACACATAAGATTGCAAAATGCCTGCTAGTTTTTCTGTGACTTCTTTGGTCAAAATTCAGAAGCAATGGGAAGAATCAAAGAAGTGAGCTCCCCATTCCCTAAAACAACAGCTATCCAGTAGAACTTTTGCAATGACAGAAATGCTCTGTATCTTCACTGTATTGGGAGATAATTCTCCATGAGTCTCTTGCATTTCTACACATTTTTCAAGCAGAGGCACCAAGTGACTTTGTTCTAGTACCTTTCAAGGATGTTTGTATATAGCCAGCAGCCTTGGAAGACAGAGGAGGGCCTTCCTTTATAGTCAAGGCAGCATACTTACTGCTCATTACAGAAGATTCATGTTTCCTAACTCAGGGTTCTTGTATGGCAACCACTATATGTGCAGGTGTCATTTGATCCTCTTCACATTGCCCTGTGGGAATTGGAGCTCATGAAATTAGAACAAGAAAATGCTGAAACTCTGGCTACTGATATTGCTATAAATAATAAACTTCTTTGTCTCATGTCTTTAGCAGCATCCATGAAACTGGAAGACTAACTTGTTAGTTTGCAACTAGGGAAAAATAAAAGACCCTTAATATTTTTTGACACATTGTGCAAAACAAATGTGACAATGTGACAATTTAGCACTTGAAATGTGGCTAGTGTGACTAAAATACTCAATTTTTATTTTTAATTTTAAATGGCCACATGTAGCTAGGAGTTACCATATTTTAACTGCCTAGAGTATCCAGACATAAACTAGGATAGCTATTGTTCAAGGTGCTATTGAGGGAACTCCTAAACTGAGAGGCAGCTGAGACATGGGAATCTCTAGGTTATTTTCAGTATATGAGTTATAATGATTAATGAGTCTACAGCTCTAGGAAGAGTCAAATTGTGGAGAGGTCAAGGATAGAAGATACCTTTTTTTTTTTTTTTTTTGCACAGTGTATTGAACCCAGTTGCATTTTATCACTAAGCTATGCTCTCAGCCTTTTAACTTTTACTTTTTATTATGAGACAAGGTCTTGCTAAGTTACTCAGGGCCTTGCTAAATTACAGAGGCTGAACTTGTAGTCCTCCTGCCTCGGGCTTACAAATTGCTGGGATTACGGGCCTGTAACAACACACCTGACTGATGCTATTTCTTAATATATACAGAGAGGTTTTTCTGGCAGCGCTGAGATATCTAAGCAAAGAGAAACTGGAGCTGTTTGAAGATTGGAGATGGGAGACGTTATTGGCATAGGCTATGACTGTTGAAGGAGCTTTGGAGACTAGAGCAAGAAAATATGGCCAGAAAAGTATAGAGAAGTGACCTTTGAAGAATCTTCTCAGCCCTCTCCCTTTCTCTCCCCTCAGCTTGAGAACATCCCCCATCTGCCCCTGGTTGGCTGAACCTTCTCTGGGCCCTTCTCAGCTCCCCAGCGGCCTTCCCCTCTCCTCCTGGCTCAGAACAATCTCCTCTTTGATTACTGACTCCAGCCCGATGACTGTCAGGTCATCTGCACCTAATCAGAAGGAGGGGGCGGGGGCCAGCCTGAGGGATGATAAACGGGACTTCTCATTTCAATAAAGTTTGTGCAGAATATTGGAAACAGCTGTGGGCTTGCTGGCTATGCTGGAGGCTGTGGGGGCCTAGTGCTTAGGGAAGGAGAGTTGAGGTGGGGCGACTAGCTCAGGAGTCTATTTAAAGGGTGCTTGGCCACCTAAGACTGACAAAGCTAGTAAGCTTAGGTCAACATCAGCTCTTGCCTGGAACCCTAGGCTCTGATGAAGGGGAAGTGAACTCTAGAATTGGAGGACAATGGTCAAAGCCTGGCAGTTCTGGATTACTCGGCAGACATTTATTGTCAGTTATTTTACAAATACTATATAGATTTCTCTGTATCTTGCTTTACTCATCTAACAAAACATTGTGGAAATCCCTTCAATTCCTTTTTTATTGTGATAAAAGACCCAATGCAAAATCTATCATTTTTACATGTTCAGTTTAGAAGTGTTAAGTATATTCATGCTGTTGAATAACTTAGCTACAGAACTTTACCTCTTATAAAACTTAAATTTTATATTCATTAAACAACTCCCTGTTTCCCCTTTTTCCCTAACCTTTGGCAACTACCATTCTATTTTCTGTCTCTGATTTGACTACACTACAGACCTTATGTAAATGGAATCATATGGCATTTGTCTTTCTATAATGTGTTGTTTTTTAATAGTTGCATAATAGTACATTATATGGATATGTAGATATCATTCAACCATTACTAGATTTTTTTGCCACTACAAAAAAAGTGCTATAGTGTACAAATTTTTGCACACATATTCTTGAACACTGGATTTTGTTTGTTCTGTAGTGTGATTTCTGGAAATTACATAGCTCTGTCAAAACATGCATATTTGTCAGCTTTGATGGCTGAGGCAGGAGGTTCAAAGCCAGGCTCAGTAGCTTAGCAAAGCCCTAAGCAACTCACTGAGACCCTGTATCTAATTAAAAATTTTAAAAAATTTTAAAAAGGTGGGGTGCTTGGGATATTCCTCAATGGTTAGATGCCCCTGAGTTCAATCCCTGGTACCCCTCCCCCCCCCAAAAAAAATATATATATATTTGTAATTTCACATATTTTGCCAGATACCTTTCTCAAAAGTCTGTGATAATTCACATTCCATGAAGAGAATTAGTTTTCCCTCAGCTTTTCTAGCCCTAGATATGATCATTCTTTTAAAAGCTTGGCTATTCTGATAAATGAAAAGCTGTATCTTGTTTTTAACTTGCATTTCTTTGACTATTTATGAAGTTAAGCATCTTTCCATAAATTTATTGGCCATTTGGAGTCTTTCTCCTATGAATCTCCTATTCACTTCTTTTGCTATTATTTTTACTAGGTTATTTCTCTTATTGGTGGGTGAGGACCTCTTTGTGTATTACAGTTGCTAACTCTTTTTTTTTCCTGTTTCTTTTGTGGTGCTTGGGATTGAACCCCAAGGCTTTATGTATGCTGGGCAAGTGTTCTACCAGTAAGCTATACCCCCAGCCCCTCAGAGATAACTCTTTATTGATGGTATATAATAAAACATTTTATCCAAACTATATTGTCTTATAACTTTGTATCTGGTAATTTTTGTTATCTTTCTAAAATTTAAACAGCTTATATCTACCTTAGGTAGCTTCCTGATTTTTTTTTAAGTCAGGAGATATCTCTTCAAATTCTAACTTATAAAAATATTATCCTAATTTTTTCTGATGAAACTGTTCAAGTGTTACATTTAAATTTTTCATCTATTAAAAATTTAGTTTTAGTAATTTTTGAGGTAGAGCGCTCAACTTTTCTTTTATTCAGCCATAGCTGGTTGTACCTACATGATTTATTTAATAAACTATGGCTTGACCCCACTGGTTGCAGTATTACCTCATCATACCCACAATCCGTAAGTATTGAGATATAGTTCTAGACTTGGTTCTATCTCACTTCCTTGGTACCCTATAATCCATGAATATTGGGCTATATTTCTGGACTTTGTTTTATTTCTCTCTCATGGGTCTATTTATCTTTTTTACTTAAATGTATGATTCGATCACAATGATTTTGTTTTCCTAAGACTACTTGCCTCAGTATTTCTTTGCAGCTATCATCTTTATCATTGTAATTATAAAAATTCCTTCCAGCTAGCAGAACCTATGAATGTCAATAACTCTTCAAAACAAGCCCAAGTACCAGGCATGGTGGCATACACCTGTAATCCCAGACACTTGGGAGGCAGAGGCAGGAAGATTACAAGTTGAAAACCAGCCTTGACAACTTAGCAAGACCTGCCCTGTCAAAATAAAAAATAAAAAGAGCTTGGGATGTGTTAAAGCACTCCTGGGTTCGATCTCCAGTACCAAATGAGAATAAAAGAAAAAAGAAAAGTCAGAGTAAGCCCAAGAAGGGAAAGGGAGCCCATGTACCTTTATAGGAATCAACCAAAGCAGAGACCAGACAGTGATATTCAGTGAGCATTTACTATATGCTCAGCATTGCTCTTTCCATTAACATCAAGGTTGGAAAATCAGAACTCCAGACTCAGTGGGAACTAATACTTCAAGGTCATGTTTCTCAGCTCCAGCCCTATATCCCCTAAATTCAGCTTTGCAATACTGGGTGTGGGCCCTGCAAACCCCATTTTTGCTTTGCCAGTTGCTCCTTTTTGGACCGGCTAAAGGAAGCCACTAAAGGGGGGTTACAAGAAGGAGAAAAAGGTCTGACATACTCCTTCCTGTTGGATTCTGTGTTTCTTGGAGTGGCATCCCACAACAGTTTTTCTCCCAGTAGCAGCAGGCCCATTCTGAAGTGGCAACTGAACCCAGTTTGCATTTTTCCCAACACCTGAAGCCTCATCATCTACCCCCACAACCCTCCACCATCCCTGTGCCTCTGCCCCAGAGACCCCAGCATCAGCTGACCAGAGCCCCCTCATCCAGGGTCTGGTTCCCTCCTTGAGAACCCTTCCTTTGGTTTCCCCAGCCCTCGAGTAGAGCTGTTTCTGCAGGGGCCACCCCCTTGATACTTCAGCGTTCTCTTGTTACTCTCTCCTTACCTAATTAACAACCTTATACCTAGCCATCAATTCTTTATGTTCGATTCTCTTTTTCAGCTAACATGTGGTTTCTGTCTCCTGGCAGGACTCAGATTAACACAGGTAATGAGAAATTGAGGTTTGGGGGCTAAGGGCTGCTTCTCTTGGCTGCCCTGCAGAGAACCCCCCTTCTTCCTCCATTCCCAGAATTATTTGGCTGCTAGTCACCAAGGAGATGGCTGACAATTTCCAGTTGCCAAGCCTCCCCCTGGAGCTCTACAGAGACATTCTGGAAACTCCCTACTCCTTCCTGAGCCCTAGCCAGGGAACTTGGAGCATCTAGCCAGGTTGGGGTGGAGGACTTTGGGAGCAGGGAGAGGAAAGTCAGCCAGACCTGAAGATGCAGAGAGATATGAGAGATTTCTTTGAGCCCTGGATTCCCCCTCAGATCTCAAGTGCATGACCTACCTAGAGGGCTAAGGGACAAACAAGCCCAACTCCTCCTCCACTCTATTTAGACACCTACTAGATCCAGCCAAAACTCTAACTAGGGACTTCCAGCCAAGCCCTCAACCACAGAAAACCATCTGCACCATCACTCCAGGCCTAGTAGATGTCACATTGCTAGTTGGGGTAGAGCCATGGAAGAACTTAAGAGGTGACGGGCCTGCAGCCTCTTCCAGGGAGAGGGACCTCAGCCATCCTGAGCATTCAACTCACATCAAGCAGCATCCAACACACCCTGTGACCTAGGATCATAGTCCAGACTCCAATCTAATTCATAATAACAATGCTAATGCTAATAATAATAGCAGGGTTATGAGTATGAATCGTATTCCACAAACATGGGTATACAAAAAATATCCATCCATTCCTTTATTCATAAAAATCAAATAGAGTTGGCTCCATAGGCTTCTGCCCCTTCCTGGGTTCCACCAGAATCCAGGAGACTTATTGCTGAAGTTTGAATTTGTCCCCTCCAACACTCATGTGTTGTCAATGTGATAGTATTAGGAGATAGAACCTTTAAGAGGTGATTAGGCTGCGCACGGTGGCGCACACCTGTAATCTCAGTGGCTGGGGGTGGGGGTAGGGGTGAGGCAAGAGGATAGTGAGTACAAAGTCAGCCTCAGCAAAAGCGAGGCACTAAGCAACTTAATAAATAAAATACAACATAGGGCTGGGGATGTGTCTCAGTGATCGAGTGCCCCTGAGTTCAATACCTGGTACACTCCCACCCCCAAAAAAGAGATGATTAGGCCTATGAATGACCTACCTTGTGAATGGGATTAGTTGCTCTTATAAAAGAGCTTCACAGAGGAAGTTCATCCCTTTTTGCCTTCTACTTTCCACCATGTGAGGACACAATGTCAGTACCTTCTGGAGGATGCAGCATTGTGGAAGCAGAGAGCACAGCAGCACTTACCAGACAACCAAGCCTGCCAGCACCTTGATCCTAGACTTCACAGCCTCCAGATAAGGGAAAAGTAAATTCCTGCTCCTTTTAAATCACTCATTCTCAGATCTTCTGTTATAACTGCATACATGGACTAAGTAAGAGGCCCCACGAACAGGGAAAGGCCTCTAATCTCTGCTCTGTCAGGGCTGCAGACCTCCTCGTCTTGGGTGGACCTGTGAAATGACAATGTTCCCTTCTCTGGCTCCAGGTTTCATGGCCTGCCTTCTCAGGGCTCAGTCTCTCTTAGATTCCTAAGACCTCTGACCCCAAACTCAAGGAAATCTCTTCACCTCCAATGTAACTGCCCCCAAAGTCACTCTCCTTTCTCCTTTTCATTAAGCACACCCCACACGATTTTTCCATGAGTCTAGTCTTTTAAGAAATTAGGAAAATGTTTTGTACATTTTTTTTTCAAACACATGTGGAAAATGTTAACTTCAGTGTCAAGTAGGTTTCTGCCTTGCAAAAATCCCTGTCTGTGCCAATGAAGAACCAGAAACCTGGCTAAAGCAGCAACAATTTTACTTTTGTAGAAGTGTTTTAAGGTAAAATACAGAAATCATTATGTCTCATTACTGAATATTTGAGTATTCATTAAAAAATACAAATGTTGTTTGACATAATTACAAAATCATCTCACCTAGTAAAACTAACAATAATTTTCTGATATTGCCTAACCAACGATTACTCCATGTTACAGAGGAAGAAGTGACACTTGGATGGGGTAAGTAACTTGCCCAGTGTCACATCTAGTGGGCACAGAGCCAAGATCTGGACCTTGATGTGATTCCCAGGTCTGTCTTTCCACACACTACTCTGTAAAGTGGTTTATACTTTCTTACTCATCCACCTATCCACCTCTTACAATCACCTGAGCACCTACTGTTTTATTTTATGGTGCTGGGGATTGAACCCAGGGCCTAGGTGCCTGATAAGTAAGCACTCTGCCACTGAGCTACAACCGAAGCCCTAAAGTCATGTGTCTAACTGAGTATAAAGTGGAGGCCCAGAAAAAGGGAAAGTTTTGTTCAAAGTGGCCAGGAAGGGCTGCCTATGAAAGGCTTCTGAGAATTGGAAGGCAGATAGAAGGGGATTCGTTTCTAGGTTTAGCCAGCACCAGCAACTGGGCCTCCTTCCTTATATCCCTAACAGGTATGCCTGCTCCTCTATTATAGCCTAGGCCTCCATCTTCCTCTCTTTCCTCCCTTTTCTGATCTGATCATGCTCTTTCCCAGCCCCTCCATCTGGGGCCTCCTTCATTTCCTCTTTAGTCTCCAAGGTGCAGTTTACAAAGTGACTGAGCAGTGACCCCTGTAGGTCCTCTGTCCCACTTGTCCTCCTCCCTCCTCTCTGTAGTGAGCGCTGACTGTGGAGCCTCTGACCCACATCCTCTCCAGCCCTCCGCTCATCTCCTGCTGGCATTCCCCAGGGCCTATGGTTGGCCTCTGACAAGGCACACATGGAAAAGCCATTTATTTCCAGGAGCATCTGCTTCCTCTGCTCCAGTCCAGCTGTCCCCATCCTTCCACATTCTGCTTTCCCCAAATCCTGGGATTCAAGAATCAGAATTCGAGATGGTTACAAAAGGCTGGAGATCTGGGTTAAAACCTGCAGCACAAAGAAAGGAACTGCAGTTTGACTCCAAGAGGCAAGGGAGGTGAGTGCAAGACAAGAGGTCCCAGGACAAGTCATCTGGCCCTCAGGTTTACAAGCATCCAAAGTCTGGTGTAGCTGCTGCTCACAATGGCAAAGAAGGTCCTCAATTGGGAGGCAGCAGCAAGAAACCTGGGCATCTGTTCCTGTCACACCACTGCTATCTAGTTTAAAGATATGGGTAGGTACACAGAATTTGCCATTTCTTCTCAGAGTAAGAATATCTACCCAGCCTTCTCATGGGCCTGGACCAAGGGCCCAAGGAAGCTATTATGATTTAGATGTGAGTTGTCCCCCAAAAGCTCATATGTGAGACAATACTCAAAGTTCAGAGGTGAAATGATTGGGTTTTAAGAACTTAAAACTAATCAGTACATTAATACACTTGAGTGGATTCGCTGGGTGGTAACTATAGGAAGGTAGGGTGTGTGGCTGGAGGAGCTCCATGATTCCTGGTGCTGTACCCTGAGCTGCTTTCCTCCTTTGCACCCTTCTACCATGATGTTCTGCCTCACCTCCAGATCAGTGGAATTGGTCATCTATGGACTGAGACCTCTGAAACCATAAACACCACATAAACTTTTTCTTATCAGGTCTTTTGGTAACAGTGATAAAAAACTGTCTAAACCACAAGCCTATAGCCAAATCATATCCTGATATGTGAAACATTAACTAGATGGATAAACAAAACTCTAACATGGTACATAAATGATAAAGATTTTGAGTGCTCTTGTCAGAAAAGGAGGTACTCAGCAGTTCCACAAGCCTCTGGTCAGACAGAGTCAACCACAGTCTCAGAGCAGATGGAGACATTCCCAGTTGGGGGAACGGGGAGGTCAAAATGAGTGATCTGGATGAACTGGTCATTAGGGTCAGGCCAACCTGGCTTCCTCCCCATGTGGAGTCTGATTCTTAGGAACTACCTGCCATTCTGCTCTACAACTGAGTTAGGGGGGAATGGGGACTCAAGAGCCTGGGGAGGGCATAGAAGGCCTTGGCCATGGATTGGGGAGAGGGGAAGTGTTCATCCAGAGGGCTGCTGTCTTGCAAGTGAGAGGCCAGTGTGCTTCGGAGAGCATCTCCAGGCCCAGGAAGAGCATGCCTCGCTCTCAACTCTGACAGTTCCTGTCCTGGCTGAGCCCCTGTGAACCTAACACCAGACATGAGATCCTGCTTCTCACCAGGTCCAGGAATCTCACCCTGCCCTCAACCCTCCCACCAGAGGACATCAAAATCTGACCCCGTCTTCAGCTGCGTTTGATACCACAGCTTCTTTCACCACCCCTCCAGTTTCTCCCCACAAACTGTGAGGACAACCAGGAAGGGGACTTAAGTGCACTTACAGGTGTGTGGAACCTTAGTTCCCCAGCTTGGGAGCTCTGCATGGGGCAGATGGTCAGACTCGATGAGATCGGGGACCTTTTTCAACTCCATGTTCAGTGACTCTAATTTCACAATATCATTCAAATGGAAATGCAAGGAGCACATGGTCCTCTCCCTTGGGTTTTCCCCAGCTGGGCCCTGACACTCCCCAACTCTGCGTTATGGATAGAATGAATCATCTGATAAATTATTCATGAGTAATCAGGGCAGTGACAGTAACAGGAGAGCAGGGGTAGAGGTATAGGAAGAGCTGAGGTTAGCAACCTGAGCCAGACCCCATCCCCCAGGGAAGGCTGTGCTGTGGGACAGGGAGCCCAAGAGTTATGTAGGAGCCTCAGATGGGCAGCCATTAGGGAGATGGAGCCATGGTGGGTGAGAGGGTCCAGCACAGACCATTCGACCTCCCACTGCTGTTACACCTCTGCCTTCTGCATCTAGGGGACTCAGGTGAGTGCTCAGACCCCCTGTGTGGTTCATTTCCCACACATATACCCTTATTTCTTCTCTTTTCTTCCTTGGGGATCCTGCTTTTGCACTTGCATAACCATTCAATGAGATCCATTCGTCATCCAATTGTTAAACATTTAACTAGAATGCACTGAGCAACTACTATGTGCCTCATAGTATGACCCTAAGAAGAAAGAGCTATCCTGAGGTTGTCATCAGGTTGTAAACTGGCTTGGGTTCCCAGTATCTCTCACGTAGGCTACTGTAATGGTCTTCAAGCTGATCTCAATCCCCTCAAAAGCTGGAAACTTTCTTAATCCAGATCTAACCATATAACTCCTAAGCTTACAACTTGTTTCATGTTAGGTATTTTTCTTTTGAAGCAATGCAACATCAGAATTGTGTACCATCTCTTCCCACCAACTACATATTTGTCTTCTCTTCTTCTGTCTCTGGAGAAGCTGATAGAAGTGAATAGAGTCTAAGACTGGTAGTTAGGACTCCAATCCCAGTTCCACCACCTACTGTATGTTTTTGGGCAAAGTGACTTAGTTCCTCAGAGTCACTATTATTAACTGCCTCACAGCATTCTTAGAATAAAAGGTCAATAGGCCATGCACTGAAGAGTGCCAGTCCAGAGCCTGGCAGGAAGGGTGCATGTAGTCGGGGGAACTAGTGTCAATGGCTCCTGTCATTTGGTTATCCTTCCAGGCAAACCTGCCAAGGTTTATAGAGAGCAGACCCACTCAGGCCATATTCTAGTGGGAAGGGAAATATGGTAGCTGGCCCAAAGCTGGAGTTGAGAGCTAGCCCTCAGCAGAGAACAGCCATGAGAACTATTCCCGACAGGCCCCTGAGATACTAAGAGCTCCCTGAGACAAGGATGGGGGCTCAGTTGTCTTTATGCCCCACTGTTGGCTGGTGATAGGCTGATACAGACTGCTGTCTCCTTCCCCTGGCTACAGTGGGCCTGGAACCAGGTGGGGGTCCAGCTCTGGAATTCTTACACAGGGACTTCTAGATCCTGACTTGCCAGTGACCATGTGGATCTCCTGCATCCCCAGCATCACTGTTGACAGGCTGTTCATCAGACTGACCTGGGTACTTGTTAAACATGCAGATTCCTAGGCCCTGCCCACTCCCAGTGCTAGAGGATTCTGACTCAATTGTCTAGGGTGAGGCCCATGAATTTGTATTTTTGTTAGATGGTCTGACGACCCGTGAGGAGTGGAGACCTCAGCCCCAGTCCCTTCATTCTCAGTCAACCTCTCCTTCAGTGCATCTAAACACAAGATCCCTCAAGAGCTGTCTCTTGCCTACCAGCTCCAGAATTGCTTGTGCTGTCTTACTGAACCCTGCTGGGCCACCTGTAACTGCAGGAGAGTAAACAGAAGCTCTGGGAAAGGGGGTTATGTGTGTGTGTGTAGAACCCAGAGCAGCCCAGACGTCCTCTGTTGTTCCTTCTCTGCCCAGGCCAACCCCACCTAACCCCCCAGTCCCCAGTGGAGGAGGCTGTGTCCATCCAAGGAGTACGCGGCAACTCTGTGGAGCTGGACTGTGGCTCTGGGCCTGCCCCAGTGGTGGTCCTGTGGAGCTTCACCCCCCTGGGTTCCCTGGTCCCGCGACCTGTGGCTGTCACTGATGGAACCTCTTCCAAAGTGGAGGCCGGGGCCTCTGCGCTGGGGGTCGTGAGTCTGAGGAACAGCAGCCTGGTGCTAGGGGAGCTCCAGGAGGGTGCACGGGGGCACTTCTTGTGCCAGGCCCTGCACGTGTCCGGCGCCCAGCTCCACACCACTTACTCCTACCTCACACTGGCCGTGCTGGGTGAGGTGCCTAGCCAGGGATGCAACAGAACTGTGGCTGATCTGCATGCTGCTTTGTATCTCTTTGCATGTGCTTGCTGTTTTCTTTGCATGTGCTGGGCCCAGATCTAAAGGGTATCCCCTCCAGAGACTGAAGAAACCTAGAGTTGGGGGGAAGGGATGTTCAGGACTCAGTGAACAGGCAAGTCCATGACCAGCTGGGGTGGGCTCACTGGACACAGTCAGATCTGGCCTGGCTCTGTAATAACAAACCCAGGGTCTCTCCCTCTGGCCAGTGCCTGTCTCTAAGCCTCAGGTACAGCTGAGTGACCCATCACCAGTGGAAGGAGCCTCTGCAGTAGCCACATGTATAGTGCGGGAGGGCACGGAGCCTGTGACCTTCGCCTGGCGCCATCAGACACCCAGAGGCCCTGGAGAAACACGGTTAGGGATCACAGAGCCACTGCTATGGTTGGACCCGGTTGACCGGACGCACCTGGGCTGGTATGTGTGCAGCGCCAGCAATGCCGTCAACAGACTGAGCAGCGATGGAGTCTTCCTGGATGTCATCTGTGAGTCAGTTTGAGAGGGCCAGCACTCACCTATCTAGCCACACTTGGCCCACTGCAATACCTCCAGGCTCTCTATATCCTTTCACTGAGGGAGTACCCCCAGCCCCCCAAGAGACTCTAATAAACTATAGCCACAGGGTGCTGTGCCTGTTGGTGCCAAATTCAGCTCTAGTACCAGGATGTTTAACCTTTTTAAGGTCATGAGCTCCTTTTCCCAGGAAAATGTGCATATATTCATTCATTTGCATGGTTTTACCTGTGATTTGGGGGTGGTCTTTTGTTGTAGTATGTAAGCCTCAAGGGATCAACTGAACCCTCAAAAAACAGGGAGGAGGCCACAATGGGAAGAGAGGGCATTAAGCTGGTCCAAAGGCTGAGGCTGAGAGTCCCATGTTAGAAATCAGAAGCCCCTTGGGGAAATGAAGACTAGGATGGCCTAGAGCTCTCTGTCCAATATGGCAGCCACGCGTGTGTCTCTAATCACTTCAGATGTGGCTAATCCAAATGAACTGAGATGTACGTGTCAAGTGTACACTTGATTTTGAAGACATAGTCTGAAAGAAAAAATATAAAATAGCTCTTCAATAACTTTTACATTGATTATATATTGAAATCGAACTCTGGATATATTTGGATAAATGAAATGTATTATTAAAGTTAAAACCTATTGGTGCTTTTCTTGTTGATTGATTGGATTTGGGTTTTTTGGGGTTTTTTTTCCCACTAAGATTGGGCTACTAGAAAATTTAAAGCAACATCTGTGGTTCACACACATCTACTGGGCAGTGCTGCTCCAGAGATTTTAAGGAACAAGAACTAATGGCGCCCACTCTGTCTTAATGGTGGCAGTTTGTGGGAACTGTAAACTGAGGGCTGTGGAGGAGTTGGGTGAGTCAGAGATCTTGAGAAGAACATGGGAGCATAATGGAATCTGACAGAAAATTCAGTCCCTTCTGGAAGTCAGGAAGAACATTAGAGGTAGAGAGACCAAGCTTGGGAAGCAGGAGAAGGAGAGGTGGGCACCTGAGCAAGTGAGAAGGGCAGGCCCTATGTCATCCCTCCATATTTTCTTCCCTCTGCACTCTGGAGTGACCAGCCATCCCAGTTCCAAGTAACCACCCAGTTCCCAGCACACCAGGAGGGTGGGTCACCATGCCCCTTTTCTGTCTAGCAAGCTCATTTGGGCTTCCTACCTCAGCCCCCAGCAGTCCCTCAGGAAAGCCTTCAGAATCGCACCTTGCTTCCTGAGGCCCCATAGCACAGGGTGCCTACTAACCCTGCACTGGGCCTATGGCCTCCAGGGACTCCGAGCACCCAAGGGCCAGGCATGTGGGCCGACACAGAGCTGGTGTGTACCACATACTACTACATATGGGATGAAGACCGGGGAGATATGACACGTCTTCCTTGCTCTCCAGATGGTCCAGAAAAGCCTGTGATCACTGTGGAGCCACTGGGATTCACCGAAGAGGGTTTTTGGGCCAGTGAGAAGGAGGAGGTGACCCTGAGCTGCATGGCTGAGTCCAACCCTCCCAGTCACTATGTGTGGCTCCGTGATGATGCTCAGGTCCACACTGGTCCCACCTATGTCATCGCCAGTGCTGGCCGTACCCACACAGGCCTATACACCTGCCTGGCTCACAATACCCACCTGGACACCCGCACACAGACCACTGTTCAGCTTACCATCTACTGTGAGTGTGTGGGTCGGGGGACACCCAGGGTTGGAGCCTGTATAGGCCTGTGCTCTGGCTGACCCAACCACCCTGCAGAAAGTGGCACAGAAATTGGCAGCAGTCTGGTGTGGGAGGATGCATCTGGAGAACAAAGCCGGGTTGCAGGGTCAAGGGAAAAGTTAAGGAAATCATGGGAAGGGGCAGGAAGAGGGACCCTTCCAAATGATTATTTCCATGGACCTGAGACCAGAACTGAGGCACAGAGAAAGGTAGAGTAGTGACAGTGAGGCATGATGCCCAAGGGCAAAGATGAGGGTGAGAGATGGGGCCTCCCACTGGGGCTTCTGGGATTCCTCCTGGGATCTGAACCCTGCCCACCTCATGCCCCAGCCCCTTGACCTGAGACCTCAGCATTTTCCTTACCTGCACCTAAGAGGGTCTCTGTCCTTCCCTACTTGGCCACTTCTCCCTACTTCCCTATCTTTGATACCCAGTCACCAGGGCTGCAGGGCACTGGCCATGGAGCCTGCTCCAGCCCCTCCTCACCCACTTCCCCACCCAGATCCCCCTGCAGGACAGCCCTCCTGTGCTGTGCTTCCCACCCTTGGGGCTGTGACTTTGCTTTGCGCCTGGCCTGGGGGTCTTCCAACTGCCCAGCTGCGATGGGAAGGGCCCCAGAAGACTGGCCCTACTGCCCCCAGCAACGTCACCTGGAGTCATGCAGCTGTTGGGCTCCCTAATGGCAGTGTCTTCACCTGCACCAGCCAGCATCCAGCCCTGGCACTGCCCACCTTCTGCAGGGTCAAAATCTGTGAGTGAACACAAGTGATATGCAGGGTTCTTATATTTCAGAGTGCAGGTAAGGTGACAGGGGAAAACCAGAAGGATGTGGGTCTGGGGTGGACTCCAGATCTCAGGCTCCAAGACATGCCATGAAACAAAGAGGTGGGTAGAGGTCAGCGCTCATCCTCTAGCTCCCACTTCACATCCACACTGTGCTTTGTCCTCCTCGGTTCTAGCTTAGAGCTCTGTGACCCCTCCTCACTCTCTCTCAGCCTCCATGGTCAGCAGGCCCCCAGACACCTTACACTCTGTTGCCTGTTGGTCTAGATGCGCGTCTTAGTGTTCTCTTTGCCAAATGTGCTCTTCTTCCTCCTCTCAGCCTGGGAAGGCCCCACGCATGGCCAAGACAGAGTTCTCTTTCCTGAAGCCCCAGGGAGTTTATCTGTCTTTCTACCTATACTCTAGTACCTATATTCACCCAGTTCTACAGTGACTATTTGCTCAGTGTCCGCCCCTACCATTGCCCAGCCACATGGTGAGTCCTGCATAAATGATCTATGAATGAAGAAAGGAGGGACACATGATGGAGGAATTGGTCAGTGAAGGAATAAATGAAGGAAGAGGGAAGGGTGGGCCTGCCAAGTATTTCTTCCCAAGAGCCCTAATTCCTTTCTAGGGGAACCTCCCAAGAGCCCTATCTGCTGGACCACAGCCACAGTAGGAGACCAGTTCATCATGCTGAGCTGTGAGTGGCCTGGAGGCGAGCCTCCTGCTGTGCTGAGATGGCTTGACAGGCAACAGCAGCCCCTGGGCAGTGCCAGCTCTTCACTGGCCATCCACCTCCTACAGGCCCAGGGTGACCTGGCTGGCAAAGAGTTCACCTGCCAGGGCTCTCACCCACTCAGGACTCCTGACCCCTACTGCAGGCTCCAGCTGGGTAAGCTGGGCTAGCTTTCTGGGACTGGGCCAGAAGGAGCAGCCCTTTGAAATCAGAAGGAGGGAGTCCAGGGAGTGTGACTGTGCTAGAATGGAAAGTGAGCCAAGATGGACACTGATGCACCTCTTTTCCACGGTCTCTAGTGTTTTGTTTTGGTTTTGATCCATACTAGGTCAGTGTGGTCCAACATAAACATAATGTGAGCTGTTTATATAATTAAGAAAAATTACTAGCCACATTAAAATAAGTAAAAGAAATAGGTGAAACATTTTAGTTAATTCAATATATCCAAGACATTGCCATTTCGGCATATGATAATAATAAAAATATCGATGAGCTAATTTTTTAATCTTGTCTTTTTTTTTTATTTTAGTTGTATATGAACATAATACTTTATTTTATTTATTTTTATGTGGCGCTAAGGATTGAACCCAATGCCTCACACATGCTAGGCAAGTGCTCTACCACTGAGCCACAACCCCAGTCCCTTTATCTTGTCTTTAAAAATGCAGTATATTTACAATTACTGCACATCTCAATAGTAAGTGACTGCATTACAAGTACCCAGTGTCACATGTGGTTGGTCACTAGGGTACTGACAGGATTGATCTAGATGACATGGGAATGCTGATTGTATTCATCATTAGTATCTATTTGCATATGGAGGTACGTCACCAGATGTCTGTTTCCTCTTTCTGTCTTCATCTGGTCCACCAATCTATTTACTAACAACTAAAGACAAAAGAATTAAATATTGGTGTTCAAAAATGTTAAAAAAAAAACAACAGAAGATCTGTCACATATAATAGATCTTACAAAATGATTTACCTCTTGGTCTCAAAGGCTTGGTGACTAGCATGCTTTCTGAGAGGGCTCTAAGAAGGTTCTCCACTCCAAATATTTCCTTCCCTATTAGTCTCAGGACTGGAAATTCCATCACAGGAGGTTCATTGGCACCTGAGAGTCTGAGTTTTTCATAGAGTCAGTCTATAAAAATTCAGCATCTGCTATGGTCCAGCATTGTGCCTGGGGCCAGCGGAGAAGTGGTGGGCCACTAGGGGGGAGGAGGTCTGTGCCAGGTGCAGGGATGAGTAAGCAGGACCCCTGCCTGCCAGAGGAGAGGCTGGGGTCTGGTGGGGGAAGAACAGGAAGGATTACCAGCACACCCTGGAGCTGACTTTGATGGAAACTTGGCATTCAATTGAGTCCGAACAAGAAGCCAGATTGTCCCAGGACAGGCTTCACAGTCCTAGTCTTTCCCCCTATGCTCTGCATCATCTTCACCACCTGCCAGCCCCTTTCTCTCAAGCCTTCCCACTAGCTGGGACTGATCCCTTGTTCCAATTTCACCTTTTCTGTCCCCATAGAAGCCCCGCACCTGGCAGTGGCTGAGTCCCGGGTGTCAGTGCTGGAGGGGGAAGAGGCCTGGCTGGAGTGTGCTCTCCAGGAGGGCACGCCACCAGCGCAGCTCCTCTGGCTGGGTCCCCAGCAACAGCAGGTGGAACCAGGCACATCAGGATTTGTGCTGCACCCTGCGGGTGCCCAGCTGCGCCTCCAAATCCGAGATGCTGACCCAGTACACCACAGGGGCACCTACCAATGCGTGGCCCGTAACGCCGTGGGCAACAGCAGCCAGAGTGTGCTGCTGGAGGTCCTGAGTGAGTGAGGGGTGCTGTGTGTTGTTTGGCAAGGGGGTGGGAGACCATCAGCCATAGAATACTTTACAGAAAGGATTTGCCTAGGATTTTTCTGCTCCAAAATTTGGACACCAGAGCACACTTGGGCCCAGGTGGACTCTCCACAGCAGGTCACTAGATGGGTGTAGGCACCAAGGGTCTGAGGCAGTTTTGACTGCAGGCATGCAAAACTCCACACAGTTGCAACCTCCTCTTCCTTCTCCTCCTCCTCTTCATTTTATAGATGAGGAAACTGAGACCAGGTAAACTGCTCAGGTCTAAAACTCCGATCTAGTTTTTCCTCTTCCCAGGAGCACATCTGAATGCTCAAGGAATCATAGTGGTAGATGTACAGGTGCCTACATGAGTCCCCAATTTCACTCATCTCCAGGGTATCCAGCTCCTCCCAATGTCACCATCAGACGCCTCACCTATGGGCGGCACCGGAGAGAGGTGCAGCTGCAATGGGCCATCCAGGGCCCTGGGAACCTGACAAGCTTTCTGGTGCAGCGGAGGGCCAGTGGCTCTGGCCCAGGATCTGGGGCTTGGGAGACTGCAGCTAGTGACATTGACCCAGAGAGCAGGGGCTGGCGGCTGGGAGGTTTGGACCCAGGAGTCCTTTATGCCTTCCGCATCCTGGCTCTGAATCATCACACTGCTGGATATCCCTCTGAGGTGAAGACACCAGGTGCTGAGCTGGACCCAGGGAGGGACTCACCTTTTCCCCAGAAAACTGGACCCTGGTACATCCTGTTCACAGAGCATCCCACTTCCATTCCTTTGCTTCCTTCTTGCTGGATTCTCCTACACCCCATCTCTGTCCTCTTCTCCACCCTCTCCTCAGAGCCCTCTGGTAATTTCTACCACTCTTTCCCATCCTCCTGCAGGCTCAAGAGGCTCCAGGCCTAGGGGTTGAACCCAAATTCAGCTTGAAGCCAAAGAAATTAAGAGGTGGTGGGGAGGAACAGGGTGCTGGTGATTACTTAAGAAGGGGCCCCACTCTGTGCCTCAGTCTCACCTTCTGGGATACAGGAGGGCTCTCAGCTTCCTGCTGCTCCCTCCCCATCTTGGGGATTTCTTGTTTTAGGACCCATTTCTCTTTAGCTCCAAGCTGCCAAAATACATGGCCTTCTGCATTCTGTGCCAGAAACAGGGAATTTGGCTGGGGACACAAACCATAAAGGGCCACCAGGCAGTCAGAGTACTTCTTTCTTTCGGGAAAAACTGATCTCCAGATCCCTGGGGTCCCCACATCAGCTGGAGGGGAAACTGGTTGGGCCAGGCACTGCCTCCTCGGTATCTGATGAGCCACTGTTGCCCAAGTTCCGTCATGGCTCTAAATCATGTGACCGCGATCTTACCTCCTAGTGGACCCCCCCTTCAGTGCCTATCCAGCAGTGTTGGGTGCAGCAGGCACAGGAATGGTGGTGGCAACTGTGGTCTCTCTGCTGGTGTTCCAGTATGCTGCCCGGCACCCACGGACCTTCCCCTGTGAGTGGGAATCTAAAGAGAAGGGCTGCTTGCTTGACTCCACAGGGTGGCCAGGGCCAGCCTTAGCCAAAGGAGAATCAAGGCCCTTCCTTAGCTACAACCTTCTCCCCAGGGCTAGATGTTATCATTTGAGCCCCAGTCCCCAAGCTCAGGAATTTGGGGCCATTCCAGATTGGGTTCTCGAGAACCTGCATGGAGCTCATTGAGAAAGGGAATGCCATCTCCTGGGATCCATGTTAAGTCAGTCAAATAATGCCCCCTCTCTTTTTCTTCCTACAGGCCTTGGTCAGTTGCTTGTTCCTATGTAAGTTGGGGACCCCAGTCATTATGAAGTCAAGGATTTCCTCTAGTTGGAAAGGAAAGTAGAGGAAGTACAGTTATCATTAACTTTCCTCTCTCATTTTACCCCCAGGGGGCAAAGGCACCAACAGAGAGGAGCAAGAGAAACTACTGAGGTGCCTGCAGGTAAGCACAATTCTATCTCAAAGATTATCCACGTACAAAGAGACCAAGGCTGTTTCTGTACGCTTTGTCTGACAACAATCTGGACACTCCCAAAGCCTCTCTTCTGCTCACCTATTCTTTTGTAGACACCGAATCACCCACCTTCCCAAGTCTAGATCCTGCACAAGAATCCCCTGATGCTCCAGTAAATGTCACCATCACAGTGACTGCAACACCATGAAGCCAAAGAGGAAGGTAAAAATAAGCTCTAAGAAGGCAGGTGGGAGGTAGGAAGATCCCCTCCATCAGACTTTATTCTTAAAAACCAAGGTGGTCAAGGGCTGGGGACATATCTCAGTTGGCAGAGTGCTTGCCTCGCATGCCCAAGGCCCTGGGTTCAATCCTCAGCTCCATCAAAAACAAAACAAAAAAACCCAAGGTGGTCAAGACACCAACTGCCCCTTCCCCATTGAATACCCAGACTAACCAGTGAAAGGCCCAGCTTGACTTGTCCCTAAGTGACTTGGTTACAAAAGAAGTCCTGGCCCAGCTTGTGGAAGATAGAGGTGGCAGAATAAGGAAGATACACAATTGGAGAAAAGACTAGTTTTTGAAGGTGCCAGGTGTTTGAAGTCAACTGAAAATGGTGATACTAGGAACCAGCTCCCGTGCTACAGAAGTGAGCAAGCTGGCTCCTTCGAGGGTGGTGGGGAAGGCTGTGGATTCAACAATTCCTAAATAAACAACACTCAATGCTCTCACCTGCAGAAGGTTATTTCAATTGCAACTTACTCAGAAAGAGGCTGACTGCTGGGTCTACGTGTGGCTAGCGGGAAGAAGCAGGGTCTAGGTGTGTGTCCCTCCATTCAGGTGCAGCTTAGGAGCACCACCGACCCTGCAGTGGTTCGATTCCAGGAGTCGGGGCCAGCACAGCACAGAGTGGAGGTGTTCCAGGAGCAGCATCCAGCCACCAGACCTGGGGGAGCTGGCTGGCGGAAAACAGGGGCTGTTCCAAAGTCACACTCTGTAGCTGCCAGCATGACTCACTGGCTCCACGTGTGTGTATGTGTGTGTGTGTGTGTGTGTCTGAAATCTGGGTGGAACACAAACGAATGCTTGTTCAACAGACTAGAGGAGTCAGGACTCAGAGCTGCTTCCACAGGGGACTCAGCAGAGAGCCAAGGGCTGATCTGCCAGCAGTAAGGGAAGTAAGTGGTGCCTGACAGGAGACAGAGAACTAGGAGAAACTTAAGCAGCTCCTTTGGTTCTCACAGATTCAGACTTTATTAGAAAAGAGTTTCACTTTCCCTCAAAGCTCTCAGGACTGGGGCTAAGATTTAAAGAGCAGTCATTTAAGTATGAGGAATAAAATACAAAAGGGCCACACCCAATACAAATTATTTTCTTGGCTTTCTGGTCAGGGAAACCTAGAAACTTTTTTTCTTTAGGTCAGTCTCTTCTTTTGAGGAGACTAATTTCTACCCTGGAGTTGACACTCCTAGACATGGCCCTGGATAATGGTAAAAAGTTAAGATGTGAGGGGGACCTCCTCACAATCTCCCCACTTCTCTCTCACCCTCCTGTCACTTGTTGGGGGGGCTCCCCCAGTCTCTTCACAGCCCCCTAGCTCAGCCTCCTCATCTAATAATTGCCCAGGATCTTACTCTTCAAGGCCTTGATCTCTGCAGTCAGAATAAAGAGATAACTTACTGAGCTCTTGGGTGTACACGGGATTTTCAGCTAAGGACAGAGGTGGAGGTTCCAAAGAATTCCAGACATTACACTCACCCCCAATCACAAACCATAAGGCCACTTTGTACAAACAGGGGGTATCTGAGCTTCCCCATCTTCAAGGGCTACTCTCCATGAAAGCAGCATTCTCTTTTTAATATAAAACCACATCAAACAGATAAAACCTGTCAAAGCTACATCATTTAAAATATGTACAATTTCAAACAATATTACAACTTTAGGGAAAAATAAAAACATACTTTTCAATATGATACAAAACATGCATCTCAGAATCATTGTTTTAAAAAAAATAGAGCAACACAGGTGAAGTTCAATTATAAACATTAATTTCTTGGCAGTATTACAGCTGGAATGATGTGACATGGTCAACCCAGTATGGATGCTTTGGTCTTTAGAGACCTGTTTTATAAAAGCAAAACCCAGCAAGAAATACTTTCTGAAAAGATAGCTTCAAAAGGTTTTGAACATTGCAATTTAACTTGCACCCTGTATGGCAGGTGCCATCAGACCATCAGTGCATAACTGAAAGAAGAAAATCAAAGGGAGATGGTGGAATGGCGTAACAGGAACAGGGGAACAAAGAATCAGAGTTCGAGGACTAGGACTAGGAGGAACCTGAAGAGGCCTCATCAATTTCATGATCACTGAGCAGAGTGAAGATCAAGGTCTTGGACAGGGGTTGGGAATGAAGGGCATCCAGGGGAGGACTGTGGCCTGCTAGAGACAGTAACAAGCACAGAGCTCTGCCAAGGCTCGAGGGGGTGGAGGTGGGGAGAGGGCGGGTGGGGTGGGGATGGGAGAGGGGCAGGGGTGGAGGTCTTCTGCAGCTGCAGAGACAGAGCCTCTGAGGAATTACACAGCAGGGGCAGATGACAGCACAAGTTACTGGGCAAGTTCTATAGGAGTGAACCCTAGTGCTTCTGGAAAGCAGTATGGAAAAAAGAGAAGCGTACACGATGGCCACAGATAAACTGGGTTCCAATTCAGCTCATTATGTGACCTGGGAATTTTCATACCAATTTGGTAGATTTGTTGTGAGGGTAGAGTGAGATAATAGTAACTAGCACTGAGCTCAGAACTTGGGACACAGGAGTTCCTTAACAAATATGAGTATTGTCCCCCACAATGTCCTATGTCCTTTTATTTCCTGGGGAAGTACCATTAATTAGGACTGTTTCTGGTTACCCTGCAGGGCATGAAAGTTCAGAGCAACTCACGGTTAGGGAGAACTCATAACTCCTAAACATAAAGGCAATTATATATATATCTATATATCTATATATATATCTATATTTATATTCATATTTATATATCTCAATATATAAAGGCATTTTTATAAATAAAATACAATAAAATGAATAACACTTAAAACAGCGTTAATAATCATATAAATAAAGCAGTCCAGAATGAGATTGCCCGAAAGGTAAAGTTATTTTCTCTTCCTCGTGGACAAGTCCCATATTCAAACTCAATCTTTAGAAGCAGTTTCTGACCTAAAGCTTATGCTAATACACCTGTTTCAGGAATCAAAATGACTGCCAGGGACACCTACTCCCTAGTTTCCTTAAACTTCTTCTGTATAACTTAGTTGATTCACACTGGTATTCCTTATGTTCTATGTACTAGGACTTTGTCCTTTGCTAGTCAGAGAAGTAAGGGCTGCAGCTATCCCCCTCCAAAGCTAATTGCATCTAAGCAACACAAAGAATTAATATGGTATACTACAGGCATGAACATTGGAATGTAGAACTTGATTTTCTTATAGTTCTAATATCCAGCTATGGCACTATATTTCCTATAATCTACTGGAAGTAACTCTAGCTTAGTGACCCAGCTGAAACAGAACATTTTCACTAACAGTTCTATTTATAAAATATATAAACATATGTAAGGAAAAACTGATGCATTTACATACAGTTGATTAACATAGTATTCTATTATTCTATTCCACTGCAATTTCTGAGAAACTAGTTTAAAAAAAAAAAAACTTATGCTATAACTGCTCGATCTTATGTAAGAAGAATGACTTTTTGTTTCCTCCCCCAAAGGGATGCACAATCCAAAAAAGAGCAGTGACTTCATGAAAACCTGACTTAAGATTTGAAATACATTTATAGTTTTTGATTTTTTTTTCTGTTTTTCTTTTCCTAACATTGAGAAAGAAGACTTCCAAAAGGCAGTTGTAATGTCCTTGTCACTCAGAGGCAGCAGCAACTTGTGATGCATAAGCTCTGTTTATCAAAGCTTTAGGTGCCTGTTTACAATGCATTCTGAAAAAAAAAAATCAGGAAACTAAAACAAACTTTTTTCCTCAAAATTAAGTCTTTTCTGACACTCTGCTATAGTTTGGATCTTCAGTGTGCCCCAGGAGTCCAAGTGTTAAAAGCTTGGTCTCCAGGGTGGCACCATAGGGAGGTGTGGAACCTTTAATAGGTGGGGTGAGGTCTTTAGGTCACTGGGGTGTGCCCTTAAATACAACTGTGAGATCCCAGCCCTTTCCTCTTTCTCCCATTGCTCCCTGGTTTGTGATGGAAGTGGTTTTTGCTCCACCACACATCCCCTCCATGATGTGCTGTCTTGGTACAGGCATAAACCAATAGGGCTATTCAATCATGGATTGGAGCCTCTAAAACTAGAAACCAAAATAAATCTTATTTCTTTACACATAAATTACCTCAGGTATTTTGTTACAGTGATGAAAAACCGACTTACACACTCCCACTCATGTGTTCCAACTGCTATCCATATAGGAAGTGAGAAAATGACTACTGTCAAGTAGTATGGCACCATGAACATATATATATCTATGAAACAGGATGAAGAGCTTCTGCCAAGAGAGGCCACTGTAGCCCTCCCTTTTCTTTCTTTTTAAAATGTGTATCTTTCTCTTCAAGCCACTGCTTTACAGTTGTCTTTTTTGTTGTTGTTGTTCCTACTCTTAGAAATAGTTGAAAAAGAGCCATGTGACGATCATTTTATAAACTAATGTAATTTTAAAGCAGTGGGATATTAAGGCATTAATTTCTCTCCAGCTATACTTGTCCTCCTACATCCTGCAATAATACAATTAGACCTCACACTCTCCCATGTCCACAACACTGGCTATGGTTGGTGCTTAGAAGATTGAACATTGTTTGATGCCCATGGGCAGACAGAAGGTAAATAAGCAGTTTATGGAAGGCACTCTTGTAAAACTTTATCAGCCAGATCTGCTATTATAAACATTAGGTTGCAAGTGTGGTTGATTTCAAAATGTTCTCAGGTCTGTTAACATAATATTGAATGACAGTTTTCCATCTGAAAATGTGAAGGGGGCCAACTTCAAATGGCCTGTGCAACTCCCTCCTAGCTGAAAGCCAACAGACTGTACCCACAGTTTAAGGAGTTCTTAGTGTCACTGAGGGTTTTAGAAAACACAGAGTGATCCCTCTACTCTCCAGATGATTGAAAACTATGTAAAAGGCCATTTCCTACTGAGGGGGAAGGAAGGAATAGGGAAAGACATTTTTCAGGCATAAATAATATAAAAGGACACACATTTTAAGATACATTCATATGACATTACTACAAAAAAATAAATAATGATTTTCTGTGATTTGAATTAATGTCCTTCACCCAGGTCATTCCCAGGCCTGTTCTGTGCAGTTACTGGCTTGAGGTGGGAACCTGGCTATGTATTTGCACATCCTCAGGTTTCCTGGGGTTGCTGAAGGACCCCTGATAAGCTCTCTGATGGAATGCCAGGAGGAGACCATGTAGTCTTCTCAGTACAATCCTCTGAAACAGGTGGCAAAATCAGAGGTTTCCAATTTAAAATTTTGTTTTCTGTTTCTGAATGGCCACAGCTCTCTCCTGAAAAGAGAAAGGTTTAGGAGTTTTATGAAATGATAAAAGCTGATTTTTCACATAGCAATCTAAAAATATTACTTCGAGTAATAAAAAAATAATAATAATGAGCAAAAGTAGAACCTGGTTATGTTTGGTTTGAACCTGAGAAGACAAAGACTTAAAAGGTTTAAAATAATTGGGCACAGTGGCATATACCTGAAATCCCAGAGATGTCGGGGGCTAAGGCAGGAGAATTGTCAGTTTGAGACCAACCTCAACAACTTAGCAAGACTCTGGCTCCAAATAAAAAAATAAAAAGGTTTGGGGACAAAGCTCATTGTAGAGGGCTGCTGGGTTCAATCACCAGTATCCCACCTCCCACCCCCGAGACAAAAAGTTTAAAATATAATTGAGCTCTTATAAACAGTTATATAATTCATTGGGGATTAGAATAAACCCCTTAAAAGTTCTAAAAGTTCCATGTTTACAAAATGCATTCTTCCTGCAAAGCTTCTGCTCAGATACAAACTCAATCCAAGCCTATTTGGATATATTTTTCAGAATGTAATGGGATTAACCACCTGAGATAAAATATATGAGTAATAATAGAATTTTAAAGAATCCTTTATCTGTCCTATCTTTTCCTGAACTACACAACACCCTTGCTCAGTCTCTTAAGAAATACGTGAGTGACCAGAGAAAACTCTCCTTGATAGAGTTCTCAGCTAACTAAAGACCATCTAGAAACCTAAGGTTTAAACCAGCTCCCTGTACCTCTGTTAAACTTTGTTGTGTCTTCTGTAGATTCAGAATTGATGCCATTTATATTGTCCTGACAGCAGATATGCTGGGTAGGTAGGGGTGCCAGCCTGTCCTTGATGTTCTCCTCAGGTAACTGGCCACAGTCAGGGACTGTGGAAGCCAGGCACACAGGCATCTTCATGGCATTGAGGGGCTTCATTTCCAAACCATCCTGAGGATAAGGTGCTATCACTGGGACCAAGGGAAGGGTGCTGCTGCTAAAAGTGCTGTTGGTTTTGGTGAAACACCTGTAGAGTTTAAAACGAGAGAAACAGAACTGTGTCTAGAGGGGTCAATAATTACAATGGGCTTCTTTCAAAGTATCATTTGGCATTGTGAATTCAGATTCTTAAGAAAAGTTGATGTCTAAAAAGAACTGATTTGCTATGCATTAAATATCAAAAACTTGGAAATGACAATTATAGTGGAATACAACAGGAAAACACATCAAACCACCTCAGAACGGAACCTGAAATGACGACTTGTCATACATGCTTCCTTTGTTTTAGTCCAGTGCCAGAAGTTAGCTCCTCTTTCATTCTCACTGGTTCCCAAATATAGTCACACAGAAAGAAAAGGCCATCAGCTACTAGAAGGAATGAGGAAGAAAAAAAGAAGCACAGGAGAGAAAGCTAAGAAAGTTATGGTCACATGAGAGAAATGGCCTACGAACGTCAACAAAAACACAACGCTTTGAAAACACGCATTCTCTTTCATTCTCAGAGGAAACACAAAAATAATTAGCCATTCAAAATTCAAGAGTTCTTTATTTTTCATTTCTTTTTCATTACAGAAATAACTGCTAGAACATTTCACTTTAGTTCCACTCCACTTTTATTTCCTGCCTTCAACTAAGATGTGTGCCTTGATTTTTTTTCTTTCTGTTTTTGCAAACTGGATATTTTCTATCGATTTATCTTCTAATTTGCTGACTCTTCTGTTGTCTCCAATATGCTGGTAAGATCACCAAGTAAAATTTCCACTTCAGTTATTATACTTTTCGGCTCTGGAATTCCACTTGGATTCTTTGTTCAGTCTCTTTCTCAGCTGAAATTCCCCTTACGTTCATCTATTGTGTATATTTTCCTTTAAGTCTTGGAACATAATTATAATTGCTGCTTAAAATCATTGTTGGCATTTGGGTTATCTTAGGGATCTACTGCTGCTTCTTTATTTATTTATTTTTTAAGTTTTTGGCGGACACAACATTTTTGTTTGTATGTGGTGCTGAGGATCGAACCCGGGCTGCACGCATGCCAGGTGAGTGCGCTATCACTTGAGCCACATCCCCAGCCCTGCTTCTTCTTCTTCTTCTTCTTTTTTTTTTTTTTTGGTACTGGGGATGAACTCAAGGGCACTTAACCACTGAGCTACATCCCCAGTACTCCTTCGTCTTTTCTTAATTTTATATTTTGAGACAGGATCTCACTTAGTTGCTAAGGCTGGTCTTGGACTTGCAATCCTCCTGCCTCAGCCTCCTGAGTTGCTGGGATTATAGGTGTGCTATAGTGCCCCACTCAGGGTTTGTTTCTATTGATCTTTTTTTATCCCCCTTAAGTATTACATTTTCCTGTTTTTGGACATGGATAGTAATTTTTTTCTCTTTAACTGGATTTTCCAATTTTCTAATTGTTCTGTTGCTTTTGAACTCAGTCTTCTGACACCTTTTTTCTTAAACACTTGCCTCAAGACTAGAGAATGCTTTTAGGCAAAACCCCATAAATCTTACACTATCTCTCAAAGGTAGATTCTTGTTTAGTTTCTGCCTACTCTGGTTATGCTCTTAATATTGTCAAATTGTTAATAAAAAACTTGAAAGTACTAAAATCCATCTATCATTATTGTCTGTTGATGTTCAAACTATTTCACTATAACTGGAAACTGGAGGCTCACAAATACATTTTTTAATTCTAAAATAGAGAGTAAGAAATATTTAAGATGACTTTGCACTGGGCCTTACACATTAGGAAACATAAAGCTGTATGCGGGAGCTAGGTAATGTTAGATATTCCACCTTTTAAATATAAAATAGTAAGTTTCTGATGCATAGGAAAATCAGTAAAAGGAAGCCCATGAATGAGTCGGCTAGCACTCTGTTGGCTCAAATTATTGGAAACACCAAATGTTAAGAATGATATAAGCCTGAAAAAGAATAAGATATCTGTCAGTAAACCAAATTCTTAATTCAAGATAATAGCAATTTTAATTTCAAATAAATAAATAAATATACTCACAATACAGTTAATGGAATTCTGATACCAATCATCTGGAATGAAGACAAAGTATGTCAGGTTCATTTGTAGAGAATAATTTGAGTACATGATAAAATAATTTAACTCTTAATAATATAGAAAAAAAGTATATGCTTGCTTTGAAAATGAACTAAATCTTTCCATGCATGTCTTAAGCTAATGAAGAGTTAAGGGAACAATGGCATAGAAGGAAGTTCACTGAAGTCAGAATTGGAGCACTGGGCTAGAAAAGCATGACTCTGGAAGAGGATGGCATGCCTTATTTATTCTCCTGAAGACTGTATTCAACTGTGATCTTTAAAGTGTTCATGTTTTCAGTGTCTTTTCTTCCTATACTTTGTTGTTAGTCCTTCTCTCAGTACTTTAGGAACACAGAAACTCCCCATGGATTCAATGCATGAAATCCACAGACTTTAAGTAGGATAAAATATGGGTTTAGGTCAAGGGGGGAAAGAAAATCTTTCTGGATTTAAATTATTACTAATGAGAATTTAATGAGTATTATAGTTGATATATAAATAACCTTATCTAGGAAAACACTTTATTCAAACAGTGCTTGCTGGATACCTTCCAGCGATGTCAAGCACTATGGTAGGCACTGAAATCATAAAGATAAATACAGCAGAGGTCCAGTTCCAGTTCAGCAGAGATGAACAAGCAAACAAATGGTTACAACATAATGCTGTATTATATAAGAAAGTATAAAAGACACTGGGAACACTTGACTTTGACATGGGTATAGACGTGTGACTGATGAGAAACAGGGCAAGTGCCACATGTCTAGCTAGAGATGTGTACATTCTTCTAGACTGTAACAGACTCTACTGTCTCATAATTGAGAAATTTACCTTAGATAGAAATTATGAAATTAGAGAGTAAGGGAGATTCAGACTTCAAAAAACAAAAATATCTCTGGCTAGGGCAATCCATGTGGATGCTATGATTTTTTAGAAATAATTCTTAAAAATTAAATTCCTCACTTGTGGTTATAACTGAGTAGTTTACATCAGAGAAACTATCCTGCTAAAAACAACTAAAATATTTAAAATTTTTTATTTTAAATCTGTGCAAGACATAAGAGAGCTACCAAAGCAGTTGAGTGGCTGCCATTCTAGAGGGAAGGTAAATGTAAACCTGAGCTTCAGACCAACTTTTCCTATGGGGACATCTGTCATTCAGTTAAGAATAAAACATTGAGATGTCAAGAATAACATGGATGCTAAGAAGCTAAGAAGCTGCCAATCTAGGATTCAATAAACAATTTGTGTGTGTGTGTGTGTGTGTGTGTGTGTGTGTGTGTGTATGTGTGTAATTCTCTCCTTTCCTCTTTACAATGAAGATGAAGACAAGTTTAGACCCCAAAAGCTGGTTCTAACCTACACTAGAAGAAATACAAAACCTGTACTGAAAGAAATACTATAGGAATTTTTCAAGTTGAAGAAAAATGAGTAGTAACAGAGGAAAGAAAATATTGAAAGGAATAGGTCATAACAAAAAGGAAGTATAGAAATTCTGAATATTAACTGTAAAAAAATAATAATTGTAATGTCTTAGAGGATTTTATGTATTTTTAGAATAAAAACATATGACAAACATAAAAGATTGCCTTGTCTGAGACCTGGTAAAAGTACTAATGTACATTAAACTCTAAAGTCATAGTATCTAGCATCAAGCACATAGTAAAGGACAGACAGTACGACCTCAAAAATGTAAGATGTAAAGTTAAGTAAGTAAATAATAAACACTGGAACACTGGAACATCAGACTTTTTTGTAGCCTTTCTCTCAAGCCAGTGCATAAATTATTAGAGCGCAACAATTAAACTAATCAATGAAAGTATTTTATGACACCCAGACCCAACAGTAAGATGAGACATGCAAATTAATGTGGGATTAAATTGATATACTCACCCCATTTGCTTTTTGTATCACAATATTAGTTATCTCTGTCATTGTTCAATGTTAGCTCTGTTGCTTGTGTGTCTTTTTCTAATATCTGTTAGCTTTGAAGACATCTGACTTAAAACTTCAGTCCCCTGGATGACAAGCAATGACTGTCTTCAGCATCATGAGATTCTTGGGACAGTGAGAAAGAGTGCAGCCAGAAACTTAATGTACTCCTCCAATCAGATGAAGTCAGACACACTAAGTGAGCTTGATGTTTCATTTCTCTGCAAGAATCTGAAGGTAATGCAAAGGTGCTAAAACCTATATTTAAAAGACAAAGAAGTATCAGATCAGAAAGAAAAGCTTTCATTTAAAAGAAATAAAAGTGAGCTGAGGGGAAAAAAGAAATACTTGCCAGAATCTGAAAAATCAGGGCAGTTCCTACAAACAAAATATTATAAATTAATAATTTATTTACATGGGTTAACACAAGTGAATTTCACGTTTGTAAAAAAAAAAAAAAAAAACCTGAGGACTTACCAGACAATGAGATGCTTTACATCTTTCTTCTTTTCCTTTTGGTTTCCTTTTTCCTGCTCTTTAATTTAAGGCAAAGTTGTAGGATGAGATTTTTGAATGAAGTCTATGTATATTCTAACAATATGATTATATAGAAAATTTGTCAGAATAAAGGACAGTGAAATTATATTAATGTGGCAGGACTGAGGGGTGGGCAAAATGGAAGAGCAAGGGCTAACTACAAGGTATCAGTGGACTGCTACAGGTTTATGTGCCAAGAATAAATGAGCATATTAAATATACATTTAGAAATTATGAAATTTTTGTTTTGTTTGGGTACTGGAGATTAAACTCAGGGACACTTAATAATTGAGCCACATGCCCAGCCCTTTTTTATTTTTTTAGATAGGGTCTCATTAAGTTGCTTAGGGCCTTGCTAAATTGCTCAGGCTAGCCTCCAACTTGTGATCCTTCTGCCTCAGCCTTCTATGCTATTGGGACTACAGGCATGTACCACCATGTCTGACTGAAATTATAGATACATAACAAGAGAAAAGTACAATTTCTATTACTTATTCTTTATCATCACTTTTCAGATAAATGAAACAGTACATAATAGCAGGTTAACTTTTGTTCTTAAGTATGACTCTTAATTACTAAAGTGTAGTGGATAGTAATATCTAACCTGAGTTAAATTTGTAAAGTGGTCATAACCACAAATTTCAGCATGACAAACCACGCTGATTTAAAATTTTCTAGTACATTGAATCTTAACTCATAATCAACAGCAATTAACCACTTAGCTAACCAAATATAAATAATTCCATCCCCTTACTTTTAGTTCAGTTCCAGATGTCTGTGTGTCAATGTAAAAATGGCTTTAACCTGACGGTTACATGTTGATATAAGCATCTAAAATGCAGTCTATGGTGCTGGGACTGTGGCTCAGCAGTAGAGCACTCGCCTAGCCCTGGGTTCGATCCTCAGCATCACATAAAAGTAAGTAGATAAAATAAAGATATTGTGTCCAGTTACAACCAAAAAATAAATATTAAAAAGAGAGAGAAATAAAAAATAAAACGTAGTCTATAAATTAGGGATATAATCTATATTCTAAATATAAGTAGGTATAGCATGTGACACAGTTCTTCTGCTGATAATGCTTTTATGAAATTTCCTAAAGCAATCAGATGATCCCCAAAATAACATCTGTATATACGTAAATGAAAGAGGCCCAAATCTATAGGTAGTGAAAAAAGAACTGGACACATGTCTGCAAATGTGTAACCTTCAATGAGATATTCTTACAATGCATACGTTACAGCTTATACAATATATAAAGTGCGATTTTACTATCTTTGCTTCTCAAATGGTCTTTCCAAAAGTGGAGTGAGGTTTTCACTGAATAGCTTGTAGCTCCATCAAACTATTTTTCTTAATGTTAACCTTAACGATATTGAATAAATGGAATTATGTGCATCTCGCCACATAGAAAAATCTGTGTTGTTCTGTAAGAACTCAGGTGTTCTGGGGCCTTTCAGTTTACTAAGATACTTCTTAACAAATAGAAATGGTTTGATCCTCCAATCTGGAAGATAGGAAAATGGATCTACTGTAGCATCACAAAAATAAATAAGTAAAATATTCCTTAGCTGACAATTTGAACAACACAGCCTAGGAAATAGAGATTGGAATAGTAGTATAGAACTGTGTTCAGAAGAATAAGGTGCTTTAGTAGTTGACTAAACATTTTAGATATTCTGTAGAACTATACAGCATCTCTGAAGTATTTTCTAGGGAAGTATTCCGTATCTGAATACATAGTTTAGTGTGCTATGAATGATTATGTACAGAGTTACCCTGTTTGGATGAATAATAAGTTTTGCATTAAATGTTTCTTGTGATTATCCCTGGAGGGCAAGGACTAACTGTCCATTAATCTCTTGGATGTGTGACACTTATTTTCACGCACAGTTCCATCTTGGTAGTGGGTTGATGTTCAACTCACCGCAGATGTTTCCTCTTGCCATGGGGTCTCTGTCATTTTGCCAACCTAGCCTTTATTCTTGGGAGAAATCAGTTTCTACGCAACAGAACCCAGATGACATTTCTCCAGGGACGTGGCTGCCCTCCATTCTCACTGTCACTCCACTGGATGCTGCTAGAGTGGGACTTTCCTTTTGGGGATTAATTTATCAGCGACAACCACAATAAATGCTGGGTGACAAAAACAACTAAGTATATTACTGAACATGGCAAGTTGACACACACACATACACAGCTAACAAGTGAAAGATCTTGAAAGATCTGTTGTCTACCCCAAGACAACAGGACCTTAGTCTCTATATTAGAAATGGATATAGATTTGGGGAGAGATATAACCTCCTCAAAAGGAAGGCCCTTTAAAAACTAGAACAGAACAGAGCTATGATTTTTTCCCCCTGAAGAAGTAGATAGATTATATTACAGATGAAGGGAAGCTCAATCTTGGGCTTTGTATATCTTCCTCCTTTGGCCTTAGAGCTAGCTCTGAGTAGCTGAGTGGTTGGAAATAGGAAAGTGCCCAAGTTATAACAAAATTAATTGCTAGAAAAAAGAGTTTAGGTACACTAGACAATAACAAACCAACTAGGCAGATGAAACCCTTGGCCTGAAAGAAATCCTACTATGACTAAATGTTCTCTACATCCTAATTTCACCTGAGTATACCTGACATATATGAGTGAAAGAGTGCTCCTAAATCCAAGAAACATACACAGACCTTTAAAGATCATCATTATGCAAACTCTTGGAGACCATTTGTAATATCTGTGTTTTCTAAAGCACTTTTCCCAATTGTTTTCTTTATTTGACTATCAGCCATGTAGCTTGCACTGTTTTTTTTCCCCCCAGATGAATTATACACATTTCTCCAGGCTGATATTTGCTTGGCTACTTCCTGCCCATTTCCAGTCTCTCTAGGATGCTTAAAGTTAATTTCTCGTTCTTTCCTGATGGGACCTCTCAGCTGGTTCATCTGTAAATTTCATCAGTGTCCTCTCTACTCTCTTTTACAAATTATCAAGACTGATGGCAAATAGGCCTGATTTAATGTTAATTCCTTCCTATTCAACTAGCCAAGCAACTGACAACCACATTTGATTACATATCCAGAACTGTGTTACTGCCTTTTGAATTGAGGAGAGGAGAAAGGTAGAAAACTTTTTTATTTTCTTGATTCAAATCTGTTTAACTCTTGAAGTGCCCAGAAAAATACAAAAGATTTCTCCATTAAGTCTTTGGTGTAGGGGACTGGCTCCCTGCAAAGCTGTACTGAGTATGCCTCTTTCTAGCTGTGTTCATAGTGAGCTAGTACACACTGCTACATATTATATTACTCTTAAAACCTGAAAGGGATTCAAATTCAGGAAACAATGAGGAAAGCAGTCATTTATAAAATGCCACAAGAGCCCCCAAATCAAAGAAAATCTCCACAGACTGCAACAAGGCATCTTCTCCTCTTTCTGATTCTCAACTTTTCACATCTCTCCTACGGTTAAGATGATAAAGTCAATGTTTTCTCACTTTATTTGGTTTTTTATTTTTAGGACTACCGCCCAGGCAATAACTAATCAAGTCATTCACATTTGAAAACTATGTATTTGGATCTTTGGGTTTTTTTGTAGAATCTCTCTCATACAAAGTCAGACAATGGCCAAGTCTTAAAGATTACAACTGCGCCATATCACCCATTCCGTCGTCCCCATTTCTTGTATGGAGGCCAGGTCTTCCTTAAAGTGACAGCTAACTGATCCCATCCCTCCAACCTGTGCCCTATCACCAAACATCAGGCCTAAACACTCTCAACAGATCATACCTTTTCTCAGAAAGTTTCACATGAATTAGGACGCTACTAGCTCAGTGTTTCTCAACATTTATCCCATATCTCCTTTCAGTGAAAGTCTCATACCCTTTTGTACTTTTTAATTTATAAAAAAAGAATTTTTTTCTATTCCATAAATATAAAATTCAACCATTTTTTTTCAAACTCTACTATTCACTATATTCTTAGCTCTGCCTGAGAATCACTACTATCAGACTGTGGGTCTCCGAAGGTAGTAACAAGTTCATGATAGGCACTCAATAAATGTTTAGACTACAAAACCCTGATATTCAGGATCACCTGTGATATAAACTTAGTCCAATTTTCCTGTTTATATCCTGCCACTTACTTTCTACTTGCATTTCATCAGCCAGTAACACTATTCTAGTGGCTCTCAAAGCATGGTGCCAGGACCACCAGCATCAGTATTCCTTGGAAACTCATTAAAAATACAAATTCTCAGGCCCTACTTAAGGTTTGCTGAACCAGAAACTCTAGAAGTAGAGCCTAGCAATTTGTATACTTAGTAGTGCTTCAAGTGGTTCTAATGTACAGCATGTAATCTATTTATTCTTAGGTAAGCAGTATCCTTCCCACTTCCATGGCTTCTTTGCAAATTCATTCTACATAGAAACAGTTCAGAACCTAGTCCAGTGCTTGGCTAGTGCTCAGTATTTTCTGACTAAGTAGCCAAAAATTCTACAGTGCCATGTATTCTTACTGAAATAATGCCTCTTCTTACGTACACACTATTTCAGTCTGCATTATGAAATGCAAACTTATTAGTGAATAACATTGATATTCTAAAAAAGATATATTAAGTACAATTTTGCACATTTTAAGAGCAAATCATATATCATACACTTCTCTACCTTCAAAATTTATTACAAATTTTGCCATTTTGTTGGATCTTGAAAGGTGATACCTGTTTTCAACTTTAAAGTTGTAAAAGTTAGAAGCATGAAATGTAATGATTTCAATTTCCACAGTTAAAGTTAGTTTCTTTTCTTTTCCTTTTTGGAAGTGGGGGTCGAACCCAGGACTTTGCAAATGCAAGATAGACGCTTTGCCACTGAGCTACATCCCAGCCCCTAAAGTTAGTTTCTTATTGATATTTATCTACTGTCAATATTAAGTATCAAAATCATGTAGTGGCTCCTGGGAGTCAGGGAAGACATTTGGCTAGCCTTGGAGGCAACACAGACAAATAAAGACTTGCCTTCAACTACAGGTGCTTGTGCAAGAAGAATATTTAAACCACACAGAAACAGAAGCTGTTTTTTCCAAGCTGAAGAGAATTTACATAAGTTCCCAGATAGTAGTAAAATTCACAAACATGAAATGCAGGAAGTCATTAACTTGAAAATTACTAGAAATACAATTCCTCATTGTCTTAAAGGAAATACCCATGCATAATAAAACTTTCAGATTCTACACACACACACACACACACACACACACACACTCACTCTCTCTCTCCACATACAAATGATCATGAATTCAAGTTGGCAGAGGTCACTTAAATCCTTTTAAGGAAATGGAAAATGGAGTGTTTTTGGTGCTAAGATGATACCTCATCATAAAGATATGGTTTTACCAAAGTCTACAATTGGATTATATTGGGGACAATCTTTTATTACTCAGGACAAGCTTTTGTTTTCTTGAAAAGAAAACAGCCCCAGAGACATAACTTTCCCCAAGATCACAAGTTTAAGTAAGAGTAAAACCGGGTCCACTCATTCTTAGACCAAAGGTGTAGGGAGAGTCAAGATCTGATGATGGCCACAAGAACCACAAAGGACAACACAGTATATATTTTCACAAAACCATTTGTTATGATGAATCCATTTGACTACTTACCATGTGGTGTATAAACCAGCTTCGCCAGTTTGTTAGCATGTTTTCCTAACAAATTGTGGTAAAGACTCTGATAAGCTCAGAATAATACAGCTTCAGTGTATGAACATTTTCAAAATGAGGAGAATAAAGAATTTAAATATGTAACATGTAACTCTTGGTATATAAAATAGGCAGATGGCTCTTACTAATAGAGAAACCCTAAGATGAATTAAATAAATGATAAACAAAAAGTCCCCAAGGATTTACTGCTTTTGTTCTGTGACTCTTAAAACACAGGCTAAAACAATGTACTTCTAATTCTACAGTTGACCAGATCATTCAAGTTCTAGTTTCAACACTTTCCAGTGAGAACTCGACTTTTTCATACATGTAAAAAAAAATGCATATCAAATACTTTTTAGATAATGGAATATCCAAACTCCAAATCATATTTGTTATTTTATGTACTAAGTACAATTTTTTTAAATGCAGAATTTTAAAAGCAAGAAGGACTTTAGAGGCCATATAACCCCAAACCATCATTATGTAAACAGAAGGATTAAAATTTCTAATGTAATGTTAATACAAGAACTTTGATGTTCCTTTGGAATTAACATATGGAGAAGTAGCATGAACTCTTTCTGATAGTCTACTTATCAAAATTTAAATACACATTTTACTCTGTGCAATTTTATCTTGTTTGAAATATTATGAATATACATCACTTTTTAAATGAAAAATTAAAACAAAACAATATTCTTCTATTTAATTATATAAAGATTTGAGGATTTTAAAAAATGTTGAATCATTCAGTAGGAAATTTTTTAGTAATATTACTATGGAAAAAATTACTACATATACAAGGTGTTTTTTCCCTCTATTACACTCAAATATGCTCTCATTTGCCCTCATAACATTCTGTACTACAGAGTGGAAAGTAACAAGAAACAATAAACCCTAAAGGCAGAGAATGACTCCAATTAAAATTTTTCAAAAACATCAAACATTTTAATAATATTACCACTAGAAACAAAGGCTTTAATATTATTAATATATGTCTAGAGAAACTGAGGCACAGAAAGATTAAAAATTATAAAACAGGGCAAAAACTTAACAGCAGCCTTAAACTTGAGATGGCAAATTCTGAGTTTTCTACCTTATGTTAAATTTCAAGAATTTCCTTTGCTGAAGGAAAAAAAATAAAGAAAGAACACACATCCTTTACTTACAACAATTTGTGCAAATACATATTAACATACCTATTGTTGTTTCGACAATTCCGACAGTTAATGCACTCCAGAGGGTCAACCTGGGGGACTGCTGTGTACATTCCACCACCCTTGTCAGGAAGGAAGTTCAAGGAAAAAGAAAAAAAGAAAATGCTGAAGGTGCCACAGACTAGTAGCCAAATACTCACAAACACAAAAGCAATGTCAATCATAAATGGATACATGATATTTTTAATGTACTTGCTAAATGATGTTATGCTTGTTATTTATTATTCTCAAATGAGATCTGCACAATATTAAACTGGACTCCAAAAACGTAACTGCTGTGTTTTTCCATATATTTCTGTACTGGAAAAAGGCAAATAAGTGAAGGGAGAAAGTTAGTCACTTCCTTTTAGTGTCTCAAATCTAATGGGCCCAAAATACACTACACATCATAACCTCTTATTCATTTTTCCTTTTCTAGCAGTCATGGAAAAATTATATGAGATGCCAGTTGAAGAAACAGGGTACAAAGTGTGTTTGAATGATGTCACAAGACAACCCATCTTCATTTTCCTGTAATTATTTCGATTAGGCCTATTCACTTGACTATATGTTTTAAAACATGTCATATTTTTCCAGATGGAGTAGATTCTCAGCCAGCAATGACCTGGAGGGGAGTACTAATATTTTGATGTTGCTTTTGGCGGAAACTGCCCAGCAATTAAGAAAAATGCCCAGATTAACACATACCTCATTGTACAATGTTCACTTGACATGCACAATGGCAAACGTGAAGTTTGAAAACTCAAACTGGCCTCTTAGAGTCAGAGTCAGAATTCTACTTTCTGATGAAAAACAGCAGAACTGAAATTGATAAGGGTGGGAGAGGCTGTCACACTGCACCCAAACCCAACACAGGCCTTCAAGGTTAGGAAAAGTTCAGGCAATTGTTTTTCCTAGAATACTTTCCATTTCCATTCATCTCATAACAACAGCCAGAATCTAAGCAAACCAAAAGACTGAAAATTTCTTTCAGCAATCCTGATCCAACAAGCAACAGGAATTACTAAGAAAATACTGAGGGAAAGAATATTCCTGCACTATCTTCAGTCTGAGGGCAAACTCAAAAGGTTCAGAAAATGAAGTTTATAACCTTCAGGATAATACATTTATCCAAATCACTAAACATGGTAAAGTTAATTCAATGATTTTTATGATCCCTGGCATTTTAAAAAAAAAGTCCCTATTTCTTCCTGCCCAGAAGAATAAGACAACTAATGGGTTAAAATTATAGTTGATAACTTCTAAAATTGTAACCTAATGGGGCAGCTATTATTTAAATAGCAAGTCATTGTTCAGAAAACCCAAAGCCCCCTGTTCAAACACTAAAACAAATATCAGCCTTATTTTTCCTTTTCATAGAAACAGCATGTGTTATTCAAACTGTAATGCTCTCTCCTCCAGATTTCTTGGACAATGTTAGTAGTTTAGACTAGCAATGGTGACAAAAAAAGTTTAGCTAGTCTGAATATAAGCCATGTCTTTCCCCAGAAAATAATGAAATTATATTCTCTTTAGTAATGAGATGCACTAAAGTAAATAGGATATTTTTTTCTACAACATGCAAAAGCGGGGTAACATAAAAGCCACAGGTTTCTAGCTTTAAGACACATATATATTATAGATTTGTTCTGCAAAGGTAATATCTTATAAATTCATTAAAAACAAAAAACTCTTAAATTTGTTCAAGTTATAGTCCATCATGGATTATGGCAAACTTATCTTTAATCAGAACAATGAAAAAAATGAAATGAACACTTAATTTGATCAACTAAATAAGTTATCTGTTTGATTAAAATAATGTGGATGCCTATCTAGACAAAGCAATAAAGAATATCTCTCTAGTACAGAGAATCCCCTTTAGAGGCATAAATCTAAAATATGCTACTTATTCTATTCCTATTTCAAAAATTAAGCTATGTCAGGCAATCTCTGAAATAAGGGAATTTTAAACTTCCTTGTGACTAAAGGATACTAATATTCTAAAATTCCAAAGCTTACACGTCAGAACAACAAAACACTAAGTGAAACAAAAGAAACTCATGATAGGTCAGAAGTCACAATCTTGTGGCCTGGAGACGTGTTTTACATGGTCTGCACAATGCTTTACAAAATCTAGGGCTAGGGGTGTAGCTCAGTGGTAGAGTGTTTGCCTAGCATGCTCAAGGCCGTGAGTTTGATCCCTAGCACCACAAAGAAAAAAGAAGAAAAATCGGAATTAGTTTCCAAGATATACACATCTCATCATTTCAACTAGATTTATAGATGTTTTAAAGAAACAGAAAAACTAACAAACTGGGTCCTCTGCCCTATGTGACAACAGGCGCTCAACTGAAGTTGCTTCTTTAATTCAGTGTCTACTCTGGTTTGCTACTATCTCCTCTGCAACCATCTCATTCCCAACTTGCTAAAGTTTCCCATCTGCCAGAGCTCTCAGTATTTGAGTTTTCAGGCTGCTTTAAATAAATCAAATATAAAGTATCTGGTTTGGTCTATGCCCAGTGGTATTTCCGTTTCATCTCAAGAACAACTTCCCATATGTTCCTTATTGGTATTGAACTTGGAGAATTAAACAATTTAAAAATAGAAACCAACTGACAAATATATCACCTGATGGTAGAAAACTGACAAAGAATTATTCTGGATCAAGGGCCTGCTAGTTAAATATACTATTTCCATTCATGTGACCCTATGAGGATCCTTAAATCGAAAAAAGCCAAGCACCCATTCTTGTACTTTGATACCCTGAGGCACAGAGAGGCTATTATTTATAATTAAGTCTCTTACATTCAGTAGATGACGAGGATGTTCAAACTCCACCCGTGTCCTGGTTAGAGAGTTCGTGTGCCCAGAGTAAATTCCCCCATTTAGGCTCCCATTCATAATTCCATTGACTCCGTTAGGAACCTTATGGTGGAGGTGAGAGCAGCCATTGCTGAGGCTGCCATTGCTCAGGAAGCCACCATGGACATTTCCATTTATTCGGTTTGTTCCAGAGACAGTGGTAAATTCCACCATCTGCCCATTAATATCTGACCCTTGGTAGAGATATCCTGGTGGGTCGTATTCTGTCAAAAAAGAACAACAACAAAAAAAGAATCAGATACTAAAAAGAACAATATTGCTTAGGAAGTTTTATTAGTGAAACCCCTAAGAAACTACAAAATGACTATAAAGTAAAACATTTTAAAAATGTTCCTATAAAGCCTATTTAAAGTTACTACTGTTATTTTTCTTTACAGTGTGGAAGTAGCTAGGAGCTTTGAGTTAATCATGACTCTGTTAATGGGAAGAGAAATTAACCAGAGAGAAACCACTCACAAGAGAATGAGCTGAAACTATCAAACTATTGGCAACACTAAGCAAAAGTGCTTAAATTCTCAGATACTTCAAAGAGCTAAAAATGATTGTGTAAAACAGCAACAACTACCTTAGCAAAAACTAATTTTACATAGGACATTTCATGTAGCAATAAACAGCACTTTGAAGTAAAAGGGTGGTGGTGTGTATGCATTCACCAACTGTTCATATAACTTCTGGGTCATTGTAAGTCATTTGGAAGTTGTGGGGTACCAAAGGCAGAAGGCTATTTGACTTCCTTAGATTAACAGTATTTTAAAAATTCTGATTTATAGAGGCACGCCTATCAGTAAGTTTAGAAAAGGTAAATATTCCTTAGACAGTAAAGTATCTGAACTGTACAGTGTTTGCTGTCAGAGTTTTGACAAATTTGTCAAAGGTATTAGAGATGTGGAGACTGGCACTCCTCTTCCTGTGCTTTCGTGCACAGGTGTGTATTGTCAGTACATCTACTGAACATCTTCTCCACTAGCCCATGTCCTTTGAGAGGGCAGAGACCATGTTTATGTTATTTATAATTCCACTACTGTCCAGCATAGCTCTCGGCACATAGAAGACAGTCAGTGAGTATCTTCTGGTGGAATGAGATGACTGAATAACTGTCATGATAATCTTTCATTTTTAGTATAAGGTCACAAAGGAAAATGAGTTTAATCAGATTAATCTTGTTCAGAAAACCAAGTTAATTACTTTTCTCTTAATGATTGAACATATACACAATTAAATGTAATAGCATTAAAGTCATTTAGAAAAAAGACTAAATGATCACAATCCTTTCATGCTGACACTGCTACCTCTCCCCCTGCCTACCTCTGGGAAGGCACCATTCAATTAAAAGAGATCTTTTCTTTTTCTTGAGCTAGTAACTAAAAGGTGGGTATATGAGCAGCTTGGATAAGGGCCAATAGAAGTGCCTACCACTGTTATTGCCTTTTGTCTTTTCTTTCATTCCTTATTCTAAAGCCAAAGGGGAAAATAAAAATTTTCCTCCCATCAAAGTCTGAAAATTTCCTCTTGGTTGATTATCCTGTTTTTTCTGGTAGATAGGAAAGTAGGTTATTAATGAGAACAGTACCACTGCTCAATCTGCAAGCACAGTTATTACCAGACACACTCCTGGAGGGAGGATGCCAGACAATTTGGGTATATCAGGCACAGACAGGACCATGTTATCTCCCCTGGTAAGCATCATTCAGTGACGGTAATTTAGAAAAGTCTCTACTACCTTGCTTTCCCCATCAGGCCATTTCTATCCTACTGACCCGATCCATACCACCATGAAGGTCTTCCAACACAAATTCCAGAGCACAAGCCTACAGTACTCATTCTCTTTGGTGGTCCAACAAAACCAGAGTTTCCCAGTACCAAGTCAGGTATTTACTTAGAGACCTGCTTAGTTTGGTCCTTGATGTTTATTTCTACTGGGCAATTTAATTTGATGCTCCACTTATTTTGGCTGACAGCTAAGATAAGTTACCTCTTCCAAATGAAGAGGCTCTAACAGGTTTCATACCATACCAACACACAAAAGTGGTAGGAATCAATATTTACTCTGATAATATTTTTTCTACCCATCTTTAGAAAAACAGAAGGAAATACTTATAAATGACTTACTCTGTATGGCATTCTGTTGGCGACTCTTCCACAGGCACATCGCAATGAAAACCATAAGAATGAGGACCATGACACCAAGCACACAGCCAACAATGAGGTATAACATATCACTGCTTCTGGCAGGGCTGGTTGCAGGCCCAGCATTTCCTCCACTTCCTGAAGAATTTGGAGGAGTACTCAGGTCTTTGACAGGATACTCAGAAGCTCCAGGGACACGTCTCACTAGTTGAAATATGAAAGAAAACATGATGTCAGAGCAAATACAGAGTCATGAAATGGTTTACTCTCTGAGGAGGTCTGGTTAGGAAAGCAAGCCAGTCTGTTTACTCTCCTTATGGAGATGATCTGACCAACAATGAATCACAAAGAGGGCTCCAGAGCTTAAAAATCTATGTGCCAAAGTTTCTAGGCTCAAATTTTAGAGAAACCATAAGAGCAGAAAAATACACACTTGGTCTAACCCAAATTGCTATATGATTATCTGTTTAATTATACTTGTACAAGACTTCCAGAGTTGAAATAAAAGTACTTCAGCTTAAAGATGGAACACAAACTCCTTTCTATTTGATATACTTTGTGCTGAATAAGACTCAGAATTATATATGTTATACTTTTATCATGTGTTTAAAAATAACTAACAATATTAGAAAATATGACTTGGAAATATTAGAACTACTAAATCTAATTCCAAAAACTTGACACATAATATTAAACATCCTCAAAACAAAGATTTTGGGGCCCACACAAATGTAGTATTTTTACCTAACTCATTAGTATTCTGGGTAACAGTGATAACAAAAGCTAACAACAAGTGGGACTAAACCTGATCTCTCCATTTCCAAATAATGTGCTCTTAATGCTCTAAATGACAGAAAAGCAGTGGAGCATAGGGTTTGACAGCCTGGCTCTGAAACCACACCACTGAGGTTCACATCTTGGCTCCACCATCTGTCACTAGCTGAAGGACATGTACCTCTATGATCCCAGTTTCTGCAACTGGGAAAAACAATGATAAAAGCTCTATCATAAGGTTGTAGCAACAAGTACTATGGTCTGAATGTCGCCTCCAAAACCCATGTTGAAATTTAGTTGCCACTGTGGAGTATTAAGAGGTAGGGCCTTGCCAGGCGTGGTAGGGCACACCTGTAATCCCAGTGGCTCAGGAGACGGAGGCAGGAGTATTCCAAGTTCAAAGCCAGTCTCAGCAACTTAGTGAAACCCTGTCTCAAAATAAAAAATACAAGGGGCTGGGGCTGAGTGGAAGCGTGCTTGCCCAACATGTGTGAGGCACATTTGATGCTCCACTTATTTTGGCTGACAGCTAAGAGTCGAGTCTCAGCACCACATAAAAATGAGTAAAGTAAAGGTCTGTCAACAACTGAGAAAATGTTTGAAAAAAAAAAAAAAGAAAGAAAGAAAAAATATAAAGGTCTGGGTATGTGGCTCAGTGATTGAGTGTCCCTGGGTTCAATCAAATCTCTGGTATAAAAAAAAAGGAGGTAAGGTCTTTAAAGGTCAGGAGGGCTCAGCCCTCATTCATGGATTAATGCCATCATTACGGGAGTGGGTTGGACATCATGAGAGTGCATTTATCTGAAGCTTGGTCCCTCCTTCTGTGTTGCTCACTTGCCCCCCGACCATGTTATGACACAGCACAGAAGCCTTGGCCAATACTGGTGCGGAGCGCCTGGACTTGCCAGCCTCCACTACCATAAGCCGGGTCAACTATTATATGCAAATTACCCAGTCTATGGTATTTTGTTGTAGCAGCACAAAAAGCATACTACAGGGACAGAGCCACATGAATGTTTATAGCAGCACAATTCACAAGAGCTAAACTGTGGAGCCAATCTAGATGCCCTTCAATAGATGAATGGATTTAAAAAATGTGGCATATATACACAATGGAATTTTACTCGGCAATAAGAGAATAAAATCATGGCATTTGCAGGTAAATGGATGGAGTTGGAGAACATGCTAAAGTGAAGTTAGCCAATCCCAAAAAAACCAAACGCCAAATGTTTTCTCTGATATAAGGAGGCTTATTCATAGTGGAATAGGAAGGGGGAGCGTGGGAGGGATAGACGAACTCTAAATAGGGCAGAGGGGTAAGAGGGGAAGGGAAGGGGCATGAGGTTAGAAATGATGGTGGAATGTGATGGACATCATTATCCCAAGTACATGTATAAACACATGAATTGGTGTGAATATACTTTGTATACAACCAGAGATATGAAAAATTGTGCTCTATATGTGTAATAAAAATTATAGAGCTGGGGATGTGGCTCAAGAGGTAATGCGCTCGCCTGGCATACACGGGGCGCTGGGTTCGATCCTCAGCACCACATAAAATAAAATAAAGATGTTGTGTCTACCGAAAACTGAAAAATAAATATTAAAAAATATTCTCTCTCTCTCTCTCTCCCCCCTCCTCTCTCTTTAAAAAAAAAAAGAATTATAATAGTGCATTCTGCTGTCATATATAAATAAAAAAATTAATAAAAAATAAAGTGAAAAAAAAAGAGTAAATGTGTTAATCCATAGAAAACACTTCAAGCCTGGCACATGGTGTGAGCAATTTTGCTATTATTATTAGTTATACTATATTTCCTGTTAGGACTTCGGGCAAGTCATAGAAGCTAAGTAGGCTTTGGAAAAGCTACTCAATAAACAAAATTAAACTAGGGTTCTACTTTCTAGCAATATCAGCCACATAGAACAGAGCTGGGAATAAATAAGGAAAGAAGAGCCCATTTCTTGAAGGAAAGAGCTCTCCTTTTTTGGAAGTTGAATGAAAATTTAGCAGAGAATCCAGAAGCAATTTATACTTCAGGTGGTATGTGAGATTGTAAAATCCTAAGGTCCCTGCCAACCCTAGAGAAAACGAAGTTTCTAAGGCAAAAACAGATATTTCTTATAACACATTAAAGATATGATTTTTCATAAGGAAACCATCAAATTTATTTTTAATTTATTTGCATTTCTAATAAGCTTGATCATCTGGTTTCCAACCTTTTTCTAAAACCAAAGGCTGAAGATTATTGACTTGTGCTGGGGATGAGTGTGACAGACACACCAATAGCAATAAGAACAGAGGGCTAAGAGCTTGACATGAGAAATGTGGGGTTACAAACATGGGGTTAAAATAAAAAACTAAAGGAAAAATCATGGCAGTCTCTGCTCTGTAATGAGAAGGGAAAGGGCTGTCTTGTAATAGCTCCACCATCCTGGAACGTTTTTGAATTCCTTAAGATAAAACAATCATTGTTCACAACGAGACCCAGGACCCATGTTTTTTAAAAGTGTAAATCATATGTCCTATCTTCTATCTAAAAAGGCTAGGAATTGTGTGATCCATTTTAGAAAGTCATTCAATATGAACAGTTCACATTTCAAAGAGGTTTTTGCACTATCTGAAAGTCTACAGGTATAATCTTTTGTTTGCTAGCAAAGTCAGATAATGAGCTACATAAATTTAAACACACTTCTATAACATTATCTCAGTTCCTTCCTTCCTTCCTTTTTTTGTGGTGCTGGGGATTGAACCCAGGGCCTCATGCATGCTAGGCAAGTACGCTGTCACTGAGTTACACCCACAACCCAGTGTTGTTCTGCTTTGCTTGGCAAGATTCTTAAATGTGTTGGTGAAAGAGATGATATATTTCATTTTTATTTCACTTTATTGAGTATTACAGCACTCTAGAGGCAAGTAAGAAAGGCTCATGAATACATCAGTATCTGGATTCAAATAGGCACTCAAATATATACTAACCAAATGAAATTCAAAGTAAGGTTTCTGTGTGTGTGTGTGTGTGTGTGTGTGTGTATTGTTTGTGGATTTAATATGAGACTTTTGCAGCAGAAAGACACTTGATTTAGAACTTAAAAGATGGAAATAAGCATTGACTTTGTAATTCAATCTTTTAAACCACTTCCTCATTTTGTTTTTTTAATTTATTTTCTCGTATCCTCATTTTTAAATAGGGATAAGAGAAACACCTGTTGCAGGTATTAATGGCTGCCCAGTCCAGTAAATAGCCTTCTCCTTCTATATTAGCAGAGCCTGGAGTGTGTTTAGGTGTCCACCTAAACCCCACCTATTTCTGGGGCAAATCCAGCAAATAATCTTGATGATTTGGCTTGGGGGTGGCATGTGATTGAGATCTGGCCAATAAGGCCTGTGGGGTTATTGGACTTTGGGGGAAAATTTTCTTGGTCTTAAAAACAGGAGTTATCAGACATCACAATACCTAGGTGTGAAGGCCAGAAGTGTGGCAAGCAGAGTGATGCTAGACACAGGGTTACAGGGACAACCAGAGGATGGCAAGTGGAAAGACAGAAACCAACAAACTTCTGAAGTAAACAACTTGATGTTAGTTACCTACCTCCAGACCTCTTATCTGGGCTAAAACACATCCTCAGTGCTGAAGCCTACTTGGTAAGGATTTTGTTACTTACAGTTGCCAAGTGGGTATGAAGATTAATTGGGACTAGATGGAATGATATTGCTTTATAAATATCCACATTAGCTATTTCGATTATACACATACTATGTCTTCTGTTTTAAAGCTGATAACATTTTCAGTCAGTAAGTGGAGTGGAGAATGTCAATTTAGAATTGGTGGTTATTTATTCTAAACTTAAAATCTATATATAATTAAAAATTTTTTTGTGTGTGTGCATTGTGTACATATATGTCAATCAAGCAACTGCTTTAAACTTACTGCTATTTAAACGTGTTTCCCCAAGAGTTCATGTGTTAGAAGCTTGATTCCCAGTGTGACCATGTTAGGAGGTGGCGGCAATTTTAAGAGGTAGAGCCTAGAGGGTGTTCATCGGGTGGACTGGCCTAGGGAGAAAGTGATAGTCTTATGGACTGGAGTTAGTTCTCATAAAAGGGTTGTTAAAACAAACATGACATCGGGCTGGGGATGTGGCTCAAGCGGTAGTGCACCGGCCTGGCATGCGTGCGGCCCGGGTTTGATCCTCAGCACCACATACAAAGATGTTGTGTCCGCCGAAAACTGAAAAATAAATACTAAAATTCTCTCTCTCTCTCTTTCTCTCAAAACAAAAACAAACAAACAAACAAAAAAAACAAGCCTGACATCTTCCTGGACATTCTGGCTTTCTGTCTCACCAAGTGATCTCTCCCTTGCATACATTCCTATCACTGTGATTTTATGTGTGATGAGGCTCTCATCAGAGCTGAGCTAATGCCAATGCCACATCCTTTACTCTCCAGAAATAAACCTCTTCTCTTTATAAAGTACCCAGCCTCAAGTATTTCATTATAATAACAGAAAACTGACTAAACACATACGTAGCACTTTTTCTTAATATCTATAGTTTTGTTAGAATTCTAATTCTCACAGAAATCTCAGAAAGCAATTAGAAAATCTCTATTTTCTGCATGGATTAAAAGAGAAGGGAATTAATTTATTCAGAGTTACACAGAAATTAATAAGCAGAATTAATGCTTATGTAGATATTTTTTAGACAAGTTCTCTAACCAACATATTATATTTATGTTGGGATAGTCTAAATGTCAGCACCTAGAAAATGGAGCAAAGCAGAAATTCCCTTAGGGAAATATATCAACAGTCTGAAGGAATCATCCAGAGTTCGGAATCTGTATACTGCCCAGGGAGAAAGCACAAATTCTCACCCCTCTCCTACCTTTAGTCTCACAGATCATCACATTGCTAAACTCACTCTCTCCTCCTTCATTAAAGCATTGCATTTTAATATCATAGGAGGTTTCTGGCTGGAGGTGACCAATCATGTGCCACTGCTTTGAACCTAGAAAAAAAAATAAAAAATAAGATTTGCACATCATACAACCTAAATGATTATGTCAATAAAATTATTCAATTTTTCAGAATGAGGTTAAAATAGCACCCATCACCACCCAGTATGCAATAAAAATGTAAATATTAGGTATTTGAATAATGTGCCACAAGTAAGTAGCATTTCTATTAAGTAGCATGGAATAAAGGTAAAGAGATAGAGTAAGTTAAAGCTATTGTATTTTGACAGTAATATTTGTCTTAATAAAAATAATTAGTAGTGAGTCTTTCATAAAATACATCTTAACCTCATGCATAGGTAAGACAATTTCAAGTCCTTTGGCCTACATTTTAGCCCCAAAGTCAATCCACTACATCCACCACCAAAAAGCATCACTACATATGAGATAAGCAAACAGTGTACCACCCAGAACAAGTGATCAGTTTCAAGAAAGACCTCAGAGAAACTCTCATGTCCATTGTCATGGACACAACCCATGGACTGATTCATAAAGAAACACCTTAATAAATTGCACAGAATCAACAAAAAGCAAAACTTAGTATGGGAAACTTTCAGCAGCTGCTCCCAAAGCCACTTTCCCTTTGAGTCCGGGTCTCCAAACCACACAAGTATCTCTAATAGAATGATTCTGTTATCCATGGCACACAGCCAAGGTTTCATTTAGAAACACTCCTTAACTGAACACTCCAATATAAATCACTCTCCATTTTCACTTCCATGGGCCTGTGACAAACTTTCATAAAAAGGGACACTTTTGCCAGATTTAATTAACTCTTCAAGCACTCTTAATCCCTCTTAGAAAACACTCTTCAAACTGTTTCCACTATTTCTTAGAAATTCAAGTATACCACCAACTGATTTAAGAATTAATTAAAGGAGAGAAAAAAAACAAAACCAACAAAACCACACGCACAACTCAAATCCACTTGGCTGACAGGACCAGTATCACAGGCTCCTTTCTAATGCAACACAGACAAAAACATTTCAATCAGGAAGTGCAATCCCCCTCCCAGTCACCAAAACACGATCCCTCTCTCATATAGACTCATTTTATAAAAAAGAAAATCTGCTTGTTTTAGGATCAAGGGTCTCTGAAAGCTCAAGAAGTGAGGAATTTTATGCCCTGTCTATAAATGTAAAGAGAGCTGTTCCCCCCAATTTTTTTTACCCCAAAACTGTTTGAAACTGGAATACCTATTTCTAAAATCTAAAAACTTCCCAAAAGGCTTATATTTTTACTCTAGCCATAGGTCTTTCTTGAGCTGGTCCTATACCCACCTATTATAAACATTCTCTTGAATAATTACTAACCTAGACTTGAAGTTTTCCTTTCACAGCACTAGTACAAATGGAATCAAACTAGGTTTCTTATATGTAACTAAGAGAAAAGAGTTAAAATAATATCTATCCTATTAGGTTCATGTTCTGTTGTTACACAAATTCCTCCAATGGCTAAAATTTTAGGAATTATCAGCAAAGAGAAGGAATCTACTAATCACTGATGAATAAGACAATGATGCACATTAACTGGCTTATAACCAATCAATGAGCACTTATCCTTTATTTTCCCAAAAGATGTTTTATAAAAGGTAAGGACTTTCCACAGAGAAAGAAAAGCACAGACTTAAAAGAATGACCTTAGATTTGATTTACTTGGAACTCAACAAGATAAAAATATTCAGCCTAAAAGCATTGGTATGCTGGAAACATTTATAGTTTACCTAAATGTGAAACTTAATTCGGAAGGTTGGATAATTTCAATAAAATAACTGTTCTTGTACTGTGTTTTTAAAAATTTAATTGCTTCAATTTTTTTAAAGTTTAAGTTTTAAATTTTTGATTATGTATAAGAATCAAAAAGTTTTAAAGAAAAATTTTAAGTCCAAATGATGAGTATTTTTGTTACTGGGTTTAGGAAAACAAACCAATGGTTCCAAATACCACAAAAAGAATTTCAAATGTATAAAATCAAAAATAGGAATAAGCAAATTACACAGCACAGTGAAGCCCACTTAAACATCTATCTGCTCCATGTATTACATTTATAAACAGTTCTTCCTGAACCATAAGGAAAAATTCAACATTTGCAGACACTATACTAGACACAAAGCTTTTGTTGAACTAATTTCCAAGTTCCATGCTTAACAATGACATCACAGAAGTTTGTTAAGGCGCAAAGATTTGCCTAGAGAATATAGTTTAAAAACTGTTTACCAGCAGATATTCCTACAAAGTAGAACTAGGAAGGGAGAAGTGGACACTAAAAGAGACAGAAATGAATATTCATTTTATTTATATTTGTCTTAAACTATTCAGAGCTACCTCATAAACAAATGTTTACTGTAAAAAATATTTAAATAAAAATCTGACTTTTCATTCCCATACCCAGTTAAATAAAAGGAAGACTTAGATAAGACCAAAAGGCAGAATCATCAAAATTCTTACTATTTCTTTCTTAATAGGCTTTTTGTTGATATATAATATGCATACAGAAAAGTTACAAATAACTGTACATCTCAATGTATGCTCACAAAGTGAACACAGCCAATACCCAGTCAAGAAAGTACATTGCTGACATCACCAATGTCCCTCCATGCTCCTTCCAGTCCCTTCTCTCCCTCAAGACCATTACAGTCTTAACTTTGAAAGGCACAGAACAGCTTTGCCACTACAAATTATGGCAGAAGGGAAACAATTATTCCTTCATTTAAAAATGATTCAACATCTACCTACTATATGCCAAGTATAAGAGCTCAGATCATAAATTTTTTATTATATGACAAAACTCCATTGGATAGATATTAAAAAGAATGAGACAATAGAGAAATATAATACAGCATATTTAAAGGAATTTGTTATATTTCCTATATTCATATGTGAATACATGATCAATGTAAATCATGTACAACCATTAAAATGAGAAGTTATAATCTATGGATGTATGATATGCCAAAATACACTCTACTGTCATGTATAACTAAAAAGAACAAAAAGTTTTTTTAAAAAAAGAAATTTATTGTAACAAAAACTATATGTTGACATTTGATGTCAACAAGTCATGGAAAATAACCTTGGCCTAGGACAATTTTCTGACATGATTCATTAAAACACTTAATATTTCTTTCTTTCTTTTTTTTTTTTTGATGCTGAGTATTGAACCCAAGACTTTGCACACACTGTACCTCTGAGCTACACTCTCAGCCAAGAAATTTAATGTCTCAAAGAATCAGAATCTGGGAGTGAAAAAAGACCTCCTCCCAGAGCAAGAAACCTATCCAAGATATTACTAAGAATTAGGCACCTTTAGGCTGGGGTGCAGCTCAATAGTAGAATATTTGGTAATGCGTGCAAGGCCCTGGATTCAATACCCAGCACCACACAAAAACACACAGGAAGAAAGAAAGAAGGAAGGAAGGGAGGGAAAGAAGGAAGAAAGAGAGAGGTATCCAGCTTCTATACTTTCGAAGCTAGGGAGTCTATTATTTTGTGAGGAAATCTACATTAGACATGCTATGTTAGAAAGTTCTTACATTATTTCCTTATAACCTCCCATCCCCTAACTGACTTAGCTCCTCTTCCACATAACAGTAAATACATGAAGACAGCTATTGTGTTGCTTCTCTCGGTCTTCTTTTTTCCATTCTGAGCATCACTAGATAGTCCACTGTTCTTTTGAGATTCCATTTATAATCTTTCATTCATTCAATACTGAGCACCTCACCACTGTAAAGACTGGGGACAGAGCAGTGAGAGAAGGGGCCCCATGTCCACAGGGAGGTTAATATTTGGTAGGGAAGACACACATTAAGCAAATATTTTCAGAACTTTTGGGAAGATTTATCTGAGGGAGTAACATTTAAACACCCCAGAGGAAAAAGTAAGTATATCTTGGTAAAGTGTGGGGACAGTGGTATAGTAAATGGTAGGAACTACCCTCTGCCAAGGTCCTGAGACAAGAAAAATGTTGGTGCACATGAGGAAGCTGAAAGAAGGTAAGTGTGGTGGGTATTCAATGAGGAAGGGAGAGATGCAGGAGACATGGCTGAAGGTGGAGGCAGGAACTGAATGCGAAATTCTGAATTTTGTCTTAAATATTACAAAAGCAGTGTTGACACCCTTCACCATTGTGTCTGCTTTCTTTTTTTTCTCTACATGCATTCCAATTTCTTAGTATCTCCAAAAGTGGATAATGTGCTTAAGATGTGATATTTCTGGTACAGACAAAGAAACTGTTTGAGACATTATTTTTTAAATGTAGATAGAAGTTGCCACTGATTTATACATAGATTGTTGGTCATTCAGAGAAAAAAAGAAATCAAAATCTTTTTCAGATGAAAAATCATATTTCCCCCCTAACTTTTGTAACTGTTTCTACAATGAATATGTTTTGTACTATATAAATAAACTAGAAAAATTGAAACAAATTCAACAATGATAGTACATATTCAATTTCATTTTTTACTCTATCCTAACTTGTGATGATGCATTTCATGTTTCTAAGGCCTGTCCCTTCAAAGTTCCTTCATGGGCACTCCAGTTTGCCAGTGGGACTTACCTTCTACAACATCCCTCTTATAGTCACTGTCATTGTCACTATCTGTTGGTCGGTAATAGATATAAAATCCTTGAATGGGAGTGTTATTGTTACTTGATGGAATGTACTAAAAAAAAAAAAAAGAAGTAGTAGTAGTAAAGAATTGTCAAAGACAAAAGGAATGTTAACTGTCATACCTATTAAGATTTCTTTACCAGTATGGTAATATAGCTTCATTTTTCAAGCATATTTAATGGCCATTTTAAACTTAATTCAAAGGTATTCAAAGGTAATAAGAGCAGTAAGCCAAATGCTGGACCAAACAAAACCAAACCAGTATGCACTTCACTAGGTTCAAAGGCATAACATGGCAATTAGGTTAACAACACTTGAATAAGAGCTATGGAAACACTAATTTTATTTTTAACCACACCCCTCTTAGACCATGTGCCTTTAGACAAAAATTGATGGCTTTCATTTTCCCCTCAACTTAAGGTTCAACCATTTGTTGCTCACATCATGAGAATATTAAATTGTTAACAGAAACAAACCAGGAAATATTCTCATTAGAGAAGATGTTTACATACCGTCCACTTTAGCATGATCTGTGTGTCACTAACAGCCTCTGTGTAGGCAATATGAGGTCCAGTTATCGGTCGATTGGAAAAACGTTTGGGGAATCCAGCCACCTGATAGGGACGAGAAGCCGAACTTCGAAAACTCTCACCATAATGGTTGATGGCAATGACCCTAAATTTGTACGTTGAACCTTTTGGGGAAAAAACAAAAACAACCCATAACCATAAAAAGCCATATCTGAAGGCAGACTATTCAAACTATGGCAGTTGTGCTTAAGTGCCTAACTACAATGACACACTGATGTTGGCATAGAAAACAAATTTCAACCCACTTGCCAATTTCAATCAACTGCAGGGGGTTATTCTATACTTTGGGTTCAGGAGTTTCAAGTCATTATTAGAATAGAGTCACCAAGAACCAAAGCTGTGGAAGATTAATGACATAGAAGGAGCAGGTAGAGAACAGGAAAAGGGACATTCACTCTTCATCTTCCCACTCAAAGTCACACCCATTTGAGCCAAGATTAGCTGAAGTATTTATCCCCAACACCAGGTTCTTTTCATTATGAAAGAAACAACTTAGCCAAAATTTAACATTTATAAACAGGCACCATGTGGGTAACAGCAGATGACATTCTGGTTTCAAAGGTACTAGAATAAGGAGGAGCAGATTTAAATGATCACAGAAGGAATTTGTGGGGGAGTAGATATTACAAATTCTAAGGGTTATGAATTTTTAAAAATTTTAACCTAAAGAATAAATCAAAATCCTAACACCGAGTTTCCTAATCACTCAAAAACAATCACTGGGCTTCTGAAGACAATACTTTCAATCTCTGAAATGTTACTCAGCTTCACAAACACATTTAAAAAGCTGCATTCTCCCGACTATGCCTACACTCCTCACAAAACACAGTTAGACAAACACAGGCATTTCATACTAGTGGACATTTAAAAGTCCAGAAGTGAAAATTGTCATGAATCCAAACAAACACTGCCTTAATTTTTATCTCTTTTATGGCTTAATCTCTTTAATATAATCTCAAGATTTGGGGGGTAGGGAGGAAATCCACTGATGAAACAAAATTTATAGAAGAAGTGTTTATGGTCTCATAAGTATATTGAGTATAACTGTGCTGAGATTCAACATCTAATCAAACAAGTTTAATGAAATAGCAAGATTTTCTTCCTATAACATTCTATCATAGCAAAACACATACATAGAAAGATGAATCACAACATTATTTCCAATGGCAAATAAACAACAACAATCTAAAACCCAGAAGTAAAGACAACAAGCATTCATTACTTTAACAATTAGAAAAGAAACACACAAGATTATTAAAAATCTGTATTTAAATAAAGTTAGCACTGGTGGTTAAAAAGAAAATATTTGAATATTACTACCTGGTTCTAAACTACGAACTTCCACAGAAAGTTTGGAGGGAGGGATATCTTCAGCTGCCACCAGCCAATCACTAGTCCTCATCCTCTTATATTCCACCTTGAAGGCAGTAATAGGAGACCCACCATTCGCCCGGGGAATCCAAGTGACATACACAGAGGTCTCTGATGCAGTGGAGATGGTAGGCCGATCTGGAGCCTCTGGAACTGAAAATGGAAACATTCATTCCACAATAACCCACAGTGTCAGAGACAAGAATAACTCAAATAAACTAAAAGGAATAAATCTCAAATCTCATGTTATTAAAGGTTCCTCACTAAACTTTTTGCCGGAGTTCACAACATTGTGGCTATGTTCCATTTCCCATTTAAAAATGAATGGGAAATGAAATGATCAGATGTAGAAAATAAAAGGAAAGAAAAGTAAAATGAACTGTAGGCTTGATAATTAGCTCTGAAAGACTAAGTTAATGAATATAACTTTGACTATGGTATTTTAGATTCATGTCCAAGACAATGTGTAAAAAAAAATATTATTTGGTGCTTTAAGTTTTTGGTTATAGTTTAGGATAAATTCTCACAATTATGAAATATCTTATTTAAATATTTTTTCTTTATCCACCTAAATTACATAAACATATTCAGCAACCTGCTGGGTATTATATTAACTATTACTATTATATCCTATTTTAAGATATCTCAAGATTATGAGCTATTCCAAAATACAGACTGCAAGCAGCAAGTAGAGATAAAATCTGACTATAAAATCATACTAATAAGAGTGGCTGGGGAGAATGTTATTCAGGATGAAAGCAGGAAGACAAGATATATAACCAAAGAAAGGTGCTATTAGAAAGACGATCCCCCTGAACATGAAGAAAATGGGGCCAGGGAACTAATTTGGGGTAGCTTTCAATATACCCTAGTCCTCAAATTAGAAGTCCTCAAATTCTACCTGTGGCAGGTAGAAACTGCAGGATTCAATCATGTACCTAACTCATCTCACTGATCAGGTAATTTGGTGGTCATGTAACTGGCTTCCCACCTGGTTCCCATGAGAGAAGGATGCTGAGAGAAAAGATCTGGCTTGTATGACAGTTACATTACAAACTATTAAATTGCCATTCTAGTTTACATTAGTCATATTCACTGTGCAATTTGTAAATGTGAGCTGTTTCTCAAGAGACCAAAGATCTTTTGGCATAGTGACAACTAAGTTTCTAAAGCTGGAAAGTGGAGGGGCAACTCTGGGCCATGATGACTGGATTGTGGCAAATCCACCAAGGGAGCCCTGCCTCTTTAGCCTAAATCACAAAATACTTCCATCCTAACACCTCCTCAATCCTCATTCCAAATACATAAGAAAGAAGAAATAATGTTGAACACAGTACTTATATGAAAACCACAGAATTTTAAAAACATCGTTTAAGGGATAAAAAGAAGAATATATTCAAAGCAGGCAACTTTAATACTTACTGTATTCCTTTTAATTAGAAAGCAATGAAAACAGAATGAATAGAACTGTTAGTGAGTCTCTTAAAAATACTAGACCACCAAATGACTTTTTTCCCATTGATTCATATGCGGTTCAAATTCACCAAATACCAAAGGATCAAATAGGAAAAAAAAAAGCTACTGGGGAAAATACCTCTATAGAGAAGGATATCTTTCATATCTAAAAGAAACAGCAAGTGACTTTTAACAAGTTGGAAGATATGGACTTGAATAGCAGCTCTGTCTGTATGACCTCAGGCATGCTGCTAGACCTCCTGGAGCCTCATCTCCTAATGTATAAAATGGATAAGCTGCCTTCCTCATTAGTTATTACAAAGATCAAATAAGTCATTTCTTAGGGTTTTCTCTGCTTGGATAACTCCAAACTCAGGACTTTCAGAACTGAATCCATAATCTCCTATTAGCCACACTAGTAAATGATCCCTAGTTGCCCAAGCCCAAATCACCATCTCTCTGCCTCCTTCAATGATGATTTCTTCCTCTAATCACACACGTGACCTCCTCTTCATTCATACTGTTACCATCCTCTTTATTTTCCCAGTCTTACCTTTTGCCATTCCTCCCTCTCCATCTTTAAAATCCATTAGTTCTTTAGCTCCCAGAGAAAGATAAACTAGGGTGTCATACAAGGCACCTGGCACCTACCTGTCTCCCGACACTTGCATCATCCTCACGGCAACCAGTCACAATAAATAAGATCTCTTATTTCTAAATGAAGCCTGTCATTTGTCCATCTCTGCAAAAGGAGATGTCTTTGCGTAGAACCTCTTTTCCTGTTTCTTCACCTCACTGTGTCATTCTTGTCCTCTGAGGCTTAGCTCAGGTTGCTAAAGAGCTTCTCTTGTTGCTATTCATCCTCCTCTGTAAGCGGGGGACTTGAGTATTTCTTTTGTGACCACAGATATAATTTCAAGCAGAAAAAATCAAAATTGTTGTTCCTGGCTTGTCTATGTTACCTACTCTGCTGTTACTAGCTTCATTGTTAATTTCATCCACTCGTTAGTGTGGGTTTAGGTATCTCTATCATCCACCATAAACTCCCTGAAAGCAAGGATTATTATTTTTTCTCTGCTGTTCTAGCATTTAGCAAAGTGTCTTCCACAGGGTTTGTTAAATAAATAAAGTTTTTGATTTTCAAATGTTAACTTTAGTCACATAAAGGTGATACCCATATGAGTAATCTACTTAAGATACTGGAAATGTGCCTTCTCTGAGGTAGAAGAACTGAGGAAAGCAAGGCTCATGATATTGACGACAGAGTCAAAGTGTTTTGACCTCATTTTGTCTGAGACAAATTCATGGAAAAGTATAAAAACACGAGAGAGAAATCTACAAACTCTTAAGAGCTCAGCCGTGAAATGTGAAGACTTCCCTAACTGTCCCAAGCATTAACACAAACACAAAAAGCACTTAGGGGGTTTGGGATTGTGCTCAACAAGCTTGCTGAGCATACACAAGGCCCTGGGTTTGATACCCAGCATATTGGGGGTGAGGCATAGCACACAGTTAATATGAAGTTTAAATTTTAAAAAGAAGTCTTTTGAATATTTTACTGCACAAAAACTTTAAAAATCCTAAGATTAACTAGATACAGCAATAGTAGTAAATATGACATATTATCTTTCAGTAAAATAATTTAACATTGTACCACCAAACATTCTGAAACGTCACAAACACACAATAATTCAGATTTTCAGAACTTAAAATGTAAATTTCATTTTTTTGCTAAAGAAGAGACAAAAAACCCCTTTTCATGAGTTATAAAAACTTGGTCGGAGAACATTTTGAATCTGAGTTTTCTTAGGTAAAATAACAATCATGACACTGGTTGCCAATGTTTAAGGCCTGAATGTTAAAAATGGTTGAAATAGAACCTATTAGAGCTATGTGGAAATATAATTTGAATAACCAATACACTCTATTTCTCTTCCATTTCCCAAAAGCCTGAAATGGGGCAGTTACACACATAAGAAAATAAATAAAATGAAGACTCCTTTCTTTACCTCCACTATGCCTGGCGGAATCTGTAAGCACCACTCCAAAATTGTTGTTTGCTGCCTCTGAAACCACAGGATGCTTAGGGATGCCCACGGGTGGAGAAGAGGCCTGGGAGTTTTTTGATGATGCTGTTTTTTCTAGGAAGGTTTAAAATAAAATAAACGAAAACCACTGCAACATAAGCTTATTTAGGTAACACTTTTTTTTTTTTTTTAAAAAGAGTACTGTGAAACTCAACTGACACATAGCTATAGATATGAATTTATCTTCTACAGCATCAAAATCTATCACCTATATTATATATACTTAACTGAGCTTAGGAATTGATAAAATATTACTTCATCTTTTTCTTGTATCTTTAAAAGAAAGCTAAAAGTGTCTTCTTGTGAAGAAGTCAAAGGAGGAGAGTGAAGGCTTAAACAATTAGCCCTTTTTTTAACTGTACATATTCCTTAATTTTAAAACAAAATTCATTTTAAAGAACTCCTGCTAAATTTTTTCCACAGGAAAAAGGTCACAATACGTTTCAATATTTCAATAGGCAAAAAGAGACATCAAGTGACTTTTTAAGAAAACTGAAATACATGTTTATTCTTCCATATTTATAGGCTAGACTCATTATAACTAAGGACTGATGGTGAAAATTAACACAAGATGCATTTAAGAAGTATTCATTATTTTCTGGCCATACTTAGTAATCAGACAGAACAATCTTTTACAAAGGCTAATAGATAATTTCTTCTCAATCCTTAGATCTCCCTTTTATTACAGTGACAAACTGAAAAACTCTTCCACCCAGTTCCCATCTCCACCCACTGATTCCTGGCCAGCCATGATAGCATCTTCAATCAAGCCTTCCCTCCCAACTGCTCCACAGGACAATCCTTCCCATGTACTCTTACACCCTGTTTAGAAATCTCCTAGCACCTGTCATATTCAGGTATCTTTGCCTACATCCCTGCCTTCCTCCAGTCCACCTGCACTTCATGCCCTACTAGCAGAGAATCACCAGTTAGCACATCACATCACTGCTCTGCTCAAAAGCTCCAGCTCACTTAGAGGAAAAATAAAAGTCCTTGCAAAGTACACAGAGTACTGTGTGATTTGACTACCCTGTCATCTCCCTGAGCACCTTTCCATAATAGCCACCCCCTCCTTACTTTGTTCATGTCACAGTGGCCCCTTGATATTTCTAGGGGTCATGATAATCATACCCCACCCTGGGGCCTTGGGACCTGCTCTTCTCTGCTAAAAATGTTCTTTCCCCTGATACCCGCATGACTTTCCACTTTCTCTCTTTCAAGTTGCTCTGCAGCTGATCACTAGTTGAGGACTTCCCTGGCCACCTGCTTAAACTGTAACCACTCCTCCCTATACACTTTACGTATCTATCCCCTAATTCATTTCACTTGTTAAGACTACCTTCTAAAAAGACTTATAACTTAAGTATAAGGCTATCCCAACTAAAATATGGGCTCTGTGAGGGCAAGGAGTTTTGCCTATTTTGTGTACTCAGTAAATATTATCTGAACAGAATTAAATTCTGTCTTGCTGATATTTAAGTATATATCTTACCTTCCCTATCAAAGCATACCTCAACTAAGATGGCTCTTGTCATGTCCATCTCTGTCTTCCCTGCATCACCTATTCTAAAGCCTTGCATATCACAAGCTTTCAAAAATGTTTTTGGAGCTAGGTCAAGTGGTACATATCTGTAATTCCAGCAGTTTGGGAGGCTGACGCAAGAAGGTTGCAAGTTCAAGAGGCCAGCCTGGGCAACTTAGCAAGACCCTGTATAAAAATAAAAAATAAAAAGGGCCATTGATACAGTTCAGCTGTAGAGTGACCCTGAGTTTAATCCTCAGTACCACACACATACACATATAAATATACATATATTCTCATATATTTATATATTTATGTGTGTGTGGGTGGTACTAGGGACTGAACCCAGGGGCACTCTACCGCTGAACTGTATCACTGGCCCTTTTTGATATATATATATATGTAAAATTTACCTATGGAATATTAGATGGACTAGTATAACACAACTGCCCCAATGTGGCAGGAAAAAAAGAGATGCTACAATGAGTTTGTTTATATCTAAGAATTATATCCAAGAATTTATATCTTGCATTTATATCCAAGAATCTCTACTATATAGAAGGATTCTTACTAATAAATTGACATCAAGAGAGCCAGCTCATTCTTCCAATAGAAATTCATACTCACCTTTGCTGGTTCGGAAGGTGAGCATGGCTGGCTGACCCTCACCTGCAGCACTTCTTGCCACCATCAAAACTTCATAAAGACTAGATGGCTCCAGTTCAGTTAAATGCAGCTCATTTTCACTTCCTGGGACTCGAACTGTGTGCCAGCTTCCCACGATACCAGCACCATCATCCAGCTGCTCAAGAGAAATCCCAGAACAATGGGAGACAGAGGGCAGGAACTTTTCATCAAACTTGATAAACTAGACAAAACTTGATAAAAACTAGAATTCATTTAACTCTACAGAAGTTTGAGGAGGTGATGTACTATTATAAGTAAATTAGACACAATACTTTCTACATTAAGAAATATAAGAAGGAAGAACTCTTGTAAGAAGACTCTCAGCCCCATTGGCCCTCCCAGAGTCCATTCCCTTTGACCTGTAATGGGGACAATACCACCTTTCTTACTGGATTAATGGAAAAATACATATGTAATATTATTGGTAATACATAAAACATAGAATAAATATGTGATGAAGATAGTATATTAAATGTTTGTATATATATGAATTATATATTTCTAGCATTCTTGCTTCATGTTTTGAAATTGTTCACTATGTGTTGGAGGAGATAAAAGAGATCCAATCAGTTATTTCTTGATTAATGAAACCAAGAACAAATACTGCATGAGGCTTTAGGGTGAATAGTATTACCAGCAAAACTTACTTTCCTCATCTAGCATCATTACAATAGAAATCGTGGATAAACTTCTCAGTGTGATCACCTTAGTTTTTCCAGTCATTAAAAATAACAGATGATCATTAACTAAACAATTAAATAATAGATACCAAAATGTGTTACAGAGAGAAAGTGATTTTAAATATGAGTATTTCTCCTCACATTTTGTTGGTTTATTTTATTAAGTAAAGAGAGGAAAACTCCTTTTGCTTTAATAAAAGCCCAGGGAGGACCATGAAGGAAAAACATTATCTAAAGAATGAATGAGACAGGCCCAAGATTCACCAAAGTAAATGACAGAACAATATAAGATTTTAACACAATTAAGAAGACAGCCCAAAATGCAAACGATAGTCAGAGATTATGCCAGAAGATTTCATTTAAACAGTTGTTTCTAATAAGAAACTGCTCTACTTGCTGAATAAACTGTATTCTACTGCTAGCAAGGAATGCAATTATGGTTTTGAAAGTGGTTTACAGAGCCTGGCACCCAAGATAAAAAAAATTCTATGTGGTTATTGAGTGTTTAGAGTCCCAATTAGGGGGGAAATTATTTAGATGTCATTCTTACTGCTTTCATGAACCTGGTTAATCCAGCATGACTGGAGGGATATCTATGATAAATTCATCATTCTGGAAGCACTTCTGTGTCCTGCCCTTCCACAAATGTAAAAAATAATACTAACACAGTATACAAACAGGTTATATTGTGAGAAGATGAAAGTGATAATTGAGTAGGTGTTACCTTTCGATATTTCACAAAATAGGCATTGATGGGCAGTCCGCCATCTTTTCCTGCCCTCCAAACCAGGTTGTATGTGTCTGGCGTATGGGTTTGTGGGGGGCTCAGGATGATGGGGGCATCAGGGGCAGAGGTGCCACTGGCATTCTTCTCTGATAATGATTCCACTCCACTGGGATATATTTTCATTGGAATTGAGCTCAATAAGCCAGAGTCTGAATCATCTCTTTGGTCTCTTTCATCATTCTGGGTAGCATCAGAAGGTGTGACTGTTTCTGCTTTTGTATTTGTTTCAAAAGGAACTGGACAGAGAGAGAGAATGAGACAAGACAACTTGATGAAGTCACTATGTCAGTATCTTCTATCCAGTTGTGATACTGACATTATTAGCACAATTAGAGTCCTAGAAGTTAAAATAGATAACATGTCAATGTATCACTCATGACAACATCTAATCTCTAGTAGCAAATCACTTGCTCAGGGGAGAGCAAATGAATTGTTTGGAAAAACAATTGCATGATGGAATAGTTGAGTGGCTTAAAGATGTTATTTTTGTTTTGCTCAGTACTAGTATTCCCTCTTCTGCAACAATAATTTGCTAGTTTAAACTCAAAAGTTTTAAGTTGAAGAACATTAGGTTTCACCTCCAGTTGGTAAATGAAACACAATGGGCAACACATTCCACCAGGAAAAAAGTAAAAGTGATAATAAGAAAGGATCAAGATTTAGGATCTTACCTACCAGGTAGCTAACTAAGTCTCCAAAGATACTTCCCAGAATTTATCCTCATGTGCAGTCCCCTCCCGCACTGAACCCAGCTTCAAGTTTTGAAGAAGATCTGACACTTCTACTTTCATTTGTGCTCTTGGGAATCTAGCTACATGTCCAAGCTAGCCATGTGTATGCTACATGGACAGAGACAGAGATGTGCCTCCATAAAGGTGTTATATGTGAGTAAAGCTACTTTGGCTGTTTCAGCCCCCAGGTGCCCTCTGATTACAACTTGTATTATAAACCCAGCAAGTCCAGCAGAAGAACTGCCCAGTTGCATCTAATTAACAATCACAAGCAATAACAAAGGGGTTGTGATTTTAAGTCACTAATCTTTGTTCCCCATCCAATAGACTCCTACACAACACAACAACCTTTAAGAAGAGGGAAGAAATGGAACCAACAAGACCAACATAGAAAAAGGTTTTGAAACAAGTCAGTTCCTATTCCTGATAAAAAACAGTGAAGAAACTAGAGATAGAAGGAACTTATCTCAACATCATAAAGCCTAAATGTGACAAATCCAAAACCAACATCATACTGAACAAGGAAAAACTGAAAACATTTCTTCTAAAATGTAGAAGAAGACAAGGATGTCTACTCTGATCACTCCTATTCAATATAGTACTTGAATGCCTTGCCAGAGCAATTAGGAAAGTAAAAAATATAAATAAGAAAGAAAGTAATCAAATTATCAACTGTTTGCAAATGATATGATCCTATACTTGGAAGATCTGAAAAGCTCAATCAGAAGACTGCTAGATGTAATAAACATATTCAGCAAAGTAGCAGTAAGCAAAATCAACATACAAAAATCAATAAATTTCCCATAAACCAAATGAAATAGCTGAGAAAGAAATCAGGAAAACAATCCTATTCACACTAGCATTAAAAAAAAAAAAAAAAACCCCGAGAAGTTGAAAGACCTAAAATCATAGAACACAGAAGAAAGAAACTGAAGAAGACATTAGAAAATGGAAAACTTCCCATGTTCATGGATAGGCAAAATTAATATCGCTAAAACAATCATATTACCAAAAGCAATATACAAATTTATCACAATATATAACATCAAATTATACTATAGAGCTATAGTAACAAAAATTACATAGTACTGGCATAAATACAAACACATAGACCAATGGAAAATAGAAGATACAGACAACCCACACAAATGCAGCTATCTGATCCTTGACAAAAGTACCAAAAACATACATTTAGAGAAAATGCAGACTTGTTAGTTGCCATGGTGGCACACTCCTGTAATCCCACTGACCTGGGAGGCTGAGACAGGAGGATCACAAGTTCAAGGAAAGCCTCAGGAATTTAGATTTTTGTCTCAAAATTAAAAATGAAAAGGGCTGGGGATATAGCTCTGTGGCAAAACATCACTGAGTTCAAAACCCAGTACCCCACCCACCAAAATAAAGAAAGAAACTTGGGGCTGGGGATGTGGCTCAAGCGGTAGCGCGCTTGCCTGGCATGTGTGGGGCGCTGGGTTAGATCCTCAGTACCACATAAAAAATAAAGATGTTGTGTCCACCAAAAACTAAAAAATAAATATTAAAAAATTCTCTCTCTAAAAAAAAAAAAGAAAGAAACTACCAAACTGAAGATAGATAAAACAAACAGATAGCCTTAATAGTTGGTACTAAACAGCATTACCTATTGGGCAGCTCGTCTCCAAAGATATATCCCAGAATTCCCAGTTTTTCATAGTCCCCTCCCACCATGTACACTAACAGCATACAAATTATATGGAGGAAAGTAAAAATAATTTATTTGTACTGGAAAAATAGGCTCATACGTTCAAAAAATTACTGAGAAAATGTTATATGCCAAGCACTGTTCCAGATATTTAATTCTACAACAGTCTTAGGTAAAGAGTAATACTTCCTGCTACTTTACAGATGAAGAAATTAAGGTTCTGAGAGACTAAGAGACAACAGCTGTCAGAAGAATGTTAGTGGTGTTGCCGTGAAAAAAAAGGAGAGCAGTTTATGAATACAAATATCTGCCAGTATAATAAATCCAAAGGATTGACAGCTTGCTTTCTCTCAAGTGCTATTAATACTGGCAACAAAAAGGTCTCCTGTTATTCACTCCTGGGTGGAGGAAGGGAACCGAGGAAAACACATGTTTTAGCTACACTTGAAGTCAGATTCCTGGGAAGAGGTGGGTTGTTTTTAGCAGAACTACTGTATTTTAGAAGAGAACTAAAGAAAACCACATTAACTTTAAGGTCAGTTCTCTGTTAGTTTAAAGAGAAAAATGACATCCCAGAGCATCCTTCATCAAGAAAACAAGAAGTCAGTGAGAAAATAAGGTAGAAGAATACTATTTAAATTCACTAAGGCAACTTGAAAATATTGCTCCTGGCATGGCTGTGTTTACCTAGTGAGTCAGACATGCAGTGGACATTCAGGGTTGATCTGGTGCCTGTTAATGCAGAGAAATGGACTCTCCAATTGGAAGTAATTTGCTGTGGCTTAGGGTGATGTGGAAGGATCTTTGTATCATTAGTAGTTTCATGGATCCTCTGGACAGCTGACCACTGGGAAGTGGTATCTGGCCACAGGACAGTTCCCACACTACATGACACTTTATTTATACAGAGGGATTAATAAAAATATGCTGCTGCCTGTCTACTGCAAGAATATCAAAATTTCTTTTCTGTTATTCAGGGTGTAATGCAACTTTTCCACAACACTATTTAAAAGGGGACCCAATTAACCTCTGCTGTTCCCAATTACATAACTTGGGCACTCACAAGTTATTAGATATGATTTTAAAGGTTTTAACAGTATAGATGCTCCTAGGTTGATGGTCAGGTTATAACCCAAAAACTTCATGGAAATGGAAAATACAGTTAAACTGGAAATGCATTTATTACTCTTAACTTACTGAATACAATGGCTGAGCAACATAGTACTCTATAAAGTGTCAGTTGTTCACCCTTGTAATGGAATGGCCGATAGTGAGCTGCAGCTCACTGCCACTGCCCACCATCACGAGATTATCATACTTCTGATTATTAACCCAGGAAAAGAGCAAAATTCTACTAAATGAATTTTTACTAAATGAACATCACTTTCATGTCATGAAAAAAAAATCTGTAAGTCAGTTGGACACAGTGGCACATGCCCTGAAATATCGGGGACTTTGGAGGCTAAGGCAGGAGGATCTCAAGTTTGAGACAACTTAGCAAGACCTTGTCTCAAATATAAAAAATTTAAAAAGGGCTGGGGTGTGTAGCTCAATGTTAGCGCAACCTCAGACCATTGTAAATTAGAGATTGCCTGTACTTTCAGAGTTCAGGTAATACATGCTCTCACATGCATTATCTAAATTTATCTTCAAACAACTCCACGAAAGAGTAGAATAGACATTTAATAATTTTTAAGATAGATTGGTTTTTGAATTAGAAAAAAAGATGAATAAAAACTATAGCAATGTCAGTGAATTTCCTAATTAAATAGGGAATACAACCACATCTGTCCAAGATATTCCCACTGTCACTATGCATACCAGTAACCCCCACCCCACACTACTTTAGGAAGCCCAGGGCAACTCCCATTTTAGTTTTGAAGATATACATCGAAGACCTCATAAACCCAAGGTCCCTGGAATAAAAAAAAAAGAGAGAGAGAAAGGAGAGCATCATCTTTTTCTTGGACCATCTCACTCTCCCTTCACAATAAAAGTAAATGACTCAGTACACTAGATTTAATAAGGCTCAGATTCCTATTTTTTAAAAAAATGGATTCTAATTCACTGCTTCAAGCTCAATAAACTCAGCTAGGTCTCAATAATTATTACAAAGCATGTAAAAGAGACAGCAGAAGAACACACAGGTAGGATGCTACTGATGGGATTATTACACATAAAAGTGGTAGCCATTAACTGTTTAGAATCATGTCTGGCAGTAGAAGCTTTACATAAATACAAAGTATTAGGTTAAGACTGTTACTATCTAGTTATTATTAAATTATAGTTATCCATTTATATATATATATATATATAGTTTAGGAAAGCACAAAATCCTGGAGCAGGGGATAATCTTAAAAGATCTTCTAATCTAAACAATTTGTGTAATTTCTAAGGGCTTCAGATTTTTGAGAAAGTTGGACAAAATATCTAGTTCCATCAACCATGACATATATGTCTCCTTATTTCATATATTTACATAAAATAATCAGTTCTGCTAAATTCTACCCAAGCAGCTCCTGCATTATACCTATCACAAAGCTAAAAGTAAAAGCGAAGTCACTCTTACTTTTGCCAACTGGAATAGATGCATGAACACATATATGCATATACATATTCATATATATGTATAAATTTATACAACACTCAAGCACCTTCCTAAGATCTTTTATTTTTTTGATAGAGAGTTCTTAAGATTACTAAAATCACAACTAATTCTTCTTTTCGTTAAATACCACCACAATGGAAACCTGTAATAATAGTTAATAGTTATCATAACCTAATAATTGATGTTCATGAAAAGCTTTGTTACCAGACATAATTTTAAGAAGCTTACATGTATTAGCTACTTGAAATCTCACACTAATCCTATTGTGAGCAGGACACCTTCATAATACCTGTTACACAGGTGAGGCAAAAAGTACAAAGTTCAGTAACTGGCCCTAGATTACAAAGCTCTGTGTATCAGAGCCAGGGCTCTAACAGCCCACAGGCCTCAACTCCACATCATTTCCACCTCTACCATTCTGGAGTAGCCCAAGGTAGAAACAGAAGTCACTGGCGTTCCCCACTTATCTCCCAACCTCCAACTTCATCCAGAGCTAGAAGCTCCTTATTTGCATCTGAAAATAAATTGGAGCGCATACACCCAAACTCTGCACACTTCAAACATCACTCTTCTGCCAAAGACCACTCACTGGCCCCACCTCTGGTTTAATGGCACCCATACACTGATGGTGTGGTCTATACTATGGAGGACAGGACAGGCAAAAAAGACCTGTGTGGAACCAGACTGTGAATTCATTAAAGTAAGAAATTCTGGAGCCCCAGACCTGTTACCAGAAACAAGAATGTGGACTCTAGGATCAGGATAAGCACTGACTTTGACTCCATGGGCTCTGAGGATCCAGACAGAAAGGTACCACAGGAAGTCCTTCAATGTAGAGGACTAGGGCAGGGACCTCAGTTGACCATCACTAAAGGCAGAACTGAATATTCTGACTCTCAGAGACAAATATGGCAACAATCTCTTAAACTGATCAATCAGTTGTTAAAGAACCAATGATATAAGGTTTGAATTCGAATTTCACTAACTTTGACTTAATTTTCATTACTATTGACATTCTACATGTCTATATTTCAAAAATCATGTAACATTTAGTTATTACCATAAAAAATAGCAGCATATAAATACTATGATTCCTCCTATTAGAAAAGTAATTTGAGGTAAGATAGGGAAAATACATAGATACAGGTATTATTTGATAGGACCATAAGTTTGTATTCTCAATGAAGGCAAACCTGTAGACTTTGAATACTACACTTATCAAGGATTTGTCTAAAAAAAGTCAGCAATAGCATTATCAGAGGCTCAGAAAACCAAAAACATTAATCCCAAAGTCAAGTTATAGTTTGAGCTTGCTCCCAACTAAAACCATACTATTTGACAAGCAGGCACTTAACAAAAACACTAGAAATGGAGAAGGACATTCATCTAATTCACAGATGGAAAATACCCCAAAATACAGTTCTACATTCACTGTTACAGGGGCTGCATTTATTAAAATGACATATTTCTAATCACCTTTTCTCTTACTATAAAAAGAGGAAAATACTAATTGAAACTCACCAACTATAAGAAATGCCTCTGACTGTGTGGTGCCATGATCATTTGTAGCTTCGCAGATGTATTTCCCAGCATGCTCCTGAGTAACAGCCTGAATAGAGAGCGAGCTTGAGCCAGCTCGGGACATGATGAAGTAGACAGGCTCTGGGTCAAGGGCTCCAGTTCTTAATAAGTGTGACTTTCGAGATTTAGACCTAAGGACTTGAGATGGATGGCTGGTTATCAATCCGTGGGCACCATACCAACGAATGACTGGAACTGGCACTCCAGTGGCATTGCAGGACAAAGTCACAAAGTCTCCATCTACCACTCTGGCACTTGCTGGTGCAGTAATTATAACTGGCTTAAATCCACTGTCTGTAAAAAAAATAATTCACATACTAAAATTAGAAACATTATAGTCTCTGTGCTGCAAAATAATTTCATCCTTTTACAGAAATGTAATAGTAATGATTAGAACAAAGATATTTCCCTTCCGATTGGTTCCTGTCTCAATTTTTACAAAGTGCAACTGTCAATAAAAAGTAACATTTTCACAACTGTGGGCCTCTAGACATTCCTACATATATTTCTTAATCTTTCAGAAAAGGATTGTATATAAGGAATCTATTGAGAGCTTTCCAATAGGGATACTATACATATTTGACCACGGTAAATACAGGAGGTGAAGCCAGAACTTTAGACTTTAATGTGAAAAAGAGATGTAAAGGATATAAAACTATCTTTTCAAGAAAATGGTCAATTCTGGGATAATCTGATTATAAAAATCCTGGGAGGGAAAAATCCTATTTTAAATAAAATTTATACACAATTTCTTATCATCCATACGAACAACATTGATACTTCTAAATTAAAGTGGCAGCAAGTCTCTCCTTTTAGTACTGGTATTCTGGGCAGTATTTTTAAGTAGCCTACCATGGAATATTGATCAACACAAAAGATATCTTTGCTCTTGTCTAATTTCCAAATTTTTGCAAAGTGAGTGAGTGTAAAATGCTATTTCACCAGTCATGACCTGCAAATCCCTGAGTGCTAACAAAGGTGAACATCATCTTTTCATGTGTTTACATACAATTCCTATTTTTCCTTCCCTGTGAAATGCCTTTGTTAATTTTTCTATGGTGTCATTTATCTTTGGAAAATAGATCAGAGTTCTTTGTGTATAATATACACTATTCTTTTGTTTAGTTGTGTAGGTTACTAGTATCTTCCCTTAGTTTACTGTTTCTTTTCACTTTCAATAGTATCTTTTATTTTTTTATTTTATCTTATTTTTTAAAGAGAGGGGGAGAGAGAGAGAGAGAGAGAGAGAGAGAGAGAGAGAGAGAGAGAGAGAGAGAGAGAGAAACTTTTTAATATTTATTTTTTAGTTTTCGGTGGACACAACGTCTTTGTTTGTATGTGGTGCTGAGGATTGAACCCAGGCTGCACGCATGCCAGGCGAGCGCGCTACCACTTGAGCCACATCCCCAGCCCCTCAATAGTATCTTTTAATAATGAGTATATTTTCATTTCAATGTAGTCATATGATTTTAAATTATTCTTTTAAAACATATTATTAAAATCAATATTGATTTTACATATTCTCTCATTTAGGAATCAGTTTCTAAGGTCATCAAAATACTTTGATTAAATTTTAATTGGAATACTATATACAGAAAAAATTTTTGAAAGATAAGACAACCCTATAATACTGAATTTTGCTATCTATTGACTGGTATATCTTCCTATATAACTGTCTGCTTTAAAGGAGCTAATATTTTCTTAAAATATTTAATTTTTAACTGATATTTTGTTTGTTGCTGGCATATAGAAAGGCAATTGATTCTTGTTTATTGGCCTTCCTCCAACCACTTTGATAAATACCATTATTTCTAATAATAAGATATGAAATGATCATAATAGCCAGTAAACTATTTGGATATTGTATAATGGCAATCATGTCAGCTTATAAATTAGTAACTATTTGGGTTCTTATTTCTCTTCTACCTTTTTGTGCTGGATAGAATCTACGGTGACTAGAAGAGATTTTAAAGGGAGTGCTTTGGGCTGTGCTCCATGCTTAGTGTTTTAGTCAGCTTTTTCACTGCTATAACCAAACACCTGACAAGAACAAATTTAGAGGAGGAAAAGTTTATTTGGCACTCAAAGGTCTCAGTCTACAGACAACTGGCTCCATTGTTCTGGATCCAAGGTAAAGGAGAACATCATAGCTGAATAGTGTGGTAGATGAAAGCAACTCAGGACATGACTACCAGGAAGCAGAGAGAGAGAGTTCCACTCACCAGGGACAAAACAGAAACCCCAAAGGCAAGGCCAAGTGACCTACTCCTCCAGCCATACCCTACCTGCCTTCAATTACCGCCCTGTTAATCCCTATAAGTAGATTAATTCACTGGGGTTACAACTATCAATAACGCTCATCATTTAGTCATTTCACATCTGAATCTTCTTGCATTTTCTCACACAAGAGCTTTTGGGAGGCCACCTCATCTAAACCATGACACTTAGCATGCTCAAGGCCCTGGGGGGGAGGGAGGGAGAGAGGGAGGGAGGAAAAAAGGGAGGGAGGGAGGGAAGGGAGGGAAGGAAGGGAAGAAAGAAGGGAAGAAAAAAAGTGTTTCTTATATTTCACCATTAAAAATGATGTTTCGTGTAAGTTTTTGTTAGTCTTAGCAAACTAAGAAAATTCCTTTTCATTTCTATTTTTCTGAATGTCTAACATGGATATTGAATTATGTCCAGTGTTTTTGTACTTCCAGTGCATAATCATATTTTTTTATCTCCTTTAATAGATAAGTGGGTGAAAGACACTTTAAATTTTCTGATGGATTTCTGGGATAATTGCTTGATCAAGAGGTATTTTCTTTCTTACATATTGCTGGTTTACTCATTTTTCACTTAGTATTTTTATATTTACGTTCATAAAAAGACTGGCCTTTGATTTTTCTTTTTTGTACCATCCTTTGGTGAATCTGGAATCAGGATTACACTAATTGGAAAGTTCCATCTCTTCCTCTTTTCTGGAAGAGTTGTGTAAGATTCGGAATGATCTGTAACTTGCAAGCTTGGTAGAACCTCCATAAAACCATCTGGTCTGGTATGTTGTCTGTGGGAAGATTTTCAACTCCTAATTCAATTTCTTTCATAGCTGTAGGACTAGTCAGGCTTTTTATTTACTTAAGTCAGTCTTGCTAAGTCATATTTTTTCCTCTGAATTTGTTCATGCTATAGTTTGGATTTTGAATTGGCCAAAGCCCACCCATCTACTAAAGACTTGGCTGCCAGCTTATGGTGTCCTAAGAGGCAGCAGAACTTTTAAGAGGTAACGCCTAAAGAAATTTAGGTCATTGAGGGCATTACCTTGAGGATATTAAGACCCCTGTCCCCTCCTGTCTTTCTGTTCCCAGTCTCCATGAGATAAACAGGCCCCTTCCACAATGACCTCTTGCCACGATGTACTCTGCACCACAGGACCAAAGCAACAGGGCCAAGGGATCAAGGACAGATACCTCTGACACCATGAGCTAAAACTAAAGCTTTTCTCTTTTTAAACTCATTGTCTCAGGTGTTTTGTCACATGATACAAAACTAACACTGTCCACTTCTGTTTATATTTGCAAATTACTGTTATAAAGTTTATCCTAACCATCTTATTATTTTTGATCTCCATAAGCCTTGTACTTGGAGCTCCATTTTTATTCTCATTGTTTATTTTTACCTACTTTCTTTAGTCTTAATCAATTTTGCCAAAGGTTTGCCTATTTTATTAGATTTTAGAAAGAACTAACTCATTGTTTATTGATCTTCTTTATCTTTATTATTTAATTGATTCAGATCTGTCCTTATCTATATTATCTCCTTTCTTCTGCTTTCTTTGAAACTATTCTGTTGCTTTTTTCACTTCACTTACTAATTTTCAGCCTTACTAGTCTTCTATAAGCATATAAAGGCTATAAATTTCCCTCTAAATTTTATTTTGGGTACCCCCCCAAAACTTATCTATGGCATTGTTATTATCATTCAGTCTGAAGTATTTTAAATTTCCACTACAATTTCTTTTATGGTCCACAGGTTGGAAGTATAATTTTAAATTTCCAAATACACGGCAAGTTTTTTAAAAACTTACCTTTCTATTATTAACTTTTAAATTAATTACATAAGGTAAAAATATTCACTGTGTCATAGTCATTCTCTGAAATCTGAAATGCTTATAACTCATGAATAATTAATTTTCCTAATATATAAAGGACTCTTACAAATCAAAAACGTTAAGACTAAAAACCTAGATTCTATAAATGGGCAGAAGACAATGAAGAATCAATATACAGAGAAATAAATCCAAAGTCCTCACAAACATGTAAAAAGAGACCTCTTTTCATCCATAATAAAAGAAATATAGACTATAAGGTATATAACTTCATAACAATTATGGAAAGCAATTCAGTAATAGCTATTAGTAAGTTCATTTCTGGGAATTTCTTTTATAGATACTCACATGTATGGAAAATAATCTTTACAGAAGGACCTTCATTATATAACAACTAAAATGATAAAAGATTACAAGCAACATCCATAAGGTACTAGTCAAATGTTACAACTACATAATAGAATACTAAAGAGCCATAGTTTTTAAAAGGAATGAAAATACTCTGTTATGTACCATGTAGACAATACCCAAAATACATATTAAGTAAAAAATTTAAAGAATGCCCCTTATGTAGGAAACAGAAAGTGTTACACACATTTTTGTATGTGCATGTAATGGTCAAGAAACTGAAAAAGTAAGTTATTTCTAAAGAGGCTGCAGAATAGAAATGAGAGACATAATTTACTATATAACTTTTTAAATTATGTATCTTGAGAACATATATTTTAAAAATATTTTTTTCCTAATTCTTTTTTTTCCCTCTGGTAGTAGGAATGAAGACAAGGACCTCATGCATGCTAGGCATTCTACCACCAAACTATATCCTAGTCTAAAAACAATTTCTAATGAGCTTGATGAAATAATGTTGTTTCTTCACGAACATGTCTATCTTCCACTAGAAATAAATATGGAAAATTAACATAGCTTTTGTATAGTGTAGCATTATTTCTTTCAGTAAAAAGGGCTTTGTTTTTAATTGCTGCAAAAGCTTATTGTGAAGTTTTATATAATCACATGATCTAAAAGTTTACCTTTTTCGACTTGAAGTCTTCCAGTGGACTGCATAAATCCAATCCCATTATCTGCCACACACTGATACAGTCCAGAGTCTTCCATTGTAACCCCAGTAATTTTCAGTCCATTTCCTGCAGTTAAATGTCGTGAGGAAGGACGAACAGGCTGTGCATTATGAAACCAGGTACGGTTAGGTGCTGGGTTCCCACGAACATCACAAGTGAAAAGTACTGTGGCACCCAGAGATACTTTCTGATCTTCCAGTCCCTTAGAAATTGAAGCATGTTCTGAAAATAAAACATGTAAATTAAACTCTACCCCTCAAGATGTACTTTTTACATTATCACACAGGTCAAATAAAATCTTCTACAAATAACTTGTTGAGGTTGTATTCTTTATTCACATTCTTCCATCTGCTGTGGTCATCAATAAAAATGTTAGAAATATATTTTAACTTTCCACTAATAGAATAAACCATATATTACTAATAAGATATTGTCTCCTTTTTTAGATAGATTCACCCACTTAACTTTTCCAACACACATATAGTTTCTAATCCTAGGCTTCTTGTAGCATTTATTTCAGGTGATTAGGTTAAAGGAAAGTAATTGTTTCCCTGTATTTCACACTAGACAAGAGCCAGAAAAGAAATCTATTATTCATTTTAAATTCTTTTTATGGTCAAGTCTATTTCGAGGTTAGGTGTATAACAGAGAAGAATAAATAAGTAAATTAGAAAGAAACTTCCTTTAAGAGCCATGAAGTCACTTTGTATTTAGAAAAGTAAACGATTTATCAATATTTGCAGCATATGCCTTAAATAAGTAATTATGCATATTAACCTACTCCCGATTATCACCACATGTCCATGTGCACACCCATGTGGGGGGTGCAGGTAGGTGCTGGAGATGAAACCCAGTGCCTCACATATGGTAAGCCAGTGCTCTACCACTGAGCTATACCCCAGCCCAATCACTGCATTATGCAGCCACTTGCCAAATACTTCCTAAATCCCAGTGTTGTGAACCTACATTAGGCCATGAGTGTTAAGTAAATCCCTTGGAAAAAATTTACAAAAACTATATTTATTGTGAAATTAATTTTATTTCTGGCTTTCATGTAAATCTGTTTTGAAAAAGGAAAACATTCTACTATTACACATGACACTAAGGTAAGTGGCTAGTAGAAAAGAAACAGCTTTGAGATAAAGCATATATGTAAAAATAATGCAAATTTTTTGAGCTCGACATAGGTAAAAGCATGCCAAAAGGGAAAAAAATAATAATAAAATAGGTTGATTTTTTTTTTTTTTTGATTTGCCATTTTCTAGTCAGTACTCTTAGTTGCTTCTACAGGACGCCACACAGAGATACACATCAGAATTTTCCATTCCATCAGATTCCAGTTTTCTTTTCTCCAGTTCACAGAGAAGGACACTCTGGGCGGGGGGTTAGGTTCCCAAGAGCAATCCATGTGAAATGTTCTATGCCACCCAGAAATACAGCCTAATTTAGCAGTCCTTTTAGAAAAAATGAAGCCTTGTTCTGGCTACTGGTGTGAATATTTCTAGATATTCACTGTTTTAGTTTAGCTCACATATGTCCTACAAACATCAGATAGACAAGGATAATGTCCTGATTTGGGGGGAAAAAATTGAGTAAGTGACATCTTACCGAGTACATTAACCACATAAGTGACATGTTTTACGTCGCCAGATTTGTTGCCCACCACACAGGAATAGTTTCCAGAGTCTGCTGGATTGATGCTAGCAGTGGCAAGATGTGAATGTAACCTTCTCCAGTTGCTTCCCGGCACAGCATCCTGCCCATCCTTCAGCCAATACACTTGTGAGGCTGGGACCCCACTCACCACACACTCCAGGGTTACAGAGCTATGAGAAAGGACAGCCAATGCCTGTGGAAGGGTAGGGTGAAGAATGTGAAACCCATCCAAGGCAGGGCCTAGAAAAGGAAGGGAACACAAAATATTATTAGTAAGGATTCACTTCCAATCTCTTCCCTAGGAAAGCTGTGAGCATCCTCACACTGCTACTTAGTTTTCTTTATATAACAACATTCTAATTAGTAGTGAAATCATTTTTAGCTGAGGATTAAAATGAAAAGATTTTTGTGGTCCTTGAGGGCTACTTCTCAATTATATAACTCTGGAAAGGTAGAATTCTCAACAAGTCCAGAAACCACTCTTTTATGATGCTCAGACTACTGATGGTACCTCAACTCAACAGCCACAATCTATGATTTTAATCATAATTTTTAAAAATTGAGTAGAAAGATCTTTTCCTCATGCCGCCCATTCAGCCACCAATGTGATGACCACTGCTATCAAGTTACATTCCTGCTTTTAGTTGTTTTTGTTTGAGCAAAGGGCAAAATTCTCCATACAAATTCACTCTGTCACACTGATCATAACTCCCCTCTAAAAAGTTGCTCTATTTTTTAAAATATGTATGGTTTGATTCTGTTATACATTATTGCATTTACTTTTTTGGGGGGATAAGACTTTTTATGATAAAACGAAAGAGACCTGGGGCTTGGGTTGTGTCTCAGCAGTAAAGCATTCGCCTACCATGTGCAAGGCCTTGGGTTTGATCCTCAGCACCACTTATTTTATAAAATAAAGGTAGGCGTCCAACTACAACTAAAAAATAAATATTAAAAAAAGAGAGAGAGAGACAGAGACCTGAAATGAGCTCTCCTTTCCCAACTTTTTTTGAGCAATACTTTGGAGGACTCTTCCTTTGCTAGTAGCCACTGCTCTCCCAAATACTTACGACTCACAAGGAGCTTTTGGCCAATGGGTTCAACTTTTAATTCATGGGTGACAGGATTATAAACTGCACATTTGTATGATCCCTTGTCCTCTGAGGATACATTCAAAATTTGAAGATTTCCTGATGGAAGAATTATGTAATTCCCTGAAGAAGGAAAGGAATGCAGTTAGTTTTCACTCTCTGAAGACCACCACAGCGCAACTAAAACTAACAAGGGTTTGCAGTTGTGTTTAAGATTTATACAGAAGACTAGCAGCAAATAAGCAACCAAGGAAAATTCATTAAATGAATTAAATGAAAGAAAAGGAAAGTCAAGGCCAAAAATAAAGAGTTGACAGTACTGGCATAACAAAATTTAATCCATCAGAAACATTTTAACAGATGGTGAGTCTGAAAGCACAAGAAGCATATTTAGGCAAAGATACCATGATCACAGCCCTGATGAACCTCTACCTTAAAAGTACTGGCCACATGGTATTTATTCATTGTCTGCCCTTCCCTTTTTTCAATAAATATATATTGAGTTAACTATTTTCTTCCAAACTCAGCAAAGGCACTCATGACACAGCAATAGAGAAAGAGCACAAAGGTCCTGCATGCATGCAACTAGCATTGCAGTAGGGGGTGATGGGTGCAGAGAAAGGAGTACAAAATAAACAAGGAAACAAATATCGAAACAACCCATAACAGGTGTGATAATTCTATAAAGAAAATTGAAGCTGAATAAAGGGTAAAAAGGCACATTATTTTAGAGAGGACCATCTGACTGGTCTTCTCCAAGGAAGTAAAATTGGAGTAGAGACTGGAATGAACTAATGTCTTCATTTCCTCTATTTAACTTCTCAGAGTGCAATGTATCTTACCTATTTTCCCAACCACAGTCCCTAGCACACAGAATGCAGTTATGTAAGGAATATTTGTTTTCTGTGTGCTATTAGCTTTTTATAAAAGGACTCACCTGTGGAATGTTTCAGCCATCTTCCCCGGATTTTATAGCGCACTTCAGCTTTAGGATTACTCTCTGGTACTCTGCAGCCAACGAAACCAGTGCTTTTTTCTTCTGCTGTAATAGCATGCTTTGTTGAAGAATCAAAGTCACCAAGAACTGAAATAAATAAGTAAATAAAAGAATGAATGAATGCAAACTTGAGTTCTCTTTCCCAAAGGAAGTCTAAAATTTAGAAACATCAGCCACATGGTGTCTTGTGGTGGCTAATCCCAGTCGTGAGGTTAGTGTGAGCTTTTATTTAAGAAAGCAGCTGGGGCAGAGGCGCCTGGTTGAGGGCTGACAGCTAACTCAAGGCACCCTTTTTGCAGAAGTTGCTGCTTTTAGGGGACTATAAGAAAAACAAACTGCTCCTAAAACACCAGGGAGAACTATAAAGCATAATTATCCCCATTCTATAAAGATAAATCCTTTTCAATGCAGGCCCTCAGCAAAGCTCACTTTCCTGGTTTATAAATGCTCAAAGTGCAATAAAATGGCCTCTGGGGATAACCATAGGACATCAAAAAGCAAAGCAATATGTTGTCTCAGTTATCTGAATATACCAATTCGATCTCAATTCTTTTCAATTTAAGCTCTCTACAGACGGAGGCTGCCCGGAAAGGTTCCTTATTATCTCAGTGCACAGGGAAGTCAGCAGCCTGCCACTAAAACCCAACCCTCCAGTGTGTGTCTTGGAGCTGTCCATGGGTCACAGCTCTATAAAAACATTTACTCTTCTCAGTTATGACAAACTCACTACTCCTGGGGAATCCAGATTTGTTCTGTAAATAGGGGTGCCCTTACAAAGACGTTTTCCATTACTGGAAGCCATCACCATTTAAAAGGCAGATGGCTCAAACTTACTAAGAAAAACCACGCATTCCAGATTTTCCATAAGTTCAATACTCCACATTCCTTTCTTTAAGTCAGTTATTTTTTCCTGCTTCTTTAGCCTGGTTTCAATTAAATTAATTAAAATCACCCAGTAATCAAGGCAAATAAAACAATTAGATTCAAAAAAAGATAAAGGACTGCATGAAATAAATCAGCATCAAAAAAGACAACAGCTTTGTTATTATTGACATTAAGAACTTTTAAGGAATCACAAAAAAATTGTTTAGAATTCACATTAGAAAACTCTCCTAACTCTGTAACTTAAAAAAAAAAAAATCATTTCCATACCATTGCTACAGATGAAGATACAAGGCTGGGCTACAGAGGGCCAAGTACATTTCCCCAAGATATTCATATGGTAAAGTTAAAGTTGGGATAAGACTTCTACATATCTCACACCAAAGCCCATGTCCTTCCGCTATTCAAAAATGCCATCACTAACAGTAGTTTTAAGAAAACCCATAGATAATAAACCAGACTGAACTCACCTGCAGGGGTTATTGTTGCAGGGCTACTTAGAACTGCACCGATGCTATTGTTGGCAATGCACTGGTAGTAACCCGAAAGGGAGGGGTTGAGAGAAAGGATTGTCAATGTCCCCTGGTGAATCTTAATCTGTTCCATGTTTCTATCCAAATGTTTTCCATTATGCAACCATGAGATGTGAGCAGTCACGGGTTTAGCAGAACAACGTAGTACCACAGGTCTACCAAACTTCTGGACCTCAGAGAGAGGCTCAGAAATAAAATAAGGTGCCAAGTCTATGAGGGAATATTCCCCATGAGGAAAGGGGTAAACGGGAAGGGGAAGAAGGAGAGGTAAGAGCAGAGAGAAAGAAGAGCACATTAACACATGTCATATGAATCTATAACTAAGGCAACCTCTAATCTATATATGTGGTGGTTCTTGTGCTTGCAAAAAAGTTCTAGCAAAATTCTCATACAACTTTCTTTTAGAAGAAAAAAAGAGTGAGCAATGTTAGCCTAGGACTTCACAATTTAGGTAGAACAGACAAGAATGCTTATGGTATAAATCAGATATAACACCAATTGTATTAATAAGAAATAGCAAACCACTCTTAACAAAATGGCTTGTAAGAAATGGAAGTAAAAAAGCTGAAGAAGAGAAGATGATTTTCAAAATTAATAGAGTTCTCTCTAATTTTACTAATAGCATTTGACCTGTCAGAGCAAATCACTCCACAAATAATGGCATGGCACTTCTTAACTACTTTATTATTTTAATATAAAATATTGTTTAACTTTTAAAAAAAATTTTTTTAGTTGTAGTTGAACACAATACCTTTATTTATTTATTTATTTTTATGTGTTGCTGATGCTTGAACTCAGCGCGTTACATGTGCTAGGCAAGCGCTCTACTACTGAGCCATTACCCCAGCCCCTATGTATTAACTTTTAAGAAAACAAAGTTAGGGGAGTCACAAATGAAATACAAATTTTACTCTTTCTTGAATATAAGGCTTAACATTTTTACTTGGTGTTTGAAATAGCTTAATCTATCATACTAATTCCTTAAGGAACGTGGGTGGGGATGTGGTTCTTATATTAAAATATCAATATAGATCCTCCTCCCTACCTCCATCCCTCCCAAAACAGGAAGAGACGCATGAATATTGTATTTAATAGAATAAAATACTTAAAAGGGAAAAAAATCAACAAATTGCTGGCTCTTCTTTTATAGAATATTTAATCAGAAATGAAAATTAAAGGAAGTGCCTCTCTTGGCTAAAGCTGGGGTGGCTGTTTAGCAAAACATAAACAGAAATGAAATCACTAAATCAATTTTCACTTGTACATCCAATATAGTTACACAGCAATTTTAATAAATAATAAATATTTTAATAAATAATAAATATTACTCAGTGAGTAGACATCACTATATTTGTACATTCTTACTATTCACCTTTCTTTATATACGTCCAAAATAGAGAAAGGAGTGTAGTCCCCGTATCTGACTTGGGGCTTGCATACATTTAACAATAAACACATTTAAGCTTTTCAGTAACTCAAAGAAGTAAACAATAAACTAGGCGAGATCCTAGAGGGAGTGGCACACCTGGGATTTGAACCAGGTTCTCTCACTCCAATTTGAACATTATACCATACTGATTCTAAAACTTCTCTTTGGTGGTGGGTAGTCAGTATTTATCCTGTCATCATTACCAAATTCAGAAAATTTTAACATAGCCCCTTACTGAGAAAATCATAATAGAAAATATTTGAGGGGTGGGTACTGGGGATTGAACTCAGGGTCGCTCAATCACTGAACCTTTTCCCCAGCCCGTTTTATTCTTTATTTTGGACAGAGTTTCACTAAGTTGCATGGGGCCTCACAAAGTTGCTGAACCGGTCCTCAAACTTGTGATCCTCCTTCCTCAGCCTCCAGAGCCAATGGAATTACTGATGTGTGCCACCACACTGGGCTAGAAAATATATTTAAAACAATAAAAGGAACAAATGCAAGGACAAAAATGGGAAGGCCTGCTAATGCCCAAAGCACTACTAGGAGATCCTCAAATTGCTTCATTAATCAAGTTTTTAAGTCAGATAGCTGGTCAAGCAAATCTTAGAAACACCTTTAGAAACTGCTATTATTGCCAAAATACTTTAGCTGAAAATTTTTTAATAGGATTAAGATGAGGAAAGGCTTCAGCTCAAACCCCACTATTCTTGTCTTACCTGAACTCACAGAAGAACACAGAATCAAAAGAATAACATACAGAAGTGTCCATAAGGGTCCAAGATCTGGATGCATGGCGTCTGATTCCAGAAGTAGGCAGGAAGACTGTGGAGAACACCCAGGCCTTGGCTCACTAGAAAGCATTCAAAAAGGAAAAAAAAAAAATCTAAGCCACAAAAATCAATGAAATCTTTCATCTGAACAACCAGAGTTGTGAGCATGATGACTGCCTTCTACTTGAAAAGTTCTGTAGTGAGTATGTCAAATCCCAGGCACTTAATGACCCACGCCTTCCCAGTTCACAAACATATCCCTAGATACTAAATTAGTTAAGTTTTGTTCATTCTTCCAAGGTACTAGAACACCTTTTATTACAGAGAACTAGTCATTCTGAATAATATTTTCTATTTTTACACATGCTTTTCTATTTTTACATCTCACAAGCATCTAAACTCAACACAAACAACATGTGTTCCTCCTTTACATTCCCCCAAATAGTGACAGAAATAACAAAGCCATAGCTAACACTTACACAGTTACCATACGCCAATCCCATTTCAGTGCTTCTAATACACTAATTTAATCTTCACAAGAACTCTATGACATAGTTGCTACTGGTTTTCTTCCCTTTTTCAGATGGAGACTCAGGCTCATGGACTCTTCAGAGGGAATACCAAGTACAGACCTGTGTTGGGACTTAACTTGGCACTCTGTGGTGAGAGTAGAATGAGCCAAGAAGAAAGAAGTAAGAGATGAAAGCAGAGAGGAGGGCCAGGCAAGATCCTACCCAATCTTGAAGATCTTGATAAAGATTTGAGGATTTATTGTAAATGTATTAGCAAGCCCTTAGAGAACTGAAAGAAGCAAAGGGATGTGATCTCATTTATGTTTTAAAAAGATCACCAGCTGGTTGGAACCTGGCACAGTGGTGTGTGCCTATAATCCCAGAGACTTAGGAACCTGAGGCAGGAGGATCACAAGTTCAAAACCAGCCTCAGTAAAAGTGAGATGCTTGGGGCTGGGGATGTGGCTCAAGCGGTAGCGCGCTTGCCTGGCATGCGTGCGGCCCGGGTTCGATCCTCAGCACCACATACCAACAAAGATGTTGTGTCCGCCAAGAACTAAAAAATAAATATTAAAAAAAATTCTCTCTCTCTCTCTCTCCTCTCTCACTCTCTCTTTAAAAAAAAAAGTGAGATGCTAAGCAACTCAGTGAGACCCTGTCTCTAAATTATATTAAATACAAAATAGGGGTGATATGTAGCTCAGTGGTCAAGTGCCCCTGAGTTCAATCCCCAGTACCAAAAGAAAAAAAAAAAAAAAGATCGCCAGCTAGTGGAGAATACAAGGAAATGTATACAGGCATGAAGAGAAAGAACAATCAGGAGACCCTGAAATTCCACAGGAGACAGATAAGGGCACTGAGAGTTAGACCAGAGTCATCAACTATGCCAGTGGTGAAAAGCAAGTGAATTCAGAATGTTGTTTCAAAGGGCAGAACCAACAATACTTGCTGAGGCAAGGATATGAAGTGTGAGATTAAAGAGATGTGTCAAGGACAACACTCAGATTAGGTGTGAGAGAATAATAATAGCCCTGTTTACTGAACTAGGGAAGATTAGAAAGTGGGAGACAAAGTGAAGTGGAGGAGAGCCAGCATTCTTGTTTGGCCAAGGTAAGTTTGAGGTATCTACTAGATGTCAAAGTACCACTGTCAGATCAACAGGTACACCAATGAGCACGGAGTTGTGGGGGAAAATCAGATCTGAAAATGCAGATTTTAGATGTATGAAAGTTGTGGAAGATGAGCTCTAAAGAAAACATGATTAGAGGATAAAGGAGATACCATGTAAGAGTCTCGGGATACTCCAACCTTTAGAGACTGCATAGAGAAGGAAGAAGTAATAGAGATGGAGTAGATATTGTCAATAAAATGGGAAGAAATCCAGGAGAATGTTGTGTTCAGGGAGAAAAATTACAACATTTCTATAAGAGAGTGGTCATCTATCTCAAACATATATGAGAACCAAAATAAGGTGAGATTCCAGGGGAAAGGCATGATGAGCATCACAGGTGATTTCACTAAGAGCAGTTTTGCACAGATTGAAGTCTGAGGGTGGGGTCTGGACAGAATGGGAAGAGAGGAAATGTAGAGAGCAGGCAGGGACAGCTCCTACAAGGGCTTTGTATGCAAGATGGCAGAAAAACAGGGAGAAAGGCTAGCAAAGGAAAGCAATCAGGGGAAGGTTTTTGAATACAGAAATAGTATAGCACATTTAGCAAAACTTTAAAAAGTTTCAACAAGCCCCACACTGGCTAGAATATGGGGACAAATAGCTATTATATACTGTTTGTGGCAATAAAATCTGTAAGTTCTTTCTGGAGGCAATTGGGCAACGTCTATCAAAATCATTTATCTAGGCAAAAAATGTTTACAGAATATTTATTGTATGCCACACACTATCTCAGGAGCTGAGGATAGATAGAACCATTTTTACCTCATAAATAAAAATAATTAATACCAACAAAATTTATACCTTATGTGTTAGTGGGAAAAATGGACAAGAAGAGAATAGATAAAATTAGTAAAATTAACAATGTCCATGCATCCTCCAAATATGGCTAATTCTTTCTCCTTTTTGAAGGCAAGAATGACATCATATTCAATATGTAAAATTCTAATGCCTACAATAAAGTAAGCACCCCATAAATAAAATGTTTCTTAAAATGGAGGGAATACTTTAACATAATGTAATTCCCACATGAACTTTAAAGAGTAGTATATAATGAAAACTATCATCTCATCTGGATTTAGCATGCTTAGCTATACTTTTTATTTCTATATTCATTTATTTATCTATATAAATTTTGAACCAAATCAGCAAAAGTACATTAAATATGTACTATGTATATGCCAGGCACTATGCTAGACTAGATTATTGTGTCTGCAAATTCAATTCCATGCTACTGCTTGGCCAGAGATGGTCACAGAACCTATGACTATGGAAAACAACAAAATGCAATGGCTATGCCACATTGATGACATTTTAGAAATGAGATTTTTACATGCATATTCACTTATGCAAAGGTTCTCATCTTAACCATGGATAATTCTGAGTAATAATGCAAAGCAAGGCACCTCAGGCTTTTAATAAGTGAAACAGTATCTCCCAGAATCTGTTAAGCTTCTCTATGCCAGGTATTTCAAAATCTAAAAGCTGCAAACTCAAGTTTATCTAGGCCACTGATAGGAGGTCATGGACTGCCTTTCAACTGCTTTCATGTTGACCACTTTTAAAAAGTGGAAAAGGACATATCAGCACCACTCATCGGCAGAAGGGTCCAGCTGTGTGAAAACTTTCTGGTTTATTTGAACTCTCACTTGGTTCAAGGGAAGAACTGACATGCCACTGGTAGGCAGTCAAGGCAAAGTAAACATTCAAATAACTTGTTAACAGGAGACACTCTGCTGGAAGAATGTGGACAGGAGGATTAATTCTTTCTTTTGCCAAATCTTTCTTCAACTATTTATTTACTAAAAGGCAGTGAAACAAATTTCAGAGCCAACCTTAATCCCGGCACATAACCTATTTCATAGCTGTCCTTTGAAGTTCCACAGCTCATTACTGCTACCTAAATACGATCACACAGGAATCTCCTTTATTAAGTCTATCTCTCTAGTGGGTTACTCTTAATATGTTCTCAATTGCTTTGGGAAGTTGGAAATAAAACAAAAGATGTTTATTAAATATTTGCTGACTTGGCTTTCTTTATCCATAGCAAGCTTGCTCAGTTTGTTAGAACTGTAACAAAAGAACAAAAAGTTGGATTCTGTTGTTACACAGGTCAGGTAGCTTGAAATTATATTTAATAGCTACCAACAGAATCTCAGGTACAACATCACCAATAAATATCACTAATTACACAGGTGATAAAAGTACAAAACAGAGTAGATCCATTAGCATTATTGAAAAATCACCCAATACCATCTCATTTTCTAGAGTACTATCTTTTTCAAAGGAGGAAATGCTTAATGAGCTATGTGACTAGTAAGTTATTAAGAAAACCAAAAATACATATACATATAATGTTCCCTGAACTCTGGCAAATGAACATTTTTGACAAAGTCTACCACAAATAAACAAAACTCCTACCATCTTACATACAGGTCAGTGGCCTTAATATATATATATATATATATATATATTCTCTCTCACCATAAAAATTGACCTTGGGGACAAATCAGCCCTCCTTTCCTTAGCCCAGTTGCTATCCCACCTTCTCTTACTCTTTTCTGATCAAGAAATTGTGACCAGTACAGAAAAGGCCTCTGGGAAGAGTCCACCAGGCAACTCCACTTTCTACAACACCTACTGAAAGTTGTTTGACCTCTGTCCTAGCATTCAGGCATTTAAATGTTTTCATGTGAAAATTTTAAGACACAATTATGACTTAAATCATATTAGACAGAGTAGAAGTCTGATTGAAATCATACTGTCAATAGAACTTTTTTTTTATTTTTTATTAGTTGCTCAAAACATTACAATGATCTTGACATAACATACATTTGTATTCAAATGGGGTATGTAATCTAATTTTTTTATAACAGTTTTTTTAAAGCACTCAGTGTTATTGTTAATATAATGCCTATTATCTTAAATAAGCCATTCAAGGTTTTCTTCCACATATTTGACAGTGTATATGTTATTACAAATACTCACTGATCAAAAAAACAAACAAACAAACAAAAACCCCTTATACATTCAGCATAGTGTGGAAAATACATAAAGATATGAAAAGGAAAGTAAACATGACCATCCTACCTGCAGAAAACAATATTTTGATGTGCTTCTAATTCTTTTCATATATGTGTACATTGTGTAAGATCACAACATATGTGACATCTTAAACCCTTTCAATAATGATCATTTTTCCTTATTAAAATCTTTCATGAACATTATTTGTAACATTTGCAGATACTCTATTAAATAGATGTATTTGTGTGTATATATGCACCTTTTTTTGCTCTTTCACTATTATGGATAACATTGTAATACCTATTGTTGTTCATAAATCTTGAGCCTCTCTTTTAATTATCTCCTTTGGATTGATTTTTAGAAATGGAATTACCAGGTCAAGGAGTACAAACTTTTTGAAGACTTTTAAAACAGCATCAAGTTGTTTTCCAAAAGGAAGGCACCAGTATATAACCATATCCCCATTAATCCCCAGCAAGCCATCAGCACATGAAGGAAATCCCTCCATCAGCACATGGTGTAGATTCTCCCATTGCGGTAAGTGAAATGTGGACATAAAACATGACTTTAAGCAATCAATTAAAATACTTCATGAGGCAACTTCACTAATCTATTAGGTATTTTTCTACCAATGTTTTAAACTTACATAAATGTAACCGCAAAAAGAAAGAAATGCTACAGGCCATATTTATCAAACCTCTTCAATCTCTAACTTTCCAATGACAAAAAAGCACCATGGACAGAAAAAAAAAAATTCTCTGCTTTTTACACAAAATCCATTGCAAAGTAGAATAAGGAGTTACTCACTGTTGTTATGCCATGTGGTTTTAATTTATAACATGTATTTCTCTAAAAATAAATTTGTATGCAAAAACTGCTGACATTTTATGGGAAAATCTGCTGGCATTCAAAAAATAAATTGCCATTAATTTCAAAACTGTATTCTCTCTTCCCTACTGTTTCTCTTATCCATGTAGTATATATATATATATATATATATATATATATATATATATATATATATATATATATATATAGACTTCTATTTACTTAACTTTTAGAGGTAATGAAATAATTCAAGGGGTTGGATTTTTAATTCCATTGAATTCCTATGTAAAGAAGGGAACTGTTAAGGCTCATCTAACTCACTAGCCTTAGAAGGAACTGTCATGACAGTAAGAAAGTCCTTCTATCTCCTTATCTTCAGATCAAATTAGTGGCCAACATAATTTCATCCTTCCTACTGCAGTTCTAATGTGTCTCAGAAAATGATTAGTAGTCACTTTGCTCCCAGGAAAGCCCATGGTAGTCCAGTCTTTCAAGAAAAAGATTATAGGGTACCAAAACAAAACAAAACAAAAATGGAGCAGCTAAATATTAAACCCACAGATCAGAACAGGACAATTTTTTCCTCCGTGCTACAGAAATGTTTGGAGGGCTCCCCAATCCTGTCTGGCAGAGTGCTGCTCCTTGAATCCTGAGGTTACTAAGAAGAGCTGGCATACCCTAAATTATAGAGCTTTATGCCTCTCCAACCCATGTATGTAGAAGTTGTTGTGTGTAACAAACCATATTTTATATGCTATCTCAGGTTTAGGAGCATTTCTGCTGGCAAAGGGAAGCAAAAGGTATGCCTTGTCTTAGAAAGAAAGGAAATACTTCCCTAAAGTTTACTTAACTTATTGTTCAGGTTGTGAACTTACTGCTTTTATAACCCCTCTTCAACATGCTGCCAGAATAATCCTTTGGGAAAAGTCTTTCCTGAATTTTTAGATTTGATTACTTTGTTTTTGAAGCATCGCCTTTGCTTTCCTAAGAACAATCAAGGCTGTCTTTCTGAATTTCTTCTCCTCCTCCTCCTTTTTCTTCCCTCCACATTTAGGGAATAACTATGGTAAATCTGTGAACAAAAACTTGGCTTTGAGATCAGTGTAGGTATTCGAAATAGGAAACTCTTCATTCTGCATGAAACATGGTGATTTCTTTCTTTTCAGAAAAGGAGTGATTCCTATTTTCAAACCATCTATTTTAAAACATGCTATTTATCAACTGTTGAGGAAAAATAAGTTTTCTACTGTAACTAAAAATATATTAAAATATGTCTACTTAAAAATTTCTTGATTACGTGAAATCAAGATTAGCTCAGCACAGTTTCAGTTAGAGAAACTGAATACACTTTTTTTTTTTTTTTTTAAACACATGGAACTACCTGGACCTTCCTCACATGCAACTTTCAGCCTGGAAATTTTAAGTAATTTAGCTAAGAAGTTAACATTATTTCCTACTCAAACTTCTCAAGGACCCCTATTCTTTTAAAGGAGTAGTCTTTCTATCAATTCATTCAAGACCTAGAACATCTACTCTGGTAAAATCCTGTGAGGGGTATAAAGATGAGGGAGGAATAATTTCTGAAGGTTACTAAGAAGAGCTCAAGGAAATTGCAGCTCAATAGAAAAAAAAGTGGCAGGGGAGTGCATGAACATGATTAACTCCGGAATAAAGGAAAATGCTTGGGCTGGGGATGTGGCTCAAGCGGTAGCGCGCTCGCCTGGCATGCGTGCGGCCCGGGTTCGATCCTCAGCACCACATACAAACAAAGATGTTGTGTCCGCTGATAACTAAAAAAAAAAAAAAATTTTAAAAATCAAAAAAAAGAAAAATGCTTAAAGTCCAATGAAAGAGTACAAAGTATTAAAAGATTTCAAAGCAGAAGAATTCATCTTCGTTGCATTTTTTTTTTTTTTGGTATGGGGGATTGAAACCAGGGGTGCTTAACTATTCAGCATCAGCCCCAGACCTTTTTATTTTTTGAGACAGGGTCTCAATAAGTTGTTTAGGGCCTCGCTAAGTTGCTGAGGCTATCCTTAAACTTGCAATCCTCCTGCCTCAGCCTCCTGAGCCTCTGGGACTACAAGAATGCACCACTACTTCCAGATCAATGCAACAAATTCTAGGTGCATGCCTACTATATGTCACACACAATGCAATCCTGGGAACCCTGAACAAATGAGACACTGCGTGGGGTTTAGCATCAGGGGAAAGAAAGTAACAAGCACAGACAGAATTACAATCCAGACTTAGGGTACATGGCAACTGTTCAGATAGCAACATTTTGCCACAGAGGCTGTTGATAAGTGATTCCCCTGTTTGGATAGCTTCTTTTCATTCAGTATAACAACTTTTCCATTAGAAACTAAAGAAAAACACTATAGAGAGTGGTACTTTGATATTACAGCTTCAGGCAAAGATACACTCATCACTTTATATGACACCATGGTTTTTATAGTCAGGAAGCATCATGTAGAAAAAATTTGACTACATGCCACGTTTGGATGGCCCAAAAGAGGGAACTTTGTGGACAGATGCCAAGTAAAAGGAAGGACAGGGAGAATTTTTTCCTAGTCTTCTGACTATGGTGGTGGCCACCATTTCCATAGGTCATGAAACACTCTCATGTTTCACTTTTATTGTGCTATAAGGTGTTTTTCTCTATTGTAACTTTAAGTGAAGTCTGAAAGTGAGACAGTTGAGCGCCTTAAAAAGATTTCCTATTTAAAAGTTCGTCTTGACTCTCCACCCCCTTGGAAGAATCTACTTACCATCCCCTTTTCACAGCCACTGTCCTTAGTCTTCTCTTCCTCCTTTGACAAGTATAATTAACTTAGTGCACTTTATTTAAGAACAAAGATTTTTGAGGGTTTTTTTTTTGGGGGGGGGAGCTGATAACCAGGGATTAAACTCAGGGGTACTCAACCACTGAGCCACAACTCCAGCCCAATTTTGTATTTTATTAGAGACAGGGTCTCACTGAGTTGCTTAGCACCTTGCTTTTACTAAGTCTGGCTCTTAACTCAAAATCCTCCTGTCTCAGCCTCCCCTCCACCCTGTGAAAACTGGCTATCTTGGATTGGGATAGTACATATCATAATTTTTTTCCAGCAAATCAATGAACACGGTAAAGTACTTGCCTAGAATTCATAAGATCCTGGGTTGGATCTCCAGCACCAAAAACAAACAAACAAAAATTAACATACATCATTTTCACTAAGAGGCAGAGCTATTAGGAAATAAAGGTTTTCAGGGATTAAAGCAGTTAAGTGAGGGAGGGAGGGGTGAGCCACAGAATAAAGCAAGTACAGATGCTATAGGAAAAATGGAAGACTCACCCAACCTGTATCTGGGGTTAAAGACTTCTTAAGGAAACAATGATGAGGTGAAATCAGATGAATAAATTTGGGAGATGGGTGCAGGGAAGGAGTAAGACAAATAGAAAAGAGAGATTCTAAGCAGAAGAAACAGTGTGTTTGTAGCACCAGGAGTACAGAAAGCAAGGAAGTATAGGCTGGGAAAAAAGAGCAAGAACAAGAGGTAAGATTACAGGTGGGTAGAAACTAGAGCATAAAGAACAACATAAATCTTTTTAAGGTGTGCAGTTTTACCAGAAAGAGAAAGAAAAGCTTTTTGGCAGACAAGAACATGCTCAGACGTGTACCTTTGAAAAACCATCTTCAGTGCAATGTAGAGAATGGCTGAAGATAAGTTAGAAGACTCTTGTGAGAGGGACCAGAAACCTGGACTAAAGGAATGTCAAGGATAAATTCAAAAGATTTTTTTTTCTAATTCAAAACATGGACATATAAATGGACAGAATTTAGATAGTGAATGATTTGGACTGGGAAAGAGCACACCACTTAGACACGATTGGAATGCATTCACCTCTCCACTTTTTTGTTTCCTCTCTGCTTTAACTATAAGGAGTTGAGGCTGCTATTCAGATTTCTGACTTGGACCAGTGAGTGAGTGGATGATATCCATTTACTAAGACAAGGAACACATGAGGAGCAGCGGGGTCATTCATGGTTGCTGTGTGGAGAGTGTCAGAGGGGACGGCGCTTGCATCTGAAGGTGTGGAGAGATCTGGAAGGCCAGTAGAAAGACACTTGAAGATCTCAACAAATTTGGATGATAGATGGAAATTTGGGGGAACAACAGCAACCAAACATAACTGCTGACCTGAATGGAGGAGGAAGGCTCAAGCTGAATTCTAAAAATCACCATATTTAAAGGAATAGGAACTACTTATTCAAAATTAGCCACACTATCAATATTACTGGTGAAAAATTTTAAGAACAAAAAGGAAAAGACAAAAACTGTTAATGCAGGGATGGGCTCAAACATAGAAATGTCACTGGATTTCACACTGATATATCTTTCAAAGGTACTGTGGTCTAGGGTAATCAGACATGTTCCCAAACCGTTCACTCCGTAGTGATGACTAGACTTTGATCAGTGACAGACTTCATGCTGTCCACATGGGGTCTCCTAAAATGAGAGTAACAGCTGGCACACATCCTTCATTGATTTTACAGAAGGGTGGAGGGCAAGGAAAAAAGAAGCAAAGAAAAGTGCTAACGTTACTTGCAGGAAATACACTATCTAAGAGCATGTGATTCTCTGGGGGTCATGCAGGTTCTATTAAAAACTGAAGAATCCCTTAAAGCACTCATGTGCAATTGACAGTGATGCATTCTCTGACCTGCCACACAGCTCTGAGTCAGTAGGAGGAATATATAAATCTTATAAAGGAGAGCTGCAGAATACCAAAACCAAGGTCCACTCTCAATAGCTGATAAGGAGTCTTTTCTTGTGAGGAAAGCTGTCTTTATTTGAAATGCAGACAGTATCTATTTTATGAACACTTATTCATGACCATGCCATCCTTCAGATCAATTTATTTTTAAAAAGTTGGCACCTACAGACTTTACAGCCCTTCCCCCACTTCTTCCTGAGTCTCAGTAGAGTTAGCCAAGCATACAAACTATCTGCTCCCTGAAAATGCATTTCCTTTCACTGTGGACCGCCAAAAAGTAGAGGGGGAAAATGGAAGTGACTCGGAGTTATGGCACCAAAAAGGCCAAATGAGCAAAGAAATAATCAACTCCACATGAGCCACTTCAGCACCAACACAATGAAAAGGGCCTACGACTAACCCCAGGAAAGGTCATGAGGATCAAGGGTCACAGTAGAAAAAGGCAACAGCGAGGGGCTGGCAGCTGCAAACCTGAATCAATGTGGTACTAATTACACCCAAAGAGAGGGCCTGTGAGCTGAGCTAAGTTCTACTCACAATATCTGGGTGTTTTTTAAAGAGGGCAAGTCAAGTTTTCTGTTCCACTCTTTCTAACAGACTATTTCTCCTTGCCTCTAGAGCACAAAAAAAAAAAACAAAACAAGAGTTGTGGAGATAATAATTCTAGCATCCAGTGAATTATATAGGAGCCTTACAAATATTTAAAAACATAGCTGCCTACAGATGGTAAAATGCTAAAATGTCTTAGCATTTGAGAGAGATTACTGAAAAGATAAAATACAGTAAAGTGCAAGGGGATTACTTGGCAAGTAAGTAGGGAGTCAATACTTGCTGCAAATGCAACATTCAATGGATATTCAAGTTTGTTGCTGGCACTGACTTCTGGTAAAAAAAAAAAATAACAGAGTTATGGTAACCACAAAACAAATGCTAAAAGCAAAATTTTTAAGTTTGCTAAGAACTAGCTAAACTTGAGCAGACTTTTCAAAGATGCCATCAGACACTTGACTCCAACCTTTTTGATGAGGAGGAATTTGGAAGCATTTGAAAAAGAGTTGTATATACATGTTAGGTAACATAATTAATATAGTTGTTTAAAAGTCCAGTGCTCTGCTTAGACCAAATGATGCACTGGAACAACAACATAAGTAGAGGGTTTTCCCTGGCAGTTACAAAAGACTCACCCTCATGGAATTTAGTTTAGTTTAGATTTTATTTTAATAACAAAGGGGCAAAAGTCCCAATATGAAACTAATGTCCATGAAATATATTCTAATATATACAGTCAAGCATTTAAGAAAGAGCAAACAAGAAAAAAATTGAAATTATTGAAAAAAGTATTTTTGGTATAAATAAACTTGAATCAATGCCAGTTTAATACTAGATCCCTGTAACAATAACTTATGTAACCTAGCTTCCTAGAGATCTAGAACATTCAGATAATAGTTTCCAGGTAACCTATTCCATCCTTAAAGTTAGAAAAAATAACTGAAGAAGGCTAGATTTCTCAAGAACCTCCGCCTTGCTCAAATTGGTGATGGGAATTAGGTCAGAAACAGCTCTATCAAATCTGTCACTCTACCATGGAAGAGTGGCTGTGCATTGATAATGGGACTCTCCAGGCACATTCAAAAGTTGACATACAAGTCAATCGCAGATTACTATGTAGTCAGTACATACTTGGCACAAATTGACTGATAGATTCAAACGACCTATACAAGAAACTCACACCCCAGAAAAACCTTAAATCAGTGATACGCAGTTAAAACCAAAGTAACAATCAGGACACAATGTCCTCTTGAAAAAAGATGAAGATAGAAAAACAAGTCATTAAGATCACAATATCTCTGCAAACACAGCACAATACAGCATGAAGAGCCTGAGAAGTTGTCTTTGGCATTAGGTCCTGCCTGTCTACCAGAAATGAAGCAAAGTTTGCTAGAACAACTCCATTAGGCTGAGCCTGTATCAAGCAGCAGCCACTGCACTGTAACATTACACTGGGCAATAGCAAATTAGACGGTCAAAAGAAATAACGTGAGCACACTGAGATAGAAATGTGCACATATACACCTATGAAACACATGCACTGGAAAAACCACAGCAGCAGACAGACCAACCTGGAAGACAGATAACTTATTCCAATGATGCATCTTGGAGCAAAATTTTTTTGAAAAAAAAATCCTTTGTTAACTATTTTCAGTACTAATGTATAAACCAGGTATAAAAATCATTCTCATTATGATTATACTTGATTTTTAATTCTATATAGTGTTAGCCCCAACATAATGACCCAATTTATTCACTAATGGATGTGTGTGTGTATTTGGTTTTTTTGTACTGGGCATTGAACACAGTGGTGCTTAACAACTGAGCCACACACTCCCAGACCTTTTTTTAAATATGTTATTAGAGACAGGGCCTCACTGAGTTGCTAAGTGCCTTGCTAAGTTGCTGAGACTGGCTTTGAACTCATGATTCTTCTGCCTCAGCCTCCTGAGCCGCTAGGATTACAGGCATGTGTCACTGCGCCCAGCTTCATTAATAGTTATATTTTTTAATCAAAAAATTTAAAAATGTACCATAAACAATAAATGCTAAAAGAACACCAAATTTCTTGGCAAAATAACAGCAATGTGAGACTAAATACAGAGTTTTCCAAGGTAACTAACTTCTTTAATGACACAATTTTGAAAGTTTTTATATTCCACTACACTCATATTTCATACTTACACAATTATAGTCATGGTCTACAATTATAAGATACATCTTTACATGTTGATATATGTAAATATCCTTGTAGGTTCTGACTCTTCTTGGAAAGATTTGCCTTTGTTGACTTTCATACACAATATGAGAATTTTCTGTTTTGGTTCATTTTTAGGAGTTTAAAAAAAAATTACAACCTTATCCATCAGATGCTAATGTGAGTCTGAGAATTTTAACAAAGCGGAGGGTTGGCTTCTGAGCTTTTCCTGAGATTTCTTCATTCAACCCACTTTCTAAGGACTAGTATGAGAAGGAGGTTGCAATCTGCAGCCTAAAACCACAAAAATGTATGGAGAGCTCTTTCCATTTTCTGCTGCTGTAACAGAATACAAGAGACTAGCTAACTTACGAAGAACAGACTTATTTGTCTCAAAGTTATGGGGGCTAGGAAGTCCAAGACCATGGTACTGGCATCTCACAAGAACTTTCATGCTATATCATCCCATGGTAGCAGGGCAAGAGAGCATAAAACAAGAGATCAACCTTGCTTTTATCAGGAATTCAGGCCCACCATAACTAACCCACTCCCATGAAGGCAATATTAATTTATTCCTGAGGGTAAAGCATTCATGGACTAGTCACCTGTCAAAAGTCCCATCTCTCTACATTGTTGTACTAGGGATTTGTGTCCCCCAAAGTTCCCAGCACATGAACTTTGGGTGATACATTCAAGCCATATTCAAAGTACTTGGGGAAAAATGATGGGAGAGGGGTAGATAAAGTAGAATAATGAAACAGAGACCTTGCCCTCATTTCCTAAAATCCTAAATCGCTGACATCTTTAATTCTTGTTAACGCTAAGAATTATGAACCTTTTGCTACCAAAAAAAAAATCAAAAGAGCATCTCATTTTTTAAAACCATTTACTTAAAATCAAATTATTAGTTAATCTAAATCGATAATATATTTTCCTCAAGAATGTTACTCAGAACATTAACTAACCCACCATGGTATAATCTGTCTCTAAGGGGAAAAAAAAATCCCCACAATTTTTTTCAGTTTTAGAATTCTATGACAAACATTTCACAACTGCTATGTTTAAATTAAAAAGAAAAAAAACTTAAAAAGTTTGGGTATAGCTCTTACACTATAGTTTTGCCTCATCTTTGGCAGACTCCCAAAACTGCACTATTGAAAGAAAAAAAGAGAGGAAACAGCAAAGGTATCCCAAAACAACAAAACTTGAGCTCTAAAAAAGTTCAGGCTGGCATGGCGGAGCATGCCTATAATCCCAGTGACTCTGAGGCTGAGACAGGAGAATTGCATGTTCAAAGTCAGCCTCAACAAAAGCAAGGCACTAAGCAACTCAGTGAAACCCTGTCGCTAAATACAATACAAAATAGGGCTGGAGATGTGGCTCAGTGGTCAAGTAGCCCCGAGTTCAATCCCAGGTACCAAAAAAAAAAAAAACAAAATAAGTTCAGCCCTCCGGTGTTTAAGTGAGAAAGACTGTATGTGCTGACTTAAAAAAGTAGTAGGAGATGTGAAGTTAACAGTTTTACTGGAATCACTTGGAAAGGCAGTTCCTACACTTCATATTCAGGCAAAAAAAAAAAAAAACAGGAGGAATGTATCTAGTAAATTTTCTTGCTTTGTGCAAGTGACATGCACCAAACTATCAGTGAGGTATTCATAGAATTCTGGAACACTGTCAGAAATGCACATACAATGGAAAACGGGTATTCTCATTAAGATTCAGCACTTATCTTTTAAAAGAATTATTACTGACAAACAAATCACATAACCAATTTGAAAACTACTTAGATGGAAAAGGGGAGGTTGGATTTGAATAGTGAACACTACATAAATGAATGAAAATATGGAGAATCCCATTAATAGATATCATACATGCTAATAAAAATTTTAATAAATTATTTTCAAAATTGACAGAAAAGAGAGAAGAAAGGAGAAGAGAGAGAGAGAGAACTTAGGTATCAAGCTTTCCAAGAATATATGTTTTAAAACATTGCATCACTCCACATAATCATCTTTTTCTCTTCCCGGCTTCCTTGCCAACCTAAGTAAGCACCTTCAGAGGAAAGGCCCAGATGGCAGGTGTGGGTGTTCCAAAACATCAGATATTATTTTGTTTATCTGAATTACAATCTTTGTTTAAACAGCCTTGGGGTACAAATAAAACATACTACTAATTAAAATAACCAGCAGCAGGACTAATAAAACATCTAAAAAGCACTTTTATGGAGAGGCTTTTAGTCCTCCTGACCTCAGGACTTGGAACAATAATGTGCCCTTAAAGTGAAGTGAGGTAGTCCCCTTTCTGCTGGAGAAAAATTTTAAAATTAAGTCTGTGGCCAGAGAAAGAACCACACTAGAAACTGAGGTATCATAAATACTTGGGCATAAATCTTATACATGAGAGAGAGCAAAGAAGCCATACTCTAATATAGAAATTGTATGTTCATGACTCACTAAATTTAAGCTACTACAATGGCTGAACAACTTTGGGGTGTTAATAATCAAAAGATTATAAAACAAAACACCTGGGTGCTGATGGGGGCAGTGTAGATCATTACAGCATACTTTCCTAGCTCAAACAAGGCCCTGAGTTCAATTCCATGCATCACCCAAAAATTTTTTTTTTAAAAATTAACTTTGAGCTGGGGCTGGGGCTCAGTGATAGCGCGCTTGCCTAGCATGTGTGAGGCACTGGGTTCGATTCTTAGCACCACATACAAATAAGTAAAATAAAGGTCCATCAACAACTAAAAAATATTTTTTTAAAAAATTAACTTTTAAAAAGCCACCTATAAGTACTATGTAAGATTACCAAAACTCTGCCAAGCAAGAATATTATAATTTTTTACAAATTCAGAACTGCCATCTACTATCAATATTTCATGAGACCAAAGCTAAACAAGAAATCAATTCAGAATAAATTTAGCTTTAGGAAACAATCACTATGTGTCTTTTGGTTGGCTGTTACTCATTTTATTCTATATACACATAAAATCTTCCTAAAATCATGCCATTTTGAAGATCAGTGTTAACAACTAATCTAAAAAGACTTATGTTTTCACTATATTAAATCAGTATGATTATGTTACAGCAGCTCAATATTACACATCTCATTATAAAACAGGCTTAAGATATTCCATGGCTTTTCATCTTCAATGCCATCAACTAATATAATCTCCCCAAAGCAGCATTATCAGTGTCCTCAATAGCAACATGTCTCTGCCACTCAAGAGGAACCATTTATTTGCACCAGAGTCCCAACTCTTATCTGCATTATTCTCTTTCCCATCAAAATAGACCAAATTTTTAGATCTTGCAGGGAAGCTGGTATTTGAAAGGCAGGAAGTTTGTCAGATCCAATTCTATATTTGATTCAAAAAAGTCTCCATCACCTCCTTGCTCTTTCTGCACATTGCCCTAACAATTCAAGCTTTAAGTGCCTTCTTCAGTAATGGCCTTGATTTTTGTTTTAATTTGATCTCCCACGTGTAAAACCCTAGCCAACAGGGGGTCATGAAGGAAAAGTGTAGAATTTGATTTCACTGACTCACTATACTGTAAAAAAATGAATCAGGCAAGATTATTTTCAAGATCACATAAATGTAATTTTCTTTGGAGGTAGCGGGTATGGGAAACATCTGCACCTTCCACTCCACTGTGTGAACCCAAACTGCTCTAAAACAATGTGTGATTTTAACCACTATTTCTGTTTCATGAAGGAAGAGACTGTGCTCATTTTGTTCATCACTGTACATCCAATACCTGGGAAATATCTTACACTAAATTAGTGCTTCATAAATTTTGATATATGAATAAACATACACTGCAAGAAACCCAACAATGTTTTCTGGGAATTATGAAGTTACTTAATAAACTATGGAGATGATATGTTTAAAACATTCTGGCAAGTCAACACAGAACTGATAAAAAATGGTCTAATGCTATTAAACAGCTTTTAAGAGAATCACCATTAATGTTTTACAACCTGATCATAGAGTTTACTTGTTTTGCCATGGAAGACCCACATTTTCTTATGTACTTATTTTTAATGCTAATTTTTAATTACTTATTTTTATGCCATTTTGAAAAACCAATAGGCAACAGCTACATGATGTATAATTTAAAATAGGTACTGAAGTCAAGATGACCAAAAAAGAGTACGATGCAGTATTACCAAAAAGCTACAGGTAAAAGTGAAAACAGATTAAATAATGCATGTTATTAAAAGGTCCCTTTAAGCCTAAGGGAAAAAAGATTCAATAAACAACACAGGAGGCACTATTACTTTGTTCTCAGTAGTCATCAAATAGTCATCATTCATTGTGATTTTTTAAAAATTATTATTATATGTGCATATTAATTGTACAAAATAATGGGATTCATTGTGACGATTTCAGACATGATTATAGTGTACTTTCATCATGACCTTAGAGGCTCCAAAGGTTCCTAAGGATTGTAGCCAAAACAAATACAATAGATTGTATATTTCTGACAGAGATCTGCATATAGACTGAAATATCAGGATTTTATTTGTTTCCTGCAAAATGATATGAACTTACATATGTTCAAAATCATGTAATAGCAAAATTGGTTAAATCAAAATTCTATAGCATAATTAAGCTAGTTTTTGCTATGGAAGATAAATAGGAAGATACCTCTCAAGGAAGAATTTTAAAAACACTTCGGAAACTAATGAATATATGTAAATATTTTTTGATGTCTGGATCCCTTGGGAAACTTGGAAAATTTAAATAAACCAAGATTTTTAAAAGGTTAAAAAAAAAAACACTTCGGAAGTATTAGACAAATTAACCAGGTCACACCACAAACAGTTTTATTAATCTTCTTAAGGTTTTCAAAGATCCAGTTGAATTTTGGATATAAATTAGTGGTACCAGTAGTGATAAGGAACCAATTAATGTAGTGAATAAAAAGTACAGTCCTAAGGAAAACTAACATTTTTATACATAAGTGTCTCTGTGTGTGTATACACACATACACGTATTTATATATATACATACATATTTATCTTACTATTCCTTATGAGATTAATTATGACAAAAAATAATAGCAGCAACATAGGTACTATTGCCGTTTTATAAATGAGATAGCAAAATTGCAGAAAGCTCCAATACCCTTCCTAGGAGTTGATAGCTAATAAACGACAGGGAGACATACACCCTGGATGACCCCAGGAATAAGCTTTCCCCATTAAACACACCTTGAAAAGTGTCTGCTCTTAGGCCTACTTACTTCAGTGTGAATCCACAGCCACTCAAGGATTCATAATACTAGGTTTTAGTTCTTTTTCTCTATTCAAATCTGAAGGTGGATTTTTGTTAGTATAAAATTCACTGTTTCTGCACTACTGATGAATTACTGTGGTCATGTGATCTGGAATATTCTGATCAGCCAAAGGCATACCACAAGACATTAGTGGCCAATTTGCATTTGTGTATTTGGAGCTCCAATGACATGTGAAGGTCAGATGATGTTACAGAATACTGGAACTTTCAAAGAAAGTCTGAAAAAGGTAAAAAGAGGTGGGAATAGTGAATTACCTTCTAGCTCATGGCAATACAGCATGCCAAACTCGAAAAGCCCCTAACTCAGCAGATATCTCACCCATCATTAGGAACACACCTATCACCCAGCTCCCATATTTAAATGGTTAAACAAACAAGAATTAAAGGTTAGTACATAATGAAATGTTTCATTCACAGTTTTTTTAAGGTTTTTTGGTATTATGTATAAAGTGGTGGCCTACAAAATAATGGATTGATGGTAAAAAAGGAAGAACAATGGTAATCTTGCTTTTGAAAGAAATCAAACAAATCAAATAAAACAGACAAACGAAATGTAAAGTAATCAAAAATATCTTTCAAACTATTAAGATAAATAGTGGCAATCTAAAATTAAAAAGCAATTTTTGAGTTATATTGATTTTGTAGTTTTGTCAGTGTTTACTTTTAAAATTTGTTTTAGTTTGATATGTTTCCATCTAGTTTATATTGAACATAGTCAGATGAGATTAATAACATTATTTAATAAACATTAAGTTTTTATAAGAATTTTTCCTTTTGAAAAAAATCCAATATTTCAAGTTTGAAGGCTGGCCTCCTTTTAGCAAAATACATTGTCATCTCATGATAATGTTAACTAAAATGGCACTATAACTAATTAAACACACAGAAAGTTCACAGTCCACAAAGTCAAAAAAGTTAAAAGAAACTAGTGAATGCCAACTCCATAGCCACAAGGCTACCACCCTAAGAAAACTAAAAATACAATACAACTTAGTGCTATCCTTTATTTTATAGGCCCCAGAGGGAATATCTTAAAAGTCTGTGCATTTCTTGTATTTTGTTTTTTTGTTTTTTGTTTTTTTTTTTTAAGAGAGAGTGAGGGGGGGGGGGACAGAGAGAGAGAGAGAATTTTAACATTTATTTATTTTTTCTTAGTTCTCCGCGGACACAACATCTTCGTTTGTATGTGGTGTTGAGGATGGAACCCGGGCCTCATGCACGCTAGGCGAGCACACTACCGCTTGAGCCACATCCCCAGCCCATTTCTTGTATTTTGGTACAATGTTTTTTTCTGCACACGTGTTTGATTCCACTACAAAAATTACTGTGCTTCTCTGCAAACCTGGATATCAATGATAAAAATTCAAAAATCAGGCCAATCTGTAGAGAAAAAGAATAGGTTTCTCAAGACTTACCTTAAAAAATTCTTATGATAAGCATCTCCTTCTTGAAGAATTATTACTAATACTACTGAAGAGAGAAGTACAAGATAAAGAGGCAATGACTGACTGAAGAGTGGGAACTGTGCCCACCACTCATCATGTTCTAATTCCACAACCTCTGGCTCCAGTTTCTTGGATACTCCTCCACTACTAAATCTTAAATCTTCAAGAGTCACTGGAGAATAAGTCTACTTATCCTGGCCAACTAGAAACAAAACGGGGGAGAGAGGGTCAGATCTAGGGTATGATGAACAGTTGTATAACCGGTCTATCACCAATCAAATACTTGCATCCAATCCTATCCTACTATTTCTTTTTCTCTTTTTTTAAAACAACCTGGGAGTGGCACTTTATTAGTGGTCTTTAATGCTATCCATCTCAGTGAAGTGCTTAGAATCTCCTCTGACCATACATAAGCCCAAAAGAAAAGTGAGAAATCTGAAATAACTATCATGCTCAGTATTTAAATATACATATAAAAATTCTAAAAAGCACTGGGATTTCCCATAGCTGACAATACTTGTACTTTGTACTTGTAATTGTACTTTGTCCTTATCTGCAGAAATAATTTGTAAGCCTTAAATTGCAGACCATTCTGAGAAATGGGATGCATTTATTCAGTCCCACCCAATCCTGCCCAGAATGTAAACCATCCCTTTACCCAGCATATGGATGCTCTATAAATACCCAACACTTAGTCACTTGACTTTCTTTTTTTTTTAATTTTTTATTTTTTTTATTGGTTGTTCACAACATTACAGTCACTTGACTTTCTCAGTTATCAAATAAACTATGGGAGCACAAAATGCTTGTGTTAAAGTAGCCCTTATTTCATTTAATAATGGCCCCAAAACATAAGAGTAGTGATGCTGACTCTTCAAATACACAAACATATCTGTTTCCAATCAAACTGCTTCCCTTAATGAAAAAGTAAAAGTTATCAACCTAATAAGGAAAGAAAAAAAGTCATGCATGGGTATAGTACAATAAGACATACTGAGAGCTAAGATCATTCTCATAACTTTTATTGTATATTGTCAAATTTTTTTCTATGCAATAATTATTCTTGTTAATCTCTTGTAGTGCCTAATTTATAAGTCAAACTGCATCATAGGTATATATGTGCATTATATATAACTCTGATACAACACATGTAGGGATTCAGTATTATCCAGTTTCAGTCATCCATTGAGAGTCTTAGAAAGCATCCCTGGCAGATAAGTAGGGAAACTGCATTAATAGAAAAGTTTGCAAAATAATTCAACAAAAAGTATCCCTTGCTTTTAAGAACATGTCATGTTCTAAAGATAGACATGACATCTCTCTCTTCTAATTTTATGTTTTTACTATTGTTGAAGTATATTTATGTTGTGTTTGAGGATGTGAAAAAGGGGAAGAAAGGGTAACAAAACTGAAAATTTGGAGCAAGAAAATCAAGATAGTGTTCAGTTGTCTGGGGGTCCAGAAGTTTAACCAAAATTTAACCATTAGATAGTACATCAGAAGCCAAGTTTTAACAAACCCAAGAACAAAAATATAACCAATTCTAGTCTATTCCCACATTAAAAGCAACCCAAATTTTATCCCATACTATTTTATTTTGTTCTGACACTCTTTGATTAAACTGTACTACAGTAATAACACTTTGTCAATAACCACCGTCCTCAAACACAACAACATCAACAACTGGATTATAGTGACAAGTGCCAATCACTAGGCCAAGGCATTATGTCTTTTTAAATAAAAGCTTTATTTATATAAAACTAATTCATGTTTCAATTCAAGCATTGCATTAATCTAGAAATCCCCCATGCTAAATTTACCCAAAGTAAGGGTGGTAGCCAGGCCTGGTGGTGTATGCCCATAATCACAAATTCAAAGCCAGCCTCAGAAACTTAGCAAGGCCCTAAGCAACTCAGCAAGAACCTGTCTCAAAATAAAAGATAAAAAGGGCTGGGGGAGGGCTCGTCTAGCACAGGCGGGTGGGTCCCAGGTTCAATCCTCAGCATCACATAAAAATAAAGGCATTGTGTTGTGTTCATCTACACCTAAAAAATAAATATTAAAAAAAAAAGGACTGGGGTTGTGGCTCAATAGTTGAAAGCCCCTGGGTTAAATCCCTGATGCCATAAATAAATAAATAAATAAATAAATAAATAAATAAATAAGGGTAGGGATGTCTTCCAAGCCTGTACCCATTTCTACTAAGAAGCATACAAATAAGAAGAAGAAATGGTCTTTGGTTGGACTCAACACTATAGGGAGACCAGTGATTTAAAGTTTTGGCACATTCCAGTCACTCACTATGTCAATCTGTTAGTAATGAGAATGAGATAAGGAGCAAATAGTCTAGCAAAGAGGTCAGCAGCAGCACTTAATGACCCAGATATGCTATTATAATGGTTCAAGTTACTTTCTTATAGTGAGAAAGCAAGGGGTTGAAAATGCCTTAAGTTAAAGTTAAGACTCCCAAATAATTCAATTTCATTAGAAAATGAAGAGGGAAAATCTCTTATAGGTTAATAATTCCATTATATTGTTAAGATTTCAACTATTTGATCAGTTAAAAGTCAAGGTAAGGGGTAAGGGTGTGGCTTAGTGGTAGAGCAATTGCCTAGCTAGCATCAGTGATGCTATGAATTCAACTGTCAGCACCAAAAAAAAAAGAAGAAAATGTGTAAAAGCCAAGTTAACCAACAGACATAAATATAATATTATTTTTAAGCCTTTGAATTATAACCTAAGAAACAGCCTATAAATTAAAGCACATTACTTGCTATAGATAAAACTACGTTAAGTTTGGTTTATACTTGGCAATGAGGTAGGTGAACAAATATTCATTCTTGTTCAGTTTTTCTCTTTTCAAATTGGAGGAGGGGGGGGAAGCCCTTACAGACATGCCTCATCAATCACTAACAGGGTCTGGTCCTGATATTATATGAGCTCTGTCAACCTTAATCAAATTGCTTGCCAGATCGTAGATAAGTAATGACTTGCTTAGGTTAAGCCAGGCCAGAGTTTTCCTTCTGTAGTATACACATCTCTGGAGTGAAAATAAACAGCCTCACACCTCTCACAGGGAGCTGCACTCTGCTGAGATTACAATTCAGTTCCCTCCAACCAGGGAGGAGGGGCAAACTCTGGCTCTAAGAAGAGCTGCTTTTCCTTCTTTCTGGATCTGATCATCAAAATCATTTTTAAACTCTTCCATAAAACAGTTAATAATCGTTTTATCTATACCAAAATAATACAAAGAACTATGGTTAAATGCTTTAGCATTAACACATGTCTTAACATCACAGTGCTAGAAAACAAAACAGAAATCACTACCAATTGGCAAAAGCAATACTGAGTCACTTAAAAAATGCAAAACTTGAATTCATCCTAATATATTCAAGAAATGAAAAACCAAATTTTGACTCAATATTTTCAGTAACATTTTGGATACAGGAGTACCCTAAAGCCACTGTTAAAATCAGTTAAATAACTTTAGATCTTATATTCATTTCACAGTCCAAAACAAACATAAGTTTTATTTCTAAAATGTCCCCTTTACTAATTCCTTTCTTTAATATAATTGGAAAGGGTTTTCAAATTTCATCTTCAGCTGGGATATAATGTTAAACAATTTTCTAAGCATGTGAGTATTCTGACTATTCTAAAGAAAGGGTTATAGAAAGCAAGAAACCCAGTAGCTAGCGGAAAATATGAAGTGACTTCTTTAGAGGAGAGTATAAAAATACAAGATACTCAGGAATCAGTTTATCTTAGGCAAAATGCACTTCAATATTTCCCATTAGGTCAGTAGAATCTAAAATGTAGAGTTTGCAGTTTAGAATTACCATAGGAAAAAATTCTTAGAATTTAACAATTTTCACCTATTACTAAGCACTATAAATTGTGCAACTATAACCTAAAATAAGCTTTAAAAGACTAAAGTTGAAACTAATACCCTTTTCTAACTATTCAAGAGAGATTTTAAAGGACACCCGACTTTGAACTAGTTTAAAACTTACTTTTGATACCAATGCTCATTTATTCATGTTTTCTATTTTCACAAAAATTTTACTGTCTCAAATACTTCTTGCAAGAAGAAAGGGAAAAAAAGCTGCAAAATACTCTTAAAAGTACAAAGGACTCAAAAAAAGTTAAAAAAAAGTGATCATCATCAGAAACACAAGGAAAAGGAAAATTCTGTGTCAGAATTAAAAGAACCACAGGGTTTGTAATTGCTAAACAGAGGGACTGAGGATAGGGTGTCCTTCCACCTCTCCTACCCTGCCCCTGCCTGCAGTGCTCAGAGAAAGTCGGGACTTTTCTTTCCCAGTCCCCTGGAGGCACCATTATTATAAGTCTGCAGGGCACCCAACACACAAGGGCCTTGCTCTGCAAAAGCCATACTTCACTCCTTTGTCACCAAATTATTTACTGTTAAACTCCCAGAGTACACATGCAATATACATTCATTCTAGGTGACTCAGACACAAAAGACACTAGTATTTCTCAGTGAATTAGAAGGAACCTTACAAGCAAATGGGGACTCTGTTTACCACTTATCATCAAAGGATCTTTCTCCCCAGAAAACTCAAATTTCAAAATGAAGAGAAAAAAATTCGTATTTGTAAAAGTGAAACAGTCAAAATTCTGTTTCTCATTCTGGGTTGTTGAAGGACTATAATGTTTGATATGCAGTACCTAGTGATTTGATTCTGTGGCCAACTGACATTTATAATCCCAGTTAATTAAATATCTTGTGTGTATGCAAAGCTAGCTAAGACACATGAATCTGACCAAGTGCTATAGTTTCTGCTTTAAAAGGCTAACTACTTCCTTATCGTTTCCCTAATAATCTACTTACCTGGAAAGAGAAGTCTCTAAGAAGTAACACATTGACTGGTTGTTTCTTTAAAACAATTTTTACTATCATTTCAAGGGAGTGACATAATATGTATTATCCTGAACTTCCCAGAGTTCACATTCAGAAACCCACTTTGGGAATTAACTACAAAATTCCTATTAACATTAGTAATAGGCACAAAGTCAAATCCCTGAGCTAAAATTTATCTTATGCCGCAAAACACTGATATCAAATCTCTGCACAAGCTGTACAGTATGATTAAAATCCCCAGTGCGGGCTGCTGTCATAGTAACTAATGTGAAATTATTCTAAGACCTAACCACTATGACAATAGTTCTTTTAAAATGCATCCTTAAACACAAAAGAAGTAACAAATCATGACAATTGTGTTTGCTAGCCTAATAGGAGACCATAGTTAACAACCAGTCTTACAATGACTCAAAATTGGCCTTAGTTAGCCAGGGGATTTAAAAAAAAAAAAAAAAAAACTAGTTCAAATGTAAGATGAAAATTATATTAAAGACTAATATAGGTCTACAGTCAAAATATGACTATTGCAATTTCTTTTAAGAGAGAAATCCATCTAAACTACAAAATAATTTAAAACATGGTGACTAGAGCTTAAAATTGGGACTTGGGGGAGAAATCTGATCAGTTTATTTTTGTTGTAAACTCAAAAAGGACTTGGCTTTTAAAAAAGGAGGAGGCCTAATTTTCAATAAATAGAAATCAAATTATATTGATTTAGAGATCAAAACAATTTTAATCAGATTACAATATGATTTGAAAATATGTTAAGTAGAGGTATTCAGAATTGGGTTTTAAAAATACCTGAACCCAGGCTGGGGTTGTGGCTCAAGTGGCAGAGTGCTCGCCCAGGCACTGGATTCGATCCTCAGCACCACATAAAATAAAAACATTGTATCCACCTAAAACTAAAAAATAAATATTTTAAAAAAATACTTGAACCCATCCAAACCTACTCAGCAGAACCAAAGTATAATTCTACTGAAGGCAGAACACAATTCACCATTTCATTCTGGATAAGCATCCAAGATTTAATGAAGAAACAATAAAATAACAACCTTTAAAATAGTGTTCACATGCCAATAATCCCAACAACTCAGGAGGCTTAGTCAGGGGAATAGCAAATTCGAAGCCAGCCTCAGCAACTTCGCAAGACCTTGTCTCAAAAAAAAAGGGGGGCGGGGAGGAGCAAGGGGTGGTGCTGGGTAGGAGATGTGGCTTAGTGGTTAAGCACCTCTGGGTTAAAAAAAAAAAAAGGTGATCACACATTAGGATGCACCTTGAGGCAAAGCACACAGGAACAACACCAAAGGAGGATTTCAATGTAATTCAACTAAGGAGTTTCATATTCTATTAAGAACTATGAAAATATCTTTTCAAGATTTACTTACCCAAAGATCTAATGGACATCAATTTGAAATCCTGGTTTTGTCACCAAACTGTGACGACTTCTAAAAATCACATAACCACATTCAGATCTTCACCTTCACATAATCATTTTATAAGCCAAATGTTTTCAGTATGTTGTAAGCTATGTAATACCAAGCCAAGTAATAAGGCTTACTCTGGCTTTATAAGGGAGGAGTCTCATTCTCATCCTTCGGCTCTCAAAGTCAGCATGATGAGAAGAAGTCTGAATTACTGAAATGGAAGTGAGTAATACGCAGTAAGTCCATTTAGACTAAAACGAAGTTCACTCCCTAATTCTTTCTGCCTGTTACTCACTCTGTTGTTATTTAGTTATACACACGCCCTGAGGCCAACACCAAGGAAAGAAGCCAAAATAAATGGGCATGAAAAATGTCTTATCCTCAGCTTCTGACGCTATTTTTCTTTTTATTGGAATATAAAAGGTTGCCAAGTTCTTATGTCACTACCATAATTTCATAGCCTGATAAAAGTAGTATTTTATCCATTAAGCATTTGTTCCCTTTGCCACTTTTACCTCCAAATATGCAATATGTACAACTATTCACTGCACAGATACCAAATTATAATAAAATAGAAAATACTAACTACTTTTTTTTCTGATCAGTAATCATCCGAAATCTCCCTGGCAAAAGACAGAAGTAGCTGTACTTTTTAGTACTACATACACCCAGGAAGATTCCTGTAAGAGAGTATTTAAAATGCAAACAGATAAAACATGACAATCCGTTCTCTAGGCAACAAACAATATTGCACAGAACAAAAATACACATTATAAGTACACTAAATCATCAACATATTCAACATGTTTGGCAAGCATTCCAGTAATAAGTGAAAATTGATGTCCTAGTATATTCACATTTAACTATTTATTGTTGCTTTCTATAGAGTTCTTTAACTTCATTATCTCAAGCTGTTGTATCACTCCCAAACTTGACACTGAGAGTCACTGGTTTCATTGAATTTTTAAGAGCAAAATTGGGTGTTGAAATCAATTATGGATCTAGAGATGACAGCTTAGCATCTTGCTATTCTGTGGGCTCCACCCAGCTAGCTCATCAATACCATTTGGAAATTTGGCAAAAAGAGGAAATCTGGGCTCCATCCCAGACCTACCAAATCAAAATTTGCACTTTAACATTCCCCCAAGAAATTCAAATACACACCAATGCCACTCAGGATAGTAGAGTATTAGGCCATTGGTAGGCAAAGTGCAAGGAAAGGGTGAGTGGGGTGATCATGAGGGACAAACACATTGTTCTGGAAGAATAAGAGTTTGATGAACATGTACACAATTATGGCATCATATCACTGCCATGAGAGTCATGTTCCCAGCCTGCAAGAGATAAACACCAAAGCATGGTACAGCCAAGGAAAGCAAAGTAGCTGGGGATAGCAGAAGCACCAGGTAGATAACTATCCCTGTACACCTTAAAGGTCTGGCCTTTAAGAAGTGAGCAATTCAGAGACTTCGAAGAACTTTTAAGGAGAGCACACACATGGTCAGATTTGTTTGCAGAAGACAATTACCTAGCAAATTGTAGAAAGATGGATAATTTGGTGGAGGGAGAACCAAGAGTGAAGACCAGGGAGATTAGTTAGTAGCAGTGTAAGCAAGGGCCACAATGGCATTTTTTTGCATCTCACATTCTGAATCTTCTCTTGTCCGTCTACCAATTTTTGAAAAGGAGAGTGAAGAGATACAGTAATGGAAACAGAGAAAAGATAATAAAGACCTGCTTATAAATTATAGGGAGGGCAGGGAGGGTAGGGAGGGTATTTCTGTGCATACATAAATATAAAACAATAAATGTCCTGCTTTATAAAATAGAAAAGAAATTTTTATGATTCATGATTCTATTGACCTTCAACATTCTAAATGCCTATTATTAACATAAAATACTCTATTTATAGATCTATTTATAGATATGTACACAGATTAAATATACATGGATCCCCAAAAGATCATGAGTAGTTTGGCTGCTTGGGTAAATCACTGATGTTCACCTTCGTCTCCCATATAAGTTACTTCTCTCTCTTGAAATTAAAGTTTAGAAAAATTGGAATGAAGAAGAGACAAGAAGGACTTTAGGTAAATTTTACATCTGTCACAGGGACAAATTTTACGTCTGAATAAATAACTGGGACAAATAACTGGACACATCTGGGCAAGTTCTCAGAGGTATACCTAATCAAAAAGGCAGCAAATACTACACTTGTAAAATGTTATCATTTCCCATATTGATATACTTAGTATATTAGAAAAGTCCCTATTTTCTCTTTAGGAAACAAAGACAGACTATCTGACATTTAAGTGTTAGTAACAAACCAAGGATTAAACTTAAAGTAAAAAGAATCAGCAAGAAGAGGCAGTCTTCAACTTTAAACTGGGATTGATTTGGAAAAATGTATTTATCAATGGATGTTTGGAACTTGAACACATTTTTCCCTCCACATAGGTGGTGGGAATCTACTCTAGCCACACCATAAGAGCCTATTTCATGGAACCTTAGTACTTTTATAAAGTCCCTGAAAGATCATTTGGTCCAGGGGCTGGGTCTGTGGCTCAGTTGATCCTCAGCACCACATAAAATAAAATAAAGATATTGTGTCCACCTAAAACTAAAAAAAAAAAAAAAAAAAAAAAAAAAAAAAAGATTATTTGTTTCAGTCTCTCACCTACAAAAGAGATTCTTTGCATGCCACCTCTCCCAAATACCACTAGAACACGTCCAAGAAAAAAGAGCTTGTGCCCTCCCTTCAAAACACTATGTCCTCTCATGAGACAACTCTATTTGCTAAACAGTACTTCTTTCTTTTGCAGCATAACCTGCATCTATGAGTACCCCACAGAACAAAATATTCGAAATCACTGTTTCGGCTCTCTCCACCCTCAATGACCTTCTGGCTATTGGTGATCTGATTCAAGGAGAAAAGGACACATGCGTCCCTCTGAGTCCAAGGAAACCCATCCCTGCACCTGGCTGGGTGTGAAGAAAAAAAAATTCTGAATCATCCATATCATTTTGTATTCTTGTCTCACTGCTTGCTAAATACTAAATAAATTTTATTTAGTATTTGAGGGAATTCCAACAGCACAAACAAATTCTACATGTGCGAGACATAGTGTGACAGCAACTGTTAATAAGGTTAGTAGCCAATTCTTCTCCCTGATATTAAGTGTGTGGTCCTATTCTTCAAAATCTTCCTGCAGTATAACATCCTAGCTCCATTTTCTTCCATTTTTGGCAAACTTTTTTTTTTAAGTATGTTGTTTTATTTTGAAATCAAAGAACATTTACACTAATGTTGGCCTGATAATTACTTTTGCCCAATTCTATGTATTGATTATGGCATTTCATACTCATCCTTTTCCCCTATTTTAAGGCTCCCTCTTTTCTCTCCTAAAAACAACAACAGCAAAATTGTCAGAGCAATTGATTTAAGGCAAACCTATTACCTTCATTCAGTGTTATGTATAAAAAAAAGAGGTCATTGTGATTTTTCTAAGATAGCCACTGGAATCTGATTTTCTAACTATTTGAGAAGAAATGGTATTTCCCCCCTCTCATAAAATTAACTACTATGAACTTCAAAACAAAAAAAAAGACCTCTACAACAACATAAAAAATATGAATCAGTACTATACAAAATAACACAGATAAATCTTGCAGACATAACGAGTTGTACAGGAGAGCAGGCTAAGAAGCACCCCCACTGCAGGAGTCCATTTTCATCTAACTCAAGACCATGCCAAACGAATCTATGAGGAGACCAGTCAGAATAACTGTTACTGCAAGGGGAGGGAAGGCTGAGGAAGGGGACCTGGGAGCCTCCTGATATGACAAATACTATCTTGATCAAATCAAAATCATTTTGATTTTGATCAAATCAAAATCACAGGTGTGTGTAAATGTAACAATTCATTTGGCTGTTCCCTCTGTGTGTATTAGCTATACACTTGTGTATACAACAATATTTTACCTCAAACAGGAAAAAAAAAAAATCAACTTGTTTCCAAGTGCTAAGTTTTAACTGGAAATTTAAGAAAACTGACATACTAAAACTCCAGCAGTTATTTGTGCTGCACTCTTATTAACTTCCAAGAATTCCTCATTATTTAGTACTTCAAAGAAATCACTTCTGGATCAAAGTAACACATGAATAGGCACAGGAGGAGTTAATAAAAACAACAGCAGCTAACATTTATAGAGGTTTTACTATCTGACAAACGCTTTACTTTCATTATCTCATTTAATCCCCACCACAGTGGTAACTAAGAGAGACTACTGATTTTATCCCCGTTTTACACTTTAAGATTCCAAGGCCAGGTCAAGATCATTGCCCAAGTTCACATAAATAAGAAGAGGTAAGCCACTCTGTAACAAAAATAGCTAAAAAAACAAGCTTTATGTCAACTTTTAAATTCTGTTTATTAGGTTAATACAAAAATAAAATCAACCACACAGTTCTAAGCAAGAAAACATGAACAGAATATGAATATGTAACCTAAAAAGTTCAATAATAGAATACATCACTAGCTCCCAAGAACTGAAGTTCCTACTCAGATTCCAACTGATACACAGCAGAAACAAATGTTCTATAGGGTAGTTTTTTTTAATCATCTCTGGCCATCAATATTTATCACTTAGCAAAGCAACTAAACTATGAACCAGGACAGGCACTTAGTGTTTACTCCAATTCATCCAAGACTCCTTTCAATTTGGCCCTACTAGTAGGAGGCATGCCCAGGATTAAGGTGGAAAAAAAATTAAACATATTCTCAAAAAAGCTTCTTTATTTTCTAAACACACTGTTTTGTGAGGAGAATTAGGCATAGGACTATATGCGAATAGCATGAAAAGAATTGTGCACTCCATACAACACGATTCCAGTCAGTAACAAAATATATCAAATTAACCATCAAACAGGCTACTGAACTCTGGATTAGTTGAAAACTATTAGCACTGGAATTCACATTCTCAGAAGAAGAAAATCAATTAACTATGCCACCCACAAATCAGAACTGGTACTCCCTTTAAAGTATACAAGACATAAACGGGACTAATACTCTGAAAAAATATTTGCTTCCAAAAATTATTTATGGAAGGGGAACAGGGGAAGGGAAAGGAAGACACATTAATATTTCTTGAAAATTTTGTTCCAAAGATTTTTTGTTTTGTTCCAAAGATTTTAAGAATGTTTTTGGTAGATATATTTTTACATACTGGGGGGAACAGGTTAGCAAGACTGCAGAGAAACGCTTCAAAAATACTAGAAATCCTACAGAATTCTTCAAAAGCAACAGAGATGCACTCTAATTTCAATTATCTAGCAACAATATAACAAAAACAATAAGATCATATCAAAACAAAAGTATAAACCAAAAGATGCCTATTCAAACAAGCACTTCATCTCTTCGAAAGTCTGACTTTGCTCTTGAAGAGTTATTACACAAGACATCAGAACAAACTATAACACAATTTTACATATTTATCAAAAGATCATTCAAAGAAAACTTACCAAGTCTACAACGTGTATATGCTTGTGCTGCAGAGGGAAAGTGCCTTCCTGTACTTACACTGGGGAGTCACTTCAGTGCTCAAAACATTACCACAGTCCTGCTTGGAATAAAGTTCCCAGTAGCAATATGCCTTGGGGTTGGGCTTTTCCCTTACAAGATAAGCTATTAAGTCATGCCTTGATTTCAGATCTGCTAACTTATGGAGCCTTCCAATGCAGCCTTCTCTCCGCCCCCCAATCCCACCCACCCACCCCCCCATCGCCACTCAGCTCTACTCCCTCTCTACACACACACATACACACATTCAAAAAAGGCACTGCAGGGCAGAAATTCCTCAGGTGCTCGCTAATGGAATTCCCAGGGTCTTGGAGCCGCTTCGGGGATCAAGAGATCTCATAGCCCCTGCTGGGGTAAGGAGCAGCGAGTCTGTTCCATTTAATCAAATACAGAATGAATTTTCAGCTCTATTCACTAGCTTGTCTCCAGGGCTCTCAAAAGGCACCAGGCAGCTAGAATCACACACATGTGGCTCTTTTAGGCAAGTATAATTAGTTTGATTTTAAAAAGCCACATTAATAATATCACCTCAGGACCATTATTCAGGGGACAGATGACAATGATACTGTATGTTTTAAGCCTGACAATGGAGGGAAGGAGCACAAACAATGAGAAAAAACTTGAGGGATTAAAAAAAAAGAAAGAAAGAAAAACCAACAAACCAGTTTTTCATTTCATTGTAATATAATATTTTTAAAGTGACATTAAGTATATTTCATATACCATCTCTTGATTTTAACAGGGAACAATCAGGTAAGCCTTCCTCACCCATCATACTCTTGAATCAGTGAACTTGAGCCAAATACACAACAAAAACTTATCACAGAGAATGTTTACATACAATAAAAAATCTTAAGTAAAAACTATAAAACATTTTCTAATTCAATCCAGTTCATAAGATTTCCTGAAAAAAGCACCAATCCATAAAACACTGTAAAGCAAGTCCTTCAAAGTAATTCATTTATCAAGCAGTCTCCAAATTCTATTTCTCACCTAATTAGTTTGTATTAAGAAGTAAGATCATTTGTCTAAAGAAAGCATACTTGGTAGACAATTCACCTACACTTCTAATGTGTTGTCTTATCCATACTTCTGCATAGTATCAATGCTATCATAGAGGGTTAGCTAACGTAATTATGCCTTCAAACAACAAATTTTCACATTCATTATTTTTTATTCTCTATTCCCTTCATGATTTTACTAAGATAGTTTAATTGCTGAAATCATTTCCCCAGCATTTTATTTAGAAGCAATCATCAAATTTCAGTCTTTATGTTCACAAAAAAAACATCTCTAGAGAAGAAAAATTTCATCTCAATTTACATTTTGACAAAACCATATATGAAGTAGTCTAGAAAGCCATGAAAATATCCAAGCAAAGCAGAAAAATAAGAGGAAAACATGAGCTACTTATTAAATTTTACCTGACCTCTTTAGAGCAAAGTCCTATAATAGAGTTTCTATTCCTACAAAACGCCAAAGTCCATATATACCTTCATGAGGGAGTTGGGGGCAGGCCTGTCCTAAAGTCAAACCACCTGCAAAGAAGGCAAAGTAGAAGACGTAATTTGAGGGTAACCCACACAAGCTAGATCATAATGCTCCAAGTCCTAAGGGTTCTTTCTACTTTCTGTTTGAGAGTCAAAGCTGTTTAAGTACTTTGCACAGAAGAGTAGGTTGATGAGAGCCGTAGCAATCAATCAAGGCATCCCAAGTGAGTTACTATACAAACAATAGCACACTACCTCTAGTAGTGATTTTCTTGGTTGACTAAACTATTCAAACAAAGACAGATTTCCCAAATACTATATCCGAGTTTTTCCATGAAAGTTAAACAATATACATTTGTGTATGTGTGTTTTATAGAAATATAAATGTTTCTGCTCCACACACTGCAGAACACTTATCCAGAGCATGTCTTTACAAAATGAAACAGGTTTTCTCCATCCTTCTCATATAACTTAAAGTATGTGGCAGTTTATTTCAACATGTGCATAACAGAGACTACAGTATTTGGTGCCTCTCTAGGTTCCTAAGAATTCTTTCTAATTGAGTACTAATTTAAAATTTTCAGAAATTTTCTGAAGGTTTTCTTTCATTTTATCCTAAAAGCTAAACTGCCCCCACCCACTTTCAGCTAAAAATAGACTACTAGAAGAAAAAGAGCTATAAAATGTAATAGAATGACTAGAATTACACTAAGGGAGGAAAAAAATATTATGTTTTCCAGTCCCCACTCCACCTTCTTCTTGCAGACACTGTCCATTAGGTATGCCAAATGTCAGTTGGGAATCTGAGAGTTATGGTATCAGTGAGGCATGGAATCAGAATTAACTAACTTGTCCTCTTTCATCTTTCCTGGCAATGGCCTGAGAATAAATCTCATATTGCCTTTTAGTTCAACCTCCTGTTTTTCAAGGTGTCTGATTTAGGACACAAAGGCTGACATTCTGTTAATGAGGCTCCCTAAACTCTAGATCCCAACTGAAGAGCAGCCAGCCCTTAAAGCACCTGCCACCCTCTGTCGTCCCCACCAGGGAAGGCAGGCGCATTCTGCGGCTCCTTTCGGACAGTCTTCCACCTGATTTGGTGGGGTTAGGGAGAACAATGAAGGGAAGGGCAAAAGAGTCTATCTATCCCCCTTGGTGATTTATTACTGGAATTCCTAGATGTGGAGAAAAAGCAACAAAGGTCTGGAAGCTGCAGACTGAAATAAATAGCGAGCTGTAATGTATTTAGCAAATGATAATGCAATCCACAGAATGCTTTACAGAGAAGAAGGAAAAATACACTCCCTGGGGCTGGGAAGTCACTGAGTCTGTGAAGGCAGAGAAAGATACATTGTGCAGGAAATTTCTCTTGCTTCTCCCTACACATAAATCACTGTCTCTCGCCGGCACTCTGCAGGGATGGAGAGAGACGATGGACCCGGCTCCCTTGGGAAAATGCGCTGGCGCCCCTCGCTAGCAGCTACACTGCATCCCACCTGCCCCAGCGGATCATCGTCAAAGACAGATTTCATCAAGTCACTGACACCTCACCCCGCCTCCTCCCACGATGTGGCTCGGACTGTCTGAGGACGGGGAACCTCGGAGCTCCCCGCTGGGCACCCATCAGCTGCCCTGTCCAACCCCATAAGCAGTCCAGAACCCCCACGCCCTCCAGGGCACGCTGGCCTGACTTTCCCCAAGACATCCCGCTCCCAAGCGGCGTGGCCCCCAAGCCCGGTCTCCCCAGTTCACCCCATTCTCCGACCCAGCCACGGGACCCCCGCCCCCGCACCTCTCGGCTGGGCTGGCTAAGCCCCCAGACCTCTTGCGCGGCAGCCGGCTCCGAAAGCCACCCCCAGGTCATCCCCCAGAGCGCTGGCGGCGTTGGCGGCTGCGATCCGAACAGGCCCCTCCATGCACCAGGCAGGGCAGCAGGAGGGCGCGGCACCTCACACGCCGGGGCGGGGGCACTGGGGCGGGCGCGCGGGCGCGGGGTCCCCAGTCTCCTCACACCGAGCCGCGCTAGCCGGGCTCCGGGACTCAGGGGAGGGGAGCTTGGAGGCGGAGTCACCACAGCGCGCCCCCGCTGCGCGCTCCTCCCCACCAGCGCGGACGCGCAAGCTGACGGGCGCTGGGCCGGCGAGGAGCACGCGAGGAGCGAGAGGAGGGAACACGGTTGCCGACCGAGGCGGGTAGCGGAGGCCACAGCTCCCCGCCGGCCCGCGCCCCGCCGCGGGGTGCGCGCGCAGCTTGCCAGATCAGCGGCGGGGGATGGGCCATACCAATACGCCGAGGGGGGATGGCGTCCTTTGCGTCCGTCCTTCTCCCCGTCACCTGTTTGCTTGCTGTACCAGAAAGCCACCTCAGGCGAGCATAAAAGAAGCTTTTCTTTGGTGTAGCACAGCTGAGGATGATCTGCCTCAAAAAGTCATCGAGATGTTTACAATGTCTACACTCACTTTCCCCTCACCTTTACGTTCCCGGGACAGGCGGCATTTCTGGGCAGTACACAAATGGTCTGCACGTTCCCCGGAGTTCCCGCCCAGGCCCCGCCCCTCGTCCTCCTACCTAAATTCTCGGTGGAGCTAGCCACCTAGTCCGTCCCTTTTCTAAGCTCTTAGCTGGAGGCTGTGTGTTTATGATTGTACCTTCCTACAGTGCTTAGTTGCTTCGCCTTTTCACCACTTTGGACATTTAGTTTCTTAGCTGCATCGGATTATCCAACTAATCTGCCCTGCCATCACATACGCGCTAGCAGGTAACAAATTTTCTTGAAGACACTGGTTACACCAGCAATGGCCTTTGGACCCACAGTCTTCCCGGTTCGTTCCTTGGACCTACCCCCAAATTGTTGAAGCTTTTGGAACTTTAGTTGCTCAAGTTGAAAAATGGAAAAAAAAAATTCTATTTAGAAGGTTGTTTCGAAACATAAATGTACTTTGTAATTAGCACCTGCCATTCGGTGGACATCCAAGAATAGTAATTTCTATATAATTATAATAGTTACTAGCAGCTGTTCACTTTCTTTTTTACCATCATTATTACTTACTATTAGTTTAACTACACAAGGAACCCTAATGACACCTGAAGTTCATAAATTCGCTTCAGGAGAAATAACTATTCTGTCTTGTCTTTCTGCTGCAGCTAGATTCAGGGTCTTCATGAAAGCCCTGGAAAGAAAATCCATGTAAGAGAAGAAAAAAGAATTGTAATTGTAGCTTGCTCCACTGCTCCTTTTTTTTTTTTAAACATATTCAGACAAAGAACCTGTATGTTATTAACTTAACAAGGTGTAACAAGTGATTTTTCACTCAGAAAATAAGACTTCCTATAAACATAGAAGGCTTAACTGAAATGAGAGTTTTGTGCACGTGGAAGTCTTGCTAGGTTTCTTGTGGTACTATATAAAAATTCTAGACATCCCCTATGACAGCAGCTCTACTAACAGAGACTTCCAGGTTTTTCTCTTGGGACTCAATTAACTTTGAGTACCTCCAGATCTCACAGTGCCATTCAAATATCATTATGCCTGCTGCTACTCATAACCAACCTGAGAAGAAATCTTTTTCATTAACACTGATTATTCTTCTTCTGCCTTATTTAGTAAGTGAAATATTTTCAGATATAAAATAGCTTTACATTAATGATTTATTCATTCATTTGTTCAACATTTAGTTTAAAAGTACCTACTGTATGCCACTGATAGGCACAGGCATATGTAGAGAAATAATGCACAGCCACAAACTTCAGAGAACCTGCAATCTAATTGTGACACAGACATATAAATGGATAAGTACATCTCCAGGGTTTTTTTTTTTTTGTCACCCATGACAAAAAAAAAAAAATGACTTCCCCAAAGATGTGATTTATGTACTAAGTCTAAAAGGATAGAAGAAATTAGCCAGATAAGGTGAAGGAATAGAAAAATTGGGCAGAGAAGGTAGTATTAATAAAGGAATGGAGGCAAGAAACAAGGTGACTCAAAAGAACTGCAAGCTCTTTTTTGTGACTAAAGTTTAAGGAGTCTGGCAGGGATTGTTAAGTGAAGGCATTGCAGAAAGCAGCTGAAACCAGGTGTTAGATGTCCATGGAGGTCATGCCAAGAAGATAGAACTTTATTCTTAGGCAATGGGGAGTCAATGCATCGTTTTAAGTAGAAGTGTTATTTAGTCAGGTTTGTATTTAGAAGTACAACTTGGCATCAATGATGAGGCTAGATTTGAGGAAGCCAAGCCAAAGGTAAAAGTATTTGAAAGATTCTTGCTATGGTTTGGATATGAGGTAGTAGGAGGATGAAAAAATAATCCAACTATGGTGTTTAGAGGTGGGATCTTTGGGAAATGATAAGAATTAGATAAGGTCATTAGACTGGAGCCCCCTCATCTCCAGTGGCTTTCTAAGAAGAGGGAGACAGACCAGAGAGACACATACACACCCTCATATTCCTGACTCTTACTATGCAATATCCTGTGCTGCCTTGGACTCTGCTAGCAAGAAGGCCACCAGCAGACAAGGCCCTTAGAATTTATACCTTAGAACTGTAAGTCAAAATAAATCACTTTTCTTTATAACTTACTCAGTCTGTTGTTTTACATTATTAGCAACAGAAAATGGACTTTTGAAGCAGTCCAGGCAGTCTAATTCAGTCAAGAAACCAAACTAGGGCATTAGCAATAAGGGCAGAGAGGAGGGGAAAATACCAGAAGTGAGATAAAATGTTGACAGGACTTGTAAACTAATGCATGTGGAAGATAAAGAAGAGAGAAAATCAAGGATGACAATAGCCTGCTAGCTGAGGTGAATGGTTGTCACACTCCCTACACCAGTCTTATCTGAGAATAGAGTAATTCCCAACGGAACATACATATTAAAAAAAAGAACATACATGTTTTATGGAAACAAAACTGTGTTCAATTCTAACCTTTTGAATTTGAGATGCCTGTGGAACATCTAAGCCCAGGATTCTACTAGGTAAGTAAGTCTAAGTTGGAGATATATATTTAAAAGCATCCAAATTATGTTAGTTGGCTTTATATCTCAATAATAAATACCTGAGAAAATCAATTTACAAAGATAAAAGGTTTACCTTGGCTCATAGTGTTGGAGGTTTCAGCCTTGATTGGTGGGCACCATTGTTTGGACCTGTGGTGAGGCAGCACCTCATGGTGGGAGCATGTAGTAGAGCAAAACTACCTTGTAGAATAGGAATGCTAATAATACCTCTCATAGGATTCACAGTACAGCCTACTTCATATGGCTGCTGGGAGATTAATTGAACTTATAGGTATAAAGCACTTAATACAGTGCTAGGCTAATAAAAGCCAAATATTATAATAATAACAATAATAATATATTCAAAGCTAGCTATAGTAATTTTATTGCTCGTGTAGTTCTTGCTAGGTGTCAAGTATGATTTTAAGTATTAGTCTCATGTTACAAATGAGAAAACTGAGGTATCAACATATGAAATGCCTTGACTAGAGTCACACAGCCACTCAGTGTCAGAGCTGGTATTCAAACCCAGGTAGTTTAGAATGAGAGGCTGGATTCTTGCTATGCATTAATGTCTCCCCACAAAAAGAACATTTTTATCATCAATCTAGATGGATTGATCAATTGTAAAGCTTTTTAGGTATAATGAACTAAATTAAGAGATACAAGGGAATACTTGTATTAAATGTATCTTATGGGCCCCCTCAGACTCTCATGACCCCTCCTGTCTCTGTGACACTCAGCTACTGCAGGGACCCACTCTGAGCTCTTCCCACAATTTCTAAACACTGCAAAGCTTGAGATCTAGCTTCCCCAAAATCTGCTGAGAAGGACAAATAATACAACCCATATATATAGGTGTGTTAAAATTTGAGAAGGACAACAGAAATTCCTTCTTCCTTCCTCCATGGACTGTTCCATGGCATGGTTTCCTTGCAGCTTATCTGAAAATATCCCTCATGGCCAAACAGGAGCACCTACTCAGGGGCCAGCTGTGTCTCTTATGACTGGTCAAAAAGTATTGGCCAGCATGGCAACACATCACCTTGCATTTGTTTCCCAAACCTTCCTGTCCTGTTTTCCTTTGCCCTCACATTTGCCTGTGATTGACATAAATCTTGCCTTAGTCTCTCTGTTAGAAAATTTTAGAACATAATAAGTTTAAATAAAGCTTTGGAAAGTTCAGTCCTTTGTATATGTATAAAATAAGTAACAGTATAAGGTTACAGGTGAAAAAAGTTAATAGACAAAAATCAGTAGCCTTTCTATACACTAACAATGAATTATCAAAAAGATAAATAAGAAAACCCCATTTACAATAGCATAAAAAATATTTTAGGGTAAGTGACCTCAGCTTCAGATCAAGAAGGTGAAAGATCTGTGCAGCAAAAACTCAGAAATTGATGAAGGACACTGAATAGGACACAAATAAATGGAAAGATATTCCATTCGTGGACTGGAAGAATTATTTGAACAATATTAATTATTCAAATGCCCATACAACCCAAAGCAATTTACAGATTTAATGCAATTCCTTGCAAAATTCCAGTGTCATTTTTCACAGAAATAGAAAAAAAATCATGTGGAAATAGAAAAGACTCAAATATTAAAAAAAAAAAAAAACTTGAGCAAGAAAAAAAGAAAGCTGGAGAAAGGCAACACACTCCCTGACTTCAACATATATTATATAGCTAATGTAACAGAAACAGCATGGTACTAGCATAAAAACAGACCACAGACCGATGAAACAGGATAGAAAACCTAGAAATAGACCCATGTATTTATGGTCAATTGATAATCAACAAAGATGCCAAGAACACATAATAGGAAAAGAAAAGTTTCTTAAATAAATAGTATTGGGAAGAAATTATGGTGGAATATGATGGACATTATTATCCAAAGTATAGGTATGAAGCACGAATTGGTGTGAATATACTTTGTATACAACCAGAGATATGAAAAATTGTGCTGTATATGTGTAATAAGAATTATAATGCATTCCACTGTCATATATAAATTTAAAAATTAATTTAAAAAATGAATAATATTGGGGAAACTGAATATCCACTTTCAGAAGAATGGGATACATTATTCCATATCCACATATACTAACATCACACTACACACAACATCCACTCAAAATGGATAAAAGACTAAAACTAAGACCCAAAAATGCAAAACTACTAGAAGAAAACAGGAGGAAGCTCCATGCATTTGGTCTGGACAACAATTTTTTGGACAGGACTCTAAAATCACAGGCGACAAAAGTAAAAGTAGACAAATGGAATGGAGTCAAACTAAAAAGCATCTGTACAGCAAAGGAAACAAGGGAGTGAAGAAATAATTCATGTATTGGGAGAAAGTATTTGCAAACCACATATCTGGGAAGAAGCTAATATCCCCAAACAACTCAATATCAAGTAAATAATCTGACCTTAAAATTAGAAATGTAGTCAAACACATTTCTCAAAAGAAGATACATGAATAGCCAACACATTTAAAAAATAAAACGTTTAATATCTCTAATCATCCAGAAAATGAAAATTAAAACCACAGCTTACACCTGTTAGAATGCCTATTATCAAGAAGACATTACAACACTATTGACAAGGATTTGAAGAAAAGGGAATGCTTGAACATGTTGGTGAGCATGTAAGTTAAATGTGCCATTACAGGAAACAGTATATAGGTTCCTCAAAAAAAGCAAAATTAGAATTACAGCTCTCTCTACTGCCTCTCCTTGGGCCAAGAGCTACCAAGTCAGCCAATCATGGACTGAACGTCTGAAACCAATTTCATGTTCTTTGAAAGGAATAAAGTTCAGAAACGAAAGGCAAGAGTGTGGTAGTGGATTAATGAAACTGTCTTCAAAAAATGTGCATTCTACATATTGATGAGACTATCCAAAAGGAAAACCTAGTGGGTTTCTTCTTTTTTATTGAGATCTCTCATATCTGAGGGAAATGAATGTGATGCTTGAGCTTTAGTTGTATGATTTTGCTGTTCAAGTTTTTAAAGTTTGCTGTATCACTGGCTCATAAATATTTGTATACACTTTTTGTGAATGCTCACTATGAATTTGGGGGAAAGAACGTGGGGATTTTTAAATTTAGAAATTGAAACTTTCTATGAAAAACTGCTTCAAATTAAAATCTCTGATTCACTTTGTAACAAAATAAAGCCTTACTAAAGCAATTTTAATCAAAATAAGTTATCTTGTTAAATCTACTTATGTTTTATTTCATACCAAAAAAAACTAATACTATGTTGCAAATATTATCTATTCAAAAATTTTAAGAAAAACAGTTTCTGTTTCCTTTGCCATTATGGTCAAATAAATACCATTCAATATGGATATTATTAAGGAAAAATAGAATTACCAAATCACCCAGCAATGCCACTTTTAGGTATATATACAAAGCAATTGAAATCACTATGTTGAACAAATACCTGCACTTCGTGTTTATTTCAGCATTATTCACAACAGTCAAGAGAAAAAAGCAACAAAAATGCCCAAATAAGAAAAATGTGGTAGGTATGTATGCACACTAAAATACAATACAACCTTAAAAAAAGGAAATCCTATCATTCACAACAACCTGGATGGAACTGGAGAACATTATACTGAGTGAAATAAACCAGACATAGAAAGACAAAGACTATATGATTTTGTTTAAATGTGCTATCTAAAAAAGTCCATCTCATAGAAATGGAGAATAGGAAGATGGTCACCAGAGGGTGGGGTTGGAGTAGGAGGGAAGAAAAGAAAAGGGAAAAGGGAAAGAAAAAGTGTGGACTAAAGGGTACAAGTTCCAGTAGACAGGAATAAATAAAAGTTGATGTCATAGAACTAGAGAGTGGAACAGTGATTACCAAAGACTGTGGAAGGGAGGGAGGAGAGGAGGCTGGGGAGAAAGTGGTCATTCAGTGAAAATTGGGAGGAATAAGTTCTGGTGCCCTATTACACAAGAGGGTAACTAATTAATAATAAGGTCTTGCATATTTCAGAAGAGTTTTTTAGTTGTTTTTTGTTAAAGAGGATTAAGTCCAGAGGTGCTTTAACATTGAACAACATCCCAGTCCCTTTTATTTATTTTTTTTTTTAATTTTGAGACAGGGTCTGTTTTAGTCAATTATTTTGTTGCTGTGACCAAAAGACCTGATGAGAAAATTTTTAGAAGAGGAAAAGTTTATTTGGGGACTCACAGTTTCAGGGGTCTCAGTCCATAGATGGCTAGTTCCATTCCTTAGGGTAAGAGGTGAGACTGAACATCATGGCAGAGGAGTGGTGGAGGAAAGCAATTGGACATCACTCCAGGAAGCAGACAGTCTCCATTCACCAGGTAAAAAATATATACCCCAAAGGCACCCCACCCACACACCTCCTCCAGTCACACTCTACCTGCCTATAGTCAACACCCAGTTAATCCCTATTTGCAGATTAAAACACTGATTTGGTTAAGACTCTCATAATCTAATCATTTCACCTCTAAACTTTTTTGCATGTCACACATAAGCTTTTGGGAAATATCTCATAACTAAACTATAACAAGAGCTCACTAAGTTGCTAAGGGTTTTATTAAGTTGCCCAGGCTGGCCTCAAACTTGTGATGCTCCTGCATCAGCCTCCCAAGTCACTGAGATTAAGGAGTACACTACCATACTTGGCTAGAAGAGAGGTTTTTGGATGTTTTCAACATAATGAATCAATAATTGCTACCTTGATTTGATTAATATTTTGAAACATCAATTTGTACTCTAGAAATATGTAAAATTGCAAAGTATGAATTAAAAAATAATGGATTTTTAACATTCTCAGATAAAAAATAAGTGGATGATATAATGTTAATTTGCTTGATTGAATCTTTCTACAATATATACATAGATCAAAATATCACATGAGCCTATAAACATACATAGTAATTATTTGTCAATTAAAATATATATATACTTTAAAATAGAACTATACCTACACAATAAAATACTATGCAGCTGAAAAAAAGAAGTTCTTGAAGAATGGCTGTTGGAGTATTCGTATTAAATGGAAAAATAAAGACAAAAAATAGAGGTGTAAATACAGGTCAATGTTATATACACTATATTCTACTTTTATGAGGTAGAAATCAAAAATATATATTTGTACTTGCTGACTGTTTGCATAAAGAGTTCTTAAAAGGAGGACTGGGTTTGTAGCTCAGTGGTAGAGTGCCTGCCTAGCACATTTGAGTCACTGGGTTTGATCCTCAGCATCACATAAAAATAAATAAATAAAGACATTGTGTCATCTAAACAAAAAATAGTTTTTTAAAGTCCTTAAAAGTATACAAAGAATGTCTTTTAAAATGACTATTTATGTATTTCATGAAGAAGAAATGGAAAATAAAAATAAAAATCAGCAGCGGGAACTACTTTAGAAGAATAGTCAATCAAAGGAAAATCCAATTCAACTTAAAAACTAGAAACAAATCAAAATGACAAGAAATAAAAATCATCTCTCAACAATAACATTGAATGTAAATGGACTAAACTCATCAATCAAAAGACAAAGGCTGGCAGATTGGATTGAAAAACAAGAACAACAATGTGCTGTCTTCAAGAGACTCACCTCATAGACAAATACATCCACAGACTAAAGGTGAGAAGTTGGGAAAAAAAACATCATTCACATGGATCTCATAAACAATCAGGGGTTTCTAGTCCCATAAAGTTCATTTCAAACCAAAGTTAATCAGAAGAGACAAAGAAGGAATTCATACTGTTTAAAGGAATCACACAACAAGAAGAAATAACAATTATAAATACTTATGCCCCAAACAATGAGCATCTACATACATCAAACAAACCCTTCTCAATACCAAAAATCAACACAATAATACTGGGTGACTTTAACATACCTCTCTCATGACTAGATAGATCTTCCAAACAAAAACTTAATAAAGAAGATATGAACTAAAAAATGCAATTAATAATTCAGACTTAAAAGTCATATGTAGAATATTTAATCCATCAATGACTGAATACATTTTCTCCTTAGCAGCCCATGGAATATTTTCTAAAACAGACCACATCTTAGGCCACAAAACAACTCTAAGCAAAATAGAAAAATATAGAGTTAATACCCTGAATTCTATCAGGTCATAATGGAATGAAATTAGAAATCAACAATAAGATAAAAAATAGAAAGGAGGAGACACTGTGAGGAAAAACCAATTGGAACACAGGGCTGTCCATGGACATCTGTAGGTCCTTTGATAGTGCTAACTGCTCTAACATCTGAAGACTAAATAATTCACTTCTGAATGATGAATGGATAACAGAAGAAATCAGGGATAAAATTTGAAAAATACTTAGAGGTAAATGAAAATAATTACACAACATATCAAAATCTCTGGGACACTAAGAGATGATTCTAAGAGGAAAGTTTATAACATTGAGCTCATGTATTAAAAGAACAGAAAGATACAAAATAAATAATCTAACATTACATTTCAAGGCCCTAGGAAAAAAAGAATAAATCTACACCAAAATCAATAAAAGATAGGCAATAATTTAAATCAAAGCAAAAATCAATGAAATTGAGATTTTAAAAAATTCAAAAAAATCAAAATAAAAAGTTGGTTCTTTGAAAGAAGAAACAAAATTGTTTTTTCAAGCTAACTCCCCAAAAAAACAGAAAAAAGTCCGATCATTAAACTCTGTGATGATATATCACCACAGATACTACTGAAATACAGAGTATTTTCAGAAACTATTTTGAAAACTTATACTCCAATAAGCTAGAAAGTCTTGAAGACATCAATGAATTCCTAGAGACATGACCTACCCAAATTGAACCAGAGAATATAGAAAATTTAAACAGACCAATCTCAAGTAAGGAAATTGAAGAAGCCATCAAAAGCCTACCAGCAAAGAAAAGCCCAGGATTAGAGGGATTCTCAGTCAAGTTCTACTAGACCTTTAAAAAAGAACTAATACCAATCAACCTCAAATTATTCCATTAAATAGAAAAGGAAGGAATTCTCCAAACACATTCTATGAAGCTAGTGTCACCCATCTTCTCAATTTGACAATTAATATTGTCAAACAAGACAAGAACACATCAAGGGGAAAAAACTGCAGACCAATATCCTTGATGAACATAGATGTAAAAATTCTCAATGAAGTATTGGCAAATCTCAGCAGGGAAGGCTGCATCCTGGAAAATGGCGGATGGGAAGGCGGGAGAGGAGAAGCCTGAAAAGCCACAGTGAGTTGGAGCCGCAGGAGTAATGGAGGGGAAAGTTCCAGTCACAGCGCTGAGAAGTGATCAGCTGAAGAAGAAGCTGCAGACCTCCCAACAAAGCCTACAAAGATCTCCAAGTCTGGATTTGCCATAGGTAGTCAGACAACAAAGAAAGCATCAGCCATTCCATCAAACTTGGATCAAGAAAGCCTAAAGAAACTGTTCCAACTCTTGCTCCAAAAATCCTTTCAGTAGCAGCAGCTTTTAATGAAGATGAAGATAGTGAACCAGAGGAAATGCCTCCAGAAGCAAAGATGAGAATGAAGAATATTGGAAGGGATACACCAACATCAGCTGGACCAAATTCTTTCAATAAAGGAAAGCATGGGTTTTCTGATAACCAGAAGCTATGGGAACGAAATATAAAATCTCATCTTGGAAATGTCCATGACCAAGACAATTAAATGATGTGTTCTGAAATTGGGGTGTGGGATGGGTGTAAAGTTAAAAAGAACAGTTTCCTTTTTTAAAAGAATGGTATAAGACTATCTTTGGAGCCCCTTTTTTTTCTTTTTTGTTTTTGTTTTGTTTTTTAAGATTGAGTGGTACATTAATAAATGAGAGTTTGAAATTAGAGATAATTTATGTCTTATATACAGATTTCAAGACATTTGCTAATTTTTTAGTTTCATGTGATTAGTTTCCAAAGGTAACAGATAATAAAGAAATCAGAAATGGTACCCTTTTTAAGAATTGCATGTTTTTTAGGCACAACTATTAGCACATTAAGAGGGAAACAAAAAGTTACTATCTTTTTAAAACTGCAAGCAGTTACTCTCCTAACTTAACTCACTCATTACTTAAACTATCTGGCTCCCAGGAACAGCCTTATAGAGAGAAGGGAGTATTGTACTGGACTATTAACTGATAATAAATTTAGATAAAATACAGCTTTTTTTCCTTGGGCATTTGTTTTGTTTCAAGTCATCATATACTAGGTATTGGCATTGCTATCAGTGGATACAAACGCTTAGCTCTTCAAAATGCTTTTATTTCTTTTTTAATTTTTATGTGACGTATCGAGTATTTCAAATAGCCCACACACCTTAATGGGTCTTGTCTACTTTCATTAGTCTTCAAAGAACAACCATTTGCTACCAAAGTAAATCAGTATTCTGAATGTGCTTCTCTTGGTTTTTGTTCATAACTAGTTCCTGTAAGCATTTCCACCAGAACTTGAGGCAAATCATAAGGAAGCTATTTCTTTTAAAGTACAAACCACCACCAAAATTTAAATGTATATAATACTTAAGCATTTGGCTGGTTTTTATTTTTTTAAATGTATAAACACACACAAAAATGAAAAATTTAACATTGTATGAAGACAACATGAGAAGATGCACTTTCTGTAACTTTGTCTAATCATTTAAGTTACTTGTTAAATCCGATTAAATTGAACTCACTGCAGGATTTATTAGTACAAGTCTATGGTTTATTTGAGATATAAATATATATATATCTATATATCTGACCAGTGTCTTCTCAAAAGCACATTTTAGGTATTAAAAATAGAAGGAAAGGGGCTGGGGATGTGGCTCAAGCGGTAGCGTACCCACCTGGTATGCGTGCGGCCCAGGATCAAGCCTCAGCACCACATACAAATGAAGATGTTATGTCTGCTGAAAACTAAAAAATAAATATTTTAAAAAATTCTCTCTCTCTCTCTCTCTCTCAAAAAAAAAAAAAGGGAAGAAAATGCATCTTCAATCACATTTTATGAATCTCCCACCACATATACTGTTAAGATTTGTGTATCATAGGGTGTTTGTTTTGTATTTTTGTATTGTATATGGACATAATTTTTTAATGTGACAATTAAACATCTCTAAAAGCATAGTCACAGATAATAAAAATATGGTAATATGATTTCCTTGAAAACTCCTACAATGTTAAATTTGGAGGCAGCTTCAAACTATTTTATTGGTGGTAATTAACTCACTAAGCTCTTTTAATTGGTAATAATTCCAGAGAAGCAACCTGTATATATTCCTAACTCTTGTTCACTTGCATTTAAGTTTAGAAAGAGCCCCAAGTAAAACAATGGAAATGTATATACAACCATTAGTTCTTAACATGATTTAATTATATCAAGAAACATGAATTTAACTTACTTTTATATAGGCAAACTACCCATTTTGTCCATTTTACTGTTTGTTAAAATAACATCCCTCTACTACATATTCTTTTCTTGACCCAAATGAAATTTTTTTTTTTTTATTGTTGGTCGTTCCAAATGAAATATTAACCTAAGGTCAAGATGAGGAGAGAGAAATGACTGAGATAAATGTCTTTACTAAAATACCAATAAATTTTGTCAAACTCAAAAAAAAAGGAAAGAAATATTAGCAAATCTCATACAAAAACACATTAAAAAGATAAGTTCACCATCATCAAGTGGGTTTCATTCCAGGGAGGCAAAGTTGATTCAACATATGGAAATCAAAAAATGTAATTCATCATATTAAAAAATAGACTTAAAGACAAGAATCACATGATTATTTCAATAGATGCAGAAAAAGCATTTGAAAAAAAAATTCTTTAATTAATTAATTCATTAATGTTGAAAATACTAGAAAAAACTAGGGATAAAAAAGAACATACCTCAACATTGTAAAAGCTACATATGACAAACCCAAGGCCAGCATCATTCTAAATGTAGAGAAATTGAAAGAATTCCCTCCAAAAACTTGAACAAGACAAGGATGCACCACTTCTATTCAACATAGTCCTTGAAACTCTAGTCAGAACAATGAGGCAACAGAAAGAAATTAAAAAGATACAAATAGGAAAAGAAGAGTTCAAACTATCTGTTTGCCAATGACATGATTCTATATTTAGAAGATCCAAAAGAAACTCTACAAGAAAACTTTTAGAATTCATAAACGAATTCAGCAGAGTAGAAGGATACGGAATTAACACCCAGAAGTCAATTGCATTCCTATACACCAGTAACAAATCACCTGAAAAAGAAATTAGGAAAACCATCCATTCACAATAGCCTCAAAAAAACAAAAACAAAAACAAGAAAACACCTTGGGACTCAATCTAAGAAAAAGGTAAAAAAAAAACAAAACAAAACAAAACAAAAAACCCTCTACAATGAAAACTACAGAACACTAAAGAAAGAGTTTGAAAAAGACCTTCCATGTTCTTGGATAGGCAGAATTAATATTGTCAAAATGGCCATACTACCAAAAGCACTGTTCAAATTCAAAGCAATTCCTATCAAAATTCCAATGATGTTCTTCATAGAAATAGAAAAAGCAGTCATGAAATTCATTTTGAATAATAAGAGGCCCAGAATAGACAAAGCAATCCTTAGCAAGAAAAGCAAAGCAGAAGGCATAACAATATCATATCTTAAATTATACTACACAGCTATAGTAACAAAAACAGTATTGGCCAGGCACAATGGTTCATGCCTGTAATCTCAGCAGCTCAGGAAGCTAAGGCAGGAGGATCAAGAGTTCAAAGCCAGCCTCAGCAAAAGTGAGGTGCTAATCAACTCAGTGAGACCCTGTCTCTAAATAAAATACAAAATACAGCTGGGGATGTGGCTCAGTGGTCAAGTACCCCACCCCCGGTACCCTACCACCAAGAAAAACAGTACAGTGTTGGCACCAAAACAGGCAAGAAGATTAATGGAACAAAATAGAAGACACAGACCAACCCTCATGAATACAGTGTCCTCATATTAGACAAAGTTGCCAAAATCATACATTGGAGAAAAGATAGCCTCTTCAACAAATAGTGCCAGGAAAAATGGAAATCCATATGTAATAGAATGAAATTTAACCTCTGTCTCTCACTCTACACAAAACTCAACTCAAAATGGATTAAAGACATAGAAATTAGACTAGAAACCCTGCATATACTAGTAGAAAATGCAGACCCAATACTTCAACTTCCTTAACAAGACTCCTAAAATACAAGAAGTAAAACCAGTAATCAATAAATGGGGTGAAATCAAACTAAAAAGCCTCTTTCTAGCAAAGGAAACAATCAAGAGCTTCAAGAGACTGGGAGAAAATCTTTGCCACCTGTACCAGGGATAGGTAATCGATTTTCAGGATATATAAAGACCTCAAAAAACTTAACACCAAAAACCAAATAATCCAATCAATAAATGAGCCAAGGAACTAAGCAGACATTTCTCAAAAGAAGAAATACAAATGGTCAACAAATATATGAGAGAGGCTGGAAGATGGCGGCGAAGGGAGTGCATCACCCCCGTGTACCACGTCACTGTGCGGGAGAATGACGAGTTAGAACGGCTAAAAGCTATCTTGTTAGGAATTTCCAGCAAAATTGGGGTGCTCCAAAACCTAGAGGAAGGATTTTCATCGCACGAGGATCAGCTACAGGGGCTCAAACTCGAGCAATTTGTCCGCATGGAGGGTCATGCTGCTTATTCAGCAAATCGCCCCGCGGCTAGAGTCTGCAGCTGGCACTGGGAAACGATGAGATAGCAATGCAAAGATACAGCGCTGCGGATTCTGTGGGCTCCTGCCAGCTATGCAATCACTGTACTCAGTGCTGAATTCTGGATTTGAGAACGGGGGGGGGGGGGGGGAGGAAGCAGTCCAATTCGGTTCTCCACACCAGTCAGACCACAGAGGAAGCCAGCAGCCACCATTTGGAGAGCTGATGTCACCATGCCTGTTTTCGACTGATCCCAGCTCATTCAGCTATAGAACAGGTAATTTCAGGCTGCCATTCGCCTGCATCTCGCAGACAAATTACTCAGGCTCAGTGCTAAAGAACCCGTGGAAACTGCTTCTCGGTCTGGATCCTGCTGAATACTGTGGAGGTAAATACCAACCGAGCCTTCATAGGCAGTGGCAACAGGATTGAGACGGGGCTTGTGAGGGCGGGTGAAGACTCACCCGTTGCTTTGGTCACCCGGCAAAGGGAATGAAATGCTGCCATTTGCATGGGATATCAACATGGCAGAGATCTGATGTCATCAGAAAGCGGCAGAGGAGATAACTTCATCGATACCAGCGGTGACAGAAACAGTTGGTCTCCTGGTAAAGAAAGTGAGTCACATACACCCGAATCTCTCTCACTTTGTCATCAAGCCAGAGGGGCAGAGCAGAGCTGCCGCCCGCGCCTGGAAAAGGCCCAGCGACCTGCCGGTGTGGTAGTCACGTCACCCCAATTGGAGTAGGGGCAGAGCAGAGCCGCCGCCCGCGCCTGGAACAGGCCTAGCGGCCCGCCAGCGTAATAAACACGTCACCCCAATTGGAGTAAGGGCAGAGCAGAGCCACTGCCCATGCCTGCAAGGTAGGCAGACCTGCGACCTACTGGCAGAACAGGCCCAGGGGTCCGCGGGCGTGGTAAACACGTCACACCAATTTGAGGAGGGGCAGAGCAGAGCTGCCACCCACGCCTGCAAGGTAGGCAGACCTGCGACCGACCAGCAGAACAGACCCAGCAGCCTGTCAGTGTGGTAGACAGATCACCCCAATTGGAGGAGGAGCACAGCCGCTGCCCGCCCCTGCAAGGGAGACTTTTCAACTATACAAGAGCAATATAAATATATAGGGGGAAAATTTCAAAAACACAACAGTTTCACCAAGCAGAAAGAAACGCCAGCAGTATGAAAAGACAAGGAAAGAAAGGACCACAAGCAATGCAGGTTAACTCAACTTTAGAAGAGGTAATAGCTGCAGCAGATGGAATGTCAGATAAAGAATTCAGGATATACATGCTTCAGATGATCTGGAATCTCAAGGAAGACATCAGACAGCAAAATCAGACAATGAAAGAAACTTCCACAATGAATTACATAAACAAATCCAAGAAGCAAAAGATCAACTATACAGGGAGATAGAGGTTATAAAAAACAAACAAACAGAAATCCTAGAAATGCAGGAAGCAATAAACTAACTTAAAAACTCAATTGAGAATACTACCAGCAGAGTAGAACACTTAGAAGATAGAACATCAGACAATGAAGACAAAGTCTTTCAACTTGAAAAGAACATAGACAGCTCAGCAAGACTGTGAAGAAACCATGAGCAGAACATCCAAGAAATATGGGATAACATAAAGAGACCAAACTTAAGAGTCATTGGGATACAGAAAGGTATAGAGGTCCAAACCAAAGGAATGAGCAATCTATTCAATGAAATAATACGAGAAAACTTCCCAGACTTGAAGAATGAGACAGAATCCCAAATCCTAGAAGCCTACAGGACACGGAATGTGCAAAATCATAAGAGATCCACACCTAGACACATTATAATGAAGATGCCCAACATACAGAATAAGGAGAGAATTTTAAAAGCTACAAGAGAAAGGAAGCAGATTACATTTAGGGGTAAACCAATCAGGATAACAGCTGATCTCTCAACACAGACTCTGAAAGCTAGAAGATCCTAGAATAACATATTTCAAACACTGAAAGAAAATGGGTTCCAACCAAGAATCGTGTATCCAGCGAAATTAAGCTTCAGGATGGAAGATGAAATTAAACCTTCCATGATAAACAAAAGTTAAAAGAATTTGCAGGTAGAAAACCATCTCTTCAAAACATCCTCGGCAAAACATTACAGGAAGAGGAAATGGAAAATAACAATGAAAACCAACAGTGGGAGGTAGGACAGTAAAGGGGGGGAAAATAATCAAAGAGGAAAACAAACCATGTTTAGTAACATAAATAAACAAATATGGCTGGAAGAACAACCCATATCTCAATAATAACCCTAAATGTTAATGGCTTAAACTCACCAATTAAGAGACACAGGCTAGTTGAATGGGTCACAAAACAAGACCCAACAATATGCTGCCTACAGGAGATGCATTTGATAGGAAAAGACATACATAGACTGAAGGTGAAAGGTTGGGATAAATCATATCACTCATATGGACTTCGGAAACAAGCAGGAGTGTCTATACTCATAACAAATAAAATAGATTTCAAGCCGAAGTTAATCAAAAGGGATAAAGAGGGACGCTACATACTGCTCAAGGGAACCATACACCAACAAGACATAACAATCATAAATATATATGCCCCAAACAACGGTGCTGCTATGTTCATCAAGCAAACTCTTCTCAAGTTCAAGAGTCTAATAGACCACCATACAATAATCATGGGAGACTTCAACACACCTCTCTCACACTGGACAGATCTTCCAAACAAAAGTTGAATAAAGAAACTATAGAACTCAATAACACAATTAATAACCTAGACTTAATTGACATATATAGAATATACCACCCAACATCAAGCAGTTACACTTTTTTCTCAGCAGCACATGGATCCTTCTCAAAAATAGAACATATATTATGTCACAGGGCAACTCTTAGACAATATAAAGGAGTAGAGATAATACCATGCATCTTATCTGATCATAATGGAATGAAACTGAAAATCAACGATAAAAGAAGGAAGGAAAAATCATGGATCACTTGGAGAATGAACAATAGGTTACTGAATGATCAATGGGTTATAGAAGACATCAAGGAGGAAATTAAAAAATTCTTAGAGATAAATGAAAACACAGACACTACAAATTGGAATCTATGGGACACATTGAAAGCAGTTCTAAGAGGAAAATTCATTGCTTAGAGTTCATTCCTTAAAAAAAGAAAAAACCAACAAATAAATGATCTCATACTTCATCTCAAAATCCTAGAAAAAGAAGAGCAAAACAACAGCAAAAGAAGTAGAAGGCAAGAAATAATTAAAATCAGAGCTGAAATTAATGAAATCGAAACAAAAGAAACAATTGAAAAAATTGACAAAACTAAAAGTTGGTTCTTTGAAAAAATAAATAAAATCAACAGACCCTTAGCCATGCTAACGAAGAGAAGAAGAGAGAAAACTCAAATTACTAGCATACGGAATGAAAAAGGCAATATCACAACAGACACTTCAGAAATACAGAAGATAATCAGAAATTATTTTGAAGCCTTATACTCCAATAAAATAGAAGATAGTGAAGGCATTGATAAATTTCTTAAGTCATATGATCTGCCCAGATTGAGTCAGGAGGATATAGACAACCTAAACAGACCAATATCAATTGAGGAAATAGAAGAAACCATCAAAAGACTACCAACTAAGAAAAGCCCAGGACCAGATGGGTATACAGCAGAGTTTTACAAAACCTTTAAAGAGGAACTAATACCAATACTTTTCAAGCTATTTCAGGAAATAGAAAAAGAGGGAGAACTTCCAAATTCATTCTACGAGGCCAACATCACCCTGATTCCTAAACCAGACAAAGACACTTCAAAGAAAGAAAACTACAGACCAATATCTCTAATGAACCTAGATGCAAAAATCCTCAATAAAATTCTGGCGAATTGGATTAAAAAACATATCAAGAAAATTGTGCACCATGATCAAGTAGGATTCATCCCTGGGATGCAAGGCTGGTTCAATATACGGAAATCAATAAATGTTATTCACCATATCGATAGACTTAAAAATAAGAACCATATGATCATCTTGATAGATGCGGAAAAAGCATTTGACAAAGTACAGCATCCCTTTATGTTCAAAACTCTAGAAAAACTAGGGATAACAGGAACTTACCTCAACAGTGTAAAAGCAATCTATGGTAAGCCTCAGGCTAGCATCATTCTGAATGGAGAAAAATTGAAGGCATTCCCTCTAAAATCTGGAACAAGACAGGGATGCCCTCTCTCACCACTTCTATTCAACATAGTTCTCGAAACACTGGCCAGAGCAACTAGACGAAAGAAATTAAAGACATTAAAAATAGGAAAAGAAGAACTTAAATTATCACTATTGGCAGATGACATGATTCTATACCTAGCAGACCCAAAAGGGTCTACAAAGAAACTATTAGAGCTAATAAATGAATTCAGCAAAGTGGCAGGATATAAAATCAACACGCATAAATCAAAGGCATTCCTGTATATCAGCGACAAATCCTCTGAAATGGAAATGAGGACAACCACTCCATTCACAATATCCTCAAAAAAATAAATAAATAAAATACCTGGGAATCAACCTAACAAAAGAGGTGAAAGACTTATACAATGAAAACTACAGAACCCTAAAGAGAGAAATAGAAGAAGATCTTAGAAGATGGAAAAATATACCCTGTTCATGGATAGGCAAAACATCATCAAAATGGCGATATTACCAAAAGTTCTCTATAGGTTTCATGCAATGCCAATCAAAATCCCAATGGCATTTCTTGTAGAAATAGAGAAAGCAACCATGAAATTCATATGGAAAAATAAAAGACCCAGAATAGCAAAAACAATGCTAAGCAGGAAGTGTGAATCAGGCGGTATAGCGATACCAGACTTCAAACTATACTACAGAGCAATAGTAACAAAAACAGCATGGTACTAGTACCAAAACAGGCAGGTGGACCAATGGTACAGAATAGAGGACACAGAAACCAATCCACAAAACTACAACTATCTTATATTTGATAAAGGGGCTAAAAGCATGCAATGGAGGAAGGATAGCATCTTCAACAAATGGTGCTGGGAAAACTGGAAATCCATATGCAACAAAATGAAACTGAATCCCTTTCTCTCGCCATGCACAAAAGTTAACTCAAAATGGATCAAGGAGCTTGATATCAAATCAGAGACACGGCATCTGATAGAAGAAAAAGTTGGCTACGATCTACATACTATGGGGTCGGGCTCCAAATTCCTCAATAGGACACCCATAGCACAAGAGTTCATAACTAGAATCAACAAATGGGACTTACTCAAACTAAAAAGATTTTTCTCAGCAAAAGAAACAATAAGAGAGGTAAATAGGGAGCCTACATCCTGGGAACAAATCTTTAATCCTCACACTTCAGATAGAGCCCTAATATCCAGAGTATACAAAGTACTCAAAAAATTAAACAGTAAGATAACAAATAACCCAATCAACAAATGGGCCAAGGACCTGAACAGACACTTCTCAGAGGAGGACATACAATCAATCAACAAGTATGTGAAAAAATGCTCACCATCACTAGCAGTCAGAGAAATGCAAATCAAAACCACCCTAAGATACCATCTCACTCCAGTAAGATTGGCAGCCATTATGAAGTCAAACAACAAGTGCTGGCGAGGATGTGGGGAAAAGGGTACACTTGTTCATTGTTGGTGGGACTGCAAATTGGTGCAGCCAATTTGGAAAGCAGTATGGAGATTTCTTGGAAAGCTGGTAACGGAACCACCATTTGACCCAGCTATTCCCCTTCTCGGTCAATTCCCTAAAGACCTAAAAAGAGCATGCTACAGGGACACTGCTACATTGGTGTTCATAGCAGCACAATTCACAATAGCAAGACTGTGGAACCAACCTAGATGCCCTTCAATAGATGAATGGATAAAAAAAATGTGGATTTTATACACAATGGAGTATTACTCTGCATTAAAAATGACAAAATCATATTATTTGGAGGGAAATGGATGGCATTAGAGCAGATTATGCTAAGTGAAGCTAGCCAATCCCTAAGAAACAAATGCCAAATGTCTTCTTTGATATAAGGAAAGTAACTAAGAATAGAGTAGGGACGAAGAGCATGAGAAGAAGATTAACATTAAACAGGGATGAGAGGTGAGAGGGAAAGGGAGAGAGAAGGGAAATTGCATGGAAATGGAAGGAGACCCTCAGGGTTATACAAAATTACATAAAAGAGGAAGTGAGGGGAAAGGGAAAAATAATACAAGGGGGAGAAATGAATTACAGTAGAGGGGGTAGAGAGAGAAGAGGGGAGGGGAGGGGAGGGGAGGGGGGATAGTAGAGGATAGGAAAGGCAGCAGAATACAACAGACACTAGAATGGCAATATGTAAATCAATGGAAGTGTAACTGATGTGATTCTGCAATCTGTATACGGGGTAAAAATGGGAGTTCATAACCCACTTGAATCAAAGTGTGAAATATGATATATCAAGTACTATGTAATGTTTTGAACAACCAACAATTAAAAAAACAAAAAACAAAAAAAGCCAAATATATGAAAAAATGTTCAACATCTCTAGCAATTAGAGAAATGCAAATTAAAACCATACTGAGATTTCACACCACTCCAGTAAGAATGGCAATTATTAAGAATACAAGGAACAATAAATGTTGGCAAGGATGGGAGGGAAAGGTATACTCATACATTGCTGGCAGGACTACAGATTGATGCAACCATTTTGGTTGACCATTCCTCAAAAAAACTGGAAATGGAACCACCATTTGACCCAGCTATTCCACTCCACTCCAGAGGATTTAAAATTAGGATACTACAGTAATGCAGCTACATCAATGTTTGTAGCAGCTCAATTCACAATGTCTAAGCTATGGAATCAATCTAGATGCCTTCAATAGATGAATGGATAAAGAAAATGTGGTATATATACACAATGAAGTATTACTCAGCCATTAAGAATGACTTTATGACATTTGCCAGTAAATGGGTGGATCTGGAGACTATCATGCTAAGTGAAATAAGCCAGTCCCCAAAAGCAAAGGTTGAAGGTTTTTGCTGATATGTGGAAGTTAACCCACAATAAGGGGGAGAGAAGAACAGAAATTCAGTAGACAAAGGGGAATGAGGGAAGGAAGGGGGATAAGAAAAGGAAAGACAGTGGAATGAATCAGACATAATTTTCTTATGAGCATACATGAATATACCACAGTGAATCCCACCATCATGTACATTCACAAGAATGGGGACCTAATTAGAATAGGATATATTCCATGCTTGCTTAATTATATCACATATAACTAAAAAGAACCAATAAAAAATAAAGAACTGAAAATAATAAGATATGCATAGAAATTTTTTTAAAATAAAATGATTATCTATGATAGAAGGTGGATGATAATAGGGTTGACAGGAACAGGGGGTAAGATTGCTACTTTTAGAATTTATAGTTTTGTATGAAATTTTGAGTTTTGAACCATGTAAATAGTTATTTATTTTTAAAATTAATATGAAAATAATATCTGTGTGTTAGCTTTCCATTGCTGGAATAAAATACTTGAGATAATCAACTTAAAAAGAGGAAAAGTTTATTCTGGTTCATATTTCCACAGGTTTTGGTACATGGTCGCTTGACCCTGTTGCTTTGGGCCTGCAGTGGTACCATATATCAGGGAGAAGAAGCCTGTTCACTTAAGGTGGCCAGGATTCCAATATTCCTTTCAAGGTCATATTCCCAGTGACCTGACTTCCTTCCACTAGGTCCACCTCCTACCACTTCCCAATAGTGCCAAGCTTTCAACACATGGGCGTATGGAGACATTCAAGATCCAAACTATGGCAACCTGCCTTTCAAGGCTTAAATGGAACAAAACAGGTTAAATTCCTAGCATGGTCAAGTCTTAGAAAATGGTGTTTTCAAAAATAACTTCCAAGTAAGTAGAAGAAGAAAAGCTTCAAGAAAGAGGACGTAGCCAAAGCTCAGAGGCAGGGAAAAACTCAGCAGTAGAGAAGTGAGGACCCTTCCCAAGTAAGCGTGGAAGGGACAACGGGAGCCAAGGAGTAAAGGCAAGATCACAAATGGAAGGCTTTGGACAAGAGCAGCCTTCTGATTCCAGCAAAGCATTCAGTGCAGAGGAGCAGTGGAGATGAAGTTAGTGGGATACTGGGGCTGCACAGAGAAACCGTTTGATTTGTAGAGAAGAACTTGGGACGTGGTTGGGGGTGCAGCCCATTTGTAGAGCCCTTGCCTAGCATGTGTGAGGCCCTGGGTTTGATTCCCATCACTGCCAAATAATAATCAAAATAGTTAACTTTTACATTTGTATTATACCATATGGTTTGTGGAATCTTTATTATAGATTCTATTATAGTAGAAACCTAAGTCTTACTGTCTGGAATGTGATGCCAACTCAAATTAATGTTATGAGACTTTAGAATATTCTTGGGCTGGAAGTGATCTGAAAGATGTGACAGATTGGCCAGGTGTTCCATTTAGCAACAGTGAGTGTGATCAGAGTTGATCACCACCAAACTGACTTAGTCTGCTGAAGGTTTTGGAAACAAAACACAATTTTACATGTTTTGCTCTTGGTCCTGGCTTTGGATTTTATTTTATCTTATTTATATAAGAAAAAGGCATTAGTCAATTTAAAGCTGAAAAAGGGAAGGAAACATAACCATAAGTCTATTAATTTATGATATTTCTTTTTACTCTCTGCTAAAACTATCAAAGTTCAAAACAACAGCTAAAACCCCACAATAAGTTGGACCAGAGGGCTAAATAATAACAGAAGTAATTTGTCTCCATTTGTATGATTTCCAAATTTATACAAGAGAGTTCCCATCAAATATGCAGGAAGTTCTGATTATTTATGATGTAACATGTTATTGACATATTGACACGTTATTAAATGACCTGACCCTCCCCCAAGTCTTCAAAATTTTATGTCTAATAACCAACTACAGATTAACTCACCTAGCAGGCTACAAAGTTGACAATCAACAGTTTTCCTCGGTAATCTATTTCTTTCTTCAAAAAGAAATTCCAATAGGTTGACCGTATCCTCACTGTCTTGTATATTTCCTGAGTTGTGTGCAGGAGGATTTCACAGAGAGAGGGATTTCTATGGCCTTTTTTATGCTGAGCAGGCTAAACTCCGGAGACTCACTGCCTAAACCTATTACACACAGATCACCTAACTCTGTTATGGGTTTGTAATGCTAGATTAATTTACCCATACACCAAGTCAGGAGAAAATGACTTTCCACATCTTCTTTGCACTCACAAAGAATGTACATATCATTTTACAAAAAAGAGAAGAACAGGTCCTTAACCGAGTCTAGGGCTAAACATGTACAGATGCCACCTTCTGTGTCACTCAGTTATGCACAGCAAAGGAGCCCTTGTCTGAAATATGAAAGAAAGCAAAGGGCCTGAAAGAGAATGGTGAGGAGTTGGGGATATTTGCAAAGGGTACACAGCCAACGAATGAGTTATTTGAGGCTGGATGGTCTCATAGAAAAAGCACTGAGCTAGGAGTTGGAAAACCTGTCTAGTATAATTTATTCCCAACTCCCTCATTATCCTCCTGTCTGCTGTGTGGACTTGGGCCAATCCCTTAGTCTCTAGGGTAAGATCTCCCATCTTCCTCCCCAGGAGGGAAAATGAGCTACTGTATGTCAAGGTCTCTAAGGGGCTGGCATTGTTGGAGCAAATTCTGGCAACTTCAATAGCTCTTGTGTAGGTTGGACCAACAAGATTTTGATATAATGTCTTAGCTGTGGCTTGAAGCAATTGAATTTAAATCCCCTCAGGATAGCTGACATCTAAGGCAACTCTGACCACAGTAGCCCTGGGAGGTACCAGAGATTCTGTGATTGGTCCCATTGTTCACTGTAGAACTTGGGCAAGTTTCCTCAATTATTTCCTGAATAAAATAGGGAAAAATACACAGTGGGATGCCAGGGTGTCTTGAGGACTTCAGGTGTATAACATACCTTGTGGTGAACCACCTGCAATAAATAGGCAGTTCATTCATGATTGCTCTTATTATTTATCAGCTTGGTTTAGACAACCACAGTTGTTTAGTTGTTGTGAATATTTCTTAAATCAGCTGTAAAGAGTTTTAAAACTAACTTGCATCTTGGACAAATTAGCTAATATGCTTTGCACATTGATTTTCTCATCTATGAAATAATATTTTTTATAAGTGTTTTGAAAATTAAGTACTAGCATGAAGTACTTGATCCATACATAATCAATAATAGAATAATTGATTTTACTAATATACACATCAAGGACAAAATCAATAGTAGGAACTATTATAATTCTTATCACCATTATCATCATTATAAAAATCATTGTCATATCTATTAGCTTTATGGATAGTATTTGCTCTACATAATAATACCCATAAATGACATAAATTAAGAATACTGTTGGAAGGATTAGATAAGCTTGGCATATCTAAACATTATATAAGTGCTTGTAAACAAAATAAACACATACATTCATATATAAAAAAAGGACATCCCATAAATCTCTTTCATTTTGCTTTTACATTACCTAACCAAGTATTTCATCTCCTCTCAGTTAGTTTAAAGTACTTACAAATAGCATCTGTGCTTACAACAGCTCTTAAAAGACAATGATAATGTTGAGTCAGATATCAGTATCTTCCCCCAATACCCTGCCCTTGAGCTAGCTCCACATTACCAGTTTTCCCTTTTCTGTGTCCTATTCTTTCCCTGCCTTAACTAGGTCCTTCCCCAGTTACTGTTGGTCCAGTCTTGGAGATTCTTGGAACCAGATTTCCTGAGAAACATGGAAACTCTGCATTGTTGACTCTACACCTCCATCTTAGCAGTTCTCATTTCTGGAGAGAGCCTGGACCAGGAGGGCCTGGGCAGTGAGAATACACTGTGAGAAGAGACCCTGCAACTCTTGCATCTGAGGCAGATGTGGAAAAGAAGCTAGTGAATCTTATGGGGACTCCTCTGCTATGTTCTGAATGTGGTGTCAGAATTCATACACTGGAACCCAACAACCGATGTGATAGTGGTAAGAGGTAGGGCTTTTGGGAATTGATTAAGTCATGAGGGCTCCACTCATGAATGGGATTGGTGTGCTTATAAAAGAGACTCAAGTGAGCCCCCTTTGCCCTTCCACTATGTAAGGATGCATCAAGAGGTACTGTCTTTGATGAAGAGAGCAAGTCCTAAGCAGATGCCTAGTCCGTCAGCATCTTGATTGTTGGCTTCCCAGCTTCTAGAACTGTGAGCAATAAATTTATTTTGTTTGTAAATTCCCTAATATCTTTTTTGGTTTGTTTTGGTTTTTTTTAGAGCAGCCTAATGTACTAAATCCTCTTCACCAGCTATTTTGGATTTGGTCTTTCTAGTCACACTTATGCAAGGAAAGGAGGGGAACACACACACAGAGGAGCTAGATACCTGAATGAGGGAAGTTTATAAGGGTGTGGCAGGAATTGAGACCAATTTATATGTGGGGTCATCTACCCGTCCTCTCCTAATCCATTCCTCATGAATGACCCCTTGATCAGGAATTGCCTTCTTCAATGAGGAGAGCATATGGAAAAAGATTGCCTGAAACTTTCTCCAAGTGGGAACTGTAAGTTGGCCATAGATTTTCTGGCATATTTTCTGACTAAATTGGCTTGGGTGAAGGTGTCAGAAACTGATAGCAGCTTTATACTTAGTTCTCCCAGGATCCAAGGAGATGCCTGTGAAGGAACAGAATTTCTGTAGTAGCTCTCTGGATCATGCAGGGGGGTGGGGGTGGGGGTGTCCTTCTATCTTTCCACTTTTTAGATCACAGCAACACTTAGATTCTCTACATTTAAGGCACAGAACACTTTGGCAGCTTGCCCCAAAGCTAGGAATCTCCCTGGTGACTGGCTATATGGGCTAAGATTAGCAGTCCCCACCTGTGAAATACAGACAGGGAGGCACCAAAAGATCTGTGAAGGGCCTGACCACATGTTCCTCCCACCTTCCCAACACCCACCTCTTTTCAGGAACACCTCTCATTTCATGAACTGTCCAAAGTCCAATACTGAGCAGTTAACCCCTTCTGCATTCCAGCTTCTCTTGGACCCTTTACAAAGGGCTTCCATCTTGATTAAAGGGCTGCACTTGGGGAGATACTGAATTTTACATTCTTCCCAAATGCCAGAGGAAGAAGGAAATGTGGTCTTTCTTACCTTAGAAAGGAAAGAATAGAGGTACAGAATTGAAATCTAATCCCTCTAAAAACTAAACCAACAAAAATGCTGGGCCTTTTTTCAGAGTGAGATGATGTTATTTTTTATTGACAACAATGTGTCCTCAGGTTCAGTCTGCTGTGTCAGTGCACAAGCATGGCTCAGAGAAGGCTGGCTGCTCTCTGCAAAGTTCTTAGTCCCTTTTCCTCTCACATGTCAGTGTCTTATTCTCCAGATACATAATCTTAAGGGTCCCTTCCTGTCCTAGGTGTCTGGTTTTATCACCCCCTAACACAGGGAATATTTTAAGACCTCTTTGGGATGTTCTGACCATCTGGATTGCTGTCTTGAGCTCTGCTACATGTCTGCAGCAGGATGTCACAAGAAAAGTAGCAATCACTGGCTTTTCTTCCTATCAACATTAGCAGCTACAGTTTCAAAAACTGGCCCTGTGTTTTCTCCTAATGCCCGGAACTGTGCAGACTTCTACCCTACAAGGTGGGTTAGAAAGCACTAAATCTAACAAGAACTTGGGAGAAACAAGCCAAAACTCCAAAGGAGATGGAATAGATGAGCTTTCTTTTTGTTCCCTCTATTCCTCTCCTTCTTCTTCTGTTTTCAAAGACACAAAATTGCCAGCCATGGTGGCACATACCTGTAATCCCAGAAACTTGCAAGCCTGAGGCAGGCAAATCACAAGTTTGAGGCAGAGTGCTCCTACCACAAAAAAATAGAAACATAAAAACAAAGACCCAAAATTATATAGTTTTTGATATTTGTCAACTTGCTAGTAATTTTTAAGTATAATAAAATTATTCAATGACATTTCTACTATATGCTAGATATATTATATTTTCCTGTTTTCTTAGGAAGAGTCAGTATCTATCTTCTCATCAATTTTTGTTTTTTGACTTAAGCAAGTCAACAAATGTTTATCAAGCTTCTCTTTGTTCATCACTATCTTGGCACCTGTAAAAAGATACAATAGCATCTTTGCCCCTGAGACATCTTGTCTTTTTAGTGATTTAAAATATGTACTTCTATAGTACTTACGAAGTGCCAGGCACAAAGTTCTAAGCACTTTTCAAAAGCACTCATTTAATATTCCTGAGAAATAGATGTCATTCTTGTTCCTGCTTTATAGACATGGATGCGAAAGCTCAGACAGGTTGGATCATTTGTCCAAAGTGACACAACTAATTGGGTGAATTTGACTCAAACTCAAGCAATTCGATTTCAGAGTGTACATGTTTAACCACTGTACTATATAGCTTTTCAAAGCAATTAGAAAGTTCTGACACACAGCATATAAATAAGCACTGTCAATCTAAAGTAAGTGTCAGAGAACAGCTCTCCAAAGAAAAGAGTATACTTAGGAGTGACAGAGGGAAGGCAATCCAGGATACACATGACATGGTGAACTATGGGGGGGTGGGGGTGGGGTCACAGGCAGAGGTAGGCAAAGGTGTCTAAAGGTACAAAGAGGAAGCTTACATAAGTTGTTTTGAAACAGTTAGCCTCAGAATTAATAGCAAGATTGACATTCATGTGGGTTGATTAGGCAGTGGCTGGGCAGGCATCTTTGCTGAAGTGTTTGTTTGTTTGGTTTTTGTGCAAGGTTGCAGTGACCTTTGTGCAAGGTTGTGGTTTGGGCAGAATCTTTTTTGATATTGTCAGGCAAACATGTGAGGACCTACCTCCCTACCCACTTAATGGCCTCCTTGCTTGACTTTTTTAAAGTTTGATATAAGTGACTCCATTTTGATTCTGACAAACTTCATAACACACGTTTGTTATGATGTAGACTAAGGTGACAGATTTAGAGAGCCAAAAAGAAAGTTCTTGGGAAGATAGCTATAGAAAGGACTGGTTTAGGCTGTTTGAAGGCTAGTTGAAGATATTATGCACAGGCAAGATGGGGTGAATCACCTGGAGATCCAAAGAGAAGTTGAGGAATAAGGTAGGTATCTTGACTACTTTAAGAGTAAGGCAACTGGAAGCCTGGCACCATGACACACGCCTGTAATCTCAAGAAGCTGAGGCAGAGGATTTCAAATTTGAGACCAGTTAGGGCAACTTAGTGAGATCCTGTCCGAAAGTAAAAGATGAAAAGAATGCCCCTGGGTTCAACGCCCAGTTCTACAAAGAGAATGAGAGAGAGTGAGAGAGAGAAAGGAGAAGGAGAAAGGAGGAGAAGCTAAGAAATTTCCTCTCTGCAAAATGACAATAACAATAGCGCAGGTTGAATGGCTCTAATTTGAAAATCTGAAATCCAAAATGTTCCATAATCAAAAACTTTTTGAGTGCCAACTTGATGCCATGAGTGGAAAATTCCACACCTGACTTGATGTGACAAGTTACATAGGCACAACCTGACTTTCCTTTAAAAAGTACCTAGAGTGAATTAATCATGTAGTCTCTTAAACAGTTCCTGGGCACATAGCCAGCATGTAATGACTTATTGTGCTGGGGGTGTAGCTCAATGGTAGCATGGACAAGGCCCTGAGTTCAATCCCCAGTACTGGAAACACACACACACACACACACACACACACACACACACACACACACACACGCATACTAAAATCATTGTATAACATTACCTTCAGGCTATGAATATAAGTTTTATATAAGTTATATATGAAACATAAATGAATTTTGTGTTTAGACTTGGGTCCCATCTCCAAGATATCTCATTGTCTATGCAAACATTCCCAAATCAAAAACACTTCTAGTCCCAGACACTTTAGATAAGGGATGCTCAACCTGTACTTAATTCATAGTTGTTGGGAGAAATAGAACAGTGTCTTGCACGTAGTAAGCTCAGCATCAGTGTTGGCTATACCCTTACTATTGTTGTTCTTGGATGACTTGTTTTATTTCAGGACTGCTAGAGTAGGGGAGAGGGGAGCCTGGCTTATATTATGGTGTCTTAGGTCAGTGACTGAAATACACTGAATATCTTTGTTCCTGGCAAAGCAACAGTATGCTCTCATTTCAGTCCTACTTATAAATTCTGCAATGGAAAAAATAGAGCTGGCCCTTAGGGAACTCACTGTAAGGACCTGAGACTTGGGCCATGCTGTTTCTAAACCCTTTGGTAGAAGACCTTTGAGCCACCCAGCCCCACCTGGAGTGGAAGGCTATTAAATGGATGATCTCACCAGGTCCCTTTTGACAGAGGGGTGAGCATGAGTCTGTGCTCCTGTAAACAGACTCCTATGCATTGCAAACCATGGGCGTTTTTGTGGATTGTTCTTTGTTCAGAAAAAGCCAGAGCAGTTTTGAGGTCTGCAGAATGTTAAAGTTGTCACTTCTAAAGTAATATAATTCTGTCTGTTACCCCACCGATCAGCAAAGCAAAGCAAGGTATATGTCTCTGTGAGTCAGGGTTTATTTAATATTCACAAGCCTGGCAGTTTTCTGACTGATGAAAATGCTTTGCAAACAGAGCCTGGTCCTGTTTTTCTCCCTACTCCTTCCCCCTGCCAAATGTAGAGTGAGAGGTTGGCAGAGACAGTGCTAAACTGGTATGGCTGATGAGATACTATCTCCGTCTTCTTGTAACACAAAACATTTATTTTGCAGCTAGTGAACACAAAATTGAAAGGGGTCCAACATTTCTGGAAGCAGGAGGTTTGGTTCTCCCCATAGGCAGGCTGCTTGGTTTGTTGACTTTCTGCCTTTGCCACCTCCTGAGAAAAGCTCCAGCTCCACCTAAGACATAAGCCATTATGAAGGCAATTCTAGAAGCACTGGACCACCCCCCACCTGGATTCCAGACATCGGGCAACTACAGAGGTGGTAGAGAGCGGTGTTCAGTAAATGAGATCAGCTCTGATGGGCAAAACCAGGTTTGGGGACTCCCTTCCCTACTCCTTTCCTTTGCTCTCTAGGTATCTATCGGAGGACCCAAATCAGAGTGATGGATGTCCCCAAAGCAGACACAGCTTGGAGACCCACTCAACAGCCAAGAAGTCTCAGGGGGAGGGCCTGACTCCTCTGCTGCAAGATGATGACCCATCAAGATCACTTTCCCAGCTGTACTGGTTCAGGTCCTGCCTCAATGGAAATCCTGGCTCTTACTAGCTATGTGGCCTTGAGCAAGTTATTTTAACTTCCATGTGCTCCCATTTCTTTATCTGTGAAATGGAGATAATAAGAGTACCCACCTCCTAGGCTGCCATGAGAAGTAGAACAGCAAGTTCTATACAAGTGTTAGCTAAGCAAATGCTGCTATTGTGAAACGTAAGGTACGGTACAGACTCCTCTTAGATGTACCCAGCTTCACAGTCCAAGAGTCATGGGCACCTGCTCCCAACTGCTTCTTTGTGTCGTAAGGCTAGGCACTGTGCCTCTTCACAGAACTCTTTTCCCATGAACAGTTCTCTGACAACAGAGCTGGCTTTGTGTTGTCCTGGAAGCTATTTGTCCTCAACTAATTTAGACCTCTGCATTGAGTTCTTTGGTTCTGCTCTTGCATGGAGCTCCAAGCACCACCCTGTACCACTGAGTCTAAGTCTGTATATTCAGTCATTTAAAGCACAATCACTGTCTAAACTCTTACTTTTCTGCTGGTCCCAGAAGGGATTTAGTGTCATAATATTATGTTCCTGTTCCAGAAAACGTATTGTCTGTTCATGGATTTTTGTTGTTGTTGCTTTATTTTGCTCTGCTTTATCTAACTCAGGTTTGATATACAGTGTTTAGGTCAGTTTCTGAATCCTAGCTTATAAGTATTTTGGAAAAGATATTTCTCTGTCATGGGGTGCTGTCTTACACCCTATAGAAAGTTTAGCAGTATACCTGGCCTCTACCCACTAGATATCTCCCAGTTGTGAGAAGATATCTGTCACCTAGAGTAAGACTATCAGATTCAGCAAATAAAAACATAAAAATAGATTTTTCTGGCAGCTTTCCTTTGGAGGTAAATTCCCCCAGGTCAAGAACCACCAGTAAAGTACCTAGTGTGTTCACATCCATTTCCCCACGATAACTGTCAAGAGGTCATTGGTAACCCTTTGTGTGTATGCGTGTGCATAGGTGGTACTAGGAATTGAACCCAAGGGTGCTTTACCCTTGAACTTTATCCTCAGTCCTTTTTGTTTCTTATTTTAAGACAGAATCCCATTTGGGATGATAGGTGTGTGCCATCACACCTGACTATTTTTCAAAAGATGGGGAAACTGCATCTGGGAGAGGGACTGGGGAGACTTGACTAATTTCAGTTAGAAATCTTTCCATGAAATTTCAGCAGCTCAATAGAGCTCACCCTCTGGCGATATCCTTCATGTTTATGAGCATTTAAGAGTCCTCATTCCCACCCCATTACGACCCTTTGGTGCTGATACTCTGCTAATTGGGACATTGATTGTATGAAGGGCCAAGCTAGACATTGTCCTACAAACCTTTCTGCCTCACACAGCTCCAAAAACTGCTCTTGGAGAGAAGGCAAAGGGAGGAGAGGAGAGGAGTGGCAGGGGGTGCAGGGTCCCTGCCTCCCCCAACCCCGATCCTGGAGAGACAAAGGCGGCACGATGCAGCGATGATTATTTCCCTTGCTCTATCACCCAGCTCAATGGGGCATTCTGGATCCCTGCCCTCCAATGCTCAGGGGCCTTATTAACAGACCTCAGCTGTTGCCCAAAGCCCTTACCTCACCCGAGAGGGCTCTATTTGCATGATAATGCCCTCTTTGGGGGAATTATTGCTTAATTAAAGAACAGCAATCACTTTAATTAGCATGTCTCCTTGCTCCCTGGTACTTTGCATGGATTCAAATGAGCTCCTCATTAGGTATTGGCACTTGGACAAATCTGGGGCCTCTGGCTGGGAAGGGAGTCTCCCAGGGCAGGCAGCCCCAGCCAGGACCTCAGTGGCGGAGAGGCCCAGCCCTGCCAAGAGCACAACCCAGACTTTGTGAAGAGAACAGCAGACAGGGTTGGGGCCGAGCCCTTTGGGGCCCATGACCCCGCATGCAGGGGAAGATCAGGTCTGGAGGGTAGCATCTGCACACACCCAGCAAGGCTTTCTGTTGCCTCTTCTGTCCACTTGAGGTACACTTCTCTATTCAGCAAATTTGCCCTCAGTATTTAGCTGCCTTAGACCATCTTCTTCCTCCCATGGAAACATTTTGATCTTCTATTATCCCAACCCATTCCTCTTCCCTCTTTCTCCTTTGTTTCTTGCACTCTCTCCCATACACCTGAATCTATTTTAATCCCAGTTGTGGAGTGAAACTTTCTCTTCTGATGGTAGATTAGAGAAATAGTGCATAAAACAAAACAAAACAAGCAGACCACAACAAAAGACACCTGTCCCTCTCCAGGTCCCTCTCCAGAGACATGTCTCTCTCCCCAGGTAGGATTAACATCCCTTTTAGTGTCTCTTCCTCGCCAGAGGGTGAGCTCTATTGAGCTGCTGAAACATCTATGAGATCTAAAACATCACCTGCAGACAGGCCCCTGAGTAGATCAGGCCTCCTCTGATTATTAATAAAATGTAGGCTATTTTGTAGTCCACACATCAGCCACTTCCCATACACTGGCATAACGTCAGTCTAATTATATTTGATATTTCTCTGAATCCTTTCTAGAAGGGGGCAACAACCTCCCTTCCAGGAAACAACTTGTTTCTTCTGCCTAGATGTCAGTGTGTCCAAGGTCTCTTGACCTTCATTCTCCTATACACACATACACACACACACACACACACACACACACACACACACACACACACACACACAGCAGGCCCATATCTGTGATTCTAATGCTAATAAAGGTAAAAACACACTTAAAAAGTGGTAAGGTAAAATTTTCCCTGGATTTGCAAGCAAGAGATCTGGTTTCCTGTGTAAACTTGTCATCTAGGATAGAAATATGCCTTTCCCCATTTTCTGGAGCTTTCAAGAAGAGTGTGAATAGCTCCAGGCTTATGGCCCCCAGGGAGAGAGAGAGACAAACTGGCCTTTCCCTCAATTCCCAAGCCTCTTCCCTGGCAATCTAGTATTCAGTCTTTCATCATGTCGCCCCACTCCTGCCTCTATCCTGCCTTTCCTCAGTGAGCCAGGTGGCCTGGGGCTCCCCTGTCTTCAGAGTCCCCACCGTTGCCTATGTGGGAGAAGAATTCAGAAAGAAGGGGAGGTATTTCAAATTTGGGGGACTCAGGCTGGAGAGAGATGGAGGTAGGGAGAGGCAGAGCGAGGTGGGGGAGTCTGGGGAGAAGGGACACTGCCCTCCCTCAGCATCATCCTGCAGAGAGAGTAACAACAAATCAGAGGTAAATCCACTTCCTGGCAGGAAGCTGAGCCTGAAACCAAATGAAGCCACAGCAGTTCAAAGGCAGAGTGACACCCAAACAAGAGAGCAGCCCTTAATCCCCCACGGAAAGATGAGAACAGAGGCTCAGACCCAGGAGGGGGACTGCTGGGCTTTGTTCAACCAGGATTGAAAGCCCAGCCTATTGAGAGGCTGGGACTTTGAGACACAGACCCCGAGGGGCAGTTGCCAAGTTGAAGGCAGCCCAAGGCTGCCAGCTTTCGCTTCTTTAGTTCTGAGTTTGGCAGTAATGAGGCAAAGGGCTGGGACTTTTAACTGGCTGGGTCAAAAAGGTTTCCTTATTAAACAAACAGTGTGGGGGTGGGGGGGGGTGTCTAAGCTTGGAATAAGAGCTTCCAGAAAAGAGGCTGAGCAGAGGCCTGTTTAGCCCCCAACACTGAGACCCTGGGCTCTTCACCTCTGTCCAACCCAGCTCCTGCCCATCTTCACCACAGGTTGAAGGGGGAAACCTAAAGGAACATCCAGTGGGCCAGACAGGTTTGGAATGACAGCTGGGTGAGGAACCTCAGACTGGTTCTTGACCTATAGGTCAGCCCCTGGGATAAGGTAAATGGGAAGGGCGGAACTCAATCAGTGGGCAGACAGCCTGGGGGTCAGTGTCCCTCTTTTGAAAGGTTCCATGTGCTGTGCTATGGTCTCATGCTGCCCAGTGTCTAAGGCCTGTACCCTTCGGGTGTTTTTCAATTGCTGGTCAGCCTTTGCTGGTGACCTCATGCTTAGGAGCTGATGCCCAGGGGCCAAAGGGTAGGGGATGGTCCAAGCTCTGTGAGGGTATCCTAGCCTCTCATCCACACATCTCAATCAGAACAGCTTCTTCTCTATTTGCTTCTTGTATCTTCCATATGGGATTTTATCTGAAGACACAATTATAGAACCCGGAAAGTTCAAAAGGCACTGCCCTACCAGAAAAGATGTTCTGGAGGGGAAACTTGCCCACCGACAGTCTCATAACACTGTCCCTGCAGAGTTGGCATCCAAATCTATGTCAGTCAAGGAGTGCTTATGAAGCACCTTATTTATATGCCCGTTAGTTTCATAAAATATTTAGAGTCACACAGAGATTTATACAATAAAATAGGTGTCAATAAAAATGAAGATAAATAATTAGGACCAGAGAAAACATACATGAAATGAAATCAAGACTAGGAAGAGAAACATGCGTGGACAGAGGATAAACCTATGTATTTATTGTTGTTATTATTCCAAGGATTGAACCCAGGGGTACTTAAATACTGAGCCACATTCCCAGCCCTTTTTTATATTTTATTTAGAGATAGGGTCTCACTGAGTTGCCTAGGGCCTTACTAAATTTCTGAGGCTGACTTTGAACTTTCTTTTTTTTTTTTAATATTTATTTTTTAGTTCTCAGCGGACATAACATCTTTGTTGGTATGTGGTGCTGAGGATCGAACCCGGGTCGCATGCATACCAGGCGAGCGCGCTACCGCTTGAGCCACATTTCCAGCCCCGCTGACTTTGAACTTTCAATCCTCCTGCCTTAGGCTCAAACCGCTGGGATTACAGGTGTGTGCAATTGTGCCCTGCTTCTAAGCTTTCTGGAAGACAAATATGGGAAGGGCGTGGAGAAGAGGAGAAAGGAAGCCAGAAAGAGAAGGAGGGAAAGAAAGAGAGCCAAGAGAGAATAAAACAGAAAATGGGAGAGAGAAAGAAAAAAAAAAAAGAGAACTCGTATCAAACTCTTTTTACCTGAATGGAGAAAATATGCCATATAGTTGGGGTAAGCCAAACGTTTTTCCAGCTATAACCTGTAGAAAAAATTTCTTACAATGAACTTATATAGGAAGTACTGAGTAATAGAATTGACAATGTCTTTGGTTGACTATCTATGGTAATAAGACTCCTGTGACTGATTCTAGGGTTAGGTAGTAGAACTAAATGCTTTATCAAAATTGGAAAATGACATTCTTCACAGAATTAGTAAAAAATAATCCTTAAATTCACTTGGAAGAATAAGAGACCCAGAATAACTAAAGCAATACTGAACAAGAAGAGCTCTATAGGAGACATCACAATATCTGATCTGAAATTATACTACAGAGCTATAGAAACAAAGACATTATGGTATTGGTATCAAAATAGGCATGAAGATCAATGGAATAGAAGACACCGAGACAAACCCATATACATACAGCCATATAATACTTGACAAAGGTGCCAAATATATATATTGGACAAAACCCAGCTTTTTAAACAAATGGTGCTGGGAAAACTGGATAGCTATATGTAGAAGTCTGAAACTATCTCTCTCTCTCACCCTGCAAAAAAAGTCAAATCACAGTGCATCAAAGACTTGAGAATTAGAGCAGAAACCTGGCAATGGCTAGAAGAAAACAGAGGGTTGGCCAGGTGTCATGGCACACACCTGTAATCCCAGCAGCTTAGGAGGCTGAGGCAGGAGGACCACAAGTTCAAAGCCAGCTTCTGAGACTTAGCAAGGCCCTCAGCAGCTTAGTGAAATCTGCCCCAAAATAAAAGATAAAAAGGGCTGAGGATGTGGCTCAGTGCCCCTGGGCTCAATCCCTTGTTGTGGGGGGGAAGAAGAAGAAGGAGGAGGAGGAGGAGGAGGAGGAAGAGAAAACATAGGGTCAACACTCCATCATATATTGGTACTGGTACCAACTTCTTTAACAAGATCCCTAAAACTCAAGAAATAAAACCAAGAATCAATAAGTAGGATGCCATCAAACTTATTTATTTATTTGTTTATTTATTTATGAGAGAGAGGATTTTTAATATTTATTTTTTAGTTTTCAGTGGACACAACATCTTTATATTTTTTTATGTGGTTCTGAATATTGAACCCAGTGCCCCGAGCATGCCAGGCGAGTGCGTTACCGCTTGAGCCACATCCCCAGCTCACCATCAAATTTAAAAGCTTCTGGACAGCAAAGGAAATGATTGGGAGCATGAAGGGAGAGCCTACAGAATGGGAGAAAATCTTTGCCACCTACTCCTCTGACAGGGATATCTGACAATATTCAGAACATATAAAGAATTCAAAAAACTTAATACCAAAGTAATAATAATAATAATAATAAATAAAACAATCAACAAATGGGCAGAAGAACTAAATAGACATTTTTCAAAAGAAGAAACACAAATATCCAACAAATATATGAAAAGTGTTGAGCATCTCTAGCAATCAGGTAAATGCAAATCAAAACTACACTAAATCAAAACTTCACTAAGATTTCACCTCACTCCAGTCAGAATGGCAATGATCAAGAACACAATAATAAATGTTGGAAAGGATGGAGAAAAAAGTGACACGCATACATTGTTGGTGGGACTGCAGGTTAGTACAACTACTCTGGAAAGATTCCTCAAAAAACTAGTACTAGAACCATCAAATGACCCAGCTATCCTGCTCCTTGGTATTTATTCAGAAGAAATAAAATCAACATACTATAGCCATTCAGCCACTTCAATGTTTATAGCAGCACAATTCATGACAGCTGAATTATAGAATATCAATCTAAATGCCCATCAACAGACACTAGATTAAGAAATTGTGGTATATGTACACAATGGAATTTTACTCAGCCATAAAGAAGAATAACATTGTGGCATTTGTTGGTAAATGGACAGAAATAGAGAACTTCACACTAAGTCAAATAAGCCAGTCTCAGAAAATCAAGGGTCAAATGTTTTCTTTCATAGGTGGAAGCTAGAACAAAATAAAAGAAGGAGGTGAGGATTGGATATCATAAAAATACAAGATCAGTAGAGTAGAAGAAGGAGATCAAGAAGGAGAGGAGAAGGATAGGAAAGGAAAAGAAACCTCTCATAAGGGAAATTAGAGCTTACTCCCACTGGGAAATTCTGGAGCATTGAACAGATTCAGAGTCAACCTATTTGAGTGTGGAAGCAGCTAGAGTATTTATATTAATCATTGGCTGAGGGCTGACCAATTCCCATCAGTCATTATTTAAGGACTATTTTGGAGATCATTAATTCCTTGGCTAGTCCAGCCTACCTGCAGGTTTCAGCAGGCAAAGAAAGCCCTCAGGCAAAGAGATGCAGTTGCCTGCTTTTGGGATGTCTGTCAACATGCTTTGAAATGAGGTACAGGCAGGGTACAGACAACATCTGCTACACTCTGTGCCTTGGCTATATCAGACAGGGCACACAAGGCGACACCCTCACTGTAACAGTCCAAGCTGTCCTGGCTCTTTCCCAAACCAACTGATGCAGGACTTCCAGTTGTTTATAAAGTCTCTCTATAATTACACATGAGCAAGCATCTTATGGGTGCTCACAAGGCAGTCCACTTGGCTTCCTGGTGGCATCTACTCAATTCTGCCACCTCTGCTGAGAACTGCTTGTCCTAACTCCCAGGGCAGCTGCATTTTCTTCTGGGCACTGGAGCCATCTCAGGGTAGCAGCTGGACTCTCCAGCATCACAACCTATGCTGCACATGGCCATCCTTCCCTACACAATTCTTGTGACATGGAGTCCTCAGAAGCCCCCAGAACATCACATGTGCTTGCAACAGAAAAAGAGAAAATATCTTTCTCTCCTTACATCATTATGTTCTGTCAGAAATCCAAAACAACGCAGTCCCCATATGGATCGTGATTGTTATTTATTTATTTATTGAAATAGGGTCTAAACCATTTAGATGGCTTAAACCATCCTCCTACCTCAGCCTCCTAGGTAGCTGGGATTATAGGAACATGCCATTGTGTCCAGGTGATCATGATTTTAGGAAGCCAACTCTTTTGATTTTTACCATAAGCTCCCCTTCTTCCAGTTAGTCCTAACACAGCAGAAACAAACTCAAAGAATACTGTATACAAGATTATCCCTCCTGTCTAACAAGCTACAGGTAGAAGTGCCCTCTTCTCCCCTTTAACACCAAGCTTTGTTGCTGGATCTAACTTGTCTCCCTTTCTCCTCCCTTGGGATTATTTCCTTGGAGGACCTTGGTCCTTTGTGCACATAGAGGGCTGACCCCAGTAGTTTGCCAACTTTTCTTTGATATGTCTCAAATTGTAGTGACAGAAACAGTTTTGAACAGAACTGGAGCTGCTCCAGAAAGATAAGAATTTTAAATTTGCTAAATAGATAAATTCCATATTCTTCGAGAATCTGTCATAAATGTCACTGGGTTTTTGTTTGTTTGGTTTTGGTACTGTGGATTGAACCTAGAGGTACTTTATCAATGAGCTACATCCTGCCATTTTCATTTCTTATTTTGAGACAGGGTCTTGCTATGTTGCTAAGGCTGGCCTGGAACTTTTGATCCACCTGCCTTAGCCTCCCAAGTTACTGGGATTACAGGACTGCACCACTGCACCCAGCTATAAATGTCTCCTTTGATAGATACTAGATGGCAGATACTTCAATATTATGTTGCATAAAGAGATCCTGGAGTGTTAATATCCTTTACTGATCATATTTTGGGATACTAATTCCATGGGTAGCAATTTTGATTGTTTTTAAAGTGTCTCACCAAGCTCTCACCTGTGCAGAGGATCATTCCACTTCAGTACAGAGGAAGACTATTCGGTATAGAGGAAGCCTAGAGGCATACAGATGGGTAAAGACAGAAATTTTTTCTTAAGATACTGTTTTTATTTTTTATTTTCTAAAGCTAAGAGTCTCACCAGGCAGGTGCAGTGGCGCATGCCTGTAACCCCAGAGGCTCCAGAGGCTGAAGCAGGAGGATCACGAGTTCAAAGCCAGCCTCAGCAAAATCAAGGCACTAAGCAACTCAGTGAGACTCTGTCTGTAAATAAAATACAAAATAGGGCTGGGATGTGGCTCAGCAGTCGAGTGCCCCTGAGTTCAATCCCTGGTACCTTAATAAATAAATAAAGCTAAGAGTCTCACGTGTAATATACCAATAAAAATATGGAAAAAACAAAATTGATATGGCTATCCTAAAAAAAAGTGTCCATCTATAGATAATACTGGATCAGGTTATTAGGGTACACATTTTTTAAAAAATTATTATTTAAAAAAGCAGGGGGAGGAAAAAAAGGGATCAGAATGTCATTATGGTTTAGAATGTTCTAAATTGATATTTTTAGAATTTAAAAATAGTGAAAAATTTAAAATGTGTATAATGATACTTCAATTAAGAAATAGTCCCTGTGGACTTTGATTCCAATGCTGGTACCAAAATGCAGATTTTATATGAACACCAGCAACTGGGGATCTATACTCTTCTCATGTAATCATTGAGTCAAAGCCAATGAAAGCCTAATAAAACTCTTATGCAATTCTATATTGGTTTCAACAGATTCCTTTACAATGATCGAGAGTAGATCAGTGATCAATAATGGAGTGACTATGCCTGAGAACTCCAACTACTTCCTAAGAAAACACAAAACTACGATGTGCTAGAAGAAAATATGCATAATTTTATTTAATACCATTTACTTTATTTTATTTCTGGAACAGAAAGGATGTTTCATATTGTCCAAAGATAACAAAAAGGAAAAAAAAAGTTTGAATAAGCTAGAAAGAAGTTGTGGATCCTTCCTTCAATTAAAGGAAAATCTTTGTGTCCTGGACCCTCAAGCAGGAGCTAAACTTTGAACTGTTGAATAGTTCTTCTGCAAGTCCAGTTGACACCATTGGCATTTGAAGAAGACAGGCTAAGAGGCATGCTAGTCACTTGTATTATAAACAGAATACAGATGTGACATCTAAGTTGACTAGTTTTAGGGAAACGGAATGAGTCTGATGATGGTTCTATCACCTTCTGGCAGTGGGGCCTTGCCAAAATTATTTAACTATTCGTTCTCTCATTTGGAGAAAGAGGATAATAACTGACTGATATGGATTACAGATAATACATATAATATGCCAGCTTTCTTTCTAATGCACAGGAAAAGCACAGCAAAAGAAACTGTGGTTCTCATTACCAGATGAGGAGTCCTTTAAATGGAGATATGGTTTTGTTTGACATGACCCAGGAGTACAGTCAGGGGACCTCAGGTCTTGGCATCTAACCATGCTTGGAAAGACTTAAAGTTTTTAATCAATTTAGCAACTTAGGAGGGCATTTAGAATTAATTTTCTCATAGAGTCACTAGAGCATTGCTCCAAGTTAGCTATTCTAAGGCAGCATATTTGAGATTTTTCTGTAGCTGTGTATGTTAGTTGACTGACAGCTCTCCCCCACTGGACATTGTCAAAGTCCAAATAAATTCAATCATTCCTTATAGTCAGATTTTGCAAATGGAATTCATGTATCCTGAGGGAAGCATTCAACATGCCCCAGGGGTACAGAAAGCCACAGAAGAAAAATGGCTCATTTTCTAAAGAATCCTTTTTATTTGAAACTTTTAGGGGAAACTATAAGTAATTTAACAGATAAGTAATTTGCCAGATGTAAATTTATCACAAAATTTTAAGATAAAATATGAGACTTGGAAGGAATTTCATGCTAATGACAAACTACATCAGGTATGAGTCTGATACCTCAAGCTTCACAGAAGGTTCCCTTTGCTGGAGGATAATTGATTCTGGAAAAATGATTCTGGAAAGTGAATCCACTTAAAATGATATTAAAAAATATTCCATAGTAATTACTAGGGGAGAAATGTGGGTTAGAATTTTATGCTGAAAACTAGACAAAAATATATAAAAAAAACAAACTGCTTACTGCAAAGAATCCTACTTTCCCACAAGGTTTAGATAAGATCCATGATGAACCATTTGACAAGGCCAGTCATAGATTTATGATAGAGATTTCAGAGACAGAAGATTTATCTGTCTCACCAAAACTCCCACCCTCATAGCACACCCATGCCTACATCTCCTGCCCCACTCTGCCTGCAATTTCCCCAGTATAATTAGACCATAATCTTCATTAGATCAACATTCAATATTTACCTTAGCATGAATATATAAACACTTTTCACAGCCAAGTCATGAGTGTATAATGATTATTTTCCTTTTCCTGCTAAATTTTCTTCCTCTAGTTAAAAATCATTTTGGTTTTATTTATTTGTTTTGCTTTCTACATATTTCTCATTAATTTATTCCTAGAGTCTCCTCAGATTGAGCAATGCCTTCTCAACTATCTTAAAATGTTAAGATGCCTTAGATATTCTACCCATTCATTTTGTTGAAGAGGTCACATTTGGGTCTTCTTGCTGGTCCAGTCTGGACTGAAACTCCCTAGGCTGCTGCTAAGCTGTTAGCTTCCATTCTCTTTCACCATCTATGAAACTTTCCTTTTCCCTTATAGGGAGTCTTTTTTTCCCCTGGGAGTCATGTCTACCATGTCTTTATTTTTGGTGGAATATATCCTTTATAGTAGTTTCCTGAGATAGAGCTCATAGAAGACAAAATGTGGAGACTGCCTTATTGAAAGATGCCTCCATTCTTCCCACCTCTCTACTTGAGTGAGAGTGTGGGTGAGTAGTGAATTCTGGCTTGGGAGTATCTCACCTTTTTCTATTTTCTGTCTCCAGTGTTGTTGTGGGAAGGCCTACTGCTATTCTGATTTCCTCTTATGAAACCCCTGCTTATTCCTTCTGGAATCTTCTCTTTATTACTAATACCAAAATAAAATTCATGATGATGTTTCTTCCTCTCCTCCTCCTCCTTCTTCTTTTTCTTCATTGATTTTTTTTGGGGGGGGGCATTCAGTGAGCTTTATTAGTCTGGAAATTCATGTCTTTAAGACTGGGAAAAATTTCTTGAATTGTGCCTTTAATTATTCTTTTAACATCCATTTTCTCTATTCTGTTTTTAGAATTCCTATAACTTGGATGTTTTCTTGACACATCTTTTTTTTTTTAATTTTTAATTTTTTTTTATTGGTTGTTCACAACATTACAAAGCTCTTGACATGTTGACACATCTTTAATTTTCTTTTTTCCCTCTCTCCTAACACTTCCCTTTATTTTCTGAGTAATTTTCTCAATTTATTTTTTAATTATCTAATGATTTTGAAAACTTTCTTCTAGCATACTTCATTCCCAAGAGCTCTTTTTATGTTCCCTGAGAATTTCTTTTTTAATATCATCCCATTCTTGAGTTTTAGATGCAACATCACATCTTCTAAGTATATGTTTTCCTCATACACAGTTTCTGTTTTCTCCAAGATTTTTGTCTTCTGCTGGTTTGGACTTTTGGTTTCAAGTAAGAAGCTTTTTTTCAAATGTCTGGTGCTTCTTGGCCAACCACTTATGAACAGAGTACTAACAGGCATGTGGTGGTACTTCCCATAAGCAGGGTTTGTCACTTGTGGATTTCACTGTAGGATGATGTAGCTGGGCCATTCCACTGGGAAACTCTTGATATCATTTGATAAAATCATTTTATCAAATCTAATATCTGTCAAACTATCTAGTTTCCTGCTTGGAGAATATAAGTGTAGTTTGCGTTATTCAGAGTAAAAACACTGGCAATTTCAACATTCAATGTGTAAAAATGCTAAAGTCCCCTATTTTCACATACCTCTAATTGTGCTTTTATCATGTGGTTTAGAAACTATCTGTTTTACCATCTCTAGAGAACAGAGGTCTAGTTTTTGCTAGAGATGGAAGCATGGAGAAGAGAGGATTTGAGGTCCACCTGATTTTTGAGCAAACTTTGAGCCAGTGTTCTTGGTTTCTGTGCTCATTTTGCTGCTCCTTCTTCTAGAAGTCTCTTATCACTAATTCTTGAGTCTTGGGGTCTTCTGAAATATAATTTGGGCTGTTCGTGTCTGAATTAGGACTTAACTTTCTCCTGCCTGCTTAGACAGTTTCCACTTACTAGTATGCTATTTATTAAATGTGCTTTCTTGCCTCCAGACTTTTGTTGCTGTTGTCTCCTTTCCCATGTCTTTGTTTAGATTTTTTTTTTAAGTTTCCTTTTGTTTTGTTTTAATGAGGTTTCAGGAAGTTAAAGTGTGTGTATAATTTGCCGTTTTAACCAGAAGTTCAAGCACTGGCTTGAACTTGAAGTTTACTGTTTTATACTGCCTCCCAAGAATCAGTTTCATATAATCATAATACTATCATAATGATAATTAACTATTAAGTTTTCATGATATGTCAGACACTATTTTAATCATATGAACACTTAGTCATACACTAGCTGTGGACACTTGTAAAACCCTGGAGCCCCTTTTAGAGCCTTTCCCGACCCCAGGGAAGCCTGAGTGGAGATTTGTAGAACTACTTAATGGTAATGATATGGGGTTCAATTTTTTCTTTCAGTGCTGGGGGTTGAACTCAGGGCCTCCTGCATGCTAGGCAAGCACTCTGCTGCTGAACTACACCCCCAGCCATGGCTCAAATTTTGACCTCACCTCTACCAGCTATGTAACTAACTTCTCTCGGCTGCAGTATCCATATTCGTTAGTCAGATTTCCATTGCTGTGACAAGTACATGAGAAAAACAACTTAGGAGGAAAAAAGATTCATTTGGACTCATGGTTTCAGTCTATGGTGAACTGCCTCCATTGTTTGGGCCTCAGGTGAGTTAAAACATTCTGGCAGAAGGACACCGTGGAGAAAAGCTGTCAGATGATGACAGCCAGGAAGGAGGGAGGGGAAGAAGGGGGAGGGAGAAAGGTAGGGGGCCAAGGCTAACATGTAGTACTCAAGGGAATGACCCCAATGTCCTACTTCCTCCAGCCATGCCTCACTTGCCTACAGTTTCTACCCAGCAGTCCATTCAAATTATTAACCCATCACATAGATTAATCCACTGATGAAGTCAGAGCCCTCATGATCTGATCATTTCCCAAAAGCCCCACCTGTGGACAGTGCTGCACAGCCCTCAGCATATGAGCTTTGTAAGACATTCCAGGTCCAAATCATAAGAGCATCTGTGAAACGCAGTTACTAAATCTTATCTATCTGCCTTTCTGGGTTTTTGTGCAGACTACATGCTATAATCTATATTTGCACACGTCAAGCAAATGATAAACATCCAAAAAGCAAAAAAATGCCTGAGAATAGAACAAAAGGACCCTCTCCACAAGACATGCTGTATGTGTCCTGGGGTGAGTGTGACTTTGGCAACACTGCTATGGAGATAGACCTGAGGTGGGGGGAGAATGCTGATGTTCTGAAGCCCCAGGGAATACTCTGAGATGCCCAGGCTTGCATAAGGTGTCCCAGCCCCATGATAATGATCTGACATTCTCTACATTTCTTCCTGGCTTTGCCTTTCTTCTTGGCTATACTATTCTGTGTTCCAACCCCTCTTTTAATATCTTCCTGTCTCCAACTCTGTGCATATTTGCTAATTTAACCCACAGAGAGCCCTATAAGGACAGCATTTTATCTCCCTTTGCAAGTAGGTAAACTGAGGCACAGAAAGGAACCATCACACGATTTCACCAGGACTCATAACAGGAGACTTGACCCCAGAGCTTGTGCTCTTCACCCAGCCTGGCCTCACTTTCTATTAGCCTCTTGCTCAACCATCTTTTGGCTCAACTTCTCTTCCATCACCAATTCTATGACTATTGTATTTTCACTCTCATTAGATGACCTTTCTTATCCATGAATCCTTCTCAGGCACAAATATCATTACTCAAACCTATTTTTTGACAATGGCCAAACTCATTTTGGGCTCAGAAACCTAATGTGGAGAGATGGAGTCCTGATGATGCTGCAGAAAGTGCTCCTATGAGTTCAGTTCCCAAACCTCTGCCCTGGAGCATGTGCCTTGTGCTACCTCCTGCAGAATAAAATGGAGATATTCTTGCTCTGGGTCATACAGTGGTTACATGGGAGAGGCCTGATCTCCCTCTGCTTCCCTCATCCTGTTTCCACCATGAGTCAAGGCCTCAAAGCCTTCTCTTCATGTTTTGGTGTAAGATGCCCTGACTGCAGAGCCCTCCACCCTGCCATATCATTTATAATCATAGGTCCATCTATAACCTAGGTCCAACAAACACTTGCCTTGCTCTTACCTTAGATAACTTGCATCAGCCTATTTCCCCTCCAATTTGCATTCCACCACCCAGTCATTCTAGAAATGGATCCCATCTGTAGGGGAGCCCTGGCACATACCATCCACCTGTCTCCTATACTGATATAGCTGGCTCTGGGACCACTATCAGCCAGAATACCTGCCCTCTCTCTCAGTAACTGCTTTCTCCTGATTTAAGCCCCTCAGTCATTTCCAAGATATTTCCTTGTCCTTTAGCAGATTCATTATCTGTCTTTGTTAGGAATGAGACACTGAGGATCCAGGGAGCTTTGTAGACATCATTTTAGTCATTCCCCACTTTTATTATTAAATCCCCATCTTTTCCTATTAAAAAACTGAATCACAGAATGGTTTCTGGGGACCCCTGTCACAAGTGCTATAAGGTCACACAGCCAGAACATACAGGAATTAGAATTTTCTTCACATCAAATATCAGAGCAAGCAAGACTGGATAAAAAGATAGGGTCCCAGATAGTATTTAGAAAGGAAGCTTAGAATAAGGAGGCCCAGAGGTACCCAGAAAAGGTGGGATCAAAAAAAGGCATTGGAATCAAACCCATATTATCATGGGTGGACATTTTCAATTCACATAGTCTGAATTACAGAAGCGTGGTGGGGTAGAGCATCCTAGGCATTTGGGACTAGTGCCAGGCCTTACCTGACTCCTGTCAGAGCCACAGCCCTCCCTGCCCATCCCTACATGCCTGGCAGAGGATCTGGTGCCAAGAGGAATCAGCACAGGCCATCCTGACTGCTGGTTCCTGTCAGTGAGGCCCATCTGGCTGAGCTGCCGGCACAGACACAGGAGACAGGGTCCCCACAGAGAAAATAGTGTGGCCTTCATAAGGTTGAACTTTTCTCTTTTTCTTCTTCTGGGACTCCAGGACCAGGACGAGGGAAAGGGGGCTTTGGGTTAGGAACCTGGCTTACATTTCAAACAGAGACTCTAATTGATTTGGACCTGAGCCTCTTTATTTCTCATTACTACCAGGAGCCGCTGAGTTCCTTTCATGTTCCAAGAGACCATGGCCTCCTGTCTCCAGCAAAGGCTTTGGCTTAACCCATTCCTGACCATCATCCATTGTCTGGCTTGAGTTTACTGAGTAGGAGTGGTGGTAGGAGTCCACGCAACAGCATTAGGTAAGAAGAATTAGCCCTCAATCTGCTTCCCACTTTCAGGTTTGCTCCTTGCACATGGACATGCCCCTGCAGCCCTCTGGCCTGGATTCTTCTTGTAGTTCATGACCATCTTGTCCCTACAGCTAGACTAGACAGATGGATAGACTGTTAGACTTGCAAGCTCTAAATATCCACTTATTTTCCTGTGTGTGATCTTGTGCAGGTTACTTAACTTGTATATACTGCATATTCTTTACCTAAAGAATATAAACATTTGGATGTTTTCCTTTTCATTTATATTCATTTCTTACTACAAAAGCAATAAATCCTTTTGGTAAAAATTTTTAAATACGTAAGTATAAAGAGATTATTATTGGGCTGGGGTTATGGGTCAGTGGTAGGGCACTTGCCTAGCACATAACAGGCTCTGGGTTTGATCCTCAGCACCACATAAAAATAAATAAATTAAATAAAGGTATTGTGTCTGTCTACAACTAAAAAAAAAAATTTAAAAAGAGATTAGGGCCCTTTTGGCTCTCTGAGCAGCACCATGATGGTAGGCAAGAACAAACACCCTACAAAAGGTGGCAAGAAGGGAGCCAAGAAGAAAGTGGTTGATCCATTTTCTAAGAAAGATTGGTATGATGTGAAAGCATCAGCGATGTTCAATATAAGAAATATTGGAAAAACATTAATTACAAGGACCCAAGGAACCAAAATTGTATCCGATGGCCTCAAGGGTTGGGTATTTGAAGTGATTCTTGCTGATCTGCAGAATGATGACGTGGAATTTAGGAAGTTCGAGCTAATTACTGAGGATGTTCAGGGGAAAAACTGCCTGACCAACTTCCATGGCATGGATCTTACCATAACAAAATGTGTTCCATGGTCAAAAAATGGTAGATGATGATGGAAGCTTATGTTGATGTCAAGACTACCGATGGTTATTTGCTGTGTCTGTTCTGTGTTGGTTTTACTAAAAAATGCAATAATCAGATATGTAAGACCTCTTATGCTTGGCACCAACAGGTCTGCCAAATCCAGAAGAAGATGATGGAATAATCTTCATAATATAGAAAGTTAAAAAATATGTTTCAGAGATTAGCCCCAGCCCCTAATCTATCTATCTATCTCTCTCTCTCTCTCTCTCTCTCTCTCTCTCTCTCTCTCTCTCTCTCTCATAGGACTTTTTATTAGTCACTATTAAAAATCTGAATTTTAGGGGGCTGGAGTGTGGCTCAGTGGTAAAGCATTTGCCTGGCATATGTAAGGCACTGGGTTCAATCCTCAGCACCGCATATAAATGAATAAATAAAAAGATTTAAGGATTGCATAGAATTCCCTAAAAAGTACCATGACTTATTCATCTGTTTATTTATTGATATACACATGGGTTGTTTCTGAGATCTCATTGTCACAAACAGTGCTGTAATGAACTTGCTTTGTAATAGATACAACTCAGAGTGTCTGCCTTGCTCATGATCTACCCCAGGACAATACCTGTGATATTCCCCTGTCTTGGAGAGCACTTTCCTCCTACAGCTTCCTTTAACTCATAGTCCAAATAGTCATTGGGTCATCCCATCCGGTTTCCAGAACTACCCTATTGTAGTGGGTCAGGGTGGCAGGCATCCCTCAAATGGGCCAGTGCAGAATCCTTTCCTGGGAATGGCAATCCAAAAGAGAGAATCCCTATTTTCCTTCTAGTTAGGAAGATGGGATGACAAGAACCTGAAAGCTGTCAGAAAGCCCAAGAGAATGAAGCCCACACAGAAAGCAACAAAACAAAGGATGATCTCTTAATTTTATTTTTTGCAGTGCTACAGATCAAGTTCAGGGACTATGCATGCTAGGCAAGTACTCTACCACTGAGCTAAATCCCCCCAGTCCAGAATCTCTTTTTTAAACCAAAGATCTGGACCATTTCTAAGGTCCTTCTGCTTCTAACATTCTGGGAGAGTAAATGTTCCCCACAGGCTTATGTGTTGCAGACTTGGTCTCCAGGAGCTGGCTGCACATTTGGAAGGTGGTGGAACCTTTAGGAGATGGAAACTAGTTAGAGGAACTAGGGGTGTGTCCTTGAAGGCTCTAACTTGTCCTGGCCCCTTCCTCCCCACCCCTTTGCTTCTGGTCACTATGAAGTGAGCAGCTCTGCTCCTCCACATGCTCCTGCCACAATGTTCTGCTGGTCAAAAACTCAAAGCAATGAGGTCAAATGACCAATAGACCAAAATCTCAAAAACCATGAAAAATAAATCCTTTCTCCTTTTAAATTGATTTTCTCAGGTATTTTCTCACAGCAACAGAAGCTGACTAACACAAAGAGGAAATCAGAGAGTAAGCCCAGAGCTTTCTACCCATCATATTTCCTCCCTATGAATCCTTGGACTCTTGGAAGGCCAGGGGCCTCTGGGGGAAGCCCTTTCTTCCATTCTTTTTACATGACTCTTGTAATCATGGAGATTGTCCAGCCTCTCCTCACTGAAATTGCATCTGTAATGTAAGAACTAACTTCTTTGAGAGGCATAATTTGTGAACTATCATCTGTCATTTATATTTCAATGTGGCTATCAGATTCTTTCATGAGAGCAGACTTTCCTAAAGGAAAGGAGATAAGGCAGGGGAACAATGGACACATTCAAATCAAGCACAAACATTTCTTAAATACCTCCACTTCTCCAGGTTCTGTGTAAAAGACCAGAAATTGAAAAATAAGCAGAATATCCTCCAAGCTTCTGAACCCTCACTTCATGGACTATTTTAGCCCCTGGGTCACTGGCATCTCCCCATTTCCACTCCAGGGCTCATCTAACTCAACAGCATCCATGTGAGCCTGCAGTTCATCACCCTCCACCTGCTCCCTGCCTTCTACCTTCCTGCATACACTGAAGGGAAGAGTTCTCACTTCATAGGGCTCTCATAAGAATAAGTTAGTGTATCTCATTGTGCTTTGTAAACTATAAAGGATTGTTATTATTAACACCCAGGAAGAAAGGAAGTGCATGGAGCACAGGGGAGGCAGGACTGAGGAGCATTGGATAATTGGGAAGGCAGACAAGGGCAGGCCAGGAGGACCCCACACTGAGTGACCTGTCATTGGGAAGAGATGCTGGGGGTGGGGCAGCCAGAAACTTTGGAAGGCAGAAAGCATTCAGATGTCCACACTGGGAGTCAGACCCCCCAACCCCACCATTATTTATTTCCCTGGAGGGGGTAGCCTTAAGAGGTTTCTGTGACCAGCTCAGAGCAGTGACTTCCTGAGGCCTGGCAGCCTCCCCCTGGTGTATCTGTCTATCCATCCATTTCTCCCCAGACCTAGGAGCTGAGATTTGGCTTAGCAGGAACCTGTCTCTATCCCCTTGCCTATTTCTCAGACTTCCTGAGATGGAGAGAGATAAATGAGGGGATGCTGGATCCTAGGAATATTAGTGGGGTTGGGGAGGGAGTATGGATTTGAGCTCTCCACTCTCCACCCTATACCAATACCTCAAGGGCTACAGCAGGGCAATCCAGGGCGAGACAGCTTGGGGATGCTCAGCTCCCCCAAGGCGGGGCTGGGATATCAAAGTTGGAAGCGCGGGGGCATGTCAGCCTGGCTTTGTAAGCGGGGCTCCCATCAATGCATGAAAGCCTTGCTCTACAAACCGCATTCGCTGCGCTCCCAACCTGCATTCCGGATTGGTCACGGCCTGGCCCCCAGCTGCATTCCTGGGCTAGAGGAGGCAAAGGGGCCTGGCCTCTTTGTTCTTCCCAAATCAAGGCTCAGAACCATGACAGGCTGATCACATTACCCAGCTGAGGTCAGCCTGGCAGGAATGACCCCCTCCTGCTCCTCCCCCACCTCACTGAGACAGGGCAACCCATCCCACCCCACCCCACTCTCCTCACCTGTGTTGGATCCTTCTTAACAGCCTGTGCTGAGTTTTGTTGAGGAAGGAAAATCTCAAACCACAGCTTCAGTGTTTTTGTCCAAAGTCAAATGCTGGGAGAAATGCCCAGATCCAAGCTATTCCAGAGTTTGTCCAATTTCAGGCCATCTCCAAGGACTTGCAGCTGCTCTGGCATGGGACCAACTGCCTTGCTTGCTGCATGACCCCTTGAGATCCCCATGTATGCACCTAATGGCATCTCAGGCCTGAGTTCAGTGTCAGAACAAGGCCAGCTTTCAGCATCCCCATGGATGAGATGCCCTTCTATCCTGAGCCACAGTTCAAACCCAAATGCCCTCTTGGCTTGGGAGTGACTTCTCACCACCTGCTTCCTATGCCTGGTGACAGGAATGCAAGCTTGAAGTCTGACCTGCCTGGTATGACTCCCTGTTCTGCTACTTACTTGCTGTGTGACCTTGGATGGCTGATTTCACTTCACTTTTTCTGGGCCTCAGTTTCCTCATTTATAAAACTAGTATAAGCATGAAGATTTTAAGGTATTCTATTAAGTTTCCTGGGATATTGTAGGTACACAACCAATGTTACTTTACTTGCTCTCTTCCCTTCCCCGTGGAATGAGTGACCTCAGGCCAAATCTTCACTAGATCAATAATGCACTTTCCTTCTTTTTCTGAATTCCTAAAGCTCTGATGATGGGGGCCAAGCTATCTGGAAATAGCTATACACAAATCATCCCTCGTTGTTCTGAATCTTTTTATATGTCAATCTTTGTCTCCCCAACAAGCTTGTTGGCATTCCAAGAAAGACCTTCAATTTTGTTATTTGTTCAACAAATATGTAATGAAGAGAACTGGGCAGGCAATGGGGATCCAGCTAAGGAGAAGGCAGGTCAGGCTCCTGCATGGCTGAGCTCACAGACACTATTTAATGTGCAATGAGTTGCGATAATTTTTTTTTCCAGTTTAAATGAGCACTGTAATGGAAAAGCATGGGCCATAATGAGAATCTAATAGGGGGCTCTCGGAAGCTTCCTCTGAGGGAATCTAAGCTGAGTCCTGAAGAACTAATGGGAGCAAGAGGGAGAAGGACTCCTAGTCAGGGCCTAAGTGTAGCAGTGAGAGTTGTAGGGGCTTTTTGTCCTGATAAGGAAACTGGGCTGTATTCCAGAATGAAATCAGAACCCATTGTGAGATTTTGAGTAGGAGCATAATATGATCAGAATTACCAGGTAAGAGAAAAGAAAGGATTCCAGACACAATGGTGCATGCTTGAAATACCAGCTACTCAGGAGACTGAGTCAGGAGGATCTCTTGAGACCCTGTCTCAAAATAAAAAGAGCTGAGTTTGTAGCTCAGTGATAGAGTGGCCCTGAGTTCAATCCCAAGTACCACAAAAGAAAGGGAGAGAGACAAGAAAAATAAAAGAAAGGAGGCCGGGGTGACCAGGAATGAAGATAGTGAGACTCAGCATGCTGGGGGTACAGGTCATGCTGGAGGTATCCTTGGGTGAGTTTGGCTTGATAAAAGCAGTAGAGACTGAGAGATGAAGGCAGAACCATCAGGGCTGCTCCACAAAAACCCATTTATAACTGATACTTGGTTGGCCTCAGGGACCAGACACTAGCCTACTCTCAGTTATGCAAGAAATAAAACATCCTCAGAATGGCCCATCCTGTGTTGCTAATAGGGTGTTTTCAGAGATTTTCAGCACCACGGACTCCATTTTATTGTTCTCCCTCTCACCAGGTGAGTTGTGTTGAAGGATTTTTGTCTACTAAACAAACTGAATTCATTAAATTACTAATTAACTTTGTTGCCTCATGTTTTACTACTCAGGCCTTCAGAACTGGTAATCTGAGTTGCTGATTTCAGGAGATAACTGCTCTTCCCACATGGAGATGATTTAATTCCAGCCCAAAATAAGTGTGATGTTTCAGTTCTGAGCAGCCTGGGTTTTCTTTTTCTCCATTGGAGTTTATAAGCATTTATGAACAAACCTGGTGCCTGCCCTCGGGAAGATTGTGGTCCTGAGGGTGATGCATTTGAGGAAACAGCCAATTACAAATGCCAGATGACAGTACTACTCTGTGGGTAAGCACAGGCTTGGATGGGCATGCTCTGCCTGCAGCGCAGCCTGGGAGGCATGCTGAATGCTCTGTCTGTCCCTCCAGGTGACTCCACACCTGCCTGCATTCTGCTCTGCATGCCTGGCCTGACTCTCAGGGTTGACGGACTGCACCAATGGGGGCTCTTCTGCCCTCTTGATTCCAACAGGGTTTTGCTAATTGGATTTTCTGGCAGGAGGAGGATAAGATCAGATTCCCCTCCCCTTCCCCCCATTCAGCCATCTGGAATCCAGATCTGCTGTAGTTCTGTTCCTCTTCTGAAATGCCACAGGACCTATCCCCTGCTTGCAGGGTTCTGGTAACTGCACCCTCTTTACTCCTTTAAGCCTACTGTAGGTGGGGATTTGTGCTCCATTGTTAGCTTTTTCACCCCTTGTTGGTGTCCCTGAATCCTGCCAATGGCGTCTCACTAGTTCCTTCTTGCTATCTCCTCCAAGTTCCTGTTTGAACAAGCCATCTGTTCCTCTGGGAACCTGGCTTATATGAGGGTCAGAGAAAACTTCTCAGAGGGCTGGCATTTATCCAAAGAATGAAAAGGAGTTAGCCTTATAGCAGAAGATACATGATTTCTGGGATTGTTTTTTCTCTTACGAACATGGAAACAGCTTCCCAACTTCCATTTCTACCTCCAAGGACACTTAGGCACAGAGTATGTCCAGGTTGGGAATCATTGGCCTAGAGCTGAAAGAGGCTGCACAAACTCTAATTTGGAGGCCTATTTGTTCTCCTCCCGGCCAGACCCTGAGTTGGAAGAGAGAAAGTCTGTGGCTGCCCCTCTGGAGGCTGTACCCTCTCACTCCCTCTCAGGGGTTCTCCCAGAACATGAGTGGAGGCTCTGCCATTTCCACCCACTCCCGCTTCCCCAACCCAGCTCCTGTCCTCTCACCAAAACAGCCCTGGCCAGATGCTGGTGAGAGTGAATTCCTGGGGAAGGAATGTCCCAGGTCCATCAGGCAGGAGGACAGCTGCCCCAAAGATCAGGTTTCAGGAAAAACAGGCCTACCTCCTCCTTCATAGCAGTCCAGGGCTCCTGGACGTCTGGACACCTGCCGGGGATCCCACCCCCAGTCCACCCCTTTCCTGGCCCCCAGAGATGGGAAAGAGCTGAGCTAGGCTGTGGGGTTGTCATGCTCCTCCCCTCCCAGCCGCCCCAGTCTAGTCCCTCTCCCACTCCCTGTCACCTCCAATTAGATAATTCATGTTCATGCTTTTCAGAATCTGGCCTTCCCACCAGCTAAATCCGGCACCTGCCCATGCCCTCCCCTTCTCCCCCCAGCTTCTGGGGCTTCCTTTGGAGATTTCACACTGACCTCACCCTGTGTCTCTTTGTGGAGAGACATACTGTGCTTATTCCTGCCAGTTCCCATCCTCTTACACCCCCTCCCTCTTTCCATTGACCTTATGCCTCATGATTCCTGCCTCCCCAAACCCATCAACATTCATCACCTGCCTCCCTAAAGAGAAGCCCAGTGCTACCTGGCATCGTTATTTAAACAATAATGACAGTTTCTATTTTGTCAGTGTCTCCTCTGTGTGCCAGACAGTCTAGAGTGAGTCAGCCCCTTCAACAACCCTAACCATGTAGGTATTTCTAACACAATGTTCCTCTTGAGGTAACTGAGACCTTAAGTAATTTTTTTAGGCTGGGGAATGGTAGTGGGAAGACTTGAATCCAGATTCTTCCATCTGGAAAGCTCTGGCTCTTATCCACTCCTCCACACTAACTTGTCTTGTCTCCCCAGTATAAGTTTTCAGCACATACAGACGTGACGATGTGGTTCTCTTGAATTTAACACAGTTGCCCAGCTGTGGTAGGCACTGGTTGTGACCCTCAGTCTCTTCACACAGTAACTACAGTGATCCATTTAATGCTTAAATCAGATCTTGCTCTAAAGATAACTTCTGTTGTTTTCACTTTTCAAGCCAAAGTCCTGTCAATGACCTACAACACCCAGTGTGACCTGCTACACACGTGTCCTCTGCCCCTAACCTACTTCCACCCTGCCCAATTCATACTGGCTCCTGGTTATTCCTTACGTGTTCCAGGTACAGCTTAGAGTCACACTGTGAGCAACCAGCAAAGCCAGAGTTAGAGTCCCATCCTCCATGTGAGCTGCCCCCTAACTACCTGGTCATGGCCTTATTTCCTGCCAGCAGCAAGGGCACTGTGCTATTTCCGTAGCAGCTCCAATGCCACATGAGCATTGTGTGACCCTCCCTCCCCACAACTGAGTCTTTTCTTAGCCTTTTACTTCTGCTGTGACCTCCAGGCTGGCCCTTGCATCTCTCTTACTATGTCCCCTCTTCTCCCTTCTTCTCTACCCTGCCTACACAGGCCACTCCCATTGTGAGCCACAGCCCATCCCTACCAGGCCTTTGCTTGTGCTGTCCTCCACTCAAGGCAGATGCTCGCTTATCTACGTACTTGATGTCCCACTCATGAGCCTCCCCAGTCTCCCCCCTCTTTCTTCTCTACTCCAACTGCAGCCAGGCTCTTTCCCTCTGCCCTTCTCCATGGCATGTGGATTCTCTCCCCATACCTCAGGGACCCTACCTCAGCTATTGTGGGATTTTTTTTTTTTAGCCTTTTACTTCTATATATTTCCATTGCCACTTTTAGACTATGAATCCCTGTTCATGTTGTCCATTCTTGGTTATTGGTGCCCAATTCCTACATGTGGATTTAAAAGAATTAAGTTCACTCAGGGGAAAACTGAGGTTGAAAAGAAAGACGAGTTGCCCCTGGTCACGAGGCAAAGTCCACAGCAGATCTCACCGCTGTAGGGCTTCCTGGTGACATACAGGATGCCAAAGCAGTTTTCATTTTGGAGAAACAACACATATTTTTTTAGTGTTGAAGATGGTCCCATGATTTCTGCCTGTTGATGTCACTTCTGTGATTATATTATGTTATAGGGCAAAAGAGAGATGACTTGGAAGAGTCTAATTTAATTCCAGGAGCTCTTCAAAAGTGGAGACATCTCTGTAGCTGAAGGCCAAGAAGTCAGAGGTGGGGCACATGGTAAAGGATTCCTCACATGCTGGTTTGAAGATGTAGGGGGCTCTTGACCAGGAACCTAAATGATGTCTAGAAGCTGGGAACTAAATTGTGCCAAGAACTAAGTAGATACATGCCCAGAGCCTCAGAAAGGTACATGACCATGCCTGCCGGCCTCCATTTCAGCCTGTAAAACACTGAGCCATGGACCTGACTGTGCCATCTATGCCCATCATCTGACCTGGAGAACTGTGATCTGAAGATTTGTGTCGTCCAAATTTTTGCTGTTATGATGATTTGTTACACAGCAATAAAAAAAATAACAATAAGTAATACATGTGAACCAGCCTGTATAGGTTGGTCCTCAATGAATGAATGCTAGTTATTCTGATTAACACCCAGCTACAACTACAATCACAATGTCATTGGTTCTACCTTTCCCTCTTCCTTGGATCTGGTTATGATCCAGCATGGCTATCTTGGGCTCCAGCAGGGACAGTGGTGTCCTCTGGCTTCTGTGTGGCTTTGCTCCACATAGCCATAGCCCCTGCTCAGCCCTGGCTGACTCTTCTCATGTCCTCTGCCCTGTCCCTGGCTCCGTCCACCCACCACTGTCTACCCACAGCTCCAGAAAGAGGAAAAAGATGCACATAGCCTTATCGTGCAGTTTGCTAGTGAGAAGCAAGTGGCCTGCCATGCTCAGGGCAAAAAGAGGAGGACAGAGCCCCAACCAGAGTTCAATCCCATATTCCTGGGGTGGCCCAATGTGACATGGCCAGGAGGGCACAAAGGACTTCTCCACCTAAATGTCTCCTTGGCCACCAAAGCCTTGGTGACCAGAGCAGCCCTCCTCCTGAGCACCCACACCACAGCCCTGGGTGTGGGCAGGAGGGCAGCCAAAGCCTGAGTCACTGGGAGGAGACAGTTGGGTCTTGACTTGTGGTGTCCGTGGGAAGAACTGAGAGACTGGGGAGGGCGGTAAAGCCCCTCCCTCCACCCAGAACTCCTAATGGCCCCACAGTGGGGGAGCTGGTAGCCTGTCTCCCTGGCACTGGAGCCTTCTGCTGCCATTTCAAACCTCACTGCCCTTCTTTGTCCCCCAGGCCCACTACCTTCTCTAGTGGCATCTAAGGGCATTTCCTCTTCATCCCCAGGCTCTTTATTTTTATTTTTATTGTTTTTGGAACTGGGGATTGAATTCAGGGCTTCACTCATGCAAGCGCCTTACCACTGAGCTACATCCCTGCCCTAATAGCCATTTATCTCCAGGTTTGTTCCTGTTTGGGCCTGAAAGACAAGGGAATTAGCTGATAGCCATTCCAGATTCTTGTCTAGCTCACCGTTCTGATTTTAACATTCATCTCAATTTCATGATCATAAACTTTTTTTTCCCTTTTATTTTCTTCCCAGCCTCTTTATCAAACAGGAAAGCAGAGGACAGCTGGCTCATTCTGGGTAACAGAGCAGTGCAAGGACTAAAGTCCATGCCAGGACTTTGGTTTGAGCTGGAAACTCTGACTGGACACATGGCAGTAGAGAAAGAGGCCGTCCCTGAGGTGGGATGACCTGGCATGTGACTGCCCAACAGGGGCCTCTGTCTGCTCCACACTCAGCTCTGGAGGCACCAGGAGGACAATGCCAGACCCACTTGGCAATCCCACACTCCCATTGCCTCTCTCAGCCATCTGTCCCATGCACTGGACACTGTATGGTCCTGGGCTTTACACTACAGCTCTTGCTGTCTGACTTCTGCATCTACTTGCTGCCACATGCCAGGCGCTGTGCTCCTTAGAGACTCTATTCTCTAACATAGTAACCTCAGGTTGTCTCTCTACCTGGGCTTAGCACTTTCCAGAACTTCAGGAGATGGGACCAATGCAATGGAGCCTCCTAAATCAGGCTTGTACTGTCCCAGGAAAGAGAGGGAATTTGGATACTGACTTGGTTTCTGGCATGTTGGCAGGGACCCCACTAAACTCCTCCCATTCACAGCTGCCAACCATCCACCACTGCCCCTCCTCTGAACGTTCAGAGTCCTGATGTTCTCTCAGCTATCGGCATTCCCCCTTCCCACTGTTGTCCCAGACAGGAACTGGACCCATCCTGAGAAAAACAAGAAGCACATCAGTCTTAGGTCTGGAAACATCCCCTTTCTGGGGAAAGAAGAAAAAACATTTTTTTTTCAGTATTGTGGATTGAACCCAGGGCCTCATGCATGCTAGGCACTTGCTCTATCACAGAGCCACATCCCAGCCAGGAAGAACCATATTAAGGGTCTTCCATGTGATCTTAGACATTGTTCTGGGAGCTTCCCACAGAATATCTTAGTTACTCCTTACAAGAGCTCCACAGAATCAGTACTGTCTCCATCTTACAGGTGAGAATACTCTTCAGAGAGCGCTCTGACTAGCTCAAGGTTCTGGAGTGGAGCTGAAACTGGAGCCACATCTATTTGGTTCCATAACTCACACCAGACCACTCCTGGCAACCCACTGTCTTAAGCTTCTGTCTACTTGGTCCTGCCTCAGTTTCCCATTTGGCCTTTCAGTTCTGTATTAGGACTGGAGCTTTTCTTGAATCCCTTCGGACTTAGTTCAGGCTGCTGCCTTGAACTGAGCTTGTAGTGGCCGTGATGAAGACAGTTTCTGGCTCATTGTTGGATTCCAGTCCCTCTTTCACACTCTAGTTCCTTGCCTCTTTTCCAAGCCATCTTATAGTGGGTATGACCTCTGCCTGGAAATGTGGGTCCATTATAATTCCCAGGCTTACCTTATTGAGGGATTGGGCATGATAAGAAACAGCCAAAGTCAAATGTAAAGGTTTGGAAGATGGTCCAAGAAGTTCTCCCCAAAAGAGTATGGATGCCATATATTTGGTAGAAAGTGGCTAACAAGATCCACCCAGTCTTGGATTTTCTGGACATGAAGGAAAGCAAGACCTGGGGTTAGAGAGAGGGCCAGAAGACATCCTCACCTCCCAAGGAGCTGTCTGTTTACATTCCGTCTGCTCACAGTGCCTTTTCCAGACTGCTGGCCCAGCTCCCTCACATACTGTTATGGTCAACACCCTTCCTGTTGCCTGGTGCTTCCATGGGAGAACACTGCTGTCTGCCATGTTTCTGCTACACCCCAATTCCCAGAGAGAAAGAACTGGGCATGGAGAGGGCACCTGGGCAGCCCAGAGCCTCACAACCTAATGGCCCTTCAGCTGCCAAGCCTCTACCTCTTTGCTTCTCTCTTAGAGTTTGAGTCCTTTCCCTGCCTTTCTGTCCCTGTCTACTCCCAAAGTCTAGGGAACAAAGGCTCTGACATGTAGACACCCATTTCCATATAACCAGTAAAGTCAGGAAGAGAAAGCCCACATCTTTCTGACCAGTATCTCCCAGATCCTAAGTCTACCCTTCTGGCAAGGCCTTTGGCCCCCAACCTAGCAGGTAGATAGCACGGCCTTTTTCAAACAAGGAGACCTAAGCCGAGCTGAGACCTTCCTCCACCAAAAGTTGACTTGTGCCTCCTCTGTCATGTAGCTTTCCTGTCTGTCCTAGGACATCCTTAGTCAAGAACTGCTAGCAGGGACCAAGGGAGGGCTTGGAGTGGGAGAGCAGGGCACTGTTCTACCTATAGGTGATACCCTGTATCACACAAAGGCAACTATTTTCTGGAAGAAAAAAAAGATGAAAAGACCCAGGGACAGAATGGGAGAGAGATAGAGACAAAGACAAAAAGTAGCAAGACAGACACATGCTGGGGGAGATAGATAGAAAGACCAAAAAGTACTGAGAGGCTTAAATTGACACCACATGGTCACTATGCCGGACCCCAGGGCCCAGCAAACGAGGTTTCGTGCTGAGTCAGTTGCCATGGTGATAAACATGCAGGAAATATCCAAGATAACTAGAATAGTGGAAATAACATGTGTTTTGGATAAAACCTACCCCACCCCACCCCCTCCAATGTATTCATCACATTATTTAGGATAAACTTGGCTTTTGCACAATCTCCTTCCCCGAGAGGCCAGGCTGGGGGATTCTAAGGTCAGAGGGTGAAAGGCATGTGGCCCTAGGGGACCCAATGAGCCTGGAACAGAGTTTGTTCCCTCACTCTGCCTCCCCAAGTCTAGGTTTGGATACCTAGAGTCATCTGCTCCTGGAGGCCAGAAAGAGTCTGAATTCCTGTTCAAGGTCACGCACATAGTAGGTCTGAGGACAGGAGAAAGAACTGAGTTGGAGCCAAGCACCATGGAGTGCTGTCATCTCTGCATGATGACTACTGTCCCCACGTTTAAAACAAGGGCAAAAATATTCAGCAGTAAGAAGTGGTGAAGGGAGGGAGAAGGAGACAGGGCTCTCAGGGGCAGACGACCTTGAGAAAAAGAAGAAAGGGAAAAGCTTTGATCTGGCTCACACACAGAAAAGTGAGTCTCACACCTGGGGAGAAGAAGGAGTTAAGAGAGTCTCAGAAGAGAGCAAGACCTCTTAGAAGTATGTTCCCAAGGACCTGGGAGGGGAGAGGTTACCACTAAAAGCCAGCCCAGTCAGCCCCTTTCTGCCTTCTAAGCATCAGGATGCTCCACACTTCTCTGAGTCTCCAGCAGAAAGTATTCCATGGAGAGAAAACAAGGTTTCACGTCAGATGTCCTGCAGCCTCCTGCTTGTAAGACATGGATAGGGCCCATGCTTCACAGGACCTCTGTACTGGCTTCCACCAAGTAGAGCTAAAAAGGCTGTTTGGAGTAAATGCCACAGTGCACGTGGGAGCACTTGGCACATCATAAAACTCCATGTCCAAGTTGTTGACTGCTATCGTGACTCAGGCAGAGAGGAATAGACAGGCCAAGGGGCAGGGAGAAGTTGCCATCAAAGGTTCATATGAGGAGACTGGTTTCTCTAATGACATTACACCCAGATTTTCCGATCTAAACAACTAGCTTCAGTTGTGATTTCCCATCTTGGAACGTTTCTGGGAAATGATCCCTGATAGAAATTGGTTTGGGAATGGTTCCACCTGGACACAGTGGACCTTGCTTGGTTTGAGTGTTCCCCTTGGGAATGCCAGAACCAAGTCATGACCTGAGAAGACCTGGTGGGGTCCCCCACTGACCCTTACTCCTGACCCTCTCTAGGAACCAAAGCACCACCCCTTTCTGAATCAAGCCTGGTAGTGGTGCTTAAATGACTCTCTAAGCCCAAACTGTACCATCTCCCTTGGGAATATAGAGAGCTCACCAACTCACAGCAGATTTTAATTCTTTTTTGCTGTTGGGAAGAGTGAAACCTATACCACTCAGCTCAAGTTCAAAGCCTTACCAGGCTGTGAGAAATGAGGATGGAGAACAAGGCAAGTATAGGGAGGGAAAACCCAGAAATGCCCCAATGCTTGGTGCCTAGGGAAGTGTGACAACAGCTGAGTGTGGGGAGGGATTGGCTTGGGGGCAAGAATTCTGTTTCCCAGAACTGGTACTAGGGCAGGACCCCTGGAGAAGCAGAAAGCTGGCAGTTCCTCACAGGTGATGTGCCAGGTAGTCATGCAGAGAAAATATAGACCAAAGCTGGGCCTAGCCCCTCAGGCCAGTCTTGGTTCCAAGGGAGGATAGTAGGAAGTGTGCTGGGCAGAACACAACCTCCCAGCTGGCTGCCTTTGCTATATCTGACTTCATCCCCTCACCCCCACCAATTTTCCACACTGATTCTCTTTAGCCCTGGAGTGATTTTTCCAGCTCTTCATCTGGTTCTATATGGCACCAGAAAAGGCAGCCTGGGCAGCAGGAGGCTGGCATGGATGTGTATGGTGCATGCATGTGCATCAGGGGCAGATGTGGGAGGTAGGCTGATGGTGTAGGAGATGAGGGACTTAGTAGTCCCGAGCCAGGCAATCCTGGTTGTTTCTCCAAACATTGCTAGGAAAGCCCAAGAGCTAATAATAACAGATACAGAAGGTTGGAGCCTAGAGGGGGATGAAGTGCCCATCTACCCGCTGGCTTCATAATTCTTCAGTTTTTGAGAGGCACAGGGGTAGACCACCGATTACAGAGAAGTCTTAACCTGAAGCTGGAGTGTGAGGACAGAAAGTAAGGCCCAAGATTTGTCCAGAAGTCTTGGGGATATGGTGTTCCTGGGCCCCAGGATAGAGGCATGGTGCCGGCAACCACTTTTTTCTGTTTGCCAAAGAGCTTTCTCCCCGGGGATTAACAGGGCCTTCCTGCCACCCCATCTGGCTGGTACAGGAGCCAGAACACCACCCCTGGCTGCCAGCCAGCCTGTGTCTAAGGAGCCAGTGCTCTCTTGCAGACACGCATTGCTGGGGCCTTAGGGTAGGGGGAGGGAGGTAGGAGCCCTCTGGGGAGTCCCTGGGCCACCCAGCTGGGAAGTACTGACCCTGAAACTCTGCCAGTTCCAGCCTCTGCTCTGTGACTGAGGCTGGACCAGAGTCATGAAGATATCTTACTGGTTTGTCTTCTTTCTCCTGAAGTCAAGGAATACATGACTGATCTACAAACTGAGGTCAGCGATCTCAGAGACAGTGGACTTCTGTCTTGTGAAGATGTAACCAGTTGCCCATTGGAAAAGTGAGTCTAAGCCAAGAGGTGGAAGCTCTTGAGCAGGGGTAAAAGCAAGCCTGAGTTTACAGAGTGGGAGCTGTGGTCACAGGACCAATGGGATGGGAAGATATTGGTATGTATCTCTGAGTCTTCTCAAAAGAAAAAATTGTCCAGCCATGATGGCTCATGCCTGTAATCCCAGGGAGGTTGAGGCAGGAGGATTCCAAGTTCAAGACCAGCCACCATAACTTAGCAAGACCATAATAATAATAATCAAAGCTGGGGATGTAGCTCAGTGATAAAGCACCCCTGAGTTCAATCCCCAGCACCACACAAAAACAAACAAACAAAACAAAACAACAACAAAAAAAAAACAAGAGGAGGAGAAGAAGGAGAAAGAGAAGGAGAAATTGAAAAATGTATAGCTGCGGGAAAACCGAAGTCATTCTCCAGACAGGGAATAGGAGGCCCAGTGGGGTTATATGATCTGCCAAAGGACAGGCAGTTACTGATGAGTCGAGCTCAGATTAGAACCCAATTGTTCTGTTACCGACTACCATTCCTTCTTCCTCTCCTCTACTTCCTCTCAGGGCCCCAACACTCAGCAGCCAGGAAACGCCACCCCCCACCCCAAGCATGAACAGAGGATGGGCTAGTTACCCTGGGAGGGAATAAGAAACTGTACTCTGCTTGAGAGGATTGTTAGGAATAGAATAAGTAGTGGGAAAGGTAAACCAGAGCCTGAGTCCCAGAGGGGGCTCTCTAGAACCAGCCGCACCTTTAGAACAGGAGACCCTTCAAAATGGCCTCCAAGACCACTCTCATGCCATGTGGCCCCCAAGAAAGCCAAAGCCTGCACTTGTCTCTCTCCTGCACTCTGCTAAGTAAACAAACACAGCACTCAGGCAGCTCTCTGCCGGCAAACACCTCCAACTGCAAACTCTCCCTGAATAAATAAACTCACACTGCACGTTTACACACACACACACACACACACACACACACACACACACACTGTACTCTTACTCACACACTGAAACATATTCACTCATGTTCTTTCCCAGAACCAGGGACTGCTCCCTCCCCTCCACGTAGCCTCTGCCTGCCCCAACCTCAAATACAGGCTATACTCAAAGTTGTTGTGACAGAGACTGCCACCTCTGCCAGGGTGCTGTGACAAGCCAGGCCCTCAAGTACAGATATCCAGACCCTAGTCCCAAGGCTTGTTCTAACAACCCACAAGCCCATGCAGGAGGGCAGGTCTTTTCTAAGAACCACTCACCCTGAGGGACCACCAAAATGAGACTCTAGACACTTGGAACATTACAGAAATAAGGGCACCTTCAAGATGATTCGGTAACTATTTGACCTTAGAATCCCCAGGAGAGAAGTTAACTTGCCCAAAATCTCAAGAACCAATTTTATAGAACCAAGATAACAACTCTTGACAAAAAAAAAATCTTTCTACTTCTCCCTGCCGATCTTTGGATTATTTTTATTAGTTCATTACATAGACAAGTACCATCCAGATGGCAGATTATCAAGAGATGGCAATTAGATAGTGAAATCTGCTTAGTTCTGTAATGACATTCTCAGAAAGACCCTATTGGCCTTTGCCCTTAACTTGGAACTTCCCAGGGGCTGTCTTGTCTCCTCTTTGGGAAGGGTGGCTTCCTGTGACATCCAGCTCACCAACTAAGAATCATCTATCTCCTATCAACAAGTCAGATAAGAATGTCAGCAACCTAGATCCTGTGCTAAAACAAAGCCAACAAGAAAGGCAAAGTCACTGTAGGCCAGGCAAGGACCAGAGTTTGATCCCAGGCACATCCTGGTGCAGGACCACTGAGGCAGGTGGTGCTGTAGCCCAGGGCACAGAGGAATACAACTGGAGATGTTCCCAACCAAATAGGCCTGGCATTGAGCAGAGCAACACATAAGCTTTGGCATCAGATCTGGTTTCAGATCTGTTTCTCTGTTATTACCTAGAGGGTACTGGCAATTTGCCTAACGTCTTCTGTCTCTAAAAGGGGGAAAATTCCCATCTTTTGTGGTTGCTATAAAGATTAATAAAATGTTGTATATGAAGTCTCTAGCTCTACACTATTGCCTTCAACAGTGATTGATAGACTTGGCATGATTTAAAGTTCCAGCTCTACCTGCCTCTCTTCATTGTAAGTTAAAAAAAAAAAAAGAAAGAAAGAAACACACACACACACACACACACACACACACACACACATATTCAAAACAAGATGGTATGTGAGAAAGTGCATTATAGGAGCTGGAGATGTGGCTCAGCGGTAGAGCCCTTGCCTAGCACGTGTGAGGCACTGAGTCCTATCCTCAGTACCACATAAAAATAAATAAAACAGAGGTATTGTATCCATCTACAACTAATATATATATATATATTTTAAAGTGCACTCCCCGCCACAATACCTCTCGCCTTTGTTTGTGTTTCCTTGGCCCCGTCTTCATGACCATCTGGACCTCATCCGCGGTCTCCAAAGGGCTCAGGAGGGCCCTGGCTCGCCCTCACCTTTATCAGCATCCACCCGGGGTGGCAGTCGGTCCTCTCTCGTACTGCGCAGACTCGCAGGAGCTGCAGCAGGCCAGATGCAACCTGGAACCCCAGCCCTGAGCGCTTCGCAATCAATGACTTTGAAATCGGGCGACTTCTGGGCAAGGGTAGATTTGGGAACGTCTACCTGGCTCTACTGAAGAAGAACCATTTCATCATGGCCCTGAAGGTCCTCTTCAAGGCCCAGATTGAGAAGGCAGGACTGGAGCACCAGCTGCGCAGGGAAATCGAGATCCAGGGGCATCTACAACTCCAGAACACCCTATGCCTGTACAACCATTTCCATGATGCTATTTCCCTGATTCTGGAGTATGCTCCCAGGGGTGAGCTCTACAGCTTGCTGCAGAAAAGCGGCCCCTTAGATGAGCAGCGCTTCAGCAACGATAATGGAGGAGTTGGCAGATGCCCTGACATACTGCCACGACAAGAAAGTGATTCACAGGGACATTAAGCCAGAGAAACTGCTGCTGGGGCTGATGGGTGAGGTGAAGATTGCAGACTTTGGCTGGTCTGTGCATGCTCTCTCCCTCAGGAGGCAGACTACACGTGGGACTCTGGACTACTTGTCCCCAGAAATAGTGGAAGGCAGGACCTATGACAAGAAGGTGGACGTGTGGTGCGTCAGGGTGCTCTGCTATGAGCTGCTGGTGGGAAAGCCACCCTTTGAAAGAACTTTTCAGAGTGAAACCCAGGGACGCATCCTCAACATGGATGTGACATTTCCCCCCTCAATGTCTGTGGGGGCCCAGGACTTGGTCTCCAAGCTTCTTAGATATCAGCCCTCAGAGCCGGTTTCCCTGGCTCAGATCCTGGAGCACCCCTGGGTGAAGGCTCACTCCTAGAGGGTGTTGCCTCCCAGTACTCAGAAGGCTTCCTGAGCCCATCTACCTGTATCCTTCGTGTGTATCCAGGGAACTCTCCCTCATTTGTCTTTTTTAATATGGGATGCTAATTAATAAAAACAAAATCATTTAGTGCAAAAAAAGAAAAAAGAAAAAGAAAGTGCATTATGATAAAAATAATTTTAAAAATCCATGCATTTTCATTTAAAATAGTTTATTTTCCAGATTAATCTGGTCTTTAATAATTTCTAAAATTTAAGTCTTGCTCGTTAATGACTACATATAGTTAATATAATATAGTCATCCCTTGATATACACAAGGAATTAGTTCCCAGGCTCCCACAGATACAAAAATCTAAGGTGCTCAAGTTCTTTATGTAAAATAATATAACATTTGCTTATTTTTACATATACACATTCTCCCACATACTTTAAATCACCTCTAGATTACTCATTATACCTAATACAATGTAAATGTTATGTAGATAGTTGTACCATATTGCTTAGGGAATAATGACAAGAAAAAAAGTCTGTTTACGTTCAGTACAGATGTATTTTTTTTCTGAATATTTTTAATCCAAAGTTGTTCAAATCAGCGGACATGGAATCCCTGGATAAGGTGGCAAACTGTATTTGTAGTCAGGTACAGATGATCTTTAATATAGCAATAAAAGCTGAATATAAAGTATTTACCCTATTAGTGAAGAAAACTTCACTTTATTTACATTGTAACTTTTTCATAATGAGAAAGCACTCCTGGGATGAATTGAATACCTATTCTAGGCCAAGCCCTGTACTTTATGTAAGAGATACAAAGAACATGGGCATGTGTCTTAAAGCCCAAATGTGAAGATGTGGGGACCCTGAGGAGATCCTGGACTCAGTTTCAGCATGTCCCTCCCCAGTAGACACTGTGGACCTTCTCTAGGTCTTCCCTCACTTCTCTGTTTTCTCTGGCCGTCTAGCCCCTGATCTGCTGTCAGTGTGAACAGGCAATAGCTTCTGCAGTCAGGGCAGGAAGACTCAGAGTGAGGCTGGATGGGTCCTGGATTAGGGGACCCACATACTAAGAATAGTGGGTCAATAAGGAAAGCAGCCTGCTTGGAGTTGAGGGTGGAGACTCTGCCTGCTCCCCAGCTTTGGATGGCCAAGCCTGAGAAATCAAGCATTATGGAGTCTTGTTGATTACAGGTCTGCATGGTCAGCAAGCAGTTCATGCAGAATTCACAGGAGACCATATCTCAGATCTAGGAAGGGTCTGGGCAGCCACTGTGAGACCCTATCAGCAAGAAATATTTTGGTACAGGACCAAAAACTGGCTGAACTGGAAATGCCTAAACTTTGCCAAGTGCAGGTTTCAAGACCTGAGTTAATGGGGAAAGGATGGTAGAGATACTGAATGGACTGGGGTAAGAGAGACCATGTAGAAAGCAGCTCCCAGGGGCTCCACCCAGATTCCCCTATGCTGAATCTTTATCACAGTGAATAATTGCAAATAGCAACACACTCTCATCATGGGTAAGAGCATGGCTCACAGCTCTTTCATCTCACTGATTTAGAAGGGTTACCTATCCTCTCTGAGCCTCAGTTTTCTCATCTTTAAAATAGGAGTAATGACACTTACCTCATAGGGTAATTGTAATTGTGTGAACTAAATGGTATAATGGATGTTAAAGTGCTTAGCGCTTGGCCTGGCCCTATTAAAAGCATGCAATAAAAGCTAGGAATTAATACTAATTAAATACTTATTGAATATCTATTCTAGGCCAAGCCCTGTACTTTATGTAAGAGATACAAAGATACAAAGATACGAACACTACTCTCCAAGAGTTTAGAGCGTGGGGGTGGGCAAAGCCTTCTCCTTCAAATGAATAACTATAGTACATTATGATTATTCCTATAGTAGAGGCAGATGTGACAAATGCAGTAGATGGAGTGGGAGTTAAAGCACTCAAATTTGTCTTGAGAAATCCAAGAAGGCCTCCAGAAGGACACAGGGCAGGGGTTGAACCTAGAAGAATGAATAAGAGTTTTTCTGGTGACAAGTCAGGAAAAGGTAGCAAAGGAAGAGAGAAGGGAAAATACCAAGACAAAACCATGAGATACCTGCTATGTCCTGGGATTAGAACAATGACTTGCAGTGTCTGAGCATAAAGGGGAGGTGAACTGAGGCTGGAGTGACAGACGGGACCAAATCATAAAGGACTTTTGTATGCTATGTGAAGAATTTCTGTTTTATCCTGAGAGTGATGAGAAGCCACTGAAGAATTTTAAGTGAGTGAGTGATGGACAAGATTTGCATTAGAAAAATATCACTCTTGCTGCTATGTGTAGTGTGGATTGGAATGGTCAAGAGTGGCTGAAGGGTAATAGGAGACCATAGCAAAAGCAAGAAGCGAGAACCTGAAGGAAAGAAGCGAGAAAGTTGGACACTTCCAGGGTGAAACTGGCAAGATATGTGACTGACTGGGTATTAAGGAGAAGATAGAGGCTCTGAGGAAATGTTGACATCCTTCTCCATGTTGAGATTTTCATAAAAGTAAAAAATGTATAAAAGTATATATGCTAACGTGAGTAGATTCAGAGGTGGATGGAGTCTTGCTCATGAATCCTGCTTTGATCTCCTTAAGAGAACTTAAAGTGAAGTTTGGAAAAGAGACCTTTGTGTAGGTCTGGGGTTGGGCATGAGAGTATAACAGCCAAGAGTAGGCAGCATGTAAAGTGAGAAGATTGCATTGGCTAACCAACACACGTGGATCTGGTGGAGAAGAGAGTAGCAGAGAGATCCAAGAAAGAGCAACATCATGCAGATTGAAGGAGTAAAATAAATACATCAGGATCAAGGGATAAGCAATGGGATCAAATACTATTGACAAGTGGAATAAGAAGAAGACTGAGAATTGACGGCAGGTGGGCCCTGATGACTTCACAAAGTGGCACTTCCATGTGGTAGTGCATGCCAAACCACTGTGGGCTGAGGAGTAAATGCAAGATGAAGGAAGAGAATACAGGTTACTCTTTTGAGAAGCTTGCCCACAATGGAAGATGTGTGGGATATAGCTAGAGAAGGACTTCAAGTGGAAGGAAGGTTTAATTTTTTTTATTTATTATGGGAAAGGTCCGAATATGTATATATGCTAAGGAGAGTTGTAGCTTGAAGACTTCAGAGAAAAGAAGATACAGCACAACAAGATCCCAGAGAACATAGAAATAATTGGGCTTTCAGTAATATATTCCCTTTGCCTGAAAATCTTTTGTACCTCTGGTTCAAGTCCCCAGGAAGCAGACTCTGAGACTGAGATTTTCATGAAGAATAATTATCTGGGCACCATCTTGGGAGCGACACCTGTGAAGGAACAGAAGGAAGGAGGCAGAGGCCTCTGGGGGAATGCCATGGAGCAGAAGTGGATAGCGAGAGAAGATGAAGATGTTGTAGCTGGAACATGGCATCTCTCTAGCTGGACTGGCCCTCAAGGATTGAGGGAGAGGGTTGTTGAGAGTGACCGTAACTGAGGAAATTCTTTCCTGATAGAATCCTTTTTCTCTTCAAAATGGGAAGTTGTTGAGAAAAAGGATTTGGTGCCTTCAGAAGAGTAAGGAAGGCCTGATAACCTCAGATAACAGTAGGAACCATATGATGGGATCACTGTGCAACATACATCAGATGCCATAAATCTGCGGTGTGGTGATTTTCCTCAGGAGAGGTCAACATCCGGGAAGCTCAAACAGAAGAGATGGCTGGGAGATTATTACTCTAAGATAGGTTTCCAAGTTTGAGGCATGCTTCCTGCCATGCCATTTTGCTGCTCCCAGCTAGCCTAGGGGAAGATCCTGTGGGTCATGCCTCTACTTGAAGCCTCCTCCTCTCTCTCACGGTTGCTGTTTATTGTGTTTTGGCCAACTCACTCATCCAAAAAAGTTGATTAAAAAAAAAAAAGCAGAGCAGAGTACATATCAAATAATTCCCAGAATCAAACTTTAGAATTCTTTAGAGATCAGTGAGTCAGATACATGTGGATTAAATTTTCCTCTAACTACATAGTTGGTTAGAAAATCCTAGACTGGGACCTGGGATTGATGGGTCCTGTTAGGGACACCCAAGTTGTTATAAAGGGGTAAAATGTGTATTCATGTTTCAATTCATGATCATAGGAAAAGTTCTTTGCTCAAGACTTCAGAAATTCTCAAGGCTGCAGATCATTGGGCCTTACTTCTAGGAGGCCGCACTTGCATACCCTGGTCATAACCCAAACCAAACCTCTACTGGGGCCAGCCTGGGACAGGGGCTAGCTCTGTTACCCTCCTCTGGCTTTCTCTTTAAGTAAGGAGCACCCTTGAGGCCACAGGAAAAATGCCAAAATGACCTCAGGACAGTGAGCTTCAGGTAAGTTCATATCAATTCTTTAGTGTTAAAAAAAAAAAAAACAATAAGAAGTATCCCCAGGTTAGGCAGGAGGTACTTTTCTGGAATGAGTAAGTCTGAGGTAAATGTGGAGAAGGGAAGACCAATATTTTGTGAAGGACAAAATAAAGAGTCAAGAGATCTCAGTGACATTAAACAGGTCACTATCCCTTAGCTTATTGTCCCAAGCTAGATCTAGGGGAGAAAAATTAAAGGTTTGGATTAGATGATGAATAACCTTTTATTTTTTCTGACATTATGTATCTAGTTCTAGGTCCTTTATGTCTCTATTTAAATTTATCTTTATTCTTCCGCTTCTATATTCATCTTTTTCTTCCCAAGGGCATGAGGACATTTGGTGAGATAAAAGATGTTAGCCTTCTCTTCCTGTTCTTCCTGTATCTTTCTTCCTTCCCCTCCCCTCTCCCTCCCCTCCTCCTCTTCCTCCTCCTCCTCCTCCTCCTCCTCCTCCTCCTTCTTCTTCTCCTCCTTCCTTCCCCACTAAAAAACTGGGGACTGAACCCATGGGCACTGTACCACTGAGCTACATTCCCAACCCTTTTTATTTTGAGACAAGGTCTCACTGAGTTGCCAAGGCTAGCCTTCTGCCTCAGTCTCTTGAGTAGCTGGGATGACAGGTGTGCACCACCATGGCTGGATCTGTCTGTGTTTTGCTCAAGCTCTGGGCAGTTCTCTAAGCTATCATTCATCCTTTCATTCATTAAGGCATTCATCAAACATTCATCAACACCAATTACCCTCTACCAGTCTAGCTAGAATTGGGCAATTAGAAACATGGCAACCTCCTGCAAAAGAAGATAAGAAGGTTTCCAGGGGCCCCAGGCCCAAAGAATTGGGCAAAAGTTAGGTTATGGTTTGGTCCACTGGGACCTCAAAGCTCCTCCTAATCAGATATCTAAGGGAGAAGTCTCTTTCCTAGCTCTTACCTTGGATAAAAGGAAGGAATGACCTACATCTTGATTCTATAGTGAGGAAGGAGAGGAGAGAGATAGGAAGGCCTAGGTGGAAGGAGCTGGCAGTTCTTCATGCCTTGATCCCAAGGCCACATTCTCTTAAAGGAATGGTGGTGGGAAGGAAGCCAGCAAGAGAGCCTTGAAAAGGAATGCTGGAGCTTTCTGTGTGGAAGGGTCGCCACAACAGCTGTCCTGCAGATGGGGAAGAGCATCTGAATCTTGAGTTTGTATTTCTAGAAAAAACTCCCCCTCCTCCTGCTCACTCTCTTGCTGTATTATGGGGTTTTTGTGAGGTTTAGAAAAATAAACAGAATCTAACCATAACTGTCTGAAAGTGCTAAATTACCAAGAAAGACATAACAGATTAGCAGTGCAAATTAAGCCTGGGTGGGAGTCGGCCAGCACACTGGGGACTGAGAACAGCCCACAGGAGTGGTGGTTTCACTCTCTGGTTCTTCCTCTGGGAGGAGCTGCCCCTGTAGACCGCAGGCTGTGTCCGACTGTCTGGAGACTCGGGTTTAGAAGTGGGAGCTATCTCCACTTTAAAATCAGTCACTCATCCAGGCTTGGAAAGATCTGCATAATGCATCCAGCCCATCCCTGGCTTTCGGGTAGGACTGCCTCTCACACATCCAGGTTCAAGCAAAACTCCTCTATTTTAAGAGACAAACTTCTTAGATGAACCTGGAGGACGATACGTTCAATGAAATAAGCCAGGTGCAGAAAGACCAATGTTCATGATCTCCCTTATATGTGGAGTGTAAAAAAGTCAAACTCATAGAAACAGAGAATCACAAAGGTTACCAGAGACCAGCATCTGGGAGAATTAGGGAGATGTTGGTCAAAGAACACAAAAATTCAGTTAGTCAGAAGGAATGGGTTTGAGAGAACTGTAGTACATCTTGGTGACTATGGTTAAAACCAACATATTGTGTATTATAAAACTGCTCAGAGTAGGTAGATTACAACAATAAAATATGTGTGAGATAATTTGTTAAATAGCTTGAAGTAGCCACTCCACAATGAATGCATGTATCAAAGTATTATGTTGTATACCATAAATGTTTACAGTTTTTACTTGTTTATTGAAAAATTAAATTAAAAGAACAAATGACAGTCTTCTTTATCTTCCTCCCAGGAATCTGTTGGTGGAGGGTAGGAGGGTAATGATTTAAAATTCAATGTGTTTGCATTGAAAAAGGCTGGAGTTGTAGCTCAGTGGTAGAGCACTTGCCTGGCACATGTGAGGCACTGGGTTCATTTCTCAGCACCACATATAAATAAATAAATAAATAAAAATAAAGGTCCATCAACTACTGAAAAAATATTAAAAAAAAAAAAGTCTAAGAATACAGTTCCAGTCTTTCAATTTGACAAACAAGGAACTTGGGCTCACAGAGTGCAAGGGCTTGCCCCAGACAGATGAACTAAAGAGCTGGGATAGAACCTCCTGGATCCCATAAAAGATGCACCCTCTGAAATAACCTCAAGCCTTCCAACAAATTGCCTAGTTCCCCTTTTCTTCATTATTATTCAGGGTGTCATGTTCAATGAATCTGTATGCTTTGGACCAATCTGCCAACCATAGTTACTACAGTTTTGAATTTCCATATCTTAATTGTAAGGTCTTCTAAGTTCAAGCTCATAGCTTACATTTATTGAGGCCCTGCTATTTGTCAGGCAAAGCATTAAGCACCATTGAACTCAAAGATGAATAAGGCAGAGACCCCAATGCTTAAAGATTTAAACATAGCCAACAAGGAAATTTCTGGAGTTCTTTCTGGAGTTCAGACAAATAGCCTGAACTCTTCCTCCTAATCATGCCTATTTTCACCCCAACCCCCAAATCTTCTGGATGTATGCAGGGTGGGTCAGGTAGTGGAAATGACCAAGGTAAGCATCTGTCTGTATGAAGATGTTCTGGGCTCTAAAGGGAAATCTATCTCTCCACACTCCAGAATACACGTGAAAGAAAGGTTTTGAGTTTACTAGCAGATCTAGGATTGGACCATCTGGATTTGAATTACAGTTCTACAACTTACCAGCAATGAGACCATAGGCAAATTGTCTAATCTTTTTGAGCTCTAGCTTCTTCTGAAATGAGGAGAGTAGAACCCACTTCATAAGATGGTTAAGAAAATCAAATCAAATAAGTGAATTTCTTGGCTCCATGCCTGGCACAGAGACTTCAATAAATGCTATTTTCTTCAGCTCTGGTCTCATGTGACTGTGTGTCACCCACAATATGACACAAGTGGAAGGATTTCAGTCCTTGTTTGTTGAGAGACTGTTTTATGGCTGATTTCTTTCCAGGCACAGAGATGCCATCTGACTTGCCACCTTCTCCCTCCTGAGGGTAGCCTTCCTCCTCATGTCTGCTTACACTAGACCCTTAGGATGGGCATGGTGGCACATCGATAATCAGTTATTCTGGAGGCTTAGGCAGGAGGATTCCAAAAGACCAGCCTGGGCAACTAATGAAACCCCATCTCAAGATAAAACATAAGAAGGGCTGGGGATGTAGCTCAGTGGTGAAGTCCTCCCTGGGCTCAATGCCGAGTGCCAAATAAATAAATAAATATGAACTAGGTCCGTAGACCTGGGCTCATCACGACATCCCTACTTGTTGGCTCAGTTCCCTGATCCAACAATGACTCCACCATTGTAAAATTATGGGCGGCTTTCCTATAAGCCAAGTTCTGTTTTAACAAAAGAAAAGTGAGAAACCCTGGGAATCATGTACTCTCCAAAAAGAAAATTCTCTCTCCCATGATGTGCCATGAAAGATACATAGAATTAGCTTCAGAAAGTGCTGTGGGACACCCATCTCTTACTGTTTGTGTTATCTTACCCACTGGGCCTCAGTTTCCTTCTCTGTAAAAAGGGAGCACAAAAGTTGCTTCCTTTAGTTGTTTTTTTTTAAGTTTTTTTTTTTTTTAGTTGTAGTTGGACACAATACCTTTGTTTTATTTATTTATTTTTTTATGTGGTGCTGAGGATCAAACCCAGGGCCCTGCGTGTGCTAGGCAAGCGCTCTACCGCTTAGCTACAATCCCAGCCCCTTTAGTTGTTTTGAAGATTAAATTAGAAAAGGCACTTGAATGACCATATAATAAAGAGGAGAGCACTACAGGGATACTATTATTTTTTTCCTCCTATTTCCCTGAGATATCTCAAATAAAGGCAGGTCTGGGCCAAATCTGGGAAAAAGCAGTTTTATATATTCTTGCTAAGCAGCAGTATCCCATCTCTTTCTCTCCAGTTCAATAAGGGCAGGGTCCTCCTCTCTCCACCTGAGCTGGGGGAGGCAGGAAGCAAAGGGTGGATCCAGCACAGAGCTGTCTCCTCTCATTCTGTCTTTGGGGGAGTGCCCTTGGCAAGAAGCAACCTCCCCTTGCAAATGCCGAAGGTGAAATCCATCACCAGAGCCCTGGACTGTGATAAGATAGAGGAAAGTAAATCAAGCCTCCCTGAGATAAGAAGGCGCAGCCTAGGGCCTAAAAAATGCAACTCTCCTGCCAGCTGCTCACTTTCTGCAAAGTTGCAAAGCACAGGGCTGTGCTCCAGGAAAGGAGCCCAGACCCTAGATCCCCTCCTTAAAAAGTAGGAGGGACCTCAAACTTTTTTCTCACTGCTCCCTCTTTCCACAAGCCCCAGGCTGATGGGCAATAGGGATTTTCATCGAATTCCTCTTGGCGAAACAAACAAACCTAAATTAATTAATGAGTTAATAACTAACCAACTTTGAGGCCATCTATCTCAGAGATTGAGGACAGATTATAAAGATTGAGATTGAGATTGAGGACAATTATAAAGAGGCATTTTTGAAGAAAATTATTAACAGTCACCTGATGGCTAAAATAGGTTCCCCAAGAAGGAGGTAGCTGGGACCTGACTCTTTATTTTCCCCTGAAGTACTGGGGATGAAACCCAGGGCCTTGCATATGCTAGGTAAGTGCAAGGCAGCACCTCCAGCCCTTATTCTTTAGTGTGTGATCTTGAATAACCTACTTAACCCAGTATGTCCCACTATCCTACACAGAATTGAAAATTTGGGACTTAATGAGCATAAGTTTCCAAAAGGGCTAATATGAATGCTATTTTATAGAAGGGTTTTGAAGACTAAACATGACCATTTTTTGTAGAGCACTTAGTGCCTGTCACATAGAAAGTGCTTCATCAATACTTACATAAAAGATCAGTAGAGACTTGGGAAAGACAACACCTCTCTAACCTTCTTCTGATCTCTTATGTATAGTCATCTATTCATAATTCTCTGAATTACATTTCCAAAATGCAAATCTGGTCACATCATTCCAATTTATCACTTGTTACTAAATCACGGATTTTGTTTTGCTATCCCTTCTGGGTCTCTGTCGTGAGTATTACCACATACAATAATTCCTCAGCGCTCTTCCCCTCAACACACAAAAGTATGAGTTTAAGTGCAGATCTGACTGGCTGAGCCCAGAGCAATTATAAAGAGGCATTTTTGACCACACTCAGGTCATGAAGGGAAAGAAAATTGTTAACAGTCACCTGATGGCTAAAATAGGTTTCCCCAAGAAGGAGGTAGCTGGGAGAGACCCAGGAAGGCAAGTGAATAATGACTTAGGCAGGAGGTTCCTCAGTCAGAGGACTCTTTAATGCATCTGAAAAAGGACTTCCTTATTCTTAGACATCCTTATGGCCTTGTATTTCTTTCTCTCTCTCCATTAACAATTGAGTCATAAATATTTTCTCTGTACTTGGGTTTGGAGTGCCATGGGAGAATTTTACATTGTAGCTTCTCATCTAAAGGTGTCTACAGTTTGATTAGAGAAGGAACCAACAAGACTGAGATGTCTCAGGGAGTCAGGGAACCTGGCTTCATTCACCCAAAACCCATCATAGAGTTGAGATGGGTCTAGTGCAGGGGCCTTGAAAGACAGGTAAAAACATGTGGCTAGATTGACACATGGCTTCTTGAGCAAGGAACTTGCATCATGAATGTGGTGTGTGAGGTGGACAGCCAGACCAACAGAGACAATGTGGGAGATTAAAAGTGCTGGACCTGGGGCTGGGGATGTGGCTCAAGTGGCTAATGCACTCTCCTGGCATGCGAGGGGCACTGGATTCGATCCTCAGCACCACATACAAATAAAATGAAGATGTCGTGTCCACTGAAAACTAAAAAATAAATATTAAAAAGTTCTCTCTCTCATTTTTTTTTTAAAAAAGAGAGGAGTTTTTTTGTTTTTGTTTTTTTGGTTTTTTTTAAATGCTGGACCCAAGTTCAAGTCCTGGTTCTGCTTCTTACTAGCTGGTGAGTGACACTGAGCAAGCTACTTAGCCTCTCTTTTGGGTTTCTCATTTGGAATAATAAAGCCCAACTTCTAGGTTTGTCATAAAACTATAAGGTGACATATGTACGGTCACTTCGTTTAAATGTGAGGGATAGGATGATGGGGATGGTTATGGGGGGTGATGGGCCCTGCAGCAAGACAGGCATCCTGGGGATGAATGGGGATTGTTATGGCAAGGCAAAGGGACATGGATAAGGGTGCATCTGAATCACTTTCCTCCACGGTGCATTCCTCCTGCAGCCCACCAATGCTGGGGGCACTATGAACAGTCACAGACATAAACCCTCCCTTGACCTAAAATCGACAGTAAGAGGCAGACAGCTGAGAAGACCAGGGAGTGACAGAACATGAGTGGATACACAAATAGACAAGATTAACTATTCTCATTGTATACACAAGAGGCTTTGCTAACACTCAGCCAATTAGAAAACTAATCTAAACAGCCACTGGTTTCCAGGGCTCCTCGGAGCTCTTTCAAACAGCTGTTCAGTTTGCACTTGCTGCAGCTCCTAGCAAGTGCCCCGAGATTTCTTCTTGGGTCTGGTTCCCCACTTGAGCCTCAAGGGCTCCTGAAGAGCAAAGGATTGTGTCACTTCCACTCTCTAAACTCCTTCTAGGGCCCTGCTGCTTGTTGTTACATCAGGCCCGTCACTGCCTCTGAGAAGCCTTTCCCAGGACCCCGGACAGAAGAAGGGTCACCACAATACTTTCCATGTTATATTGACATTTATCTAAGAGTCATGTAATGAAAGAGTTAAGAGCAAAGTCTTATTTTCTGACAAATTGGGACTCCAAAACTCCTAGATTTTCCACTGCTATGATCTCTCTGAAAGTCTGTTTCCTCATTGAAGTAGGGGATAAAAATATACTTGCTTAATAAGGATTGAATGCATATATATGTGTGTGTATATGCTTCTATGTATACATATGCATAGAGTTCTTGGTACACTATAAGTATTCAATACTTGGCATTTTCCATCATCATTATTATCATCATCATCACCTATTACTGTTTCACTACTTGTATTTTAACTGTCATACACTGACTGAGTTACCTGAGGGCTTCAGGAGCCAACATAGCATCCCTGATAGTCCCTATCTCCTGGAATTTGCACTTTTATGTAATTCCTTCCCCTCCAGTGTGGGCAGAAGCAGCAATTTGCCTGTAATCAATAGACTGTGACAAAGGCCATGGGATGTCAATTCCATTGCCAGGTTATATGAGATTGTGCCTCCCTCCTGTCCTGCAGGCCAGCTCTCGCTCACCTTCTCATTTTGCATGTCTTGATGAAGCTAGCTCATTGATTGAAGAGAACCTCGCGTCAAGGGATGAGTACATCTTCTGGTCCACAGTAAGCTAGGAAACAAGGTTCTCAGTTCAGCTACCCTCCAGAGACTGAATTTTACCAATAACCACATGACCCTGGAAGTACTTCCTCCAAGTGAGCATTTAGAGGGGACACAGCCATGATCAATACTTGATTATGCCTTGTAAGAGATCTAAGGCAGAGGACCCAGCTAAGTTGTGTTCAAACCCCTGAACACAGAAACAATGAGATGGGTGTTACTTTAAGATGCTGTGTGTTATGTTAAATTGTTATTCAGAAATGGATAGCTAATGCAACTTCTTTGTATTCCTAACACAGTACTTGACATACAGATGGAAGTCAAGTGTGGTCTGAGTGGATGAATGAATGATGGTAACAGACTCATCAAGACCTAAGAAAGGCCTGGATGGGCTAGATCCAAAGATGGGGCTTCTTTTCAGCATCCCCTGCCTGTATCATTTGTCCCATTCTCTTCTTCAATAGGACCCCAGGTCCCTCCTTCCTTTTTCAGCCTTTAGGACCTAACTCTGTTTCTGCTTCCTACATTTAGTCATTCTCTCTGAATTTTTATTTTCCTCCTTAAAAAAAAAAATCCAGCTCTAAAATATCCGACCCTGGTGAATTGGAATAATTTCTGATGGAAAGCAGTCTTGTCCAGAAAGTCTCTTACCCACCCTGCTTAGGAATGTGGTCGCTGCAGATATTAAAACAGACCTGCAGGCGTCTGCAAGGAGTGGGGAGCTCGTGCCAGGAATGACCTCAGCCTGCACAGCAGGGCTTTACCTATGAAAATCTGTGCTCTGGGCTAGATCACAACAGGACTCTCCCTTCTCCAAACTCTTCTCCTTCGAAGTACCCCATGCTGTACCCTCTAGATTAATGCCCACATCACAATTTCCCACCCAAGCCTAGTACCAAAAGTCAAGAGAGCAGTGCCATTGAGCCTACAAGAGAGGAATCAGTAAGTACCTTTGTCTCTTTACATTCATGTGGCTTTGGCTGAAGGATTTGGGCCTTGCGGCTGTGGCTGGCAGTCCCCTTTTCTTCTCCTCTTCTCCCTCTTCTCCCACCTCTTCAGAGGCTCTGAGGGATCCTGCTCAGGTTGAGAGCTGTGAGGCTTTTTCCATGTGGGCTTCTTCCCAGGGAAGGCCGAGACTCTCTGGGCAAAAACCAGAGACTGGATTCTTCATCGTGAAGGCTCTTCACTGTGTAGCTGGGACTTGGATTTTGTCCTGCTTAATTCAGCTGCTGTTGCCAAATCTGAATATGTTTAAGATGAAGTAGAAACTCTAGTCAATTATTAGACTTCCTAGAAGAATCTCAACTAAAACCTATTCTGGCCTCTAGACTCAATAACCAATCCCTTGATGAATCCCAATAATTATAACAACAGCTAACATTTGCCTAGCCTTGCTTATGTGCAAGGTACTTTTGCATATGCTATTTTTTTTTTACAATATTCTATGATGTTTTAGTCCCATTTAATAGTTGAATAAATGGTGACTCAGAGAGATTTTCCCAATGATATAATAAGCAAGTGGTAGAACAGGAACCTAAACCAAGTTCTATTAATAGGTAGACCCATATATACTCTTTTCCTCCAGAACTCTCTTCCCCAAATCTGTCATGCTATTTGTCTTTAGTTTTGCATCTCATTTGTACATTGATCACTTTATACTGAAATGTACACATTACATGGTCCAATTTCTGCTCTTTTGGTCTTAGTTCCCTCCACCCCCACGTCCCGATGCCAGCCTCTAGGCTGAGCGGCTTCATGTGGATTGGCAATGAATTGACCACTGGCCTTCCCATCTGGAGACTCAGGTTAAGTTCTGTCTCTGTCACTAATGAGGGATGTGATTTAAAATTGGTCACCTCACTTGTCTAAGCCTTGCTATGTGAAACTGATATATTGGTTGATCTTTGGAATCTCTTCAAACTTTAAAACTGTGATTCTTTGATGTGATTCCCTTTTGGGGAGGGACAATTTCCCAAGTCAACTGGAAATGGTTTGGCCTATTGCCTAGTTAATGTCACCTGGAGCTTGGGGTGGGAACAGGGAGCATTTAGCTAGCTACTCTAAATATGCTAGGAGGAACCTGTCCCCCAACTCCACCCCTGCAGAACACTTCCTTTCTGACTTCTTTTTTCCAGCCCTCCAATGTCATTGTGACTCCTTTTAGGTAAGATTATGAGCTTCCAAATTCCTCTGCCCTTGACTCTCATTGACCAATGATTACTGCCCAAGCCAGTACTGTACCAGACAGGCTGGCACTCCACTGATCTCTTTAGGATGTCTGTGAGCCTGGGCTGAAGGTTAGTCTCAATCCTCAATACTCAAGGAGACCCCAGGGGCCCTGCAGCTGCTCCCAGCTGTCTGCCTGAACAATGCAGATCCTGTCAGGTCTCCTGTTGAGCCTTCCTTCATGGGGTATTCAGATTGCAGTATTAAGTGGAGGCATCTCAGCTGCTTCCTGTTTCTTGGGTCTCAGCAAAAGATTCCTAAACAAAGATAATCAGCCCAGTTCTGCATCTGACAAGAGCCCCCAGCAGTGGGGGATGGGGGGGGATGAAAGACTTTTACCATCATCTCAGAGCCAAAAGTCAAACTTCTCCAGTAGGAAAGGACCCCAAGGACCAAGGGCTCCAGGTCTCTGCTTCCAGACACACCAACCAGGCATGAGGATGGGAGTACAGCCCAGTTTTCAGAAATGTATTGGAAAGTGCCTGGTGTGGTGGCACACACCTGTAACCCCAACAGCTTGGGAGGCTGAGGTGGGAGGATCACAAGGTCAAGGCCAACCTCAGTTATTTAGCAGGCCCTAAGCAACTTAGCAAGAGACTGTCTCAAACTAAGAAATAAAAAGGGCTGGCGATGTGGCTAAGTGATAAAGCACCCCCGGGTTCAAATCCTAGTACCAAAGGAAAGAAAGAAAGAAACCTTTGGGAAAGTGATTTTGTGGACTCCTAGGTCACCCTTCTTGGTGTTTAATGACTCAAACAGGAATCTGCTAGCAACTATCTTGCCCACGGTTAAACCTCTTGTACAAACTACTTATAACAGTGTTTACTCTCCACTTCAGCAAGGGGCATCCTTCTGCCTATCTCCTGAGCCCAGCTATCCCCTCCATTATCAAGCATGGCAGATGTGTCACCTAAATTCAAATGTCCTCCCCCATTTCCTTAGCAATTCCAGCCCTTAACATAGCTTCAGATCTCTGCTATAAAAGTTATCATCTCCTGAAACTCCTGGGAGTGACACCAGAAGATTATAGTTAGTTTTCATTCTCATTTGTCTTTTCCCCCAGACTTCCAAACACTAAGTTATCACTTGACAATTTTTGCCAATGTACTTACCTTTGTATTTCTCTTACTCTCCCCCCACCCCGAATTAGTGTCTTTCCAACCTATTCCATAACCTGGGAGCTCCTCTGGTATATAGGCCAGGACTCCTTCCTCCTGAACGGTCATGGGTGCTTCCTGATTATTGACTATCAGGAAGTCCCACCTAAGAGCTAACCCTCTGGCTACTGTGTGGTTGGGGCCTAGAAATATGATAAGGCTTTGGCCTGCTGCCAACTTACTGGATGGTCCCCAAGGGCAATTTGGGGATGTGAAGGGGAAAATGACTCCTATTACAATGTATTTCCAAGTGCCCTAGAGTAGAAACCATGCTTCTCACTGCACCCAGAGCCACTGTCTACCTCTTTCTTGCTCTTAGCATCCTGGCCTGCCAAGGCTACAGTACTAGTAAGACCTACTGCATAATGAGGAACATCACTCAAGGGCTGTTCCATCCAGAGACGTGTGGCAGAGAAGTGGCTGGACAAGGGACCCTGAGGCTGAGCAAAGGTCAGACATGAGCCAAATGTCTAGCTCCATCTCTGCTGCAGAGACTGTTTCTTTAGGGCTAATGAACAACAAGTTGGAGCCATGACTGGGGGCCGGAGTTGGGGGGCTGTAGAGCGGAGTTTATAGGCACTTGCATTTTCTTAACGGCTCCCTCCTCACACATTCCTCTGCATTTTTCCCTTTTATTAACGTGGCATCTTTCCCAGGCCACTTTATGGGCCCGTGTGTGTTTTCACTTACGCCCTGATTGAGTTTGATCGTGTCTCTGCCTATGAAGAACCCTTAGATCTTGCTTGAGGACTCCCCACCCCCACCCCCACGTTCCCCTGCAAGGACTCCAGCACTGCATTTGCTCCAGGGCTCCTGGGCTCATCTCAACAGAACCTCAGGGACTCTCCCGTCTTTTCCACCACCCTGGGCACTTCTCTACAAAGGGTCATACCTCATCTGGACCCCAAATAAGGTGACCCAGTTTGATGACTCACCCAAATCTCAAATGACTCCTGGAACTTGCCCAACAATCAAATCTGCCACAGAGGATGAAAAGGAAGATTTGCCACAACTGAAGATTTTCAAAGGAATGTGCTGTGAGCCTGAAGGCCGTTGCCAAAGAGCAGTTCTGAAAATATTTTGAGCAATCACAGCTCTGAGAGAACATAGCTTTCCAAGGGAACTGCCTTCAAAGGCACAGCATGCGTTTTTGGAGAGTCAAGCTTCGGCGTGTTTATTAAAAAAGACGCTCATGTTGCTTTCAGGAACTCTGCTCTCAGCCTTTCTCTCTTCTGCTCAGTTCCAGGAGGGCAGGACGGAGGTTTGCAGCTTACTTGCTCTCTTTGGGCCCTGTTACCCGCTATCTGTCTCCTGTTATCTGGAGGTTGCTCCGTTTCAGTTTCACTGGGACATAAGTGGAAAGCTTGGTGACAGCCCTGTGATTTTTGAAAAATATACCCTCTGGGAGCTGCAGTTTTTTCCTCTGTAAAATAAGGAAAAGTCATACACATGAGCTGGGGATGTCACTCAGTTGGTAGAGTGCTCATCTTGCATGCACAAGACCCTGGGTTGAATCCCCAGCACCACCAAAAAAAAAAAAAAAAAAAAAAAAAGAAAGAAAGAAAGAAAGAAAGAAAGAAAAGTCATATACATTCTGCAGGGTGGTGAGAATTAAATGAAGTAATATCTGTAAGAGGCTTGGCATGCTGGGGGTCATCAGTAAATACTAGGGATTTTTGTTACTATTACTAATAATAAATTCATCAATATTTATTGACTTTTTGTGCATTGGCTTTTGTTCCCTGGTTGCTCACCTTGGTCACCTTGGCCTATTCTCACAGTCACCAGGGATGTCTTTTGGACAGCATCAGTTTTCCTACTCTCTGTTCCAAAGCAAGAATCTCAGAGTCCTTTGGAAAATACAGTTCTGGGATCATTTTCCTATTGTCAGCACACTCTGGAAGAGGCTTTAGCCCCACAAGGCTTAAAGTGGGAAGTTTTTACAGGTACTGTTCATCTGGCCGGCAGATGTAGCTTTGCTGTAATATATAGCTCTGTCTTCCATATGGGAGAGTGTCTGTGAGTCCTGAGGTGGGACCAGTTTCTCTCTGCTTAGCGCCAATGTAGGTACACACATGGGTGTGTGGTCTCCTTTCAGCACCCTGGGACCTTGAACCAACTTAGAACTGGCTATGCCTTTAACCAATGTCCTGGTAATTAGCTGACCACCTCCCTATTATCTTCACTGCCTTCTCTACCCTGCCATCTCCCAAAACACACACACACACACACACACACACACACACACACACACACACACACAGAGTTTCCAAGGGAGAGGAGGAGGGAAATGCTGGTTAACAGCAATGGACACACTGGATGTTTCCTTGTCAGGTAAGCGTCTCATTCATCCCAACATTCTCAGGGAAGTGAAAGAGGACACAGAAGGCTTCTGTAGGCAGGGTTACCACACATGTGAGCCTCTTCCCTAAAAGAAGATGGAGGCAGGTAGCCATAGTTAATGGGTGCATTCTGTTCCTTTGGTAACATGATGTTAGATAGCACCAGTCCCTGATTCTCCACCCCAGAAGTCCCATCTCTGGCTTGATTGAGTGGGAATGTCCCTTGTCCTTGAGCAGTGGTTATCCAATCTTTATTTAGAGTTGGACTTAATTAGGGACTCTTTTACTAAAATTCTTCCTATCTCAACCCTCCTGGTCAAAGTGCTTTTGAGCCCGGGGGGTGGGGGGAACCCTATTCCCACTAACACACATGAACACTAACCACTGTAAGGATAAAGTATGTTGAATAAATAAAGTACCAGGTCTTGCCGTTCTCTCTTGGGCCACAAAGTCTCCTCAGCTCATCTTTTCTCTGTGCATAATTTTTGTTGGCCTGTGCTTTTATAAATGGCCCTAACTAAAGTCCTTTTTGATCACACAATTTATTTTAGGTTAGTTCCTACAACTAATTAGCTACACAGTGTCTGCTTTCGTATTTATTTATTTATTTATTTTACAAATTTCAAATTCCTAAAAGAGAAAAACAGAATGGCTATGTCTGGCCAGTTTGCTGGATGGCCTTGAGCATCAATTCCTGACCAAATCAGCTGTGATTGAGGAACAAACAGGACATGTGGTACAAAACACATTTAAGGTGGCAAGGGCTGAAAGTGGGGAAATAAATGCACGGAGAAGCAGCCCTAGTGGTATACTACCTGCAATATGTCTAACATGCCCCCATGTGGCTCTAGGGTTCATAAAGGGACAGGCAATGTTCATTCTCAGTGAACCTTCCATGTCAGCAGAGATGGGGGTCGAGTCTCAAAAACTGGGGGTCAGCCAGGCATGGTGGTGCACACTTGTAATCCCAGCAACTCAGGAGGCTGAGGCAGGGATATGGCAAGCTCATAGCCTGAGCAACTTAGCAAGACACTGTTTCAAAGTTAAAAATAAAAAGGACTAGGGATTTAGTTCGGTAGAATATACCCCTGGGTTCAACCTTCAGTACTACAAAATACACACATAAAAAATTCACTCAACCAACCCATTAAATAAAATAAAACATAATAATAATAAAAAATAGTGCTGCATCTCTAAGTTTCTTTTCAACCTCTAACATTTCCCTAAACTCTTGCCCTGTACCCCTCTTGCCACTGCTCATGCTTAGCAATTTCCCAGAAATGCATTAAAACGAAGCTTTCCATGCATGATTTTGGTGGGGGTCCCACCAGCTGCCTGTCTTCTGTGACAACTGACCCAGCCCCAGTGATTAGTCCCTGTTAGAGACCCTCCAAAATCCAGGCAGAGCCAACCTAGGTGAAGAGACAGAAATTTTGATTTCAAGAAGCAAATTTATTTTTGAACTTCATTGAGGCTGAGGACAGGTCTGAGCACTTGTTCTCTGGTCATTCAGGCAAGGCCAGGCTGGCTGAGGGTTCATCCAACTGGGGAGTTTCCAGGAGGCCCGCCAGGACCTGGGAGAACAGGGGGGCTATGGAGAGCTGCGAGCAAAAGCCTCAGCAAGGCAAAGGACAATGTGCAGAGCTGGAGCGGGAGAGCGGAAAATGTTGTGGGTTCCCAAGGGGGAACGGCAGGGGCAGGGGAAATGATTTGAGTCTTTTGGCAAGAAATGAATAACATTCAGAGAATATGCAAAATGCCATACTAATCGGCACCTGTTCCCTTTGGAACCAGTCACTTGGGCCCATGGCATCTGAGATTGAGCCTGGCTTTGGGTCTCCCCAGGGGAGGAAATGCAACACATTGAGATCCACTCAAGTGTTGAAAAAGGCACTGGTCCTAAGTGGGGTGGGAGAAGGAAGGTGACCTCAGCCTCCATTGCGTCTTCCTGGCCCCAAATGCTCTGTCACACATCCCTAGCTCAACCCTAGGCAGATGGCTGCAAATTCTGGTGGGGCCTCTGAGCATTCCCTTGGCTAATAGCCACATTCCAGAACAGCATATGTTTCATCTCAAGCCCACAAGGTTTGTACTTCCAAGCAGAGCCAAAGAGAAAACCTTGGCCCAGGCTGCAAATTTCTTAGGCGAGGTGGGGGTCAGGGAGATTGAAGCTGTCATATTGAGGAACATTTGAGTTCGTGCAAAGCAAGGTCCAAAATCTGTGACACCCACGTTCCTAACGCATAACTCCTTAAATCACCTTCCCAGGAGATGGAGGAGCAAAGCTGCTTCCTCTTACTCTCGTCCAAATGCCTCTCGTGTGGCCTACAATTTTCCCCAACCTCCTAATATCAGATCTACCTTGACTTGGACTCATGGCCCCTCCAGAACAAATGGTGCATAGATCAGGGATTCTTGGAGTGAGGGGACAGGTTAATTCCTGATCTTTCTCTGCCCCTTAAAAAATGCCTAGATCTTATCTGTACTTGCTGCCAGCTCTCTACCCGGAGGGGGAATCTCCTCTGGCTTTCAGCTGCTGAAAGACAGGGAATCTGAGAAATTTAGGAAGGTTGGGGCAGAATTGTATGGAAAGAAACAGGAGGAATAAGAGAAGGGGAGGAATATGAAGGAACAAGAGATGGAGGTAAGGTGGGGGCAGAAGTGCAAAAAAGGGTCTGCAGAAAGGTCTAGGTGGGAAGAGAGAGAGGTGAAGTCTCTTCTGGTGCATAGGCAATGAGAAGGGGGGAATGATGGGAGTCCTGATCCTCTGGGGTTCTGCTCTGTGGTAAGCTCAGGGATCTCTGACAGCAAAGTAAACTGTGGTGCGCAGAGTTTACCCAGCTCCAATAAGCAGTGTTTGGAGTGTTTAATGTTTTCTTCCCATTGAACCAGTTGACAGACACTGAACTTCAGCCAGCCTCTTGCCGCCTTCTGGGGAGGTCAGAGTAGGGATGCTGGAAAGTCAGCATCCTTGATCCCAACCCAGGGTATGAAGACTTGGATGGGAACTGGGAAGTTCTTCTCACATAGTCCCAAAGTGCCCATTAAGACTGAAGAGCCTGAAAGACAAGCCACTTCCTCTATCCATCCATCCATCCCTGCCCAGCGCCCCCCGCCCCACTCACACACAGCCCTGTGGCTCCCTAAAGAATGCAGTCTCTTGATTTTTTTCACTGTGCTCTTTATGAAACGCCTGCCTCCAGGGGCTGCAGTCTCAAACAACCATGCTTATGCGGATGGATGCAGAGGACAGTCATAAGGACCACAAAATAAATCAGGACACCAAAGCTCAGCGCCCGAGAACAAAATAAACTAAACCTGGCAAGATGCCCAGTGCAGTGTGCTTGTGGGTTTTGTGCTAAGTAAGGATGAATGAGTTGAGATATGGAGAAAAAATAACTATTTTGCTACCATCCAGAGAGACTCCAGGGAAGAAACTGGTGTACAAAAAAAACGTTTAGATGTAAATGAAGGAGAAAGTTTAGACAGGAGGGCATTTCAGAGAGTAGAGCGAACAGAAGCACAGGGAAAAGGGCAAGAGAACCAGACAAAGGAGAGGGCACATACAGACAGCAGAGAATGTGAAAAAGAGGCAGAGAACTGCTTAGCAGGAGGAGATGGGAAGGACACTGTAGAAGCTGGAGCCCTGCACTGCCATTGCCCTCTCCCTATCCCAAGGACACAGAAACAGAGGTACCCTCAGGACCTATACAGAGAGAACAGGTGACTGTGTGGGAAGGAAGAAAAAGGGGTCACCATGACACCAAGCAGCAGTCAGACTGATGAATGGGAAGTTCTGCTCACATAAGCTCCAAATGCCCATTAAGAGGGGACATAATGGGGACTTGGCATCTCCATTAAGCAGCAGGCATAAAGAGGAAATATAACAATATGATAAAGGTATGCACTGCAAGGTCTGGGAGTACCAAGGATGAGAAGAGGTCATTCACTTCTCAGAGAGAACTTGAGGATGTTGAGCAGAGTAATGGCAGGGGGCAGGGGTGGAGGTGTAGATGTGTGAAGAAGACACTGCTTGCTAAAATATTTGTTCATTTAGCTTGGTCATATTTTCCTTTATCTCTTCAAAAGTCTTTAAAAATATTCCCCTAAAGTCAGGAGACCAGAATGTACCTCTGATTTTGTGCATGGGATGGGGAGGAGGCAATGACAGCTCAGGACTCCAGCTTCTGCCATGTGCTTACCTACCTCCTCCTCCTGCTAAGCTGTTCTCTGCCTTTTTCCCACATATTCTCTGTCAAATAGGTTCCATGAAGCACTAGGGGCTCCTAAAAGCCAGAAACAGGCAGAAGGAAGCAGAGGATGAAGGGTGGGAAAAAAGCTCACAGTAGGCAGGCCCTTACCCTCAGTCCCCAAGTCAACCAGAGAAGCTCAGCTTTAGCTGTTATCTTTGTTTATGCACCTGTGGAAGATTTTCTTCAAAGAAAGGCTCAATGCTATACACCTGTGAGAGAATAGATGGAAAACTACTAAGGTATGATTTCTCTTGGGAGTCCCGACATCTTGGAGAAACACCCTCCTAAAAAGAAACCTGCAGGGAACACAGGTGGGCCAAAAGGAGCACAGATTCCAGCATTCCTCCAACGCCTGCCCATGGCAGGCTCCATAAGTCAGCAATAACACTTGTGATAATAACACAACAGCACCGTCTTGGAATCTGTCAAATCAGAGCACTCGGCAACTACCTGCAGCATGAAAGAATTGGTACATGATCTAAGACCCATCTGCTCGCCTGGATTTGATTAGTTGAATGACTCCCAAAATGCACACAACCTTCATTGCCTGCTCCAAAATCCTTCCTGACTTCTGGAGCTGTACAAGGTGCTGGTTATGTTTCCAACAGAGAACTAGGCCTGGCCTTAACTCAGGCTCTTAAAGAACGAGGCCTGCAACCTCAGGAAAATATGGCCATTTCTTACACCTTGCAATCTCTTCAAGCTTCAGGTACTATTAACATATGACTGAACTCTTACTTCTCCGACTGTCCCCATCTGTTATTCTCTACAGTTGAAGAGAAAAATTTTCTTAGGGAAAACTTTAAAGGACTTTTAACTTGTTTAAAGGGGAAGTATAACAAGGGTTAATAACAACTGGATTCCAAATTCCAAGCTGATTTGAGAAAGAGAGTACACTTTCTTCTGGAAGCATCCATTGTCAGGTGCAGGGAGAAAGAAATAGCTTGAAACAGTTTGGGAGGTGGGCATGGTAAATGAAACAAGACAAAAAAAAATTCCAATGTGTTATGGTTTGGATGTGAGGTGTCCCCCAATATCTCACGGTGAGGCAATGCAAGAAGGTTTGGAGGAGAAATAATTGGGTTATAACCTTAACCTAATCATCGAATTAATCCTGATGGGATTAAATGGGGGGTAACTAGAGGCAGGTGGGGTATGGTTGGAGGAAGTGGCTTATTGGGGGTGTGACTGTGGGGAATATATTTTGTATCTGGCAAGTGGCATCTCTGCTTCCGGATCACCATGTAAATTGCTTCCCTCTGCTATGATGTTCTGCCTCACCTTCAGATGGGAAGAATGGATCAGCCTTCTATGGACTAAGACCTCTGAAACTGTGAGCCCTCAAACTTTTCCTCCTCTACAATTGTTCTGGTTGGGTCTTTTAGTTGCAGCAGTGAAAAAGCTGACTAAAACACAATGTGTGTGTGTATGTACGGGAGGGTGTGAATTAAGTCAATGGTTTTTGACTTTTTAAATAAGCAGAATTATCTTTTTGAAAGAAATATTACTCAGGTCCCAGGAGGCACTCTGGTTAAATTTGGAGAGCAGGCCTCCCTCCTGGTTCTGCCCCTTCCCGACTGGTGCCAGATCACCTTGTGAGGAAGTGGCTCTGGTGGTGTAGAGCTCACACATATCAATCACAGGGCTGTTACTCCTGCAGTTCCCCATGCCCTCTCATTAACAACACAAATCCACAACTTGACTCGCTAATCTCTGTTCAGTGTCTCTGATCATGTCTGACACACAGAAGACCCTCAGTAAATATTTGTGGTTTACAAGCATCTTCATAGGTTTCTATGCTCAGCTGATTTTTTTGTTTGTTTGTTTTTTGTACCAATGGTTGAACCCAGGGGCGCTTAACCACTGAGCTGCATCCCCAGTTCTTTTCATATTTTGAGATAGGAACTTGCTAAGTTGCTTAGGGCCTCACTAAATTGCTAAGGCTGGCTTTGAACTTGGCGATCTGCCTGCTTTGGCCTCTTGAGCTGCTGGGATTACAGGCATGGCCGACTTGCCCAGATCAGCTGGATTTCTTTTTTTTTTTTTTTGTTGGGGGGGGGTGCTGTCTCAGTGCTGACCAGACCCACACTGAAGAGATCTGTGGAGGGTCGAGGGGTCACACTGAGCATTGGCAGGTGTGGCTTTGTACTTCTCCATCTCTGAGGGCCTTCCAGATACAGGAAATGTGAAGCTTTCTCTGCGGAGCTTCATTCCTGCCCTTACTTGGTCACTGAACTATGATCCAGTCTAGAGACCCTCTGATTCCTTCCCCCTCCCATTCTCCTCTTTGTGTACCTTGAGAACAAACACTGGAGGCCTTGCTCTTGGAGAGACAAGTTCCAGCAGGAAACAGGGTGTCTTGTGGGGTTCAAAGAGAGAGGGCCCTCTATTTTGGAGGTGGCAGGTCTCCACGCCACCCAAGCCCCACCCCTCTTGAAAAAAAGATAAGCAGGTCCTTAAGACCACTCCCCTTCTCCTGGTTCCTCCTCAAGGGCCTGCCAAGTTTGGGACAGAATAGGCCAGGTCCCCTCTGGGAAGCCCAGGGGGGGGGCGGAGCCAGGCCTGGCTGGGCCTCCAGGTTGGCCTGCCCTAGCCCCAGGGTTTAATAAACTCCGAGAGAGGTTTTCAAAGGCCACTTGATCTTCCCCATCAGGCAGCCCCTGTCTCCCTTTCAGAGCCGCGGGACTGGAAAGAAAAAAAACGCTCAATGAACAAGGCAGCCAGAGAAAGCCGAGCCGCGGGGCACCTTCTATGAATTTCTGATGAGCACACGGCCCTGACTCCTGGGTCCCAGCCCAGTGCAGTCAGGGATGTTAGTTTAAGTCATTTCGCACGGTTCACTGGCTCTCTGAGAGCAGCTTGTCTCCAGCCTGGGCCTCTCTAACAAGCTCTTTTTACTCAGGGCTTCTCTGAGCAGAGACCTCAAACAATAGCAGCTTTCAAGGGGCTAGGCCCTCCTCTGGCAGCTCCCCTCTCCCAGCCCCAGCCACTCTGGGCTTGCTCGACCACCTGAGCCTCCTGGCCCAGAGCAGAACCTGGCTGCAGAAGCATTCAGGGAAGATGTACTCTTCTTCCTCCGTTTCTCCCTCCCTCTCTCCTCCTTTGATTTTTTTTTTTTTTCCTTTTCACTTCCTTCCCTCTCTTCCCCTTCCTACCTACTGCCCTGCTATTTCTCCCCAGGGGTAGGCAAAGTAAATACCTGCACTCTCCAGAGTCAGCCACTTTGCCACACAACTCTGGAATACTGTATGAATGGATCCCCCTGGGGTTGTGCAATGAGCAAGCCCCAGATAAAAGCGGCTGGCCTTCTAAGCCTATTAGGTTCCCCAGCTCTCTTAGGGATTTTACTATTTATTTATTTATTTGGGACTAGGGATTGAACCCCGGTCATTGTACCACTAAACTACAGCCTCAGCCCTTTTTGTTTTATTTTGAGAGAGGGTCTCACTATGTTGCCAAGGCTAGCCTGGAACTTACCATCCTCCTGCATCAGCCTCCCAAGTCACTGGGATTATAAGCATTACACCACCGTGCCTGACTCCTCTTGAAATTTAGAGCAATTTCCTCCTTGCTTTAATCTGAAGAGGAGAGCTGCCTTCCTCCACATGGGGGGCTGCCTGAGCCTTGCCAGGTGGATTAAGAAGCCTCAAAGAAGAGGGAAGCCCACTAGGTCCTCTGGACATAGGAAATGGCCACATCTCTCTCAAATCAAGGGCTTTCTATCATCCTGATCCCCACTGCTCTTTCTCTATTACCTCCTCTCTCGAGGGGCAGTGAGGAGACAATTTCCAGTCCTTTCTACCTACTTCTGGTCTTCTAGCCAAGGCCTATAGCATCAGATCTACAGAAGAGAATCCTGGGAAGGTCACATTGTAGGATGTTGCTAATTGGACATATAGACCCAGAGGCCTTGATTAAGCCAGGGTCTGAGGTGTCATGGTTGGGGCCCAAGGCATTGCCAGACAGCTCTCTGTTGCAGAATTAATAAACAGTAGAAGTTTTTTCATGTTTAGACTAGATCTACAGCCAAAACAAACAAACAAACAATGTTCATGTTCATTTTGAGACAGGCAGTATTTTGACTTGACAAGAGCATGGCCTTAACAGTTAGGTCCTTTGATGGTGACCTTTGGCCTGGGGAGCTCCCAAAGGCTTTGAGCTGCCATTCCATGGACATTCCACAGTAGGAGAGGCCCAAGCCCCATCATAAAGCACCTGCCAGCAATTAAAGTCCCCTCTCCAGCAACCTAGGCCCCACAGGTCACCCACCTTTCAGGTCCAAGCAGCCCAATTATACTGAAAGCAGTACAAGAAAGTCCAGTCACCTGTCCCCTCATGTACCCCCTCCCTTACCTTACCTGCTTCCCCTGCCCCCAACAGTCACATGCCTACTCCTGTTAATAAGCCACCTTCTCTAGGAAGTAAAGTTTGACCAGAAATAGCATGGCAAGATGAAAGAACAGGAGCCAGAAACAGGACCTCGAGCCCAGCCCTGCCTCACCCACATAGATGTGCAAGATGTGCACACAGATGACTATGACAATGCCTTCCTGTTCTCCAGCACTTCCTCCCAACAGTCCTGCACTGGAGCCAAGCTTCTCAACAGTTGAGTCCCCATTGTTCCTAACAGAATCCTCTGGAGAACCTGTTAAACCTGCAGGCTTGAAGACCCCACTAAAGCAGAATTTCTGGCGTAACGTACAACTTGCATTTTAACATACACCCCAGGTGAGACTTAGACCCATTGATAGTTGACAACCACTGTCCTAGTCTGCTCCAAACTATAGCATTAACTGACAATCTGTCTGTATGTTCAGTGTGAAACTGCTTTAGCTCTATTCAGGAGCAGGTTTTCGAAGAAGCTAATGGCTTCTACATAGGATCCTTACAAGTCCCTAGGAGAAGTCTTGGCAAATTTATATCCATATTTGTGAATTCTTTTACTTATCAAGAGTTATCACCATCTACTACCACAATGCAAAAGCTCCAAGCCCGGGGCTGGGGATGTGGCTCAAGCGGTAGCGCGCTTGCCTGGCATGCGTGCAGCCCAGGTTCGATCCTCAGCACCACATACAAACAAAGATGTTGTGTCCGCCGAAAACTAAAAAATAAATATTAAAATTCTCTCTCTCTTTAAACTAGAATCAGAGCTTGGTCACCCCTGCCCCCTTTCTTGATAAGATGCTCTTCTGCTTCTCTTGCATTCCCAGTGTCTCATACAGCCTCTTTGCACAGTACTATGACTTCACCTCTAACAATGACTATGATCATCCCAGTGGTCAATTTCAAGGATCTATTGTGACTAGAGGCAGAACTAATTCCAGAAACAGGGAGATGTGTCCCACGCTATCCAGTGCCCCCAAATCCAGGCTCTATTTGTAAAAAGATATTTATCCACAGGTGTTGGAACACATAGATTAGACCAGGCCAGGTTGAAAAAGTCAGCTCTCAAAGAAAGATTAGTAAAGAAAAGGGAACAGAGGGAAGGAGAAGGGGAGGGAAAGAGGGACCGATGTTGGCCAAATTATATTGTGGGCACATATGAATATGTAATAATGAAACCCATCACTATATTATAAACTATAATGTACCAATTTAAAAAATGGGGAAAAACGAAAAAGCCAGCCTTGCTTTGAAGCTAACTGGCCATTCTTCACATCAATCAGTTTTACATTTGAATCTTTACTTGAGCTTTTATCTTCAGAGTGATGAGTGATGCAGGAGCTTCAAATTCCTCCTCATGAGGAGGTAATAACATTCCAGAGCTCTAGAGAAGGTGACTGAGACAATGGCTGTCAAGGTCACATTGTAAGATATTGTTAATTGGGCAATACATAGACCAAGAGGACTTGATAAAGCCAGGGTCTGAGGTGTCATGGATGGGGCCCAAGGCATTGCCAGACAGCTCTCTGTTGCAGAAAGGGGACTCTGCCTACAAAGTTCCCAGAGCTACAATTACCATCCAGCATCACATCACCCATATCCTCACTGTTGGCACTAACCAGACACCCTGCCATGCATGACCCCCTTGGCACTGGCTGCAGAACTAGGCAGGGAAGCAGAAGGGAGGAGAACAGGATGTGAGTGGAACGCCTGCCCCCCCCTTACCCCCTACAGCCCTGGGCAACTCAGGGGGAGGAGGAGGAAGAGGAGGAGGAAGCCACATCTGGTTTGAGTGAGGCTCCCAGCAGGGAGAGTGAACAGGGCCCTGGAAAGGCCCCCAAGCTAAGGGGAAGAGAAGAAGGGAGGGCTGGCACAGGCCCTGGCCAGTCCAGGAGAGCAGAGAGAAAGTGGTTGGGGGTTCAGGGAAAGCAAATAAACAGAGTGGTTGAGATGATAATAATAAAGAGAAGAGTCATTAAAGTGAAGAATGGAGATTGTGTCACACCCAAGACAAACAGAAAATAAACGGTCAGTAGATCCACTCTGCAGATGTTTGGCACCGAGTGAAGACAGATTAAAGATGCGTGGAGGATGCTGAAGTCAACCAAGGCTCCACCAGCAGCAGCTGGAGAGCAGGTGGACAGAAGCCCAAGCCAGAAAGCCCTTTGCAGCTGAAGGGGAGCCAGTCCCAGAGACCACTATATCCTTCGCTGGCTCCAGGCAAGCCGAACCCATGCCTCATACTGGGATAGAAGCATGAATGGTATAGAAGCAGAGAAAGGACATTGTCCTTCCTAGGCAAGGCTGGAAGAATGGGATAGAAGCAGAGAAAGGACATTGTCCTTCCTAGACAAGGCTGGGTCCCTCATCTGTACAAACTATCTCCTGACCTAGAGTCTCCCAGTACTAGATGGAGTAAGTTCATGTGGCCTCACAGACACACTGCCTGTTTGTTGGTTGTTCAATGGCTTGCCACCCTGCCCATTTCAGTGACTCTGCAGTAACTCAGTCTTCTTTCTTCTTGCATCTCTGACCTTGTTCTGTCCCAGTGTGAGGGGTTGGAGAACACAGTGCACAGAGTAACATAACCCTCATTTACTCATAGGTTATTCTGTGTGCCAGGCACTGAGTGAGGCTCCTGGGCAGGGGGGATCACAAAATGACTTTTCTTACCCTATAGTTTTTAACAATTTGGGATAAAGAAAACTAGTGTCTTTTGAGTGTCCATTCTATAATAAGCACTCTGCCCAGTACCTTCAAATGACCTACCTTATGTAATTCTTCAGAGGAACCCCTGATCTGTAGAAATTCTTCCCTCACTGTGCTTACAGATGAAAAAGTTGAGAACCAGAGAGATCTGGTGCTTTTTTTTTTTTTTCATAGTCATAAAACTAGGAAATTGGTATTCAATCCCAAATTCACCAGATTTCAAGTCCTATGCTTTTTCCCTGACACTACAAACCACCCCAACGTGAAGGAGAATTTGACAACTGCCAAGAAAATCATGTGTTCTTAAAGATACAGGAAAGTATATTCTCCCGTCTCACGTTCACCCCCACTCCCTGCAACCTTAATTAGAACCAAACTTCATCTTTCTGTTCTGTGCACCAGCAGGGAGGAGCCAGCATCCTGTGCCCAGTCAGGGCCAAGTGCCTGCAGGTGTGTAAGGAATGCTAATGGCCATGGACTGGGGGGAGGGTATGCTCAGGTTCTTCCATAGCATTTGCTTCCCATTAAGGTTTCTCCCCTTCCTCTCTGGACCTTCCCGCCCCCTCTAGCAACATGCAGCTTTCATGAGCCAATTACCATGCCCAGGTTTTTCTGTTCCTCTGAAGCCACTGACACTGCTAACAAGACACAGATGCAATGGGGCATGCCCCTGCTGTCCACTTCAGAGCAGGAGCTTTCTTTACTCGGAAGGACCATAGGTAGGAAGAAGCAAGTTTGGATAGTCCAATTGTAACTCAGCCCCCAGAAGGAGGGGGAGATCTCAAAAGGGCAATTCAAGTGGCCTCAAGGGTGATTAGGGTTAGATTGAGTGCTCTTTGTAGGATCAGCTTCTGACTTGCACTTTGCCAGTCATGGACAGGGCTGAGATCCAAATAAGAAGAGCAAAGCTGGGGCTGGGGTTGTGGCTAAGTGGTAGAGCCCTTGCCTAGGATGGGTGAGGCCCTGGGTTCGATTCTCAGCACTACATAATAAACAAACGAATAAAATAAAGGTTAAATTGATTTAAAGAAGAAGAGCAAAGATAGGTGTGAAGTGGAGATGCAGGCCAGAGGAGGTCCTCCAAAACCTTTAGTTAACACATAGACATCTAGAGTCAAGGTAATTTAATTCAAAACCAATTGTGTTAAAACCTGCTCAGAAACTGATCAAATAGGCTATAACTTAGTGTTTTCCTCCTACTTCTTAGAGATATCCCCATCTGCCTTACCATATTTTCTACCTCTTAAAATTTTATTCAACCCTCAAGTCTCAGTTTTCTATGAACATTTCCAGATATTCCTGGAAAAAATTAACTTCTCCTTTATCTTTAATCCCTTAACATACTGGTTGTATTTCTTTGAGTATAGTTTCATGATAGTATATCTCATTGCAGATTTATTCTTAAGCATCCTTCGCAGAACTTACAGTATTTCTTTAATGTCTGAGGAACAATGCCTCCCATCAACACTGGAAAATTGAATATTACTATTCTCATGTTCTCTTTATTCTTTTCTGCACTCTACATAAAGATAATTTTGGTCATTCTTATTTTATTCTCAATTCTCCTCTTTCATATTCTCTCTCCTGACCTTTCTGTGCTGCATTGGAGTAATTTCCTCTGATCAGCCTCTCAGTTTACTAATTTTCTATTCAGCTTTGTCTAAACTGCACATTATACATCCCTGAGCTTTTATGTAGCGACTTTTTCAATTCTAGACTAAACTTGGGGGTTAGTGACTATCATTTTAAATTTCTAGAAAGTTCTACTTGACTCTTTACATTTGCCTGTTCTCTTTCAAAATATCCTATTGTGTCTTTATGGTTTTTATTTCTTTTTTTAAACTTTTTAACCATTTCAAATATACTTTTTCAGATTATTGCATTATTTTATGTCATTGGAATGCTAAACTAGTTTGATATGTTAGCTGACTTTCCCTAATGGCATATCATTTCCTCATGTGGTTTGTAATTTTTTTTATTGTTAGGGCAACTTCAAAGGAGATTATATTTTGCTGTGGGAATGCTGTTGCTCTGGGGCACATTCCTCCTGAATAGTTCTGCATTTCCTTCTCTTGATACCCCATGAGTTTTGCTGGTCTGGAATCTATTTTTACATTAATTTCTCAGCTTGGGAATTCCAACAGTGGAAATTCAGACACTATAGTCACATATGGTTCAGGCCTGGATCTTCTATTTCACACAGATTTTTTTTTTTCCTACTCAGAGCCCCAGTAGGAACAAACTTAACTGTCCTACCCTAAGCCTGGAAGTGATATCTTTCTAGTCCTGGTTTCTCTGAGGGCATAGCCCTTATAGGGTCTCAGTGTTTGCAAAATTCTCAATCTTAGCTGTCTGCTTCTTATGGGCTAGAGATCATGTTGCCTGCTCCCATGTTGGCAGCCAAACCATTGTCCCTAGCACCTAGGTCGACATCCAATCTGATACCACATGGCACCATCACTTCCGTGTGTTGGGCTTACACTCCAGCCTTCTGTTCTATATTTGCCTACTGGCCACTTTTTCATTGTGCTTCATACTATAGTTAATGAGTTTTTGCAAATGTATCAAGTACTCCCTGAAAAGCCCATCCAATTCATCTTTCTTCCTCATATAAGGACTAGTATTGTACTTTTTAAAAAATGGTACTGGGGATTGAGTGCTTTTACCACTGAGCTATATCTCTGACCATTTTATTTATTTATTTTTATTTTGATTTATTTATTTTTATGTGGTACTGAGGATCGAACCCAGTGCCTCACGCACTCCAGGCAAGCACTCTGCCGCTGAGCCCAGCCCCAGTTCCTATTTTTATTTTGAAACAGGGTCTTGCTAATTGCTTAGGACCTGGGTAGGTTGCTGGGGCTGGCCTTGAATTTACTCTCCTCATACCCCAGTCTCTGGAATCACAGGGATTACAGATGTGCACCACCATGCCCAGTGACACAGTACTGCATCATTGGTCTCTTAGCCACTCAAACACATACTACTGCATTAGACTCCTGCATTTGATGCTTTTCATATATGCAGAATGTCCAAAGCCAGGGGTCATGAGACATGAGAGGAGGGGAGGGAGAGGAGAATTGGCAGAAGTGAGAACATGTCCCAAGGAAGTTACTGCTTCTTTCCTAAAAACAGTGCAGGTCATACAGAATGATTTAGACCAAGAGCTGGACCTTCTTTTATTCTGATATCTGACATGAGCTTGGTGAACGTGGAAAAGTCACTTCACCTTTTTCACGTGTCAAATTTTGTACTTGTAAAATGCAGACAGGGTGCTAGCCTGGGAAAGGCCCAAGATCCCCTCCAGCCAAACAGCCCTTGGAGCTGCAAGTTAAGAACATTTTAACCTGGGTATATAACCAGTCAGGCTGTCTCACTTGGGTGTTCGCTATCTTCTCCCCACCCCAAATCACCCACTGGAGCTTCTAGCTCTCCCTGCTCTCTCCTTCCTCTACCCTAGGCCTCAGTTCCAACCAGCCACCTTCCCCTGCTCCCTCGGGTCTCTTCCCTGCTGAGCCTTCCAATGGTGAGATGATAAGCCTCCAGGGAGATCAGAAGGGAAAGCAGATGCCACAGAGACCCAGCACCTGGTGACACCGAAGCCCCATCTGCCTCCAGCTTTGGGGGTTTCCTGAGACTTGGACTGGAGACCTTGCATCTTAAGGAGTCTCTTGAGCTGGTTCAGAAACAATGAATCAAAACCAGCTGGAAGCTGCCCTCCGACCCAGCTAATGACTTGTTTATTGTCAGAGCAGCAGTGCGTCATATAAGGGAATTTCAAAGTGTCACTAATTGGCAGAGGGCCAGTAAATAGCACCATATAAATCTGAAGGCGCTTCCACTAGGGCTGAGGACTGTGGAACAGATACAGATGGGGCAGAGGGAAGAGGAGATTGGCAGGGCGTGTGGTGGTGCAAAGTGTAGCACCTTATCAGTGGCTGCTGTCTCAGCCTAGGGTCTCCACTACCCCCATGGAGACTGGAGTCCGTTCTGTGACTGGGGAGGAAAGGCAGAACACTATGATGGTCCTACTCTGGGCCTACACAACCCTACCCCCACACACATACACCACAAAATGCCTCACATCCTAATGTACTTTGAAAGAAGCAACCTATTATATTATATCATGGGAGAAGGTGTCCTTGGAAAAAGGACTCAGAATATATTGTTTGAGTAGAATTACTGGATTCTGTAGACATAAAATCTAAGGTCCTTATATGGATGACCAGAAAATTCATACTCTAGTGGACATACTTGTATGAACAGAGGTAGGAGGACCAGGAAAAAAGGAGCCCTTCTCATGTAACATAACCCATGAGCTTCTCCTGGGAACAGGACCAGAATTTGGGCCAGCAATAGGGATAATAAAGGAAATGAATGTTCATGGTTGCCCAACCCAACTCCTCTCATCTATACTGCTGGCCTCCTCCCCTATAGTTTCAACAAACAGATAATTTGGAGATGAGAAAAGGGAGAATTAGTGAGAAAAGCATAAAGTAAAAAATAAAAGTGGAGGCTAAAGGGGAATCAGGAGGTTGGCATTTGAAGTCACATTAACCTGCTCAGAAATGGGTGCTCCCCAGAGGCCTTAAGACCACCCCTCTCACTCCACACTTGTAGGCGCTTCTTCCTGTATCTTTGCCCATAGGGGAGGCACAGAAAGGCTTTGCCTTAAGGCACTGCTGGAGAAGGAGGGCACCTCCACCAGAACCGATGATGCAGCAGAGAACTAGCACAATCTCCCTGACCTCTCACAGCTGGGTTCCGTTATCTCCATTTTATAGATTAAAAAAACAAAAACAAACAAAACAAAAAACTGCTCAAAGAAGCAGATTTTCTTTTTTCTTTTCTTTCTTTCTTTTTTTTGTACTGGGATTGAACTCAGGACACTCGACCACTGAGCCACATCCCCAGCCCTGTTTTATATTTTATTTAGAGACAGGGTCTCACTGACTTGCTTAGTGCCTCACTTTTGCTGAGGTTGGCTTTGAACTCACAACCCTCCTGCCTCAGCCTCCTGAGCCGCGGGGATTAAAGAAGCAGATTTTAAAAAGCAGGACATATCAAGCCCTATCTAGGGAGTTCTGAGGCCTAAAATTCACACTCACTAATGCACTCACAAGTGTCATGGATACTTGGCTAAGGTGACGCAAGCAAGCTATGGTCTCAATCCTCAAGAGGGAGAGATGGCATCCAAACAAATAAGGATAATGTAAAACATAGATGGAGGAAAGACTTGGAATGGAAGGATGCCCAAAAAATATTTGAGAGGGTGGTGGTGTGAGTTCTAATCTGCTAGGAACAGGGAAGTTTTTGATAGAAAGGTGGTATTATGGCTTGGATATGAGCTGTCCCCTCAAAGCGCCTATTAATACACGAGTGTTGGGAGGTGAGGTGACGGGATTGTGAGAGCTGCAATCTGATCCATCCATCCTAGTTTGAACTCTGGGTGGTAACTGTAGGCAGGTGGGGCATGAATGGAGGAGGTGGGTCATTGGGGTTGTACTCTAAAAGGGTTTATCTTCCCCATGACCCCTTCCCCTGTCTCTGCTTCCCAGATGCCAATGAGGTGAGCAGCACTCTTCCACCTGGCCCTTCCGCTAAGATGTTCTACCTCACCTTGGACCCAGAGCAATGGACTCAGCTGACCATGGCCTAAACCTATAAAACCGTGAGCCAAAATAAACTTTTCTTCTCTAAGATGTCTTTTGGGGTCTTTTGGTCACAGTGATGCACAGTAGACTAACACAAGTAGGATTTGGGCAAAGCCTTGAGGAAAAGACAAACTCTTCACAGGAGAGAAAGACGTTCAAGAGAAAAGCATTTCCAGCCTGAGGGCTCCTTAGCTGAGGTGCCTCCAGAGCAGTAGCTGCACCTTCCTGTCTCACCCCACAGAGCCACACTTCCAACACACAGATGTTGAGGGCCAGTGTCCAGACCACCAAAGAGTAGCTGAGACAAGGCACTCGGGCAGAAAGCAACCATCTGCGGAAATTACTCCAAACAGATACACACCACCTCCCCCTGGCTGTGAGCCCTAGACCCCCACATCTTCAGACATTTTTCTTCTCAAAAAAATCCCTCACAATTAGCCCTTTGCCTGATTCTGGAAGCACAATCTCATAAGGTCTCTAGAATTTAAAAAGCCTGGGGACTTTCTTTCTCCTATGTCTACTTTGTTATTTTTCTAACATTTAGATTTTTAATTTTATTGTTTTTTTGGTTGTCAGATGATATTTTATTGAAATATTTTCCTCTGTACTTAAATGTCTGGGTATTGCAAGGCACCACTATTCATGTCATGAGGGTGGCAGTTATCAACATTGCAGCCCACAGACTAGACGGTAACCAGGATCTCTTTAATGGTTCCAGAAAGTTCTCTGGCTAAAGAGGGGTGCCACGTCTGTCAGCAATCTCATCAAAACTGATATTTCCATTGTGTTTAATGTGTTTTCTGTTTCTCTCTGTCTCTTAGTCATTTCTTGAGCGCTTTGATGACCAGGGCAGAGGCTAAGGTACCACCTGGGCCTATCTGTTTTGAATGGTCGATTTCATTGTCATCCTCAGATCCCTCTAGTCACCAGTTGCCTTGGTGATATCATCACCAACCTGTTTCGAAGACAGATCTAAGGGGTTGATCTTGGGAGTCAGGCAGATGTGACACCAACTTCACCATTAGCACTTGAGTACTGATTTTGATCTTGCTGGGGTCCATGCGGGTGACATGGTAGAGGCACCTGGTGTCAAATGACCCTGGATTCCAGGTGACTGAAGAAAATTGCATGTTGGTCTCCTCTGAGCCAAAAGCCAAAAACTATTTTTATTAATTTCTAAAGTTGGTTTTACATGATGTCAATATGAAAAAAGAGACAAAAGAACATATTATAAAAAGTAGTCTTCCAACCCCTGCGACTAGCCACTTAGTTCCTCCTCCTGTTCCCAATGAATCAGGACCTCGTGTACCTTTTTTGAGAGTTTTAACCTGAATGTCTCTTTAAAAAGAAAATATCCTTCTCTGATGAAACAAACTTTCTAGACTGTTTTGGAACTTCCCTGCTTGGAAGCAAAAAGAAAAAGTATGTAATTCCTGAATCGTGTAGAATTAGCAAAATTCTCCTCTACACTGTATGTACAAATGCACAATGTTTGTCCTCAGGATGATAAGAGCTAATGTTATGTGTGTATGTGTGTGTGTGTGTGTGTTGTATACATTCACTCTTGTAATGCTCATGATACCCTATAGTCAGTAGTAGTATCATCATGCCCATTTCTCACATACAAATTGAGGCTCAGAGAGGTTCAGAAATGTTCCCCTGGATTTGAACTTGGACCTGTCTGACACATGCACCTCATTGACTCTTAACCACTATACACTGTGTTTAGGAAAGAAGATGAGGAAAATTCTCTGTATTTTGCAATCTGAAGTCTTCACAGGAGTGGGGGTCCTGCACAAAGAAGAGACTAAAATCTAGTCTCCCGTGAGGGTCAGGGAGATATCTTCCTGCAAAGAACATCCCAAGTTTTCTCATAAGATTTTTCTCACCCAGCTCATGGTGTGCACTGAATTTGAGGGCAGGAGAGAGGTGGACCAGGGAATTGAACCAGTGCACACCAAGAAATACCTCACTGTGGGGCAAAGTGAGTTTCCAGGAGGGCAATGCCCTGAAGTAGAGATTCTCTGAGTAAAGAAGAGCAGAGCTGGCTTTCGGGGCGATCGTCCTGAGAGACACCCCTTTCCTAAGTCTGAACCAGTAGCTGCCTTTGTGGGAGCCCTTAACAGACCTATGCAGCCCCCACCCACCCACCCACAGCCATGTTGCACTAGTTTGGCCATGGGGGAGAAATGCCCTGGTCACTGTGAGGACGCAGGGCAATGGTTTCCAGCGGCATCAGAGGGCCTGTGTGCAGACAAACTTCTAAGGAGGAGCTTGGTCATCAAGCCAGACAGAGATGATTGCTCTAATAAGGACAAAGGTGGCTAGCCAGAGCCCTGCCTTGGCCCCAAGCTTTGGGTTAATGAGACTTCCCCTGGAGAAAGTGCCTCTTGGGAGAGTGGGGGTGGGGTGGCAGGGGGCAGCAGAACAGCTGGAGGCCAGCCATCACTGAGGCTGTTTATTAGGAGACAAAGAAAGAACTTTGCTCCCTGCACTGAGGTCAAACTCAAGGTATCCCAGGGAATGGCAGGGGAATTTATGAAGTGAGGAGGCAGCCGGTTGACAAGCTGTCATCTGGCCCCTCCCCAGCAACGCAGCCACAACCTCCCCCTCCTCCTGCAGAGCAGTCACCTGGCTAGAGCAAGAGTCCTGCTACTGGAGGAGCTTCTGGGAAACAATACACATACCACCATAACACAGGTGGTAGAACTGGTTAGGAAAGGGGAAGACAAACCTTCCACCCATTCCTAACTCATGTGCAGATCAGACACATGCAGATTTATCCTGGGCTGGCCCCTGGACCCAGGTAAGTGAACAGCCTCTGTAGCTGCTTGTTATAATCCCTGCCTCCAAGGACAGGCAGCCAGGTCCCAATTGTGTGACCATGAGGCAGAAACCAGGAGACACATGCCCCCTCCCATTCCTGCCCCCAAGCTCTTGGATGTATAAGGGAGGAAGGGATTTTCTGGGACTCCGAGCAGGAAGGAATTAAAGGCTACATTTTGGGACATGGAAGAAACAGATGAGGGGGGAATACATTATTTACATTCTTGAATGTAAATTCAGATACTTCAGGTATATAAGTGGCAGGATTTCCATGGAAATTAGGTTCTTTTTTTTTTTTAATGAAAGGAAGGTGTGTGTAACAGAAAGAATATGAGTGTGCAAATGTGTATGAGTGTGGTGAGTGTTTATGAATGAGAGTGTGGGTCAGTGTGTGTTTGGGCTAGGGCACAGGACAGCGACAAGAAATGCAGTCGTGCTTTGCCTTCATACCACATTTGGCCCCCATCCCTTCCCCACATGTGCACTCAATACCCTCACAGAGAACAGGAACTTTAGCCCTTTAGGAACATGGGAACATAACTCAAGGTGGTCTCCTCTGGCTGAGTTCCCCAGAGTGAACCTTTCTCCCCTCCACATGGAACCTATTCTCCCTCCCAGCCCCCAGCTTCTCAGCAGGAGGACACCCACCCTGACACCCACCTCCCATCCCTAACCCCTCCAAAGCTCCGGGAGCTCCCTCCGCCCTCCACCTGACCTCACTGTGCAAAGCCCAGCAGGGTGACTAAAGCTGCTGCCAAGTTCCATCCATCAGACCAGCACAGCCTTCTTCCCCAGGCAGGTCACACCACACTGGGCTAGTACTGTTAGGGGCCTCTCCTTTCCTGTGATGGCTACTGAGCAGGGAAAGTGAGGATTCCTCTGCTTCCCACCCTCCTCCTCCTAAGGCTAACACTCTCCCTCCCCCACCTGGTGACCTGCTGGGCTCTAGGAGACCAAAGTTGTGGGTCAAAGATGAAAAATGCCAGCCTATTGACTAAGACACAGTAATAGGGCAGTTTGCATGTTATTTGCATAACCAGTTAATGTCGAAATGGAATGAGTGCCTTATCCCACTGCAGCGTTCCTCAGTGACCCTGATTCTGGACTTTTCTCCCCAGGTTTGCCACTTCTTTCCCAGATCCTGCAAAGTACTGGAGACCAGTCCAGGCCTGCAGATGGCCCCTCCGCAGTTCAAGGAGATGTGTTTTCACAGTACCCTGAGATAAGCCAAATTCCAGTTTGCTGGCCTCTTCCCCTTTAGCCCCCCAGATCTGTGTTTGTGCAGAAGCCCAGAAGACAGGATCAGGGCCCAGGAGCTTACAGCTGGTGGTGTGTGGACTCCAGCAAGGGTGAGGAGAGGTGGCAGGGCAGGTCCAGAGAGTGAAGGGAAGTGAGGGGAGGCAGCATAATGCTTTGGGGCCCAGTGCTAACAGAGCACATGTGATGTTTCTCCCGGCAATGTTCTTTGCTCAGTCGGAAGTTTCTGGGACTGTAACAAGCTTTAGTTTACGCACAACCAGCTGCATTTTTCTACTACTGTTTGTGAGAAGGAAGCCAACCCAACATCCTCCCTGCTCCCTTTGGCCTCAGCAGTGGCTTCAAGCTGGGATCCTGTGAGAGCCAGGAAGGCATAGTCCACAGGATAGATGAATCACAACCGGACCTTCACCCCCTAGGTCTGGTCCTGACAGACCCTGACACCACCACCCATCCCCAACCCCTCCAAGGGACTGACATTGATTCAGAAGGTTTCCACACAGCAGGTTCTACACTTGCCAACACCCCTCATTGCACCCTACTATAAAATGCACAGATAGAGAGATACAGAGTTTGAGATGGAGACCAGGCAGTGCAGAGGAAACTAGGTATTTGTATTTGCATGTGACATCCTCTAGAGCCTGGGTATGCATGACTCTTCCCATTCCACACTCAATACCATTCTCAAATCTCTGCTCTCAGGAAGCCTCTCCCAAGATGACCAGGCTGAAAAAGAATGGGCCTCATCTGTGACTTGAGAAAGAGTGGCCTATGGACCCAAGGGGTTGGACAGAGAAGAGGGATCCAAACATAGTTTCTGAATCCAGACAGCTGTGAAAGAAACCTCACCAGACTATCTTGGATACAAAAGAAAGCAAAACCCTGGCCCTGGAACTGATATAGGATGGACCAGACAATATCCTATTGTGTATTATACTAAGGGTCCTCACAACCCTCGAGTACCTGGCACCCAATCACTCTGCTGCTACCAGGTCACAAAGGCAGTGCACAGAGGAGAAAGGTGTCTCTTAGCTAAAGCAGGGCCATACTTGCCTTCTCTGGTCTAGGCCAGAGGAGTGACCCTAACTCTCCCACCTCCTTCAATTCTAATTAAGCCCTTTTGGAGATGCAGCAGGGTAAGAATCTAGCCAAGCTGAAAACATTCCCCTCAAGGCTGACTGGCCTAGTGGTAAGCTCTGGGATCCTTGGAGGCAGAAATACAAGTCCCTGTCTGAGTGTACAAGTCACACAACATTTCTGTGATTTAGTTTCTTCCTTATAATCAGGATAAAGAACTCAATTCCTTAAGTGTGTTAACCCATATAACAGTTGGAGTGGACCTGGCTCAATAATAGCAGCTGCTAAGCTCTCAGCGAAGAGGTAGTTGGAGAAGAAGAATGGAGGCTGGAGGCTTCACTGTACACACTGCCCCCACTCCTCATTGCCTTGATTCTGCTTCCCAGCTCATACTGGAGGCAATAAACCTGGGTTGAAACCCAGTTCTGCCAGAGGCTGGCTGACTGGGCAGCCTTGAACAAGTGACTCACCTAATTGTCCTGAGCTGTAGCCCTTGTCCCACCTGGCCTGACCCTGTATATGAGCACACCTGACAGCCAACAGACCCTGAGGGGAATGGGGGTACCCTTCCTTGTTCTGTGTGAGTCAGGACAATGCAGGCAGACAGGGGTCTCTCTGGATTCTGATCAGAGAGAAGGCAATGATGTCCATGAGGCCTCAGGGTGATAGGGGAAACAGAGGATACCAGGAGTGTTGTAGCTTTCACTCTGAGAGAAAGTTGGAAACTTGGTGATCTCCCTGCTCACTGGCAGACTCTTCTGAGGCTGGGGTAGGCTCCTACCTTGAAGAAGGTGGTGTTGCAGAGTGGCTCATTGGAATGGCATGTGATACCCTCCAGGGAGAGAAAGATGAATAGTACTTTTAGGCTTTAATAAATCACACACACACATGGCCAGCCCAGCCACCTAGAGACAGGTGGACTTGGCAATCATTTGATGCCCTAAATGACAGCATCTCCCACATACCCAGGGGCACATAGTTGGCCAAAGTTCTTCCAAGAAGGCTCTCATGAAAAGGAACCCATGCCTGAGCAGCACACATACACACACCTGCATGCCCATGCCTACTATTGGGTGTGGCTGCAGACTGATATCTGTCCCTGAGATCTAGGTGGGGCCCCTGGATGCAGAATGCCCAGTAGATTGCCACTGGGACAGGCCCAGAAGCCTATCTGCCCTAAGCCCTTCTCTGCAGGGAGAGTAGAAGGAGGGAGGAGGAGCCTGAGTGAGAAAACAAACTTCAGACTCATTATCCTGCCAGGCCCCAATCTCTGCTCCCAGCACAATTAAAGGTCTCTAATCCAGAGTGAAAAGCAAACACAAGATCCCCTCTTCCCCCTGCTTCCTCTAATCAGGGATTTGGGCCCTGGCTCCTGTTTTCAACACAAATATTCAATTAAACTTTCCTGGAGTTTTCAGTAATTGGGTCCCAAAGAGGGGGGCAGTCCTGCAGATAACATGCGACAGACCCCAGGGCAGTCCCAAGAAGTGCAGACATACCTGGGGACAGAGCAGCAGGCAAACAGGGAGAAAGAACAGAAACAGAGAGGTCCCCAATAGCTTCAGATTGCCTCCCATAATCAGAAAACACTTCCAGAGAGTTCTATGCCCACCAACTCTGGCTTCCTCTGAGCTGGCCTAAGAGAGGAAGTGAATCTTCAAAACAGACTATGGACCTGCTGAGACCTACTTGTCTTGGTCACAGCAGCCTCTTCTAGTCTTAGCTCTAATCCCATCAATTCTGAGTCCAGAGGGGCCAGCATCATCTCCCAGGCATGGGTGTGTTTAAATCAAAACATTCCAATCCGTTCCACCACCAAATCCTTTCAGATTCCTCCACCTTCAGTAGAAATTGCTGCTAGAAATAGTCATTCCTTTTCCTGCAGTTGAATGGCTTCAAAAGCAGAAGTTTCTCTAATTCCAATGGAAAGCCTAAGAAAAGAAAAGTCTGGTCCATGTTCCCCTCATTTTAGGGCCTGAGCATGCCCAGACCAGGGTGTCTGGGTTCTCCAGGTTATTTCCTGCTGGTTGCCTCCAGTTGAGGTCGGAGAGCAGAGCCTTCAAGGGCTCAGCCCCAGTTCCAAAACTAAGCTGCTGTATCACAAGGGAAAGAAACTTTGCTCCTCTTCCAACTTCCAGAGATCACTTTCCTCCATCAAAAATTTCTCTTACAAATCCTTAGATACTTAGAGACCCAAGACACCAGAATCCAAGAGCGGATCCTGGTGGCACAGAGCAATTTTTAAAATAGAGGAGGAGGTGAGTCTTAGCAATTCTATCGTCCTTTCCTCCTTTCCTTGGTTCCATCTTAAGAAGTCAAGTCATAAGCAGCAAGAAGCCAGAATGGGGGTGGGGACTAAAGAAGAAGGCCAGCTGGCCCTTCTAATTACAAACCCTAAAGCTCTCTTGACAGATCTGCCAGTGTGGGATTGACTCCTTGTAACCCATGTAGACTGCACCTGGAGGTCTCTGCTCATGACCTCTAGACAAAGGACAAGTTTGATTAGGAAAGGAAGACATGAGAGGAAAGGCTAGGAGTGGTCTTGTCAGAGCAGGAGGGAGACAGACTCCTAGACAGCTGGCCCGGGTTGGTGGGGGATCTGCACCCCAGGATGGAGCACCAGAAGGAACAGAGGGAACCTCAGTGTTGTGGCCTCCCCGTAAGGAAAGATAACTGTAGGGAGATTTCAACTGAACATTTCCTGGTTTTCCTCCTCTGCTAACCCCTGTGAGTTCCACTGGTGATTGTCTGGGATCTCTCCAGAACCTAGTCTATCACACTTTCCCCAAAATGCTGGGTCAACTGCCTCAAGTTTAAGACGGATTGAGGACAACATTTTAGCCCAAAGATGCTCATCCTAGTGACCAGAGCAGGCAGGAGGCTCAGGCCAGGTGGGGCATAGTCTGCCCCAGCAGAGCCAGAAGGCAGTGTGTGAAGCCTGCAGGGAGAGCAGTTTGGGAGACACTTCTCGTGGCAGGGAGCCCAGGAGGCAAAGGCTGAGCCAGGAGCTTCCAAGGGAGTCTGGCTATGGGATTTACGAGTCTCTTGTTCCCATTAAAAAAAAAAAAAAGGCTCTAAGGCCTCAAGTGCTCTGGAGAGGCTTGCTCTGTGGAGCCAAGACACCAGGCGGGAGGGAAGCTGCACTGTCCTTTCTCCTCTGTGGCAAGAGTCAGAGCTCCCCCGACACCTTGTGGCAATCCAGGGCTTAGAACGTCTCTTAATTTGATTTAGGACAAAGGGCAAGCAGAAGAGAGAAAGAGAATCATGTTTTCTTGGCCCTGAGCCCTGGAAGGAGCCTCAAGTCATAGAAAAGTGGCAGTGAAGGTCACAAGTGCCATGGTTCTCGTGCTAAGAACTGGGGGCTGGAAAACTAACTGGTCACTAGATGGCGTCTTAATTTCTTCCCAGGATCCCTTCTCACCATTATTCTAGAAGTTTCTCCAAGTTTGCTAGCAATTTCTCTTCTTCTGCTAGTTCTCTTATTCTGCTAGGTTTGGGGCAATATGTAAACCTTTGGGTTAGATCCCACATAAATCCAGATTTTGGCATCTGATTGTCAGACAGAGGGGTCACTGAACTCTGTGGCATCCAGCCAAGTGCAGATAGACACTGTTTGCTGCTGTTGCTGATGTATTTATCTTGCATTTGTTGGAGAAGTCTTTGGCTATGGATTCTACTTAGGGACAGTCCCAGGATGACTGGAACCATAAGAGGAGAGATGTTAATGGAGAATCCCATTGGAACAAGCTACATTAGTGGAGAAAAGAGTGATGCTTTGAGGCTCTAGACTAAAAGTGAGACAAAGATACCGGAATCCACTAATGGGAGCAGGAAGAGAAGCAAGAAAGAGAGAAATAGTGACATACAGGGTGGGGGCTTAATAGTTTCCCAGCCATGGTCCTACTGGATAAGATACAAATCTACCAGAAGGAGCTATTGCTGGAGATTGTTTTCAGTGGAATACAAATGCCCTGGACAGGTTTGATATCCATCTTCTCTTCAGTAGGCATGACCAACTGCAAGACATTTACAGGAACCTTTTCCTCTTTGGCAGAGGAAAAATTTGCAAGAAGAGATATATAGACCCAAACTCCATTGGGAATGGAGGGACACCTCCCCCACGTTTGCATGTGTCATTCCATCCACCTGAAATGCCCTCCCATCCTGATACACATGCTCTTTCCCTCCTACTCCCCATTGAATCAGGTGGTTCTTCTCTATGTTCACAGGGTCCTTTTGACGATTGAGTTCACTCATGCAAAATCCTTAGACAGATCCTTGGACACAGAACTCAGTGAGGCTTTGTTGTTTTATTCTACCATGGCACACTTCCACTAGACCATGTGTGTTGGTGGCCATGTGTTTGCCCATCACATCCACCTGACTGAGTTCTTGACTAGCAAGAACCATTCATGGAATGCTTTTGTATCCTTATAATCTGGAATATGGTTAGTGGAACATGAGATCGTTCCGAACCTGGTACATAACTGATCGCTAAATGTTGAATAAACAAGAAACAAATGCCTATGCACTTTTTGAGATGTGTTATGAGCAAAACATGTGCCCGCCACCAGTGGTGGTCATGTTCCCTTGGACATGTGTTTCTTCACCCCTCACCACTAGTCCAGGTCTCGGCCAGCAGTCTGTGGTCCAGTCTCTTTGGAGGGAGTTCATTGTGCTCTGCTCTGGCACAGCCAATATCAACAGCAATGTGGAGATGGAAAACAGACCAGAACCAACGAAAGTTGTTCCTTCTCCAGCTGAGACGCCAACCGTCTTCAATCTGCTAATGAGACCCAGCTAGGAGTAATCAGGAAGTGTCTAAAATTAGCTATTTTAATTTAAGTAAAAGGGAAAGGGGCTGACTCAGAAGGGGACACAGACTCCAGTGGAGCAAGTAGGGTCCTGGATGCCTCCAGAAAACCCAGAGAACCATCTGGTTGCCCAACACCCAAGAGAACACCCAGGATGCATCCAGGGTCCCTGTGATCAAACACCTGGTCACAAATTAAAACAATCATTGGCCATTTGTCCCAGAACCCATTGTGTTTCAAATTAGAGAGCAGAGGCCATGGGCTGCCACCTGGAAAACATTAGCTCGAGTTTGATTATGAGAGTCCTTTCTCCTACCCAATTTACTACTTTCTAACTTCATTATTTTGGCTCTCATTCCCCACCCCAGAAAAGTTAGGCCTGTACTAGGTGCTTTGCTGCTACTGACAAAGGTTTTCTGACCATCCCACAGGGATTCCTATATCCTTTGAATCTCTAAAAGAAATTGATTGTCTTTGCCATTCATGTATTACTCATGTATTAATTCATATATTTATTGAGCACCTGTTATAAGATATGTACTAAGATAGGGATCAGGGATTCACACAAAGAGAGAAGAGATACAGTGCTGCTTTATGAAGCTCAGTCTGTTGCTGAGACAGAGAAATCAACAAATGCAAGATCATGAAAACCAACAACTGAAAGACCATGTGAAAATTGCTCTCTGGGAGGCAATGTATATATCAGGAACAAAGGAATCACAGGCAGAAAAAAATAAAAAATGATTTTATTTGACACTTAGTATATATGGCCTTGTGTTACTAGTTTTCTTTTTTATTTCCTTTCTCCCATATGTGAACAACTTGTGACCAGAGACTGTGTCTTCTAATTCTTTATGTTCAAACCTGGTAAGATACTTTCACATACTAGGAGTCCAATAAATGATTTTCATTGGCTATTCCCTAAGAATGTGGGGATCATTGATTATAGCAAGTGGTGACTTTTCCTTTCCTTTGAGACTACAAAAATAAGTCGAAACTGGAGAAGAAAATAATTGAACCAATCGGGGTGACTTGGTGAGGTTGTAGGGTATTCTTTAAAATATGTCAAATACAGGAAAGTGTCTTCTGTGTCTAAGATGGTTTAGACCTGGTGTTTCCTAAGAATAAGAGAATGTAGTCAATGAACTTCCAAGGTACCAAAGGTTCTCCTGTGTTCAGAGGCCCCCAGCAGAAGGCAAAAGACCAAGGGCTATGAGGAGGGGAATTTGTGATTGAAGAAGAACGATACCAAGGATAAGATTCAAGTCCTTCACTTGGCTTCAGAAGCTCTTCTCAGCTGATCCCAGCCCCTCTTTCCCAACCACCTTCCTGGACATGTCTCTCTTACTACCACCCTGAACTTCCTACCATTCATATTCAGCAGGTCCATCACACATTCTTAGGACATCCTCCTCCATCATCTGAAAACTTCTGCTTATCCCCTAAGATTCAACTCACATGCCACCTCCTCAAAGAAGCTTTTCTTGCATTCCCTAGCTGAATCCATCCATTCTCTCAGCAACTCTACCATTTCATTTACATTCATCTTATGACACTCACCAAGTTGTGTTGCAAACATATGTGTTGCACTGTTTGGGTTACAAGGACAGAAGTGATTAGGACTTCAAAGCCTGGAAAATCTTCAGGGCCCTGCTGAGCTCACCGATTCAGTATAGCAGTCACTTCCTAATGACCAGAGGTCACTGGATGCCTCCTCTGGGATTCTCCATTAACATCATTCACATTCCCTCCTGCACCCTCAGTACCTCCCTTTCTCTCCCCACCATGTAATCAATCACACCAAATTCTATAAATTGAAGTCTAAGACTTTTCCCAGCTCTGACTGCCACCACTCTAGTTTCCTTGGCTCTTAATTCCATGATCATAATTAGAGTCACATGGAGAACTTTTTTTTTTAATATTTGTTTTTTAGTTTTAGGTGGACACACAATATCTTTATTTCATTTTTATGTGGTGCTAAGGATTGAATCCAGTGCCTCACATGTACTAGGCAAGCGCTCTACCACTGAGCCACAACCCCAGCCCTCATGTGGAGAACTTTTAAAACCATCCAATGGTTTCCTTCTGGTCTCAGGATAGGACCATCTCCTTACCCTGGTGCCCAGACCCTCGCAGTCTGGTCCTCCCTCACTCCTCTCCGGCCTCACCCTGGGCCCCTTTCCTGTTCTCCACCACACTTACCCTGTGCCCTATGCTATGGTTTGGATATGGTTTGAGTTTGCCCCTAAAGGTTCATAGAAGTTTGGTTCCCAATGTGGTGATGAGAGGTGGTAGAACTTAAAGTTTGGGGCCCAGCTGGGCACGGTGCATGCCTCCAATCCTAGCGACTCGGAAGGCTGAGGAAGGAGGATTACAAGTTCAAAGCCATCCTCAGCAGCTTATTGAGGCCTTAAGCAACTTAGTGATATTTTACTCAAAATAAAAGATCAGATGGGCTGGAGATGTAGCTCAGTGGTGAATCACCTCTGGGTTCAACCCCAGTACAAAAAAAAAAAAAAAGTATGTGTTGCACTGTTTGGGGCCCAGTTGAAGTTGATCAGGTCACTGGGGGGTGCCATCTTCAGAAAAGAATGACTCTAACTAGTCTCATGGAATAAGTTGTTTATCACAAGAGATGCTATACAAGAACAATCCCGAGTGTTTTATGAAAGGATAGAAGGTTGGCTCTCTCCTTGACAAGGATGGAAGAGGCCCTCGGGCCTGACAACACACATATGGTTAAGGCATTGCCACCTACTTCGTGGCATCTAACCATCATTTTTGCAATTAGAGAAATGCAAATCAGAACCACTCTAAGATTTCATCTCACTCCAGTCAGATGGCAGCTATTATGAAGACAAACAACAAGAAGTGTTGGCAAGGATGTGGGGGAAAAGGCACACTCATACACTTGGTGGGACTGCAAATTGGTGCAGCCATCATGGAAAGCAGTATGGAGATTCCTTGGAAAATTGGGAATGGAACCACCATTTGACGCAGCTATCCCACTCCTCAGTTTATACCCAAAGGACTTAAAAACAGCGTACTACAGGGACATAGCCACATCAATGTTCATAGCAGCTCAATTCACAATAGCTAAACTGTGGAACCAACCTAGGTGCCCTTCAACAGATGAATGGATAAAAAAAATGTGGTATATAAACACAATGGAATATTACTCAGCAATAAAAGAGAATAAAATCATGGCATTTGCAGGTAAATAGATGGAGTTAGAGAAAAATGCTAAATTAGCCAATCCCCCCAAACAAATGCTGAATATTTTCTCTGATATAAAGAGGCTGACTCATAGTGGGGTAGGAAGGGGGAGCATGGGAGGAATAGATGAACTCTAGATAGGGTAGAGGCATGGGAGGGAAGGGAGAGACATGGGGTACTTAATGATGGTGGAATGTGATGGATATTATTATCCAAAGTACAGGTATAAAGACACGAATGGGTGTGAATATACTTTGTATACAACCAGAGATATGAAAAATTGTGTTCTATATGTGTAAAAAGAATTGTAATGAAAAAAAGAAAATAAATAATAGTGTTACTATAATTCATAAAATAAAATAAATATTCATGAGTTTAAAAAAAAGAATTGTAATGCATTCTGCTGGCATACATAAATTAAGAAAAATTAACTAAAAAAAAAAAAAAAAAAAAAAAGCAATCCTGAATCCCTCTCTGGCTTTCTGTGTCACCATGTGATCCCTCCTCTCACATGATGCCTTCTGCCCAGGGATCTTTACTAGAGGCCAAACAGATGAGGCTGCCCAGTTTTGTACTTCTAGCCTCCAGGACTGTGAGTTAAATAAACTTCTTTTCTTTATAAAGCACCCAGCCTCAGGTATTTTATTAACTCAACAGAAATGAACTAAGATAACCCCTGACATGTGCTGTGTCCTTTCCTTCTTGGGGACTTCTCACATGTCCTTTCCTCTGTCTGGAGGATTCTTCTCTTTCTCTCTTCCTAGGAACACTTTTTCCTCCTCCTCCTAGATGCAGGAGAAGTTAAAAACATGAGCTCTAGAACAAGGCAGCCTAGACTCAGATCCCAGCTGCAGGACTGAACCTTGAAGTTAACCCCTATAGCCAGTGTTTCGTCATCATGGTATTGTTGCTTTAGAGCTGCAACTTCAGAAGGTGACTGGGGGCAGTGGAGTCTTCTAAGTAAACAGCATAACGATTTTTAGATGTCTGCCTCCCCAACTATCTGCTACTACTCACAGCAGAGGATCATGTTTTCTTTACCTGGTACCTGTCACTAAGTCCAACACTTACTAAGTGTTTGATGTTGAATGAGAGCTAATGTCCCTCTCTGTGTTCCTAAAGCAGACGCCTGCCTAGAGTTCCCTCCATTCTTCAGAGATCAAGGGTACTGGATCCATCTCCAGTTTTCCCCAAACTGGGCAATTTACAGTTAGAGAATCGTGACTTCCTCTCTCTCCCCCAATTAAAAAAGCAGAAAGCGAGGCAGACATCAAAAGCCTCCTTAAAACCAACATTTTGATGACTTAAGAGTAAATGAATGAGAAACATACGGCTTAAATTTCCTTTATGATACACAAGGGCTCTTTCTGGACTCACTTTCCATTGCTGCCAAGCTAATGATGAGAGTGGAAGTTGCCCAATTCTCACATCATCAACAGATGGCTCCCCATATTTGGAAAATTTTCAGATGACAGAGGAAGGAAACTGCCAGCTCCTCAAATCAGTTTCATGCCGAGTGGCCCTTTTGCCTCTCGGCAAAAAAAAATTTCATATCTCATCCTGGTTAAAAAGAAAACTCCCCACCCCGTGGCCCCAAGGCCTGGGACAGCAGGGCTTGTCTTCCTGGAGCCAGCAGTGGGTGTCACAGAAGGAGTGTGGGACCAAGAGAAGATCCAGAGGCCAAGATCTAATCCAGGATTTGCCACTGGCAAAACCTCACGAAACCACTGAACTTTAGTATGCTCCTGGGCAACCTTGCTCTCTCTTTGATATAGTTGTAACGATAAAAAGATAACATCAAATACAATGTCCAGCCCATTAACAGTCAGCATTCATTGATTCCGAGAGCAATACATATGTAAGGACATTACCAGGATTCCTAGCACTCTGCAAGTATGTAAATCTGTGGCTGGCTGTTTTTGTTCTCTCCTAGATGGGGGACTTCTCTGTGTGGTGGAAGGAGAACCCAGGAGACTTGCCCTTGGTTTTAGTTTGGTACCATGGTGCTATGGGAAGAGTCCTGTGGAGAGGCAGACTTCAGGGACTCACTCCCAGGAACACCTTCACTCTCAACGCAGTGAATTCCCAATTCCCCAAAGCTCACACTCACTTTGATTGGTGAATAGCTGTAATTTGAGCAACATTTTTAAAATCTTTCCAACACTGATGTGCTTTGGCAGGCAAAGATGCTTCCCAGTCACAGTAAGACCAACAGGCCAGGCTGAAGCAGAAAGTAAGGGGTTACTCCAAGCTACAGGTCTGGCTGCATTTCCATGGGCAGGCTCATGCCCAGGACCTGAGCACTGTGGGTTCAGCAACACCGTGAACATTTATATGAACAAACAGCAAAGCAAAGCCCAAGAAATAATCTGAGGATGACGGGCGGACGGAGACGGCATAAAAAGATGAATGACTCAGGTCAGATGGTTGACAACCCAGTGCCTCCACCTACCACTTTCAAAATCTATTTCACTGATTATCTATTCCCCAGGCCAGCTGGGTCACAGACAGACAAGGTCCCTGCCTTCATGGAATGCATAATCCAGAAGATGCCAGACTACTAAAGTGCCAAGCATTCCAAAGGAGAGGGGCAGGTGCTTCAGGGACATAGAGCAACCATGCCAAGTACTCTGGAGGAGGGCCTTCAAGGAGAACATGACATTTAAGACTGAGACCAAAGATTGATAGGAATTTGTTAGGCAAAGGGAAACAAGGGCAGGGACTGGGAGGAGCTTTGAGAGCTGGGAGGTAAAGGGAACTACATGTACAAAGACCCTGGTTGAAACATTTTCTTTGAACAATTTTTCTGGATGTTTTATTTGGCCTTCTTGCCCTTCCAGGTTTATAGATGGGAACACATACATATAAATATCTGAGTTATTTTCCATGGGGTTCTTGGGTCCCTTGCAAATTGGAATGGGTGGCCAGATATAGTTGGGATAGATGATATTGCCTCACTTCACATGGTAATAGGTTAGAATTTTCACCGTGATACAGTAAAATCCTCTTTCTTTAAAAAAAATATTTATTTTTTAGTTTTAGGTGGAAACAATATCTTTATTTTACATTTTTGTGGTGCTGAGGATTGAACCCAGTGCTTCATGCATGCTAGGCAAGCACTCTACCACTGAGCCACAACACCAGCCCATAAAATCCCCTTTTACACAGGCATTTTCATGTTTACCTCCTCAACAGTGTTGTCCTTAGATGTGTCCTTTCCATTCTTTGAATGAATGATCTGGATGAAAAGCAGAGATTATATATTATAGTAGTTAAGACCATATGTTGGAATTAGATAGACATCGATTTAAATACAAGACTTATATTCTTGGGAAAGTTAGTTATTCTCTCTAATCCTCGGTTTCTTATCTGTAAAATGGAGCTCATAAAAATGCCTACCTCAGGTTGGTGTGAGCATGAAAGAGGAAAAAACATCCATGTAAGACAATAAGATTAGCATCAGTCCCTGATGAGGTCATAGTGCATTCATGTCAGCCTTTTTGACTCTGGAGACAGATCAAAGACAGACATAAAACACAAACTCCTTGGCTGAGAAAATGCAGATATCAGTACATTGGGCCTACAGGTCAAATCAGTCAAGATAAAATTTAATAAGAATGTATTAAGTGCTAGACCCTGCACTTAGATTTCTCATACCTCCCCCCCACACACAGCTTTATCAGGGTGGGTCAGGGAAGCTATCAGAACACCAGGTATGAGGGAACCATCAGATTTTAGGGAGTTATAGGCACAATAGGAGTCTAAGTTTTCTGTAGCTGCTAAAACCTTCAAGTTGTGTTAGAAAAGAGCAACGTCTAAACTAAGGAATGTGATCGTGCACCTCTACACCAGGAACCAAGTGATGAGTTCTGGTGTTGCATTTTAAGAGGGATAGGGGCTGGAGTTGTAACCCAATGGTAGAGTGCTTGCCTAGCATGTGTAAGGCACTGGGTTCCATTCTCAGCACTGCATATAAATAAATAACAATAAAGGCCCACTGACAACTAAAAAAATATATATTAGAAATAAAAAAGAGGGATAACTCCAAGTAGACAGAAGTCAGCACTTCAGATGCAAGTGCTGAAATGCAGGTTTACAAGGAATGTTTGAAGAATGTGGCATTTTCAGCCCAGAGAAGAAAAGGTCTCCAAACGTTGTCTTTCATTTATGCACCCAAGCATTTATGGAATGCTGATTAATTGTTGGGAAACATGCAATGTGTTACCACAGCAATCAAAAAAGTCTCTGTCTTCAAGGTGTTAGTGGTGGGTGCCATGGAGCTCAGCCATTTCCCTCTTCAAGGAGACAGTTCCATCCCATCCCCCACATACTAAGAATGTCAGCTGTTGGTGACACCCTGTCCCTCACTGGAATGACCTTGCCTGATTTTGTGCTACCTTCAAGGGTATGGCCTGGTACAGGGAAAGAAAGGCCTGGCCTCCTTGTCACAATTTGGGATAGTCAGTAGGTTTAGGAATAGGGAAAACATAGAGTGATACATGTGTATTCAGGAGGGACACCGAATCTAGAACTGGTGGTACTGGATGTCTTAGTTCACTTTCTTTTGCTATAGCAAAATGCCTGACACCAGGTAATTTTTTAAAAAATACAAGTAATTTGGCTCATGGTTCTGGAGGTGGGAAGTCCAAGAGCATGGCACCAGGATCTGGTGAAGGCCTACTTGCTGGCATCATGACATGGCAGAGGGCATCACATAGCAAGACAGAGCAAGAGGGCCAACTCAGGTCGTCATCCCTCCTCCTCCTCCTCCTCCTCCTCCTCCTCCTCCTCCTCCCCCTCCCCCTCTCCTTCCCTCTCCTCCTCCTCCTCCTTCTTCTTCTATTAGCTCTAATCAGTTATACATAACAGCAGAAAAGCTTTTTGATTGACTGTACACAAATGGAGCACAACTTTTCATTTCTCTGGTTGTACATGATGTAGAACTGCACCACATGTTCAGTCACACACATTACCTAGGGTAATGATGTTTGTCTCATTCTACCATCTTTCCTACCCCCATGCCCCCTCCCTTTCCCTTTCTCCCCTTGGCCCAATTAAAGTTTCCCCATTATTCCCCCCACATACACCTTATGGATCAGCATCTACTTATCAGAGAAAACATTTGGCATTTGGTTTGGGGGGATTGTCTTACTTCACTTAGCATTATCTTCTCCAACTCCATCCATTTATCTACAAATGCCATGATTTTATTCTCTTTTAATGCTGAGTAATATCCCATTGTGTATATGTACCACATTGTCTTTATCCATTCATCTACTGAAGGGCATCTAGGTTAGTTCCACAGTTTAGCTATTGTGAATTGTGCTGCTATGAACATTGAAGTGGTGGCTGAGTCACTGAAGTATGCTGTTTTTAAGTCCCCTCTCTTACTCTTCTTATAAAGCCACTAATGCCATCACAGGACTCCACCCTCATGACTTCATCTAACCCTAATTACATCCCAGAGGCCCCACTTCTAAGTACATTAACATATGAATTTGGGAATAAAGTTTTGAACACATGATCTCTAGGAAGACATATGCAAACCACACAGGGAGTCAAGGAGATGTCCCAGAAGGGGAAGGTTGGCAAAAATGATTTTTAATGCCCAGCTAGTCCTAAGTGGAAGAAGAAAGACCCAGGCTCTTTGTTATGAGCCCAAGGCTGTGCTGACAGGGACTCAGAGGAGGGGCCCTGCTCTGCCTCAGCTCTTGCAGGCCTCCTGGGTCTCTGCCCAGAGCTTGCATGGACAGGATCCCTAGTCTCCAACTGCTGGACACAGCCAGCTCATTGGAGGGACCCAACACAGCAGGAGGGGACTCAACATTTTAGGATTCAGTTTTCTTGCCTCCAATCCCCACCCCATCTAAAGCGAATTTGAGCTCAGAGATTAAAAACTCATTCCCTTACAGGAAATGAAGAACTGTTGCCAGGACCGCCCAGTCGAGAAAATATGAACAAGATGCCTCGTGCCGCTGATGAACTCCCAACTCCTAGAGCCTCCAGGGAAGACAGGAAGATGGGCCAGCATCCCAGACACTCCCATATTTGTTCTCAGCTGAGCTTCACCCCCAGAGTGTGGGAAGTCCCTGGCTGCCATGGCATCCATAGCTATAAAATGCCCCGAGTCCCATGATTATAAATTGCCCCATTCAAGAGGCAGAGAGCTGGGCAAGATGGTACATGCCTGTAATCTCCAGTGATTCGGGAGGCTGAAGCAGGAGGATTGCAAGTGTGAATCCAGCCTCAGCAACTTAGTGAGACCCTGTCTCAAAATAAAAAAAATAAAAATGGCTGGGAATGTACCTCAGTGGTAAAGTGCCCTGGGTGGGATCCCCAATACCGGGGATAGGTGGTGGTGGGGATGAAGGCAGAGAGGCATGGGAGTGATATGAAGAGGCACAGTGTTCTAGCCCAGATTTGCAACCAAATGACTGTGTGATCTTGAGTCTATTCATCTTTCTGCTACTGCTTTTAGTTCTTGTTGTTTGTTTGTTTGGTTGGTTGATGCTGGAGATTTAGCCCAGGCCTGGCTCATTCTAAGCACACAATATGCCAGTGAGCTCTACCCCACGTCTTTGGCCTCGGTTTTTTATCCATGCAATGAGATTACTTCTCCTTCTCCTCCCCTTCCTCTTCTTTTTCTGAGGCATTCCATGTCCTGTTTTATTTTTTTTGCAGCAGAATGCCCAACCCAGAACATAATTACAAATATTCAGCTGTGCAAGAGGAACTAGTGCTTAAATAAAAATGGGAGACCTGATTCTTTTATTTTAAATGAATACTTAAATATAACTTGGAGTTTAAAAGTACCTGAACTCTAGTTCTGCATAGTAGAGCTGCCTCACCTATGGGCACACAAAGATGTCATGATCCCTCAGTAACCAGTAAATGGAGTCAGGGTGCCAAATGGTTGAAAATGATCACAATAAACCCCTTTTTTAGAGCCTTTTCTAGCCCTCTAAAAATATAAAATAGCCAAAAATATTGGGTATTCTACATGATTGCTTCCTAAGAATATATACTTCTGCAGATGTTAAATGACAGCCATTATAACCACCAGCATTTGGGAACATGCTCCCTTATCTGGGAAGGATATCCCTTTTTGAGAGTAACATAGCATCAGAAAGAACTATGTTAGTCTTGCATTGTTATCAAAAATGTCAGATGACTGAATAATTGTAAAGAGAAGAAGTTGGATCCCACAGTTCTGTTCTTTTTAAAAAATATTTTTAGTTGTAAATGGACACAATACATTTATTTAACTTATTTATTCTTATGTGGTGCTGAGGATTTAACCCAGTGCCTCAGACAAGTAAGGCAAGCACTCTACCACTAAGCTATAACCCCAGCCCTGGATCTCACAGTTTAGAAGGTGCAAGGCATGACAGTAGCTTGGCTCTGGTGATGGCTTTGTGGAAGATGGCATAACACAGTGGAAGTGCATGTGAGAGGGTGGAGGAGAGAGAGAGGTTACATGGTGAGACAGAACACAAGAGAGATATTCAGGGGAAGTAACAAGTTCTCAAATAACAACCCACTCTCTGGACTTCGTGTGTGTGGGGGGGTGTAGGGAGAGAGAGAGAGGGAGATAGTACACTCCATGAGAAAAGCATTAATCCTGCTTAAAGACCTAACCACTTCTCAAAAGATCCTACCTCTTAAAAATTCCACCACCTCTCAATATACCACATTGGGGACTGAGTTTTCAGCACCTAAATCCTTGGGGGACATGCTCAAGCCTTATCCAAACAATGCACTTTTTATCTCATGCTTCCTCTGAGTCAGGAATTCACACACTGCTTAATTTGAGTCCTCTGATGCAGTCTCACAAGATTGTGATCAAGTTGTTGGCTAGGGATAGGGTCTCATCTGAGGCTGACATGGGGAAATACTTGCTTTCACAGAGCAGAATTCATTCTTATGAGGGCTGCCAAATTGAGGCAACCCTCAGTTCCTTTGTTGTATTCTATTTATTAGAAATTAGGTCATAGGTCCCACCCATATTCAAGAGGTGGACATTGCACAAGGTGAGGGTACCAGCAAAGTCTGTCTCCCTCAAGAGAGGGGCAGAGCACGAACACCCACTGAGCTTTCAGCAGAATCAGCCCTGATAGAAAATGCTCAGACTGGCTTACATCCACAGGACATGTGTGCTGGAGATAAGCACTAGAGAGGTGACACCTCAGGATGAGATGAAAACACATTGAACCCACTTGTAGAGGGAGAACTAGTGTCATAAGAGACACAACCAACATCCAGGTGTGGTTTGTGATTGTATGTATGGGGTCATGGGCTTTTCCAAAAAAAAAAAAAAAAAGGAAAAAAGGAAAGAATTTAGTCATCATTTGGACCAAAATGAGGAACCTACCATATGAAAACTCAAAAAGAGATTATGCACTCCTATTCCTTTGCCAATCATTTGATATCTTTCTTAAGGCAAGCCCCACCAGCTGTTCTGTGCTACATTTGCCCAGAGGATAGTTGTCTTTTTGGAATTTCCATGGACTGGTGATAGGGGTTAGTTATAGCTATGCTCTCAGGTCTGCCCTCTGGCCAAGGTCAGCTGAGATTACTACCAATCACTAGCCTTTCATTTTCAGAATGATCTTTAGAGGGCATCATCCCTGCTTTCCACGAATAGCCAAGAGACAAAATGAGCTAGGAGGTAAAGTCTAGCTCTCTTCTCTGAAAGATTCCCTCCAAAGACTAAATTTTTCCTTCCTCCTTCTCTTCCTCCAAGTTCTTCATTAATGAAGAACTTTCATTTCATCTCTCTCCATTTTCCTATCTTGAGAGTGAAGCCAACTACTAGGTGAGCCAAATAAGTATAAGGTCATTGTATCAGAGATAGATGCACAGTCACAGGAAAGCTCCCAAAGAACAGTCCAGACAGAGGAAGGAAGGAGGACAGAAAACATACTACCCATCATTTGTTGGAACACATACTTTATTCCAGTTATAATCCAGGAGTTTTACAGAAGCTGCCTCATTAGTCCCCACAACCACCCATGAGGAGATTAATCGTGGTATCCCTATATACATCTGGAAACTGAGGGCCAAAGAGACTAAGTGGCTTGGTCAAAGGCCATAGCAAATAGAAAGACAAGAGGACCAGTACCAGTGCCCATTTTCAGTCTTTCTTGTCTCCACAGACCTCCTAAGACAAAGAGATGTTCCAGGTCACCTGTCTAGAGATAAGAAAGGCTCTATAAGTAATCTTTGTCACCTCCCATCTGCAACCCATAACAAGTCCAGAGGTTGCCTATTAGGCTATAAATTTTATTTGAATAACTCATAGAAAGTGGTGAAAGTTATCTGATTAACTGATTGACAGATGGAGTGGGTGAAGGGGAAGAGGACTAAGAAGGTGAACAAAGAGATTGTAGCCCAAGAAATCTCTAAGACTTACCTCCAGATTACATAAAGCTCCTCTTCCTGCACAACTTGTCTCTCATTTCTTCTCTGAATAAATTGCAATCGTCTTACTCATAGAAAAGATGTTTTTGACCAAGGAGAGGGAAAGCTGGGTCAAATGGTGGTTCCGTTCCCAGTTTTCCAAGGAATCTCCATATTGCTTTCTATATTGGCTACACCAATTTGCAGTCTAATTAGCAATGTAAGAGTGTGCCTTTCCTCCCACATCCTCACCAACACTTATTGTTGTTTGCATTTATATATATATAAATGTCATATATATATATATGACATATATATATGACAGCAGAATGCATTATAATTCATATTACACATATAGAGAACAATTTTTCATATCTCTGTTTATATATAAAGTATATTCACACCAGTTCATGTCTTCATGCATGTACTTTGGATAATGATGTCCATCACATTCCACCATCATTCCAACTCCATGCCCCCTCTCTTCCCCTCCCAAGCCTCCACCCTATCTAGAGTTCATCTATTCCTCCCATGCTCCCCTTCCCTATCCCACTATGAATCAGCCTCCTTATATCAGAGAAAACATTCAGCCTTTGGTTAGGGGGGATTGGCTAACTTAACATTATCTTCTCTAACTCCATCCATTTACGTGCAAATGCCATGATTTTATTCTGTTTTATTGCTGAGTAATATTCCACTGTGTATATATGCCACATTTTTTTAATCCATTTATCTACAAAGGGCTTCGAAATTGGTTGCACTGTTTAGCTATTGTGAATTGTGCTAGTATATACATTGATGTGACTGTAGTATGCTGTTTTTAAGTTCTTTGGGTATAGACCAAGGAGAAAGATAGCTGGGTCAAATGGTGGTTCCATTCCCAGTTTTCCAAGGAAATCTCCATACTGTTTTCCATATAGGCTGCACCAATTTGCAGTCCCATCAGCAATGTATGAGTGTGCTTTTTCCCCACATCTTCTCCAACATTTATTGTTGTTTGTCTTCATAATAGCTGCCATTCTAACTGGAGTGAGATGAAATCTTAGAGTAGTTTTGATTTGCATTTCTCTAATTGCTGCAGATGTTGAACATTTTTTTCATAAATTTGTTGATTAATTATATACCATCTTCTAGAAGTGTCTGTTCAGTTCCTTGGCCCATTTATTGATTGGGTTGTTTTTTATTTTTTTGGTGTTTAGCTTTTTGAATTCTTTTTTAAAAAAATATCTTTATTTTTATTTATTTATTTTTATGTAGTACTGAGAATCAAACCCAGGGCCTCATGCATGCAAGGCAAGCACTCTGCCACTGAGCCACAACCCCAGCCCATAGCTTTTTGAATTCTTTGTATACCCTAGAGATTAGTGCTCTATCTGATGTGCAAGTGGTAAAAATTTGCTCCCAAGATGTAGGCTCTCTATTCACCTCACTGATTGTTTCTTTTGCTTAGAAGAAACTTTTTAATTTGAATCCATCCAATTTATTGATTCTTGATTTTAATTCTCGTGTTATAGGAGTCTTATTAGGAAGTAGGGGCCTAATCCGACATGATGGACTTAAAAACAGTATACTACAGGGACACAGCCACATCAATGTTTATAGCAGCACAATTTATAATAGCTAAACTGTGGAACCAACCCAGATGCCCTTCAGTAGATGAATGAATAAAGAAACTGTGGTATATAAACACAATGGAATATTACTCAGCAATAAAAGAGAATAAAATCATGGCATTTGCAGGTAAATGGATGGAGTTGGAGAATATAATTGTTGGGAGTCACCCCGGCTCCAAAGACCCATCCCCCAAGAAAAGCCATCCAATGGTGAGCCCTGCTGACTCACATACCCACCAATCAGACTAGCCCTGCTGGCTCACATGATCCTTACCCACCAATCAGACTAGCCCTGCTGGCTCACATGATCCTTACCCACCAATCAGACTAGCCCTGATGCCTCACATGATCCTTACTCACCAATCAGATTAGCCCTGCTGACTTACAGGATCCTTACCCACCAATCAGAAAGCACCCCATGCCAACTGTCAAACCGTTCAACCATTAAACTGTCATAACTGTCAAACCACCTCCGGCTCTATAAATATGCAGAGCTGTTCCTCAATAAACGGGCATTTTCTCCGACATTTTCTCCGATGAGCCTTGTTCGTTCTTTCATTGGTGCTGAAACCCGGGAGGGGGAATGCCTCGCTGCTTGAGGGCCCCCTCTCTCAAAGCTTGCCGTCCTCGTCCACTCTTTTGAGCACTGCTAACCACTCTTGTCCCTCTCCTGACCTATGTTCCTCCCTGAAGACTCCCCCTTATTAAATTCTGCACACAAGATTGGCCTTACTATCAATTGGACAATCAAAGTCAATGGACCCCAGGAGGATCCCTCAATTCTCAGAGATCTGTTTAACTTCTGCGAGCGCTTGAAAAAGTGGAAGGAGATCCCCTAAGTTGAGGCTTTTATGCAGAGCTGTTCCTCAATAAACGGGCATTTTCTCCAATAATGAGCCTTGTTCATTCTTTCAATAATGCTAAGTGAAGTTAGCCAAAACCCCAAAACCAAATGCCAAATGTTTTCTCTGATATAAGGAGGCTGATCCTTAGTGGAATTGGGAGGGGGAGCATGGGAGGAATAGATGAACTCTAGATAGGGCAGAGGAGAGGGAGGGGAAAGGAGAGGGCATAGGGGTAGAAATGAGGGTGGAATGAGATGGACATCATTACCCTAAGTAACATGTATGAAGACACAAATGATGTGAATACACTTTGCATACAATCAGAGATATGAAAAACTATGCTCTATATGTGTAATAAGAATTGTAATGCATTCTGCTGTCATATATAACAAGTTAGAATAAAAATAAGTTAATTTATTAAAAAGATCTTTTAGTCCACCCAAAGCACTCCTGAGCCTAGGGCAGTTCCAACACATTGAGATGCTAAAAAAACCAATAGCAAAAAGCTGTTCTGAGGGGCTGGGGTTGTGGCTCAAAGGTAGAGTGCTTGCCTAGCATGCGTGATGCACTGGGTTTGATCCTCGACATCACATAAAAAAATAAATAAAATAAAATAAAGGTATTGTGTCAACCTACAACTAATATATATATATATATATATATATATTAAAGTTGCTCTGAGGCAGAGATATGGGCAGGAGGAAGGTATAATGAAAAAGGGAGCTTTTCAACAAATAGGACAACTGGATATTCACATGCAAACAAGTGAACCTAGACTCCCTACCTCATATCATATATAAAAATGTGCTCAAGAGCTGGGGATAGAGCTTAATTGGTAGAGTGCTTGCTCCACACACACAAGGCCCTGGGTTCAAACCCCAGCAACACACACAGACACACACACACACACACACACAGTGCTTAAATGAATCAAAGACCTAAAAGTAACAGCTAAAACTATAAAAATCTTGGGGAAAAAATAGAATTGTTAGAAGAAAGCACATATCTTTATGATCTTTGACTAAACAACATTTTTAATAGATATCAAAAACTCTGAAAGCACAAGCAACAAAGAAAAAATAGATAAATCAAACATCCTCAAAATTAAAAATTTTTGTGCTTCAAAGAACAATATCAAGAAAGTAAAAATACAACTCTCAGAATGGGAGAGAAATTTTGCAAATCATTATCTAATAAGGATCATGTGTGTATGTGTGTGTGTGTATGTGTGTGTGTGTGTTACAAGTCAATTTTCAAGTCAATGAAAAAAAATAATTTAAAAGTGAACCAATATCTGAATAGACATTTCTTCAGAAAGGATATATGAATGGCCAATTAGCACAAAAAAGATTCTCAGCATCATTGGCAACTATGAAAATTCAAATCAAAACCACAATGAGATAGCAGCTCACACCCACTAGGATGTCTATAATTTTTAAAAAGACAAATAATAACAAGTGTTGGTAAGGTAATGGAGAAATGGGAACTGATATATGCTACAGGCAGGAACAGGAAATGATGCAGCCTCTATGGAAGACAGTTCTTCAAGGGCAAAATCTAGAGTTACCATATGACCCAGGAATTGCACTCCTAGACCCAAGAGAAAGTGTCCTGTTCACACATAAACTTACACATCAATGTTTAAAGCAGCAATATTCATAAAAGCCAAAAAGTAAATCAACCAAATGTCTATGCATTTGTCCATTCCAAAGGAACAAATAAATAAAAATTTGTCATGTCCATTTAGTGGAATATTATTCAACAGTAAAAAGAAATGAAATATATACAAGTGCTACAACATGGAAGACCCAGGAAAACATTATGTTAGGAAAGAGCAGCCTACAAGGATCACATATTGTATGATTTCATTTATATGAAATGTCCAGAGTAGGCTAATCTTTATAAATAAAAAGTAGATTAATGGTCTTCTAGAACTGGGAGAATGGGAGGGCTAGGCATAATGTCCCAGTGATATGGAACATTTTCAGGGGAGTTGAAAATATTCTAAAATTGATTGTGGTGATGACTACATAATTCTGTGAATATACAAAAAAACCCCCACTGAGTTACACAATTTAAACAGTTGAGCTTTATGGTATTATGAAGTCTCAATAAAGCTATCAAAAAGAGAAAGAAAGAAAGACTCTCATTTTCCAGGAAGTATTTTTAACTCTGGGTCCACAAACCCTGTGAAATGGTAAAATGGTATATGTAAGAGCATTTGTATATTTTCTTAGAAGGCCTGAAGCTTTCTTCAGATTCTCCAAAAGGTCCAAACCACAAAAAAAGAATCCCTGCCCTCAGGCTGACCTGTTGCAGGACCCAGAGGTTGGGAGGGCATCCTTTGCAAAGCCCCTTTGTGCCTCCCCTCTTATTCCAGAGGCTGGTTGGATATGGGAGGGGCGGGCTCCCTCACCTCTCCTTGGGACCAGATTCAATTTCCCAGCTGTTTACTTAATCTTTGCTCAGCTGTGTGGAATTGGGTTCACAGGAGCTTACCCGGAGCAGCCGGACCACAGCCAGAGTCCCTGGCTCTTGCTCTTTCCAGCCCCTTCCCCTTGGTGATACTCCTTCTTCTTCCAGTTGCCTCTCCAGGGACAGCCCTGCCAGGCTTCCCCAGGGTGGACAGCTGGCCCCTCCCTGCTGTTGCATTAACTGGGAAGGTGGATTTCTGGTTTCAAGGTCCCTAAACTCTAATGTTGGAGTAGCCCAAAAGTAGGGTGACCTGTGGATGATAGTCTTTAAGCCTGTTGTCCTAGTGTGACTGTGAAGTGCCACCTTTCATTCTCAAAAGCATCTTGATTTGTAAGACACATTCAACTGTTTCCTTAACCAGAGGGGGAATAACTTGGCTTCCTGGGAGCCAGCAGCACTCAGGAGACCCCAGAAGAATTCAGATCCACCTCCCTCTGCAGACAGGCTTCGTTCTGGTTTAAGGTCTCAGCAGGAAAGAATGTTGCTGCCCATCAGGACTCAGGTGGCTTTCCAGTGACCCACAGCCTCACCTCTCATCTTTTTGATAATCCTCAGGCTTGGGGTTTTCCCTGTATAATACAATCTTGTGGGACACTAACCTTACACGTGACTGGGATACACTCCCTGGCTGGGTGCTGAGGCGCTCAGTCGCAGAAATGTGGCAGAGCTTTCCCCACCCTTCTTGGGTCCGAGGGTCAGTGTCTCGTGCATGAGTGTGTCTTGCTACAGCCCCATGGTTGAAGCTATGCTCACCTGTTCCTTTGTAATATAACCCCTTGCCCTGTTTAGGATAGAATCTTCCATGGAAGTGCCTTGTGTGTGTCCCCTTCCCTTACTGTGCCCTTGGGTGTGGCCTACCCAAGTGTCAGTCAACCTGCTGAGAGTGGACATCATGAAGATAGACTCAGCCCCCTGAAACCTGACCCCCTGCCTCATTTGAATAGCTTCTTCTCAATAAAAGGGTCAGCGTGTGCTCTCACTCTCTCTCTTTTTGCGGACCCTTAAGGTCAGAGGAGCCCGTCACAGCGACCCCAAACAAAAAGGTATTTGTGTCTCTTCTGTGATTATTTCGTGCAGCCCAGTTAGCCCAGTTTATCTGGAGTGACCCCTGAGCCTTTTAGACGAGAGAACAGAAACCCAGCACAATCTCATTTAAAAGCAATGGTGATATTCTTCACTAGCCCCTGCCACACTCACCTCCTCCCCAGGCTGAAAATCCTGACCCCTCAATGCTTGGTTCCTTCCACTCTCCACCAGCCTCCTCTAGGCCTCACTGTTCCTTAAGATCATAAACCATATCTCTTCCGTTTTATATAGCTAGTGCCTAGCAAAGAGTATGTGACTGATAAATAATTCTTTTCAATAAGTAATATTTGAATGAAGCACTGGCAAGATTTTGTTAAAGCTACCAACTCATTGCCTACGGCTACGGATCTTACAGAGCCCAGCCCCTCAGTGTAAGCAGCTCTAGAGACCACTCTCTCTTGATTAACAGACCATACTGAAGTTCACCCACATGGGTCGACAGGAGGTCACAGGGCAGAGGGAAGGAGCATTACCTCCTCTTCCCAGAGCCACTCTTCTTTCCTTTATCACATGCCCAGGACACTTATCCCCTTTAGTCAAACCCACTTCCTCTACATTAAAGAGAAAAGAAATAATCTTTACAATGAAAGAGGTGTAACAGGGCTGGGGCTATAACTCAGTGGCACAGCACTTGCCTAGCATGTGTGAGGCACTGGGTTCAATCCTTAGGAACCACATAAAAATAAACAAATAAAATAAAGGCATTCTGTCCATTCACAACTGCAAAAAAAAAAATTTAAAAAGAAAGAAAGAAGTGTAACAAGGAAGGGGGGTCTGCCTGAGACTTTTTATTGGGGGTCCTTTTTATTACATTCTGTTTGACAGAATTTACTACTCATTTGACAAACATTTATTAAGTACTTTCTGTGTGCCTGGCCTGTGCTAGGCACTGGGAATATCATCATAAATAGGTCAGAAGGGTGTCTCTGGTCCTATAGGGCTGTCCTTAATCATGGTGCCTAAAGTTGGCCCCCTGGACCACAATTAGAATGAAATGAGGCAATAATTACTTGGTTTGCATATGCTGCATACCTGGATATTAATGGCTACCTTTACAGAAGGTCTATAAAGCCCATAGTTTAGTATTTGCTAGACAATAGACCTTCTGGAGTCAGATGGAACCATTTCCAAATTTCAGTTCTGTTTCTCCTTGTGTAAGATATTTGATCTCCAGCTCATTTTGAAATGTAGATAATGCCATCACTTCGCAGGGTTATTTGGACAAACTGATGAGGCAATGTCTGGGAAACCCTGGGGACACTCAGTAAGTGCAGTCTTGATTTTTCAGATTCCCAGTAGATGATCCTGGTGCCAATTGCCATTTCTTTGTGTTCCAAGACAGTGGTTGCTGAATTTGGTGGATTTGAAGAATTGCCAAGGTAGATTATTTTGTTTGCTTTTGGTTTTGTACTGGGAATTGAACTCAGGGGCGCTTTACCACTAGCTACATCCTCAGCCCTTTTAGTTTGTATTTGGAGACAAGGTGTCACTAAGTTGCTGAGGTTCTCAATGAGTTGCCCAGGCTGGCCTGTCTCAGCCTCCTGAGTCGCTGGGATTACAGACATGTGCCACTGTGACCGGCACCACAGGGAGTTTTTTAAAATTACAGATTCTCATGCCCCAATCTAAACCTACTAACCCAGAAATGCCAGGGATAGGGCCTGGGAATTTGCATTTTAAAGGTCTCCAGGTTTGCAACCTACAATTTTAAGCAATGCTTCTCAAATCCAGTTGCACTCATTTATTTTCCAAAAGTCCCACAAGGGACAACAGATGTTCGGAAGATCTGTTGAACCTTAGCCTTCACCACACCCTTCTCCACTCTGGGCCTGGGCATACTGGCCCTGCCTTCCTCAGGCTGCGGTGGGTCCCCACTAAGTGAGGAGACTGCTCATAAAGCTCCCGATGAAAGGCTAGACCAGACAGGAGAGGTCAAAGTTCACACAAGCTGCTCCGCCTTCTGTTTCATTTACAAGTGGCAGTCACCTCATTAAACCAGTCTCCCTCCACCCCACCCACCCTCACCCCACAGCCCACCCCTCACATCTCACACTCGATCCCTCCCCCCTCTGCCTTGGCTGGGCATCAAGAGAGAAACTGGGTTGAAGAACCAGGGTTCCAGAAGCACACAGATTTCCTCCTGGTACACACACTCACACGGCCTTCGGGGAGCCCATCCTCCCTAAACTCATTCAATGTCAGGCATAGAGGACACACTCAACAAATGTTTGTTAAAACTCAGGCATGTATAAATGCATAAAACTGGCATTTTAACAGCCAAAATACAACTTATACTTGGAAATCAGTGCCGACCCCTTCAGGCAGAGCCCTGGAGGGCAAGAAAGGCACACACTTGGAGAGAACCAATCCTGGCAATGCCAGCCATTTGCTGTGCTCCCTGTGCTCTTTTCACCTTCTGATCCTCAGTCTCCTCCTCTGTGAAGAAAGGTTACCAAGATGATTAAATCAGGGGGATGACATGAAGGAGCCCAGCTTCATGGGCACATTGCAGATATTCAGCAAACACAGGCCATGTCTAACAGAAAACAGAGCATCTCATAAAGAGTTAACTTCAACTATGCATCAAGGTCTTTGAGGTTGGTGAACCACATAGAGGGAGCTGGAGTTCTGAGCAGAGTGTGGAGGTGAATCCCTGAGCATCGGATGTGTGAGCCCAGACCTGGCAGAGGAGTGTGAGAGAGGCCAAACTAGGGGGCTGTGTTGGTGTGGAGTGAATCCATTAGTGTGTGCTGGGCCTTGTGAGGGGAAGACTGGGGAGAAGGCAATCCAGTGATACCTGTAAAGGAGCAGGCAAGACTGGAGAAACAACTGCTGGATGCATGTGGAAGCCTCCAGCTAACGTGCAATGAAAGCTGCTGAGTTGCTTTAGGTGGGGCCATGATGCAAACGGATGTACTCCCTCCTCTCTTTTAGTGTACACCAGTTTGTGAGTTATCCAAGGGCCCCCCCAATTTAAGTCATACAGTGACTTTTGAGACCCTAATATACACCAATGCCCTCTCCTCCCAAACTTCCCCCACTCCCCACCAGAGGAAAGTGCTACCTTGCCCCCCTGGGGATTGGGGCTCAGCATAGGGCTCATGCCAAGATGGCGGCAGCGGAGATCTTCACATTTCTGTGCAGGAGGAACAAAGGAGAGGCAGCCCCATCGAAGGAAGTCTAGGGGGCTGACTAAGTTTGTCCCTTAGATTCTATATTTGTTTGATGGAGGAGGCTAATGGAGATGGATCAGGGGCTAAAGTCCACCCCAGCCCCACAGAGCCCCGCTGTGGCATGCCAGAGAAAAGCTTACCATTCCCACCATGGCTTCTGCAAAGAGTACCTCTTAGGCTGCGGCTAGCAAGACAGATGAGGCCCCTCGTGTCCCTGAAGAAAGCCCAGCCCCATCATGCCACGAACTTCTCACCTTGGCCTGTCCATCCTCAGCTCCCTCATAGATTCTGTAGGGACTATGGGCACCCCCATGCCATGGAGGCTGCCACAGGCCTCACCTGAGATGGGCTTTCCCTGCCTGAAAGGGAAGCTGGAGAGAGGCTGGGGCTGAAGCTTGGAAATGCTGGAAGGAAGAAGAAAAATAGAGTTGTGGGGAGCAGGGACCATAACAGAGGCAGACAGCAGGGATGATGGGTCGGCTGGTCCTGTTGCTTGATCCTGCTGTGAGAATCAATCCTTCCTTCCTTCCTTTTTTTTTTTTTTTTTGTACTGGGGATTGAATCCAGGGGCACTGTATCACTGAGCCATACCCCACACCCTTTTTTTATTTTCTGTTTTGAGACAGAGTCTTGCTAAGTTGCTTAGGGCCTTGCTAAGTCACTGAGGCTGGCCTTGAACTTGTGATCCTTCTGCCTCTGGCTCACCCACAGCACTCAGCTGCTGAGAACTCTTGACTTGGATTGATTTTGGGGTCAGGATGGAAGAAGGCCTTCCTCTCCTATTCTTCTGACTAGAACCCTAGAGGCAGCTCCAAGTCTTCCCCATCCTCTCTGAGGTTCCACCTGCAACCAAACACTCTGGGGACAATGCAGATCTGGGAGGTGTTTGTGCAGAGTCAACCTTGGACAGTAAGGGAGGCTATCTGTAGGGTGCCAGGAATGAGGAGCCACTGAGAAGTATGAGAAGGACCCTAAGGGATGCCAGCCAAACAGACTCTCCCAGGCTCTTTCCAGGACTGTGCAGTATATAACTGGTTAATAGGGACCTCGAATCCAAGAAGAGCAGCCAAGAGCATAATTCAGAGGACTCAGGCCCTGGAAGTCTCATGACTCTGATCCACCAAAAACCATGTATATGCCTACCTTCACCCTCCCTGAGCTTCTCTACCCCTGCCCTCTAGAGCTCCTCACCTCAGGTTAGAGACCCAGTTCACTAACCTGGCTTGCCAGGCCCTTGCTTCTTCTCCAGCTGTGTCCCTTCCCATCCCTATGCAGCACTAAGAAAAAAACTACTTGCAGATCCATGTATACACCATGCCACCCTATCCTCTGAAGTGCCCATGCCTTCTCTCCACCTAGAAAACTCTTCTGCATCTGTTAAGTCTCTCTCTCTCTCTCTCTCTCTCTCTCTCTCTCTCTCTCTCTCTCTCTCACACACACACACACACACACACACACACACACACACACACACACACCATATCCCACAGGTGGAGCTGCACTTTCTTAGTGTTCTCAATACCCCAAATGCATCGCCTACAATGCATTTGAAACACCTGAACACCCCTGCCGGATGCTTTAGGGCATCTGCCAGAGCCCAACACTGAGCCTAATGGAGCAAACAGGGGACAAACCAATGAGATGATTATAAGACACGTTCCACCAGTCGTTTCCCTACTTCATTTCTGTCTTTCAACTAGATGGCAAGTCCTTTTATCTTTCTCTAGTGCCAGACACTGACTCTCAGACGAGGACTCAAGGTCTTGCTGCGTCCAAGGGTTCACCTGCATTCTCCAGGGTACTTCCTGAGCTGCAAGCACTAGAGGAAGTGCCAGGTCTACCTAGGGTTTCACTCTTTTCTAGGGACTGCAAGTCTGGAGAAATGTCCCCATTCCTTCTAATAATATGCCAAAGCATAGCCTGGAGCCCATTCAGGTTGATTTCAGGACAGGCCAGGGGAAGGGACAGAACTGGAAAGCTGGTGATGGGGGACTTTCCTCAAAATAAGGAGGCAATTAGAGTAGGCATAGAGCAGCTGCAGGTGTGAGTTTCATCCTGAGATGGCGCCTGCATCTGCTAACAAGCCAGAGCACAAGGAGAGAAGCTGGCTGCAGCTCCCAGCCATCACGCTAGCTCAGGTGATGCCGTAGCTACCTGACCTGGTATGGGAATGAGTGGGCTGGGGCCTTGGGAACCTAGAACCCCAGTCCCCAGAACTCCCCACCACACAGAAGCCAGTCCCTGGTGAGGCCCTATGGGATCAGGGTTGTCAGGCCATGCAGCTCAGGAGGACATGGAGGCAGGTAAAGTCCAGGCCCAGGGTCCTTTCTGTTCCTTCTCCTTGGGGCCCAGCAGGAGAGGACAGCAGGGGCCCCACCAACACCAAGACATTTGCTGTCACCTTCAAGCTTGTTCCTGTGCTATCTGTTTGTGGGAGTCCATACCTAGAGGAGGACCCTGGAATCTTCTCCAGGATGAGCTTTCTGGAGAAGCTCAGATTCAGCCCTGGGTTGCTGCTGAGGGCAATAATGTATAGTCAAGTGTGGCTCCTGGTCCCAAGTCTAGGCAGAAGTGGATACAGGGATAATGGAACAGGGATAATGCCCCTCGGGCAGAAAATGGCCAGTGACCAGCACTGATCAGGTGCACACAAAAGTGGCTGTGTTCCCATCCCTCTACTCCAGGGGCCCTGGACCAGAGGCCCCTCTTTCTTTTCCTGAGCTGCAGCTTTTTCAGTGATTACTGGGACAGGATACCAGTACTGACAGCTCTTGTCATAGCCCTCAGGCCTCACTGATGTTGGAGAGGTGAGGACAGGCTAATTCCCTGCCTCAGACATAGGGCTGTCTGCCAGATAGCAAGTGGGCCCACATTGACCCCTGCCCCTCCCTCCTAGGAGGTGAGCACAGGGAACAAAGCCCCTGGTGTCCCTTCTGCCCTCCTTCCCACTGTGACCTCCTTCTCCTTTCTCTGCACCAAATAGCAGTCAGTAATGGTAGCTAAATTGCCCAGGGATGAGTGACACTGGGTCCTCAGGAGGATGGGAAGCAAAACACTCTGACATGGCAACCTCTACCTTCCATGCCTTGTCCTTCCATTTAAGGGCAAGGAAAGAAATTGATTTTCATCTGGGTGTTTCCTTATACCCAGTATTCTTGGCTTCTGGACCCCAAAGGAGGAACCAAAGAGCCCTGGCTTGATGCAGTAGGTTAAACCCCTCCACATACTCCTCAAAGAACCCAAGGCCCTACAGGAGCTCTTAGTGATGCTGTGTGCCCACTTCATATCTCCCCACTTCCAGGCCTGAGTCTTTAGCTAGGGTTTTTGCCAGGCCCTTCACTCCCCAGGTGAATGGTCTCCAGCCCCATCTTTGGTGGACATTCCCTATTCTTGGGGAACAATCTCCCAAACTAGCTTGGGGGCCCCTCCCATTCACCCCTGGAACTCTAACTGCTTGGGAATGTCTGGCCTCTCCCAGCTCAAGGCCACTACGTGTCCAGCTGGGAACTCTGGTCTCTTCACAGCATGGGGAGGAGCTGATCCTGTCCCTTTGCTTTTCCTTCTCAGCTGCTTCCCAAAACTGTAGCAGGATATTGTCATCAGAGCGTCTCTGCACTCTTGGGACTCTATATGAACAGACTAATAGCCCCAAAGAGCCCAACCCTGAGACTTGCTTCCTCTCTAGAAAGATTGGAGGAAATCTTAGACTGCTTCTTGAATTGGGTAGCAATTCAAGTGCAGTAGGTAAGAACGTGAGTTGGAATCTCAGCCTCCTCACTTCTTATCTGTGAGCACTTAGGCAACTTGCCTGACTCAGATTCCTTATCTTCTAAAATTTCTCCTTTTTGAACTGTGGTAAAGATTTAATGAGGTTCCACATAAAGCATGTCACCATGCCTGGTATATTAGAAGTATCCAATGGAAGCCGGTCTTTGTCCTATCTTCCTCCTCCTCCATGGGTAAGGTTAGTTAACTGTCACAGACTGAACCATGTCTCCCTTGAATTCATATATTGCAGCTGTAAACCCCAGGATCTCAGAGTGTAACTGTCTTTGGAGATGGGGCCTATAAAGAGGTGATTAAGTTGAAAAAAGGCCACTAGAGTGTCCCTAATCCAATCTGATTGGCAACCTTATAAGAAGAGATTAGGACTTGAACAGGGTCACCAGCACAGTAGGATACAGGGGGAAGGTGGCCATCTACAAGCCAAAGAGAGAGAGTCCTCAGGAGAAACCAATCTTGCCAAAACCTTGATTTCTAGACTTCCAGCCTCTAGAATTGTAAGAAAACAAATTTCTATTGTTTAAGCCACCTAGTCTGTGACATTTTGCTGTAAAGCCCCAGCAGATTCATACAGTGTAATCACTCTGCCCAGGATGAAGGTATTGGGTAGAATGGTCCACACCCTGTATCTGGGTCCCTCCTGGGAGGTTGCACCTGTGAGGAGAGTGTGGATTCCTAGGCTGGATCCAAATATTGAGTTATAGCTCTGCAATTCTCTGAGATGCCAAATTTGTGGATTCCAGACAAGAGTCTAAGGGTATATTATTTTTTATCCCAAATAAGAATCTCAGCATAATCATAAACAAGCATCCTGGAACTTGAGGGACCTCAGAGATTGTCTTATCTAGAGACTGAGGTCATAGACTTTGTCTCATCCACCCATTTTACAGACAAGAACCTCGAAGTGTAGAGAGACTGTGACACAGCCAGCTAGTGGCAGAATAAACACCAGAACTCAGCTGTCTCGTTTTTCCATGATGAGATAGATACTTCTTTCTGCTTCAAACACACACCTCACTCTTTGGAAAGAGGACAATTGGAACTTCATTGTTGGTCTCTAAGACATGTGGACCGCTGGGGATATGCAGCTTAAGGGCAAGGGCTCGAAAGGTAGACAGATCAGAGCCAAAACCTAGTTCTGCTGTGTACAGATGTGACTTCAGGAAGTTAACTGACCCCTCTGAGCCTCATGTTCCTCATCTATAATATGGAAAATAAAGAAGGAATAGTATATTCTTTGTAAGGCTATTATTGGAACTTTAAATAACTAACACATTTAGGAGGCGATGAACATTCAATGTTGAAATTACTGTTACTTTTAGCTTTCTAGGTCTCACATAGGAGGAGAAGGGAAGTTTGGGCTGTGACAACAGGCTCTCTAAGCCTTCTTCTCTTTAGCTTTTCCTCCATAGACTGGAGAAGTGGGTTACAGGGGAAATCTGCTTTGTGACTCCATAAAGGAAAAAAAAAAAAATTAAAACCCAGGGAAACTTCTGGAAAATTCTGTAACTTTAGACAGGAAAAAGGCCAGACTCCGTGGATGAGCTGGCAGACTTTCAGGCCTGGCCTGTAGGAGGCTGGGGGTGGGGGTGGGGGTAGCGGGGAGGGGTAGAAGGAGGTGTGGGATGTGGAGGGGGAAGAGCAGGAGTTGTAGAATGTGGGGAGGGGTGTGTGACCAGGAGGACTACTGTGAGCTCAAGGCAGCTGTGGCACACCCCCTCCCTGTCTTTCTGTCTTCCCTCCACCCCCGAAACCCCCCCCCCACTGTTCCTCATATTCTCTTCTCACCAGCGAGGGTAGTCAGTGAGTTCCTTGCAGTTGCAGTGTGTAAGGTCAGGCCTGGCAGGTGTACTGCCTGAAAGGAGTAGAGGTGAAGGAATATAGCATGCGGTTGCAGGTAGAGTTCCAAGACATCCGAGGACCCTCCCAGCACCAGTTTGCCTTGTTTGCAAGGGAGACATTCTCTTTCCTGACTCTCAGAGCTGGGCGTTTCATGCATCAACTACAAATGAAGTGGGCAGTTGGGTCCAGCCATCAGGAACCCCTTGGGACACAGACCGGAGGTTTAGGATGAGGAGCCCAAAGCTGTTGCTTAACTTGGGTGGAAGAGAACTGGCCCCAGAGAATGGAGAGATGAAAGGGGTGACAAAGACAAGCTGGCATCTTCCCCCAGAAGCCTGTGATGGAAGAAGAGATTGTATCCAGCAGCCCTCCCCCGTAGCCTTCACCTCCTGCTCTCTCCCTGACCTTGTGGCTCACATCAAAGTGGCGACCTCTTCCCCTAGCTTTGCAGCCTGAACTGGTCCAGGTCATCACTGTGTGTGCTATGGAGCTGCTGATGGACAAATGGTAATAGCTCCCAGAGTGCTGAAAGGGGACGTGGACTTCAGGTCAGGGCTGGCCCTTGCCAGACTCTGCTAGGGAAGACTGCTGCCCTGTCTGCCCCTTTTCTGCACCCACCCTCACAGCTCCCCAGAATAAGGAGGGTTCACAAGTATCTCTGATACTGGGGTTCAGAAACCACAGATGCAGGGAGGGAGAGGTGATGAGGCTTGAGGACCTCTAAATGTCAGACAGGCCATGGAAGCCACCAGGGATCCTGCAGAGAGAAGGGTGGGGCCTGCCCTGAAGGAGTTTCTCACCCAAGAGCAAAGGAGGAGACTAGGAGGGCCTGGGGCACTCACTTTATGCATCTAAAATGCATCCTTGCTGTGCAAGGTGGTGCATACCTGTCATCCCAGAGGCTCTTGAGGCTGAGGCAAGAGGATAGAGTTCAAAGCCATACTTAGCAATTTAGCAAGGCCCTAAGTAACTTAGCGAGACCGTCTCTCTAAATAAAATATAAAAAAGGGCTAGGGATGTGACTCAGTGGTTAAGCACTCCTGGGATTGATCCCCAGTACCTAAATAAATAAATAAAAGTGCATCTTTACACTTGGGTGGTTACAGTGTGTCAATGTAGGTTCACAGAATTGTAATAAATGTGCCATTCTCTTGGGGGATGTGGAGAGTGGGGGAGGCTGTGTTTGGCGGCAGGGAGTGTATAGGAAATGTCTGTACCTTCCACTCAGTTTTCCTGTGAATAATAAATTGTTCTCAAAAATCAAGTTTATTAATTAAAATAAAATAAAATAAAATCCATTCTTGGAGAAGAAGCTTCCAAATTTGTCATCCTTCTTTTCCCTCCATTGTTTAGTAAATAATAATTTATTTACCCATTTTTAGTTAATCAAAGCCATACATAGAGGGCTGGGGGTGTAGCTCAGTAATAAGTGCTTGCCTTGCACGTGTGAGGCACCAGGTTCAATTCTCAGCACCACATAAAAATAAATACTTAAAAAAATATTGTGTCCATTTACAACCAAAAAAAAAAAAAAAAAAAAAGTTATACATTGAGCCCAAACTATATCAGCTAACAACTAGGGAAACTGGAAGTTTTAGCTCAGCCATGTACCCTTGTGGTGGGAAAAGCATATTCTTATTATGCTTTTTGATAGTTGAGAATAACTTGATTATAATCTTCACATTTTTATATAATAAACCTGTAATGCTTTTATAACTGTATATGAATCAAATTCTATTTCAAATTTACTCAAGGAACCCAAAACATGGTCTCCTCCTACTACTTCAGCCTGGCACAAGAGAATGGAAAAACCCAGGTTTAAGCTAGCTAAAAGAAGTTAGAGGACAGAGATTTGCTAGTTTTACTGGGAAGTAGAGGAAAAAGAAGACCTGTCCTCACCTTTTGAAGTAGGCAAGAAGGGATAAAATCTGGGGGATTGTGCCATCTTGTGGTAAAACTAGAAAATGCATTTCATTTTATTCACAATACTATCATAAAACGAAATTGTACCCTGTGACATTGTTGTCTATATTTAACTCATTGTGATCTTCAAAAATAGCAATTGACCAAAATAATCCCATGGAGAAACAACAGTCTTTAAACAAATAGTTCTGGGAGGACTGGCTATTCAGTCAGACACTTCTCTTACACCATATAGAGAAATTAACTCAAAATGGAATAAGATCTAAATGAAAGAGCTAAAACTAGAAACTATTAGAAGGAAATATATATTTTACCAAATTATATTGTTATATCATGTGTGTATGAATTTACAACAAGTCCAACTATTATGTATAATTAAAATGCACCTATAAAAATACAGAAAAAAGAAAATATAGGAGTAAATCTCTATGACTTTGGATTGGTCAATGCTTCCTTAGACATGGTACCAAAAACACAAACAGCAAAAGAATACATTGGACTACATTGAAATTAAAAATTTCATAGTGCAAATGACATCATCAGAAAAATGAAAACAAAAGGAAGAAAACTTTTGTAAATTATATACCTATATGACTTGCATCCTGAATATATAAAAAACTCTTACAACTTCATAAAAGATTAATAACCCAATTTAAAATGCACAAAGAATTTAAATGACCAAATTATGTTTGAATATGTCACAATGAAACCCATTATTATGTGTAATTATAAAACACCAATAAAAATCTTTAGTTAAAATGAAAGGATTTAAAGAGACAGTTCTTCAAATAAATTATATTAATGACCAATAAACATGTAAAAAGATGTCAAATCCTATTAGCCATCAGTGAAATACAAATCAAAACCAGAATGAGAAACCACTTCCATCCACTAGGATGGCTATAATCAGAAAGACAGTTAATAACAGATATTGGCAAGAAACTGGAAGCTTTGCACTCGATTCCTGGGAATGTAAAATGGCACAACCACTTTGGAAAACACTACGGCTCTTCTACGAAGTGTCAAAGAGCTGTCACGTGTCAGCAATTCATGATTCATAACAGCCCCAAAGTGGAAACATCAATTGACAAATGTATAAACAAAATGTAATATGTATTTTATATATACATATTTCACAATAAAAAGAAATAAAACACTCTTATATGTTACAACATGGATGAACCTTGAAAGCATTATGTTACGTGAAAGAGCCAGTCCCAGAAGACTATATGTTGTAAGTTCCTATTTATACAATATATACAAAATTGGCAAAGTTATAGTTCTGGCAGTGCAGACCACCTAGGTTGGGTAGAGTGTATGTGAGGTATGGGTCCATTGTGCATTTAAGATATGTTTGGTTACAAGTCGTGAAAATATCTGAGAAAGGATTTCGGTCTGCTCTGTAATCACACCTGATTAAATCAAATTCCCACTGCTAACAGTGGTAGCAAAATAAGGTGTAAGGGAAAAGATTAACAGGAATGTCTCAGGTACTCTTGCCTAAAATGATCCTAAGGCCCCAATGATGGGGACATCTATGCAGACAGCCACCAAGACTGGTCATTCACTGGGGATGGCAAGGTGAAAGGAGATGACTAAGGAAATTGGGGATGGAGAAGGAAAAAAATTTGATTTAGTATTAAGTCATGATATGTCAGTAAAGAAAACGATGTTTCATTCTTTTGGTTTTAGCTCTCCCTGAAATGTCTGTGTGTGCCTCTGGGAAGTGCTTGTTGTACTCTGAGGCTGGGGAGTGGCTCACCTAATGCCCCCTCTAGAAGCAGCACCTCTCTTTCTGGGCAGTGTGTGTTTGTCCAGGCTGTACCTGGCTAGCCTAAACTCAAAAAGCACCATTCTACATTTAAGGACTGGATCTCTCCCACCTTGGGCTCCTCACTCACTTCGATTCCACTAACTCTGCTGTCCAGTCTCTTTAAAGGCCTCCAGATAGGTGCCCAACAAAACCCACAGCTCAGGTAGTCCACCTCTTCCCCAGGCAATACAGTGGCCCTGTTCTGCCCTGTGTTCAACCCATAGTATGCTGGATACTACATGGGCCTGGCGGTAGTTCCCTAGGTACCTAAGATTTCTCTATACACCACTAGATCAGGGGCCCTCTTCATCTGTCTCCCTAATCAAAGTCAGTTATCACTATTTCTTAAGTGTCATATTATTATCCCTTTGTTAAGAAGCATGGTTTATTGGAGACAGGAACAATAGCCAAACCACAGTCTGTTAGCTGAATGCAGCTCATGTTTCTCTTTGTCCTATTGTTATTAAACCCAAGTCTGTTTACTTGTTACTTTAAAAGGGGCCCAATGAATTGAGGACAAGTTGTGGGACCAAGGAAAAATATTTATTCAGAATGCCAGCAAAATGAGAAGATGACAGGCTACAGCCAAAGAAGGCAAAGCTAGGGGGAGACTAATGGCATATTGCTCAGCAGCACGACCTCCAGAATGAATGACTTTTAAAGTCACCTAAAACCCAAGTGATGCTGAAGGGTTTATTTAGACTTTCCCTCAGTTATACAGAGTGAAGATCTTCTATTTTTAAATAGTTTGGAAAAATCAAAATAATAACAGATGGTGTTATATTATTGTGCACTCCTGCCCAAAATTTTTAAAAGCACTAATCCCACAACTATATTTAGAAATAGGACTTTTAAGGAGATAGTCAAATGAGGCCATAAAGATGGGACTTGACCCAATCTGGCTGATGTTCATATAAGGAAGAGACATCAGGGATGCACATGTACAGAAAAAAACCTGTGTGAACACACAGCAAGTTGACAGTCATCTGTAAGCCAAGAGGCCTCAAGAGAAACCAGACCTGCCCAGCCCTGACATTGTACTTCCAGCCTCCAGAAATGTGAGAAAATGTCTGCTGTTTAAGCCATCCATCTGTGGTATTTTGCTATGGCTGCCTGAGCTAATACACTTAGTGACACATGAAAATTATATGAACTTCATATTTGAGTCCATTAATAAAATTTTATTAGAACATAGCCTTGCTCACTCATTTACATATTATCTCTGGCTGGTTTTTTGCTACATGGCAGAGTTGAGTAGTTTTGACAGGAACTGTGTGACCTGCCAAGTCTGAAATATTTGCCATTTGATCCTTCACAGAGCATATCTCCAAGCAGCTTGAGTATAAGGTCCTTGCTTGGGATTTGGATGGCCACCTTAAGTGACAGCCGCCATGTTAAGGAAAAAATTTCGCTTTCCCGCCCAAAGGCCTTTCTGAGAAAGGCTCACCACTCCCTCAGACAACCCAACCCTTAACACATTAGGACCCGCCCAGCTCTGGTTCCTGAGCCTCCCTGATAAAAGTCCCAGAACCCAAGCCTATTTTGCCTCTCTCTGACAAATACACTCACATGTGTATCTCTGTCTGACCTCCTTCTTTCGTTTCTCGCTTACCAGTCTCTCATTCCTTGCTTTCCCTTCATTGAGCACTTGCTTTGAATGCCTAAGTATCGTGCTCTGATCCTTACTTGGCTGAACTATCTACATAGTGGGTCTTGCTTGGTACAGTGGCTCTTTTTGATCACTGCAAATAACTTAAGAAGGGTGGTTTCATAGGGTAGTGTTGCCTGGGAAGCTGGAGTTACACAGCCAAGGAGCTTGGAACATGACTAAAAATGAACTTCACTTATTTTGAAATATTGACATAGCAGTGTTGGGCACCACTGGGTCATTTCACCTTAACCCAGCAGGTTCCAATCCCAAAAGGGTGGGTCCCATCTCTGTTGCCAGATGAACCTGGCTTGATAAGCAGACCCTACACCTTACCCTCCCTGTACATCAAGAGCAGCATCCCCATATCAGATCACCCCTGGCAGATCTGAGTCTAGATCTGACCTCAGACATATCTGCCACACTTCTTAACATAGGTCCCCTTCTTTGGGGACACTGGACAGTGGTGAATGCTTCAATGGCAACTAATTACAAGCAGACTACATTAGCTAATATCTGATGCTTCTTCTGGTATGCTTAAGTGTTCTATTAATTTTACACAATATCTTTACTTTTAGGTGGTGTGAGGATCGAACCCAATATCTCACGCATGCACAGGAGAGTGCTCTACCTCTGAGCCACAAACCTAGCCTAAGTGTTCTATTAATTTTAAAAGGACAATTCATATTTATAAATAAGTTATTTCAAATATAAACCTTAAAAAAATCATGCTTCCTCTGGTTAACCAAACAGCATACCAAAGTATGTTTATTTTAAACTGAAATCATATGGTCTGTTCTCCCACCCTTACTCCCAAAGTTGCAAATCCCCTACTAGGTTATTCTAATCCATGACTCAACAGGTAGGGTGGGAGACAGCCCTCAGTGTAGGGATAAAGACGCTTCTCTATTTTCCAATGCAGAGACCCATATACCAGGGCAGCTTAGGAACTCTCAAAATACCAACTGTCTCTCTCTTGGTAGCTCCCTGCCCAGAAACCAACATGAAACAGCAATGAAAAGCTAAAAATATCACAAAGAATGGCACTGTAGCATTCATGGTGACACTGAGTAAGATTAAGGACACTGACAGCTGGTTCTGTCCACCTCTGTGGCTTGTGCTAGACTAGGGAGCAACATCCCTGCTCCACACTTGTCAATCACAGGTGATTACATTTAATGAAAAGACCTCTGGAGATATGTGAATGCTCCCATTTACTTTCAAGCTAGTAAATATTCAGTTTGCCAAATTATAGACCATACATCCCTACTGAAAGGAAACACAACTGGAAGAATGATAGAAATCCTATATCACTTTCCAAGTGTGTCCTGATTAGCATCTTTTCTATATTTTCCAATTTTTATTCTCATCATCTGCTAATATAGTTCTCCATTCTTGTAGGCATTTCTGATCATCTCACTATGCCAAAGTAAATTATTAATAGTTCTTAAGTGTCACATTCTTGTCCTTTTGGAGAATCCCTCTTGAGAATCAGTTTACCAAACAGACAAAATATTTAGGCCTTATAGAAAGTCAACCTCATCTGTGCTCTTAAATTCAATATGCATAGTAATAGTAGTGTAGAAATGGGGAAGGACATTTAGAAAGCTGTATTAACAATACAGAAATTCCCGATTCAAGGGGGATACATTCCAAGACCCCCAGTGGACACCTGAAACCATGGATATTACCACTCTCTCTATATTTTCCCTACACGGAAACCTGGGATCAAATTTAACTTAGGTACACTAAGAGACTGGTAAAAATGCTACTTGAACACCAATACTAATACTGAGAAAGGTGATCTGATAACTAAGAGCTATAAAGTGACTAAATAATGGGTAACATGTATAGCATGGAAACACTAGACAATGGGATGATTCACATCCCAAATGGGATAGAGGGACAGTGCAAGATTTCATCATGCTACTCAAAATGGTGTGAAATTTAAAACTTCAGAATTATTTCTGATCTTTTCCATCTAATATTTTCAGACTGTGGTTGACCACAGGTGACTGAAACCGTGGAGCAAGAAACCATGAATAGAAGGAGTACCTTATATACAGAGGGAGCATACAAAAGCTATTCTGGGGCTTTTCTCTCCAATGTGCTGTCACTCCAACTTTCTTCAGCTCAGCCCAAAGTAGTGTGCAACGTATCTGCGTATTAGACAACTGGGTATAAGAAGAAAAAAGAGAGCCAGAGGGATCAACTGAGCAGGGAGGCCAAGGAAACTTGTACACTACTGGTGTTGGGCATGGCCATCTCCTTCCTGAGAACTAAGAACAGGAGGCTTGTTTTCAAAACAAAGAATTTTTTTAAATGGCAGCTCCCTTCTAACCACACTCTTTTGAATTAACCAAAGCCATCCCCTTTCTAGCCTAGAAAGGACATATGGCAGCTGAAATGCCAGCTACTGAACTAAAACTTTCAAGATGGCTTCTCTCCCCCAACTTTTACACTTACTATTCATTAAACTCAGATTGCAAACTAGCAACCTGTAGACCAAATTCATTCTGCAAATATGCTTGGCTAAGTGTCTTTTTAAAATTTTGATTTAGCTGGCAATTGGCTAGGAGTTCACATAGCTTCTAGATTGCCTTATTCTCTGAAAAAAATTTTTTAAAAATATGCCTCCACAGGGTAACAACCACTTGGAGCTAACAACTATTAAAACAGTGTGTGAAGCCTGGCACAGGGGTCCACACCTATAATCCCAGCAGCTCAAGAGGTTGAAGCAAGAGGATCATGAGTTCAAAGCCAGCCTCAGCAATTTAGCGAGACCCTGTCTCTAAAATACGAAAAGGGCTGGGGGTGTGGCTTAGTGCTTAAACGCCGCTGGTTTCAATCCATAGTATCAAAAAACGAAACTCCTAGGTTTGTCCCCACCACTGCCTTACATCCTGGCAGCTTCACTCATTTGTTAGCTGCCTGCCATTTACACCTGCTTTCTTATCAAAAGCCCTACCCCATCCAGACCCTGAACACTCCCTTCCTAGATTCCATAAGCACTAGTACAGTGAGGACTCCATTGATAGCCAGAAAGAATTCTGGATTCCGTAAATCTGTTTAACTATTATGTTCTTTACAATGACAAGAATCTCCCTGATAGCTCAAGATGTTGGATAAAAATAATTCCTGACCACAGATTTTGTCCTTTAGTTCTCCTTTTTTCCATTACTGTACCAATTGCCCTGGTCCTGGGCTCTCTTGCATCTTGGCAAGGAGACCCTGTGGTGGGGAGATTTCCAGCAGGCTTTTTCATAGAATGCTCAAACTCTCAGTGAATAGATTTTATTCTCCATTAAAAGCCCTGACACAGCTGAGTTTCTTCAATTTATGCCACCAGGCTCTTCTGGAGTCTGTTCCAAGTGAGAAGTTACAACAGTCCACGAAACAAAGCAGAGTCAGGGGCCAAAGAGTCTTCACTGTACTCTCAGATGCCTGGCTTCATTGTCCCCAATTTAATCTTGATTTGGAATCTCTAAACCCAGACGACGCAGAGAACGTGCAAAGAAGTGAGGAAGCCTACAGACCAAATGGAGTTCCTCCTTCCTGGACCCCAGGGCAGGTAGCATCAACTGCCGGGCATGCAGATGAAGGGGGATGTGGCGGGCCTTTGACTGTTCCAGCCCCAACTTCTTCAGAATGCCAACAGGAAGCTTCTACACAAAGACAAGACAGATCCTTGTGAGCAAGACTACCCTTGTCCACCCTTGACCAGCATGCAGAGTCAGAGGACTCCCACCTAAAACTAACTAACCCCCTGGAAATCCCAGTAATGGATAGTCTGCTTTAGTGGCATGTCTAGGAAGGGCTCAGAAACAGGTAAGAAAAAAACAGACCAAAGAAATTTTGTGGGCTCATACTCTGGCCCTGCAAGAGAATAAACTACAACATAAACAATGAAAAAAGTTACTCCATATTTCTTTAGCATGAAAGGTAGCTTTTAGTTTCAGGAAGATTTCTTCCTCTTGCCCACAACATCACAACAAAATCTGATGCTGATCAAATAAAGGAGTAAGGTTTTGCTCATAGATTCTGAAGCTCCATGAGAATGAGATCTGTTTCTAAATTCTGTAGGGTTAGATAATCAATATAGTGCCAAGCTTGGAAACAATACTTGCCATGACTTACTTCAGGATATTTTTTTTTTTGAGAGAGAGAGAGAATTTTTTTTATTTTAATATTTATTTTTTAGTTTTCGGCGGACACATCTTTGTTTGTATGTGGTGCTGAGGATTGAACCCGGCCCACACGCATGCCAGGTGAGCAAGCTACCACTTGAGCCACATCCCCAGCCCCACTTCAGGATTTTAACAAAAAGAAAACTCAAGTGCTCTCCCTTATTTGTTTAGTACTCCCTATGTTACCTGAGGGGCCAATCTATTCCAGTCTGAGTACTTGTGATCACCAAGGACTGGGCAATCCAATCCAAAAGACAGGTGAACTCGAAGTTGATGTTTCACTCCTTGAGAAAGAGAAGGACTTATGAGAAACTACAGAAACAATGTCAGTGCTGGAATCTGTTTCAAATCATATTAAATCAAAGCACAGTAAACTGGCAAAGACCTAACTACAATAAGTTATGAGGAATACTGTAACAAGCTATAAGCTATGCAGCATCAACCAGCTTAAGAAATGAACATTATAATCACTTTAGATAATCACCCCATGAAGGTGGCATCCACCATTACCCTGACTTTTTAATAATGTTACTACATAATAATAAATAGTATTCTTCTGCACATTTTAAAACTGCAGTAAAATATATGCAAAATTTCCCATTTTAACCACTTTTAAGTATGTAATTTATAATATTAGGTATATTCACATTGTTTTACAGCATCAGCATCCATTTCTCAAAGCATTTCACCAGCATCCATTTCTCAAAGATTTTCATCTTTCCAAACTGAAATTCTGAACCCATTACACAATGATTCCCCATCACTTCCTTCTTTCTCTCAACCCCGACCCCAAGCTTTTGGCAACCATCACTCTACTTTAGTAGTTTCTGTGAATCTTACTACTCTTGGTACGTCATATAAATGGAATCATACAGCATTTGTGCTTTTGTATCTAGCTTATTTTACTTAGTATAATGTCTTCATGATTTACCCAGGTTGTAGTATATATCAGAATTTTCTTTAACTCCCTTTTTTTGTACTGAGCATTGAATCCAATGGTACTTTATCACTAAGCTACATCCTCACTCCTTTTTATTTTGGGTCAGAGTCTCACTAAATTGCCAAGGCTGGCCTCAAACTTGTATTACTCCTGTTTCTCAGCCTCCTGAATACATAGGATTGAAGGCCTGCATGACCATACCCAACTGTATTTTCAAATAAAGGTATCCAAAATGTAGCCTTCTGCTACCCACAATGATCCCTCTGGGGACACTTGTCTCAGAGCAGCACCAAAAGCCCATGGTCATATAAATAAGCTACCCATTATCCTACCCACAGTATCAGTGTCTCATAATAAGGGCAGAGTCAAGCACAAGGCCCTGGACAAAGTACAGTAGCCATCTTGCATCAGAATGGGGGCACCCTCACCAGTTACAGGCTGGAGCTCCACGAGGGCAGAGGACAGAGTGCTGCTGAGCACCTGGTACTGAGTCATGGCAATGTGGGCATTCCGGTTGGTCCGTACTTTGACCATCTTACCACCGTTCATGCGGTAGCTTGGGGACAGCGTCATCTAAAGATAAAGTAATCAAGATATGATTTCCAAGGAAGAACAGAAACCCGTACCTCAGAAAGGCAGCTCACCCACCTTGTGGTGTTGCTGCTGGCCTTGCACCTCCTTCTCAATGATGGGAATATCCACGACTCCTGCCGAGGGCACGGGGACATGCACAGTGATGGCCCTAAGGAAGACACACAGATGGTTGCTTTAGTCACATAAGGCAGAGAAGAGCTCTTGGATTTGCCTGAATAGAGGATTTCACTCCAGACCTTCTGCACTAACATGGGTACTTCTTATGAACTTTTATGCCTGTCTGTGTTGAGACGAGAGGGAGACCACCAATAAAAGAGATTCAGAACGGGTGACTGTTGTGGCTGAAGTTCCTGTGACTTTCTGGGGGCACAGTAAAATTCTGATTTACCTATGTGACAAATACAGTAGGAGTGGTCCTCTGAGTTTGTCATTAGATGCATTTATTCATTTAGTCTACGATCAGAACCCACTATCTTTTATTACTTAAAGAAAAACAGGGCCAGGTGTGGTGGTGCATGCCTATAATCACAGTGGCTTGGGAGACTGAGAAAGTAAGGTCACAGGTTCAATGGCAACCTCAGCAACAGCAAGGTGCTAAGCAACTCAAGTGAGACCCTGTCTCTAAATAAAATACAAAATAGGGCTGAGAATGTGGCTCAGTGATTGAGTGCCCCCAAGTTCAATCCCTAGTACCCAAAAGAAAAAAACAAAAAAAGGACATACCAGAACCCTATTCTCCCAATTTTCTTTTTTTTAAATTTTTTATTTGTATATGGAAACAATACCTTTATTGTGTTTATTATTATGTGGTGCTGAGAATTGAACCCGGTACCTCACACATACTACACAAGTGTTCTACTACTGAGCCATAACCCCAGCACCCCAATTTTCTTTTAACCAAATATCCACTCTTAAATGCTGGAATAAAAGACCACGTAATTAATATAATTTTTTACCCTTCCCCAACATTCTATAATTAGTATTCATGACATTAATAGTAAAAGACTTAAAAATATAAGTAGTATCCAGTTTTCAGATTAAGCATTATACCAAAGAAAATCATGTGGGACTCTCCAAGAATGATCTCTTATTATAATGGTTCTTAAATTTGATTGTATATTCTAGACATTTATAGAGCTTTTTAGAACTTTTTTTTTCTTGCAATACTAGAGATAAAAGCCAGGGTCTCACATATGCTAGGCAAGGGTTCTACCACTGTGCTACATCCCCACCTCCTGTTTGTGAGCTTTTTTTAAAAAAAATAAAGACACCAATCTCCATAGCCACCAGATTTATGAATCAGAACCTCTGTGGGTGGGTCTTAAGCACGCAGATTTTTAAAGGGCTCCCCAGATCATAAACTATCTGCAAAATCTGTAAAAAAAAAAAAAAAAAAAAAAAAAAAATGGACTAACATGCACAATATAAACATTTGTAAAGCAAACAGATAATAATAACCCAATATGAAAATAGGCAAAGGAGAAGTAAACAGTCTATTATTCCAAGAAAGAAAGGGAAACTCAACCAACCAATAAATACAAAAAGACAGCAAATATCACTAGTACATAGGGAAATAAAAAAGATCTTTTTTTTAACCCAACAGAGTGGCAAGCTTTTTAAAAACGTTTTGGTTAGTATAAGAGGAAGTAGGTAAGACCACCACTCATGGGAGTATAAAGTGACTTTTGGAGAGCACTTTGGGGACTATTAAAATATCAAATATGCACACCCTTCAACCTAGCAACTGTTTCCAGGAATTTATTCTAAAAATATTGCCATGGCCCCTCCCTCCATGCCTGCAAGTTAGGCGGAACTCTGACCACCGGCACATCAGGCCCAGGGGCCTGCTGAGGGGCAGGCCCGCCCCCTCCCCCGTGCCTGCAAGGTAGGCGGACCTGCGACCCACCGGAAGGTTAGGCCCAGCAACCTGCGGAGTGACAGAGGTGCTCCACGTGCCTGCTGGGTAGGCGGACCTTCGACCGACCAGCAGAGCAGACCCAGCGGCCTGCCAGCGTGGTAGACAGATCACCCCAATTGGAGGAGGATCACAGCCACTACCTGCCCTGCAAGGGAGATTTTTCAACTATACAAGAGCAATATAAATAAATAGAGGGAAAATTTCAAAAACACAACAGTTTCACCAAGCAGAAAGAAACGCCAGCAGTATGAAAAGACAAGGAAAGAAAGGACCACAAGCAATGCAGGTCAACTCAACTTTAGAAGAGGTAATAGCTGCAACAGATGGAATGTCAGATAAAGAGTTCAGGATATACATGCTTCAGATGATCTGGAGTCTCAAGGAAGACATGAGACAGCAAAATCAGACAATGAAAGATCACATTGACAAGGAACTACACAAACAAATCCAGGAAGTAAAAGATCAATTTCACAGGGAGATAGAGGTAATAAAAAACAAACAAATAGAAATCCTAGAAATGCAGGAAGCAATAAACCAACTTAAAAACTCAATTGAGAATATTACCAGCAGAGTAGATCACTTAGAAGATAGAACATCAGACAATGAAGACAAAGTATTTCACCTTGAAAAGAACATAGACAGCTCAGCAAGTCTGCTATGAAACCATGAGCAGAACATCCAAGAATTATGGGATAATATTAAAAGACCAAACTTAAGAGTCATTGGGACACAGAAAGGCACAGAGCTCCAAACCAAAGGAATAAACAATCTATTCAGTGAAATAATACGAGAAAACTTCCCAGACTTGAAGAATGAGACAGAATCCCAAATCCTATAAGCCTACAGGACGCCGAATGTGCAAAATCATAAGAGATCCACACCTAGACACATTATAATGAAGATGCCCAACATACAGAATAAGGAGAGAATTTTAAAAGCTACAAGAGAAAGGAAGCAGATTACATTTAGGGGTAAACCAATCAGGATAACAGCTGATCTCTCAACACAGACTCTGTAAGCTAGAAGATCCTGGAATAACATATTTCAAACACTAAAAGAAAATGGGTTCCAACTAAGAATCGTGTATCCGGCGAAATTAAGCTTCAGGATGGAAGATGAAATTAAAACCTTACATGATAAACAAAAGTTAAAAGAATTTGCAGCTAGAAAAGCATCTCTTAAAAAAAATCCTTGGCAAAACACTACAGGAAGAGGAAATGGAAAACAACAATGAAAACCAACAGTGGGAGGTAGGACAGTAAAGGGGGGAAATAATCAAAGAGGAAAACAAATCAGGTTTAGTAGCATTAATAAACAAATATGGCTGGAAGAACAAACCATATCTCAATAATAACCCTAAATGTTAATGGCTTAAACTCACCAATTAAGAGACACAGGCTAGTTGAATGGATCACAAAACAAGACCCAACAATATGCTGCCTACAGGAGACGCATTTGATAGGAAAAGATATACATAGACTGAAGGTGAAAGGTTGGGAAAAATCATATCACTCATATGGACAGCAGAAACAAGCAGGAGTGTCCATACTCATATCAAATAAAATAGATTTCAAGCCAAAGTTAATCAAAAGGGATAAAGAGGGACGCTACATACTGCTCAAGGGAATCATACACCAACAAGACATAACAATCATAAATATATATGCCCCAAACAACGGTGCTGCTATGTTCATCAAGTAAACTCTTCTCAAGTTCAAGAGTCTAATAGACCACCATACAATAATCATGGCAGACTTCAACACATCTCTCTCACCACTGGACAGATCTTCCAAACAAAAGTTGAATAAGGAAACTATAGAACTCAATAACACAATTAACAACCTAGACTTAATTGACATATATAGAATATACCACCCAACATCAAGCAGTTACACTTTTTTCTCAGCAGCACATGGATCCTTCTCAAAAATAGATCATATATTATGTCACAGGGCAACTCTTAGACAATATAAAGGAGTAGAGATAATACCATGCATCTTATCTGATCATAATGGAATGAAACTGAAAATCAACGATAAAAGAAGGAAGGAAAAATCATGGATCACTTGGAGAATGAACAATAGGTTACTGAATGATCAATGGGTTTTAGAAGACATCAAGGAGGAAATTAAAAAATTCTTAGAGATAAATGAAAACACAGACACAACATATTGGAATCTATGGGACACATTGAAAGCAGTTCTAAGAGGAAAATCCACTGCTTGGAGTTCATTACTTAAAAAAAGAAAAAACCAACAAATAAATGATCTCATACTTCATCTCAAGATCCTAGAAAAAGAAGAGCAAAACAACAGCAAAAGAAGTAGGAGGCAAGAAATAATTAAAATCAGAGCTGAAATTAATGAAATCGAAACAAAAGAAACAATTGAAAAAATTGACAAAACTAAAAGTTGGTTCTTTGAAAAAATAAATAAAATCGACAGACCCTTAGCCATGCTAACAAAGAGAAGAAGAGAGAGAACTCAAATTACTAGCATACGGGGTAAAAAAGGCAATATCACAACAGACACTTCAGAAATACAGAAGATAATCAGAAATTATTTTGAAGCCTTATACTCCAATAAAATAGAAGATAGTGAAGGCATCGATAAATTTCTTAAGTCATATAATCTGCCCAGATTGAGTCAGGAGGATATAGACAACCTAAACAGACCAATATCAATTGAGGAAATAGAAGAAACCATCAAAAGATTACCATCTAAGGAAAGCCCAGGACCGGATGGGTATACAGCAGAGTTCTACAAAACCTTTAAAGAGGAACTAATACCAATACTTTTCAAGCTATTTCAAGAAATAGAAAAAGAGGGAGAACTTCCAAATTCATTCTACGAGGCCAACATCACCCTGATTCCTAACCAGACAAAGACACTTCAAAGAAAGAAAACTACAGACCAATATCTCTAATGAACCTAGATGCAAAAATCCTCAATAAAATCCTGGCGAATCGGATACAAAAACATATCAAAAAAATTGTGCACCATGATCAAGTAGGATTCATCCTTGGTATGCAAGGCTGGTTCAATATACGGAAATCAATAAATGTTATTCACCACATCAATAGACTTAAAAATAAAAACCATATGATCATCTCGATAGATGCGGAAAAAGCATTTGACAAAGTACAGCATCCCTTTATGTTCAAAACACTAGTAAAACTAGGAATAACAGGAACTTACCTCAACATTGTAAAAGCTATCTATGCTAAGCCTCAGGCTAGCATCATTCTGAATGGAGAAAAATTGAAGGCATTCCCTCTAAAATCTGGAACAAGACAGGGATGCCCTCTCTCACCACTTCTGTTCAACATAGTTCTTGAAACACTGGCCAGAGCAAGTAGACAGAGAAAGAAATTAAAGGCATAAAAATAGGAAAAGAAGAACTTAAATTATCACTATTGGCAGATGACATGATTCTATACCTAGCAGACCCAAAAGGGTCTACAAAGAAACTATTGGAGCTAATAAATGAATTCAGCAAAGTGGCAGGATATAAAATCAACACGCATAAATCAAAGGCATTCCTGTATATCAGCGACAAATCCTCTGAAATGGAAACAAGGACAACCACCCCATTCACAATATCCTCAAAAATAATAAAATACTTGGGAATCAACCTAACAAAAGAGGTGAAAGACTTATACAATGAAAACTACAGAACCCTAAAGAGAGATATAGAAGAAGACCTTAGAAGATGGAAAAATATACCCTGTTCATGGATAGGCAGAACTAACATCATCAAAATGGCAATATTACCAAAAGTTCTCTATAGGTTTAATGCAATGCCAATCAAAATCCCAACAGCATTTCTTGTAGAAATAGACAAAACAATCATGAAATTCATATGGAAAAATAAAAGACCCAGAATAGCAAAAACAATGCTAAGCAGGAAGTGTGAATCAGGCGGTATAGCGATACCAGACTTCAAACTATACTACAGAGCAATAGTAACAAAAACAGCATGGTACTGGTACCAAAACAGGCGGGTGGACCAATGGTACAGAATAGAGGACACAGAAACCAATCCACAAAATTACAACTATCTTATATTTGATAAAGGGGCTAAAAGCATGCATTGGAGGAAGGATAGCATCTCCAACAAATGGTGCTGGAAAAACTGGAAATCCATATGCAACAAAATGAAATTGAATCCCTTTCTCTCACCATGCACAAAAGTTAACTCAAAATGCATCAAGGAGCTTGATATTAAATCAGAGACACGGCATCTGATAGAAGAAAAAGTTGGCTATGATCTACATACTGTGGGGTCGGGCTCCAAATTCCTCAATAGGACACCCATAGCGCAAGAGTTAACAACTACAATCAACAAATGGGCCTTACTCAAACTAAAAAGTTTTTTCTCAGCAAAAGAAACAATAAGAGAGGTAAACAGGGAGCCTACATCCTGGGAACAAATCTTTACTCCTCACACTTCAGATAGAGCCCTAATATCCAGAGTATACAAAGAACTCAAAAAATTAGACAATAAGATAACAAATCAACAAATGGGCCAAGGACCTGAACAGACACTTCTCAGAGGAGGACATACAATCAATCAATAAGTACATGAAAAAATGCTCACCATCGCTAGCAGTCAGAGAAATGCAAATCAAAACCACCCTAAGATACCATCTCACTCCAGTAAGATTGGCAGCCATTAGGAAGTCCAACAACAATAAGTGCTAGAGAGGATGTGGGGAAAAAGGTACACTTGTTCATTGTTGGTGGGACTGCAAATTGGTGCAGCCAATTTGGAAAGCAGTATGGAGATTTCTTGGAAAGTTGGGAATGGAACCACCATTTGACCCAGTTATTCCCCTTCTCGGTCTATTCCCTAAAGATCTAATAAGAGCATGTTACAGGGACACTGCTACATCGATGTTCATAGCAGCACAATTCACGATAGCAAGATTGTGGAACCAACCTAGATGCCCTTCAATAGATGAATGGATAAAAAAAAATGTGGCATTTATACACAATGGAGTATTACTCTGCATTAAGAAACGACAAAATCATAGAATTTGGAGGGAAATGGATGGCATTAGAGCAGATTATGCTAAGTGAAGCTAGCCAATCCTTAAAAAAACAAATGCCAAATGACTTCATTGATATAAGGGGAGTAACTAAGGACAGGGTAGGGACGAAGAGCTAGAGAAGAAGATTAACATTAAACAGGGATGAGAGGTGGGAGGGAAAGGGAGAGAGAAGGGAAATTGCATGAAAATGGAAGTTGATCCTCAGGGTTATACAAAATTACATATAAGAGGAAAGGAGGGGTAAGAGAAGAATAATACAAGTGGAAGAAATGATTTACAGTAGAGAGGGTAGAGAGAGAAGAGGGGAGGGGAGGGGAGGGGAGGGGAGGGGAGGGGGGATAGTAGAGAATAGGATATCCAGCAGAATACATCAGACACTAGAATGGCAATATGTAAATCAATGGAAGTGTAACTGATGTGATACAGCAATCTGTATACGGGGTAAAAATGGGAGTTCATAACCCACTTGAATCAAACTGTGAAATATGATATATTAAGAACTGTGTAATGTTTTGAACTACCAACAATAAAAAAAAAATATTGCCATGGCTTAGATGTGGTTTGTTCCTGCCAAAATTCATGTTGAAATTTAATTGCTGCTGTAGTGATATTGGAAGGTAGGCAATTTAAGAGGTGATCAGGACATTGAGAAGGATGTATGCTGGATCATTACCACATGTGTGGACCACTACAAAGCAAGGCTGCCCTCCTGTTTCCTCTTTTCCACACATGCCCATTTACCCTACCACTTTCTGCCATGAGTTGAAGCAGCACACCAGCTCATGCTCTTGGACTTCCTAGCCCCCAGTACTATAAGCCAAAATAAACCTCTTTACTTTATAAATTACCTAAGCTCAAGTATTGTTACAGCAACAAAAAATGAGTTAATATATATTCACATATTCTTTACAACAGACTCTGAAAAATGGGAAGTTATCTAAACATCTATTTATACAGTAGAATAACAGAGTCACTACAAAGGGAACAGCTTTAAATGTACAACACAAAATGCTCTCCAAGATATTTGATCCAAATGAAATCAACAGGGTACAAAGCAGTGCATAAATGTGTTGCCATATAATAATGTTTATGTATGCCCAGTATAACACTTAAAAGTTTACAAAAGATACCGGTAGAAGTATTGCCTTTGGGGAAGGAAATTGCTGAAATGCAGAACAGTGGGTTTCTCTATTGACTCATGTATCCTTTTTATAAAAAAAAAAAAAAAAATGAGGTAGACTTATATGAAAAGATCCCTAAGACACAAATTAAGTATATATATATGTACGTGTGTATGTGTGTGTGGGGGGGACAAGTATGCAAATTGTACAATGTGAAAAATATACAAATAAGTATATCTAAATATGTGAAATATATGTGTATTCATAAGTGTATGTAGGTACACACACAAATACCACATATACAAGACATGTGTAAATGAATTGAGTAAGGACCAGAGAAACAAAAATTAAATAGATCACAGTGGTTGCTACTTCAAGGGAAGAGACTAGAATGGCAGAGTGGGTTGATTCTCCAGAGGCTTTTGTCTTTGTTTCACTATTTCAACCAAAAATGAAATCATATATTTCATGTACAATTAATTTTGATAGTTTTGATGTACAATCATAATTAAAAACCACTATTTCATTTAACGTTCTAAACACCAAATCTGTTTTAAGTATTTTTTATATCCTAATAGGTGATAGTGCAGGGCCTTCTACTAATAGTTGCTGATATATGATGAGGAACAGAAGAGATTCCTCCATTTATACCACCTCTACTTCCATCAATGATCCTCATACCAGTACTTCTTTGTCACCTGACGGGTTCTAAACAACTCTTGGACTTGATGTGCCACATCTTTCTCCCAAGCCAACACCATTACGCCTGTGGTTTCCTTGTCTAGCCGGTGGCACAGATGTAAGGGCTCTGCCTTGTGGCCATGAAGCATCTTTGCCAGGATAGGCAGCACATCACTGATGCAGAGCTGGACCCCAGGGCCACCTAAGGAAAAAGACAGAAGTTTGAGAGCTTTTACCAAAGAACTAACTTGGAGAAAAGTCCTCATGCATAAACTGTCAATGTGTTCTAGAGAAATACTACTGAAGTGTAGGAAGGGCTAGTAACATCAGTATATCTAAAGACCTCTCTAGCTATAAATGAATCTAAAGTCCCCAATACAGGCTACTAAGTCAGAATCTGCCTTTTAACAAGCTGCCCAAGTGACTTACAGGCAATTAAAATTTGAGAAACACTGTCCTAGATTATGTGGCTTTCTCCTGGATATACTTTGCAGGACCATAAGGCCCTCTTAGGCATTGCAGAAGAGTGGTTACGGGGATGGGGTTTGGGATTAGACATTCCTGGTTTCTCCTTTTTGTACTCACCTAACTAGCCACTTGACCTCAGACAGATTACTTGTATTTCCAATTTTCTCATGTAAAAGAAAAAAAAAGAGGGAGGTAAATAACTGGAAAATAATCTCACTGGGGAATGATAAGGCAAGAAATTGTTTTTGGAAGAGGAAAAAACTCATGTAAAGTACCGTTTTAATTCTTTGTCTTTATGGACAACTTTCTCTTAACTTCCCCCAAAAGATTACCTTCTTCTAGAAAAAATATTCCTTCTCTCTCTCCACCTTTTTCACCAATACATTTTACCCTATCAAACTTTTCTGACTCACTTCAGCTGTTCCTTATCACTACATTCAACGTTTAGTTATTTAAAGACAGATCTGAGTGTCCTGTTAAGTTCCAGAAGTTTTATTTGGCATACTCCACCACAAACACACCTTTTAAAAATATTATTATGTATTTTGTGTTATTTTCTCTTTCCCAGTTTTGTGTGTTTATTTGTGAAACAGGGTCTAAGCTGCCCAGGTTTGCCTAGAACTCCCAATCCTGCTGCCTCAGCTTCTCAAGTATCTGGAATTATAGGCACTTGCCACTGCACCTTTCTCTCTCCCAGTTTTGATGAAAAATAACCTGAGGACTAAGAACACACAGTCTTTATAGTTTTCTACAATAGTCCCTGTGGTAGTCTGCACACAACATTCCAGGAATGACTGCTGTCAAATGTTTGGAAATGGGTTTACCTTATTTATGTAATACTCTACAAAGGTTTAATTAATTTGAATGCAAGAGTGCCTCACCTGTAATACTTCATAAATGCCCCTAGTTGTGGCAGAAAGCAGTAACAGGTCCCGCTCCCTTGCCCACATGGTCCTTACCATGGACAGGAAGACCGTAGGGCTTATTGATGACCACAAGGTCCTCGTCCTGGTGGAGAATCCCTCGGCTCAGTGCCTTTGCAAGGACGTTAGGGTGAACTCGCTGCAGCTGCCGTGTGAATCGCACGAGTTCTTGCACTCTCCGTTGAATACGGTTTGTTGGTTCCTACGGAGAGAAGAGGTGGGAATGCCTGGTGACTAGTAGTAAGCGAAACAGAAGGGAAAGCCCTCAATAAGCGTGAGTATTTGGGTAGGGAATGCCTGTATCTCTGCGTTAGACTCAGGTCTTTCTCACCTTCGTACCTACGCGGTGGTCGGAACTGAGCCTGGCAACAGCAAAGACCCAGCCCAAATGAAGACCACATAACCCTACAGACCTACCCTCTCCGCGGTCTGCCCATTCTCCTACCTTTACTTACTAGCCGCCCAAGGACCCTCCTACCTCACACCCTGCCTGGGAAACTGTGCGCACTGCCTGTTGGGAGTCGTGGTCCTTCCGGGCTTACCGGCTTTTTCTTCTCTTGTTCCCGTTTCTGGGCTCGGAGCCTCTCCGCTAGTCTCTGGGCATTCAGAGGCCTAGTAGCAGCAGCGGTGGAACAAAATGGCTTTGAGACGAGAGTGAAAAGACTCCCCAAACGCGGGCCGGAACCCCGGACCCAGGCGCCAGACGCAGTACAGCTGGGCGCCGCCATCTTACCAAGGGAGGGGCAAGCTACGACCACGTGGAGAAGAATGACAACTGGGTGGAGGGAGTGGGTGGGCTCCTCGGGTCACGTGTAGAGGGCGGGACCTGCGGGTCACGTGGGCGGTGCGCGCTCAGTGCGGCTGCGCCGGCCGGTAGCTGCAGCTGGAGCCGTGGCGTTTGGAGGAGACGCGGTGAGTGTAAGGGGAAGCCGGGCTGGGACTGGGCAATGTCCGTGCCTCAACGTTTTCCGCGTCCCCAGGATCTCGGTTCTTGGAAAACACAGCCCACGAAAGCGGTTGTCCCTTTGGGACACAACTCCAATCAAAAACACTTCCCCGCCCCCGCACCTTCTTAGAAAAGAAACCCCACAGACGCTTGCCCCACTGTCTTCTCAGGCACCTACTTCGTCCCTCTTGGCAACCACATCCTTGGCGGGGACGCGGCGTGTCCCCTCCTGTTTCCTTACCGCTCGACCTCCGGAGATGCCCGGATCTCTAGCCTCTCCACCTCTCGCCTTCCGACTCTCTATGTCTTTGTTCATGTTGTAACCTACCCTCTCTTACTCTCCCAAGGATGATGGTCCCTTCTTTCATCCAAAGCCCCTAGCCCGTATTTCCTGCGAAGGAAGCACACGGGTTTCTTCTGTCCTTCCTCAGGAATTCATTTCTTGCGGTCTCCTCCTGCTTACCTTCTCCACTCTTCACAGAGAAAAGACGAAGTACAGGGCACCGACCTTCCCTTCTCCCTTTTGCTTTATTTTTCCCCTCCGTAGTTTGCTGCCCAAAACGCTTTCTTCTTCTTACATGATGCAGTGTTGGGACTCCCATGCCTGAACTGCAAGCGACTTCCTCTGATTTCACTTAAGGGACGGCTGGGAAGATGAACATCTGTTTGGGATGGTAGTCTTAAAAATACCTTGGGATGTACGTGCCTTTCGTTAAGAATAAAGGTAATGCTGTGCTGAGTTCTGAAAGAATGTCTTGAGAAAAACCAATGAAACTGAAATGACGGTAGAAGGATAGCAGGAGGTCTGCTTGGGGAGTTAAGAGAATAGGAAGTGAATTAGGTTTAGGTCCTTCCTCTTCAAAAGAGATTGACAGAAGGGAGTAATGGAGCATAAAACAAAGTTGAACAGATGGAACTAGCCTAATGAAGACCTTAAGATGAAGAGTTTAAACTATAAATGATGGGTAGCTGAGTCTTTGAAGCTTCCTGAGAGACTCCTTGGAAGTGGAATTCTGGAAATGAATGTGACACTTAAATGCAGGACCGATTGTAGCAGGGAAGCTATCTGGGATGCTGCAATCTATGTGATCAGTAATGAGGCTGTGCCCTATTCTAGTGGACCCTTTGCCCTACAAGGTACTGTTTTTTGTTTGAATCCATTTAGTTATATGCAAGTCAAGATACATCATTGGCGGGCTGTGGCTCAGTGGCAGAGCACTTGCCTCGCACATGTGAAGCACTGGGTTCGATCCTCAGCATCACATAAAAATAAGTAAAAATAAAGATATGGAAAAAAAGATTTAAATTCTTAAAAAAAAAGATATATCATTGGCAACTACTGTTGATTTGTGAGTCCTTTGAGGACTGTCCCCCATACCTAGCATTTAGTAAGTTTACAAATATTTGTTAGGAGGTTGAATTACATCATGGACATATTAGGTGTTTCTAAACTTTTTGAATTGTCTTATTTCTGTCAGTTTGGACCTGAAGAGTAAAAATAGGGGTAAATATATTTGTAAGGGAAATGGAAAAAATCTTGTGTGTTTCTGAGATAAGATAAATGATCTGGAATAAATACAAAGAACTCCAAGGGAGATTGAGAAACAACCAGTGTTTCCCCTTCTATTATTTTGTTTGTTTTTGTTTTCCCCAGTAAATTCACAGAACATAAATTTATAAATCTTGAGAAATTCCATCCTAAAAAATTACTACCCTTTATCTATATGCACCAGACCCAGGTTCTAATTTTATTAAACTGTTGCACATGCCTTGTTACTTAGTTACATGAAGTCCCTTTTCCAAGGACCCTGAAATTTGGACTTCCGAGTTTAAATGCATATCATTACATTAATTACAAACCTGTTTTCTATACAGGATTTTTGTGGTGTGAGTGAAAGTACTGGGAGAATCTTTCTGCCTTTTGGCATTCAAGAAATACTTCTAAAGAATTGGCATTCTGGCCAGTAATCCCAGCGGCTAGGTAGGCTGAGATAGGAGGATCCTCAGGTTCAGAGTCAGCCTCAGCACAGCGAGGTGCTAATCAACTCAATGAGACCCTGTCTTTAACGCAAAATAGAGCTGGGATTGTGGCTCAGTGGTCGAGTGTCCCTGAGTTCAATCCCCAGTACCAAAAAAAAAGGCATTCTGTGTCAGAAAACAAAAGAAAGAACAACTCAGATGTCATTGCTTCTTGACTTAGAACTTCTTCAGTTCTTCAGTTTCAGGTTAACCCAAAGCACACACCATAGTGCCTTGGAGAATAAAAACATTAGTCACTTTTTTTCTGGAGAAGGAACCTTCGTTTTCTTTCTTCTTCGTTTGTGTTTTTCTTGTTGAAACTTTGTAAGAAGAATTTAAAGAATTCAAAGTTTTTGTTATCACTTTACTAGCTTTAGCCTAGTTGGGTCCAGAAGTTACAACTTCCTTGTTTCTCTTATGAGGCTAGGCTGCTGTCTCAGTATAAAGAATGTATGCAAATATCATGTGTCTCTTTCCTTTTTTTGAAAGTCTGTGGTGCTGGGGATCGAGCCCAGGAGCACTCTACTATGAAGCCATATCTTCAGCCTATTCTTTTTTAAGACAGGGTCTTGCAGAGTTGCTGAGGCTGGCCTCAAACTTGTAGTTTTTCTGCCTCAGCCCCCTAAATAGCTGGAAATACAAATGTGCACTGTGCCCAGCATTCTTTTTTAAAATCTCTGTTGCCTCCTTCCTCTTCCTCATTCAATTGATGATATTTTAGGCATTCATTTTTCTACTTCTTCACAGTTGCATATTGTCTTTTTGGTTGGGGACTCCCTTGTCTGAACTGTTTTCTCAGTATAAAATTCTATTAATGGGTCTTCATTCTTATGAAGTCTAATTCTGTTCAAACATAACTTAATTACGTAGATTTTGACATATCACCATATATGCCCTCAAAATAATTAAATAAAGAAGAATTTGGGCTGGGGTTGTGGCTCAGTGGCAGAGAGCTTGCCTAGCCGTGTGAGGCACTGGGTTCGATTCTCAGCACCACATATAAATAAATAAAATAAATATTTTTAAAAAAACTTGATTTTTTTAAGACTATTTTTCACTCTGTGCAGGAACAAGGACTACCAGTAAAGGAACTTGGAAGTTAAATACCGTATACATAAGGTTGATTAATGGCATCAAGTTAAATGGCAACCCCTTAAGTAGTGATTTGCTAGTTGTAGATTAACCAGAGATCACATTTCCCCTAAGAGCAGGAAGTACTTGGACAATGTTTTAAAGAGATTAAAAGAAGCAATTAGCAGGAACTCTCTGAAGGTGTTCTGGAAAATACAGTTCTTGGGAGCCAGAAGATCTGGAGACTAGTCCCAGTTCAGCTTTTATGAACTTGAAGAAATAATATGGGTTTCAGTTTTGTCACTTAAAAAGTTTAAGAGCTTTACAACTGTAAGCTTCTCTGCTGTGAAGATTTTCCAGTGACACTTCAGTACTTTTGACTTTAACAAGTGGAATTTCTCTCAGACTTATCTTGAATGCATTTAGCATTGGTACAGAAAATCTGTGCCACTAAACTAATATTTATATATGGAGTTTACTTCATTTAATGGTGTTGGAATAATCAAGATTTCTAATGGGGCAGGGGAGGGGCATATAGAAAAATATTTGGGAGAGTGAGGCTCAATGGTAGAGCACGTGGTAAGCATGGAGAATGCCCTGGGTTCAGGGCATTCTACGTGTTTATTATTTCCCTGCACTGGAAAAAATATTAAAATATTAAATCTATAACATATAGTATCTCTCATACTTTTATTTAGCTTTTGAATAACGATCCGGGCAAATCTAACTTAAACCACTGCTTCCCAGACTTTTCTCATTTCACAGCACATATGGAAATAATTGTTGTATCATTAGGAAAAGCTGAAAGTTACCCACAGAAGGCAACTGGCCTGGGAGCTGTGGCAGTTCACAGTCCCCACTTGGCAACACCAAGGCTAAGGAGATACATCCCTACCCTGAGACCTGACTGAATATTAGGAAGGTCAGCTTTGTACATTCAAGGTCTTTGCCCCAAACTCTGCCGGACTATGAATAGGAACTGTATTATTAGTTACTTTTGTAAATTGGTCTCTAATCTTATTTTTTGTGTTTATGTTCCTTTCTACTTTTGGCTAGTTTACATTTAAAGACTATACTTATCCTTACACAGTGGCTTTTCTAAAAGTATGTGAATGATAGCTAACTGATGAAGAGATGGGAAATACTTTTGCCATAATATGGTGACACTGTTAAGAGTATAGGCAGTCTTGGTCTGCCTATTTAAAGATAAATAATATCCAGAGTCAAAGACCACCATGCAAGGGAATATGTGAATTTCTTTGAATGCTTTATTTCATGCTTTCTTTTATAAAAGTAATAGTTAAGTCTGGGGTTGTGCCTCAGTGGTAGAGCGCTCGCCTAGCATGCTTGAGGCACTGGGTTCGATCCTCAGCACCATGTAAAAACAAAATAAATAAGATAAAGGTATTGTGTCCACCTACAACTTAAAAAAATAAATAAAAGTAATAGTTAAAAAACAAGGGGCTGGGATTGTGGCTTAGCAGTAGAGCGCTTGCCTAGCATGTGCAGGGCCTTGGGTTCAATCCTCAACACCATATAAAGGTAAGTGAATGGAATGGAGGTATTGTGTCCAACTATAACTAAAAAAATAAATATTAAAAAAAAATTTAAAAATACCATTAAAAAGAGTGGGAAGAAATCATTCTTAGCTTCTCTTTTCCATATGTGTAAATATCATAGTTTTTCTCTAGTCTTTTTTTTGTGTCCTTTTTTGAATTATTATTTGTGGAAATTTTCAAACGTTTACAGAAGTAGAGAAGATACTCTTAACAAACCTCCATTTACTCATCAGCCATCTTCTACATTTAACCAAAACAGTGTCTTCAGCTGCATTCCATGCCCTCCTTCACCTCCCAGATAGTTTTGACTCAAATTCCAGATAAGGATTTGTTTTCAAAATAACCATGATACCATTATCATTCCTTAATAATAAATATATTCCTTAATATCATCAAGTAACCAGTCAATGCGTGGATATCCCTCCCCGCCCACCGCCCCTGCACTTAATTGTTGAAGAGTTTGAATTGACATTCAAGAAAGATCCATATATGATGCATATACTTTTGGTTAGAATAAAAATACCCAGTACCATCTTAATAACTAAATATTAAATGTTTTTACAAAAATAAATGAATAATTATTAAAAAAAATAATAATACCCAGTGGACATATAGAAGAGACATTGTTTCTAAACCTTGCAAGTGATAGAACCCTAGTGGCTAAGAGCTTTCACTTCAGCCACTTGCTAACTTTGTGACCTTATGAAGGTTACTTATCCTCTCTCACATTAGCATTTTAATTTGAGGGGAGGGTATGGGAGATGGAATCCAGGGCTTTCCACAAACTAATCATGCGTTCTAAGCTGAGCTGTACGCCCCTCCCCACAATCCCACTTTAGTATTTTTAAATTGTAAAATGTGAGTGATCTGCTTTAGGACTACTAGAGGATTAAGTGAATTAATGCATATTAAAGCACTCTTGTAGATTTTAGCACATTATCAATGAATATTGGCTATTCCCAGCACATAGTGCACCAGGTGCATAAGTATTTGCCAGATAGATCATAAATGTGCTGAGCCAAGAGATAGGGTACTTAGTTTATCTCTGGCACTTAGGTGATTCACTTCAAAGTTTTGGACCTTAAATTTCTCACACAGAAAAGGTGGTGGATTGAACAACTAGATGATGAAATTCTAGTGCTTATTGGAAGTAAAGAGCTCAGTATTTAGAAAGGTCATGAACTTTGGTAAAAGACTGGGCTTTGCATTGGGGGCCTTGTCATTTACAAGCACTTATGCTTTATAGCCTTAGTTTCTTTGTATGTAAAATGAAATTAATAATATTTACCTGATAAGATTGTTGTGATAAGCAACAAATAAATATATGTGGTGCCTAGCATATAGTAGATGCTTAACATTATTAGTAGCATATCATGAATACCGGGCATTATATTAGCACATTTTCAAAACTGTATAAAGATTTGTGTATTTAGCCAGGTGTGTTGGTGTACGCCTGTAATTCCAGTGGTTCCGGAGGCTGAATCAGGAGGATCACAGGTTCAAAGCTAGCCTCAGCGAAAAGCAAGGCACTGAAAGTGAGACCCTGTCTCTAAATAAAATACAAATAGGGCTGGGGATGTGGCTCAGTGGTTGAGTGCCCCTGAGTTAGTCCCTGGTAGCAAACAGTGTATTTTAAGGATGATCAAGATAGTAATATGGGAAAATGAATACACACTTGAAGGGTGAACATGGTTTCCAGAACAAGAACAGTGGAAAATTGAGGAACTATGAAACCATGTGGTTGGATAAAAGCCCGAAGATATCAAAACCTAGAGAAATTAGAGAAATATTTGTGACAGATGTTTACTTAAGGTAGGATAAACCTATTTTCTTCATCATTTGAAATTTGAACAAGAGTAAGTTAAAGATGTGGATCTCTGCATTTTCATTGTTAATTATGGGCGCATACTGTTTCTCTTACTGATATTGTTAATATGATGATAATAAATTCCACCAGCTGTTGTTAGGTGAGTTGAACTGTGAACTGATTTTAGAAAACCAAATCCATGCAGAGTTTACTGACCCCATGCATCTTCCAACTTGACTGATGATAAAAATCACAAGGGTCAGACGTGGTGGTGCACACCTGTAATCCCACCAACTCAGGAAGCTGAGGCAGGAGAATTGCAAGTTTGAGACCAGTCTCAGCAACTTAGCGAGACTGTCTCGAAAAGGGCCAGGCACAGTGGTGCACACCTGTAATCCCAACAGCTCTAGAAGCAGAGGCAGGAGGATCATGAGTTCAAAGTCAGCCTCAGCAATTTAGTGAGATGCTAAGCAACTCAGTGAGACCTGTCTCTAATAAAAATAATAATAATAATACAAAATAGGGCTAGGGATGTAGCTCAGTTGTTGAGTGCCCAAGTTCAATCCCTGGCACCACCACCACCAAATAAATAAATAAAAAGGGCTATGAAGTAGCTTAGTGGTAAAGTGCCCCTGAACCCAATTCTTAGTCCAAAAGAAAGACTCACTGAGGATGCTTGTAAATTTACAGATCACCAGAACACTGCTGTCGAGATTTTGATTCAATAAATGCCAAATTGGAACCCAGGAATCAATTTCCTCCCTCTCAAAGTAATTCATCTATAAGATTTTAAAAGTCCTATAGTACTGAAAGACTCATAATGGGGCAGGGGGGACTCTTCTCCCTCTCTCCTTATCTTATATTTCTGTTCTTTAGAGGCAGCCAGTAAGGGTTTTTGCTCTTTCCTCTGGCATGATCTTCATGTTTCTAAATCATTTGATAAACTATTGGTTATTTTCCCCCTCAAATTGGGCCCGTTGAGTTCCTACAGTGGACCTATAGTTCACCCATCTGACCACTTCCCTACCTTTCCCCACCCTCTTCTCCTTAACAGAGTTATATTTGTCATCTTTGGTTATCACAGGCAACGTTTGTGTATTTATATTGTTGCCACATATTGTTCACTGTAGAGTCAGATGACCTGATACAGCTGTGTTCCTCCAGTTTAGGTTGGCCTGCGCATGTGTTTTTCATATACCTACTGTTAATTTTTTTCCAAGTGTGCTAACGTATTTGTCACATTCTTATCACTAACATTGTCTACACTTGTACCTCCTTGTTTGCTTATTGGAGCCCTGCCTTTTCCTCCTCCAAGATTTACTGTTCCTCTTAGGCACTGCTGCCCAAGTGTCCTAGAACTGCCCTACCCTTCTCTCACCTCCTTCTCGTGAGGGAACCAGGTCTTCCTCTCTCTGAGCTTCCTCCTTGTTTTCTTGAAGCATGTATTCCCGTCATTTCCTGACAGGTATTTGAATAACTTTATTTTGTCCCACACAATGTTTGATGGTTCAGCAGGTTAGAGGTTTGAAATAATTTACCTCACAGCATTGAAGGCATTGCAATACTATTTAGTGATGTTTGTAATTGCTTTAGAGGCCTGGTGATTTAAACTCTTTTTATGTGACCTTGTTCTGTTTTCTTTTTCTGACCCTGATGTTCTGAGTTTCAGGGTGGTGTGCCATGGTACAGGTCTTTCCTCATTTCTTGTGCTGTATTATTGGTGGGCCCATTCATTCATTCATTCATTCATTCATTGTGTCTTTCAGTTCTGGAACATTTCCTTGGATCATTTCTCTAACTTTTCTCCCATCTTTTCTTTCTTTCCTTTTCTTTTTGCTTTTTTAAAAAATAATATTCATTCATAAAAACCAAATACCAATTTTTTTTATATAAGGAGGCTGATTCATAGTGGGATAGAGAGGGGGAGCATGGGAGGAATAGACAAACTCTAGATAGGGCAAAGGGGTTGGAGGGGAAGGGAGGGGGCATCAAGTTAGAGATGATGGTGGAATGTGATGATCATTATTATCCAAAGTACATGTATGAAGACACTAATTGGTGTGAATATACTTTGTATACAACCAGAGATATAAAAAATTGTGCTCTATATGTGTAATAAGAATTGCAATGCATTCCGCTGTCATATATAAATTTAAAAAAGAAAAAAATAACATTCGTTCTTGTTACACAAATACAATAGGCTTACATTGTGGGTTTTTAGATTTCCTCTGCTCTCTGCATTGACTCCATTTCCTCCAGGTGATTGGGAGGCTTTCCACCTATACTTCTTTGCCCAGAACTTCCCTCAGATATCCAGAGCTCTCTAAGCTCCTTCAAGTGACTTCTTCTTAAAAATGACGAGAGCGGGGATGGAAAGAGAGAGAGAAGGGAAATTTCATGGTAAAGGAAGGAGACCCTCATTGTTATACAAAATTACATATAAGAGGAAGTGAGGGGAAAGGGGAAAAAAAACGAGAGAGAGAAATGAATTACAGTAGATGGGGTAGAGAGAGAAGAGGGGAGGGGGAATAGTAGAAGATAGGAAAGGCAGCAGAATACAACAGACACTAGTATGGCAGTGTGTAAAAAAGTGGATGTGTAACCGATGTGAATCTGCAATATGTATACGGGGTAAAAATGGGAGTTCATAACCCACTTGAATCAAATGTATGAAATATGATATGTCAAGAGCTTTGTAATGTTTTGAACAACTAATAATAAAAATAAATAAATAAATAAATAAATAAACAAGAATTCTGAAGAAACATTCCCCAAATGTTACTATTTTGTTAACTGGTTTTATCTCTTCTTTTCCATTTCTAGATAAGTATAGGTACATAACAGTTTTTATCTGTGAGCCATTTGCAAGATGCACACAATGTCTTTTTATTCCTAAATATTCACATTTTCTAAAAATGAGAAATTATCTTCTATAAATATGGTGCAATGATCAAAATAGGGAAACTATATTATGAATATTCACTCTACAAATCTTATTCAAAATTTGATGTTATTTTAACAATTGTCTTTGAAAAAAATAAATCCAGTTTTGGGAAATTTGAATATTAAAAAAAAATACAGGCCCCCATTTCTGTTTCCTGCTTTGTTTTTCTCAAGAGTATTTGTCACCATTTAGCACACTAGGCATCTTATTTGTCTCCCCTCCCCTACAATATAAAATCCACAAGGACAGGGATTTTATTTGTTTTGTTTCATTCACTGCTATAACTTCAAATCTAGAACAGTACCTGGCACTTAGTAGATGTTTATAATGATTATGAATGAACTCTTCCATGAATGATTTCTTCAGAGGTTTAATGATCCTAACTGTTCTTTTTGTTTGTTTTTTTGTTAAGAGTGAAATACCATTTTGTGTCTTGTTGGATGGTGAGCATTACTGTAGGGTGATTGACACGTATGGATTTTGTGCATGTGTTTGTACAGATGTATGTGTTTGCTGGTATTTGTTCAGCTGACAGTGTTTTGGTTGCAAGGACAAGGAACAGGGCTTGAACCACATTTAGTATGTGCCTTTTGGCATAATCTATATATTTTTAGTTCTTTGTTCCTACTGATGTATTTGACTCGGGAGCCTTTTCAGATTTTGGTTCATTTTTCTCTAAGCCTCTGGATTTGAAGTTAGGAAAAGTACATGGGATAGTTTTATGGTTTAGTGGGGGTAAAGAGAATTCTGCCATAAATAGAAACTCTGCCGATCCAGGATTTCAGGTTGACATTTAAAACTTTCTGTTCGTCTGCTGAAGTCTTATCTTCTTTTCCCTCGTTCCTGGTTTTATATTAAAAAAAAAATCTGTTGTCATTTTGATGGGGATACTTGAAAACAGTAAGAGAGAAATTCTTACCAGCCAGGCTGGGCTGGTGTAGTGGCAAGTGCCTATAATCCCAGCAGCTTAGGAGGCTGAGGAAGGAGGATGGTGACTTCAAAACTAGCCTCAGCAACTTAGCGAGACCCTGTCTCTAAATAAAATACAAAAAGGGCTGGTGATGTGGCTCAGTGCTTAAGCACCCTTGGGTTCAATCTCTGGTTCCAAACAAACAAACAAAAAAATCACCAAGTTTTTATTCTAAGTGTCATGAAAGACAGCAGCACAATACTACCTATAAATCAAACAGAAGAAATGTTTCCTGTGTTCTTTTCAGAAGCTGATCTTTCAACTTTTGCTTATTTATCTTCAAGTGCCTTAAGAGTTTACCTTGCCTTTTTAACTCTGCCCTAAGGAGCCCTTTGAGATCTGTTGCCAGAATTTGTGATTCATTGCAGTGCTACAGATTCCATGGCAGTTCTGTCCATGGGGTGGGGCCAGAGACCAGTAGTCCTCCACTGTCTTTGTCCCAGATTCCCACTCATTCCAGTACCTCACATTCCCCAACTACCAGAAGTGTGCTGATGCTTGCTTTGTTGTGGGGAAACAGGTACTCCTGTGCGTGCGTGTGTGTGCACGCGCATGCTGCCTGGGCCTTGTACATCCTAGGCAAATGCTCTACGCACCTAGCAGCACACCCAGCACCAAGCACTACTGAACTTGTGTTGAATCCACAAGCTGCTTGAGAATTTTTAAGTTACTTTTACTAAAACGCTAAAGTAAATGGAGGAAGAAGAATTGGGAAACAAAAGACGGACACTAAGAAAGGGAATTTAGTATGTCAGAAGATTTATGGTGTAAAGCAGGTGCACACTGTAGTGAAGTATTCTTTTGATCAATAAGAACCTGAACCTAGGATGCTCGGACTTCTTCCAAGAATTCCTTTTAAATGCACTTCTCTCCTAATAAGCCATAATGTTGGCAGTGGTTATCTCCATGTGGGAAATGGGTTGGTTTTCATTTTGCTCTGCCTTTTATTTATTCATTTATTTACAGGGCTGAGGATTGAACCCTGGGCCTCTTATATGCTAAGCAATCCCTCTGCTACTGAACCACATCCCAGCCCTTTCATTTTGCTATCTACTTAACTGGACTTATTTCCTACAGTACTTAAATGGCCTTTGTTCTATTTCAACCAGGGAGGAAAGATGCTTTCTTTTTAGGGGCTGGGGGGCAGTACCAGGGATTGAACTCAGGGGCACTTGACCACTGAACCATATCCCGAGCCCAATTTTGTATTTTATTTATTTAGAGACAGGGTCTCACTGAGTTGCTTAGCCCCACACCATTGCTGAGGTTGGCTTTGAACTCATGATCCTTCTGCCTCAGCCTCCCAAGGTGCTGGAATTACAGGCATGCACCATTGCACCTGGCAAAATACTTTTTCCAGGATGAAGTATCCATCGCACTCTGTGTGCTCCCTGGAAGTCCTCCCTTGTCTTCCACTGACCTTTTGTTCTTTTTAGATATTCATGACAGTAGGATGTATTTTGACATATTATACATACATGGAGTATATCTTTCCATTCTTGCAGTTGTATGTGATATGGAGTTACACTGGTCGTGTATTCATATATGCACATAGAAAAGTTATGTCCAGTTTTTTCTGCTGTCCTCATATTCCCATCTCCCCTCCCTTCCCCTAATTCCCCTTTGACCAATCCAATGAACTTATATTCCTCTCTCCCCCTTCCTTTATTGTGTGTAAGCATCCACATATCACAGAGACTATTCAGCCTTTGGATTTTGGGGATTGGCTTATTTCATTTAGCATGATAGACTTCAGTTCCATCCATTTACTGACAAGTGCCATTATTTCATTCTTCTTTATGGCTAAGTAATATTCCATTGTATATATGTACCACAGTTTCTTTATCCATTCATCTGCTGAAGGGTACCTAGGTTGGTTCCATAGCTTAGCTATTGTGACTAGAACTGCAATAATCAATGATGTTCCACTGACCTCTTTCTGAAAGAAGCCTGAGCTGTTTGCTTTAGGTTCCCCTAACCTGCCTTTCTCTCATGAATTTTTTTCCTCAATTATTGTAACTGACCATTTTGAGTGATGTTTCCCACTCAACAAAGCAGTGCTTTTAGAACTATTTAGAAGCTGGTGCACTTTGTGACAGATAACACCTTTCTCTTTGGAGCTTTGAGATTTTTGTTTCAGATCTAACTAGTGTTTTCAACTCTCAGCTCATTGACATAGCAAAGAAAATATTGAATTTTCAATTAATTTTTGTTAGGGAAAAAAATAACCTGTCGAGTATCATGCTAGGTTAAGGTTACAGATTTAGACTTTCCTAGGTTGCCTTTTATTCATCTCTGAAAAGATTATTGGAACTGGATCTACAGAATATGCTTAATGGTACATTCCTGAAGTACAGGACAATTTTTTTTTCAAAATCAGGAAATACTTATGTTAGTTCTTGAAACAGAAAGTAGGAAGTAATTGCCCATAATCTTCTCACCCAAGGATTATTTCTACCATTCAGAAATTTATAGCACATGATAAGGAGCAGTATTGAACTGTATTTCAACCTCAAGGAACCCTAAGTATTAAAGAGCTAACTGAAACTTTAAAGTAGATAACTTGTGGACCTGAAACACAATAGAGATCTGAGCTGAGAGTCTCTTTTACACCATAAGAGTAATGGTTTAAGGAAGGGAGTGAATGGGTGAAGTAAATAATAGGGAGAGCCGTGAGGACTTTCAACTTTTAGCAAATGGGCAGAGAAAAATCTTTTACTAGAGAGTAGAAGAAAAGCCAGGAAAACATAAGAATGGACTTAAGTGTCCAGTGCTCCCAGGAGGCAAAGGAAGATAAATACCAACAATTTCCCCAAATTTTGCCTTAAGATTATTCATTTCCCTAAAGCTTTCCTTGATCTGCCTACAGCACAAATGTTAGTTTAGTGTCTTTGGTCCTATTAAACTTGGTTCAAACATGTCCTAAATACTTGTTTACAGTTATTTTTAAAGGTATGGCCCATGTTTTACTCATCTATGGCTAGGCAGCATTTCCTTGGGTCTTAACAACATGGACTCTGGAGTCCAGGTCCCATGTCTACTGTACAATAGCTGAACAACCTTGCTTCAGACATCTGCCCCTCAGTTGCATTATCTACAGTGTTCGTGATATGGGATGATAATAGAGTGTCTTACAGGAGGGTGAATGTGCAGTACAGAAAACACTGCCTTGCTTTTCGTAAATTCTGGGTAGTGTTTAGGGGAGGTGAGCTAGAGGCAGTAATAGTAATATTCTTAACACAATACCTGACATTTAGTAGGTATTTGAACATGAAAATTCAAAAACTTGTATCTAATGTGATTCCTTTCATTTTAAACGCTACAAACTACAGAATATAAAATGGTCAGACCATAAGAAAACTACACACTGGAAGTGGACAGAATTAAGTGCAAGTAGCTTCGTTTCATAAAACACATCAGTAGACTTTCAGCAAAAGTGTTCTATGACCTTAATTTCTTTTCATGTAGTTGGGAAGCAGAAACTGAAAGATAGAGATTCCTCTAGAACTGGTGGTATAGCCAAATGGTAGAGCACTTGCGTAGTATGCTCGAGGGCCTAGGTTCAATCACACCAGTATTACCCCCAAAAAAGAAAAGAAAAATTAAAAATTTCTCCACAACAGGTTAGCATTTTTATGTGCAGGGATCAACATTAGTCTTAAGAAGGTGAGTGGTGGACGGGTGATAGATGTCAGCCTGAGAAGGTATTTGTTTAGCAGGAAAGGAAATCATATCATTTTACCCACTCATCCTGATTTATAACAGCTCAAAAAATTAGGCGTATCGATTGATCGATCTCAACTAACTTTTTTTTTTTCTTTGCTGGGGCTCTAACCTAGGACCTCTTCTATGTCAGGCAGACACTCTACCACTGGGCTACATCCCCAGCCCTCAGTTGATCTCTTAAGTTTTAACACATGGTAGATGTACATTCATTAGATCAGCAAATATTAACATTTTCTACATTGTAAACACTGACTGTTTATTTGAAACTGGGATGGGGCTGGGGATAGGATTATCAGTAAGACAGATAGTGTACTTGTAATAAAATAGTTTTTGGGTTTTTTTTTTTTTTTTTTTTTGGTACTTGGGATTGAACCCAGGGTCATTCCACCATTGAGCTACATACATACCCAGCCCTTTTTATTTTGAGACAGGGTCTCACTAAGTTGCTGAGGCTGTCCTCGAACTTGATGATAGTAACTGGCTCAGCCTCCCACATTGCTGAGATTACAGATGTATATCACCTTGCCTAGTTTAAAAGAGCTTTTATTCTTGTGGGAAATTCCAGTGACTGCAGGTATGAAGAGATGCAGCTAAAGAGCTGAAGTACAGATGAGGCACTTGAGTGAAGGGAATGGAAAACCAGGAATAGTTAAACTGAAATGAGACCTCTTGTGCTGGATCATGCCAGGTCTTGTAAATATGATGAGTAGTTCCACATTATTAAGCACAGTGAGAAGCCATGGAATGAGTTTAAACCATGACTTAATCCAGTTTGTATTTTGAAATCCCTTTGCTGCTCCCTGAACTTTTCTTTTTCTCTGACTGTAAAGTACTTCAGATAGATTTGTAAAATAAAAACTAAATTTTTTAATCTCCTATTGAGTCATTTGCTAGGAGTTTTCCCCTTAAGAAACCACTCTTAAACCAGGTACAGTGGCATGCACCTGTAATCCCAGCAATTTGGCAGGAGGATCACAAGTTTAAGGCCAAATTGGGCAATTTATCAAAACCCTGTCTCAAAATAAAAAGGGCTGGAAATAGTGCTCAATAGTAGGGCACTTTGCCTAGCATGTGCAAGGCCCCAGGCTCAATTCCCGATAGTCCCCACCCCCATCCACCCTTAAAAATAAGTTTACATCTTAGATATCTGAAACTTGAATTATAGAAATAAAGCAGTTTTTATATAAAATATTAGTGCAAGTGATGGTTTTGAAATTGAAAGTCTGAAGTCCTTTTGTCTCCTGAGTCAGATTTCCTTCACTCATATAAACATTACCATAATGATAGTCTAAGTGTTGATTTACTGTGTATACAATTTTCCCATTTGTGCCATTGAAAATCTAAAATTGCATTTTATGGTCATGGTCCTTATTAAAAACAGTATCAGACAGTAACAGGGTCTTTCTTTTCTTTTCTTTCTTTCTTTTTTTTTTTTTTTTTTTTTTTTTTTTGAGATAGGGTCTTGCTATTTTGCCCAGACTAGTCTTAAACTCACAGGTTTAAGTGATCTTCCTGCCTCAAACTCCCAAGTAGCTGGTCCTGCAGGTGCACACTGCCGTCCCTGGTTAGCAGAGTGTTTCTTTTAATGGAAAATCCTTTCTCTGTTTCATAAGAAGTTTCTTTCAAAGAAGAGATTCATATCTTTAAGGAGCTTACATTCTAGTCAGAGAAGGCAATGTCAAATTATAATATACTAATTATGTATATGTATGTCAAATTATGTAATACTAATAATAAAGTTGGAAGCTGGGCGTGGTGGTACATGACTGTAAGCCTGTCATCTCTGGGAGGCTGAAGCAGGAGGATCACAAGTTCAATCAGCCTCAGCAACTTAGCAAGGCTGTGAACAATGTAGAGAAATACTGTCTCAAAATAAAAAAAGGCAGGGCTTTTTTTGTGGCTCAGTGGTTAAGCATCCCTGGTTTCTTATGGTATGGTGGGGGTGGTATATGGTATAGTGGGAGTGGCATATACTATGAAAAATGAGTTAACATGGGGGGAGGATAATATGTGCAATCCATTTTACATTGTAAATAGGATGGTTAGGGTAACATCAAATCAATGGGTGTGACCTGAGGAAAAGCTTGGAAACCTGGGCACATATGTGAGGGACAGCATTCTAGACAGAAGAAACAGTCAATACAAAGAAAGGCTTCCAGGACAGAGAATACTGGGCCTGTAGAGGAACTGGAGGGAGACTTTTAGTAATGAGTTTCTCCTGAGTCAGTTTTTAAAAATTCATATTTGCCAAAACCTGAATAATTAGGCAGAGAACAGATTCTTTTCTGCAGCTGGTAATCAATACACACACACACACACACACACACACACACACACACACACACACTCATGTTCTTAACTTGAATTAGGTAATTCCAAAGTAACACAAAGTTTCTTAAATTCAGTTAATAGGTCAGCTGAACAAACATCTCCTTTTCTGTGAATAAAAGACTAAAGTTGGATCACATTCTTATGGACCTAGCACTTAGTAAAAACTAAAGATTTTATCATCACAATTTTTAGCTTGTCATCTTAGAAGCCAGCAGACTTTGGGTTCTTTTTCTTTTTGTTTTATGTTTTTTAATTTTTTTATTCTAATTGGTTATATATGACAGCAGAATGCATTACATATGACACATATAGAGCACAATTTATCTCTGGTTGTGTACGAAGTATATTCACACCATTCGTGTCCTTATGCATGTACTTAGGGTAATGGTATCCATCTCATTCCATCATCATTTCTAACCCCATGCCCCTTCTCTTCCCCTCCCACATCTTTGCCCTACCTAGAGTTCGTCTAATTCTCTCGTGCTCCCCCTCCCAACCCCACTATGAATCAGCCTCCTTATATCAGAGAAAACATTCGGCATTTGGTTTTGGGGGATTGGCTAACTTCATTTAGCATTATATTCTTCAGCTCCATCCATTGTCTGCAAATGCCATGATTTTATTCTCTTTTATTGCTGAGTGATATTCTATTGTGTGTATGTATACACATTTTCTTTATCCGTTCATCGACTGAAGGACTTCTAGGTTAGTTCCATAGTCCCACCAGCAGTGTATGAGTGGACCTTTTCCCCCACATCCTCGTCAACATTTATTGTTTGTATTCTTATAGCTGCCATTCTGACTGGAGTGAGATGATATCTTAGAGTAGTTTTGATTTGCATTTCTCTAATTGCTAGAGATGTTGAACATTTTTTCATATGGATGTTGATTGATCGTATATCCTTTTGAGAGGTGTCTATTCAGGTTCTTGGCCCATTTGTTGATTGGGTTATTTGGTTTTTTTGGTGCTTAGCTTTTTGAGTTCTTTATATACCATAAAGATTAGTGCTGTATCTGATGTGCAAGTGGTAAAAATTTGCTCCCGATCTATAGGCTCTCTGTTCACTTCACTTATTGTTTCTTTTGCTGAGAAGAAGTGTTAGCAAGAAGAGTGAAGCAGGTGGCGTCACTATAACAGACCTTAAACTGTACTACAGAGCAATAGGAACAAAAACAGCATGGTATTAGCACCAAAATAGACTGGTAGACCAATGGTACAGAATAGAGGACACAGAATCTAACCCACATAATTACAGCTATCTTATATTAGACAAAGGCGCCAAAAACATACATTGGAGAAAAGATAGCCTCTTCAACAAATGGTCCTGGGAAAATTGGAAATCTGTATACAGCAAAATGAAATTAAACCCCTATCTCTCACCATGCACAAAACTCAACTCAAAGGACCTAGGAATTAAACCAGACACAGTGTGCCTATTAGAAGAAAAAATAGGCCCAAATCTCTATCATGTGGGTTTAGGCGCCAGCTTCCTTAATAAGACCCCTATGGTGCAAGAATTAAAGTCAAGAATCAATAAATGGGATGGATTCAAATTAAAAAGACTTGTTTTACAGGAAAGGATAGCAGAGGTATCAAGTCACTTGCATCTAAAGAGGAAGAGATAGGATGAAGATTGGGTTCAGTTTTAAGAGCAGGTGTTATCACATCTCTTGTTTTCTTTCTATACCAGCAGCACCAAATCCTTTTAAAAATATTTGGTGATTCACATCTTCTGTTCTTTGAGTCAGTGAAATTTTACATGTGTTCCTTAAGGTTCTAGTTTTAAATTGGGCACACTACTTTCATAAAATTCTAATCAATGGCCAATATAGTAGAATATTACTAAAGTTGTGTGCATATCAAGTGTATCCTATAGGTATAGTTATTCAGCATCATCTTTATTTCATATGTACAATACTCTTCATAAAGAACAGAACCATGCTCTATTATATGCATGTATGAATATGTCAGAATGAACCCCACTAATAAAAATATTAAAGCACTAATAAAAATATTAAAGTACATATTATTTTTTAAAAACTATTCTTATAATCCTAGCTACTCAAGACATCAGGCAAGAGGATCACAAGTTCGAGGCCAGCTTTGGCAACTTAGCAAGACCGTGTCTCAAAATAAAATTTTTAAAAAGAGCTGGGGATGTGGCTCAATGGTAGAGTGCTTGCTTAGTGTGTGCAACGCCCTGGGTTCAATTCCCAGGACTGGCAAAAACTGTCCTCAGTTTATCTAGTGAGATCACTAGCACTATTCCAGCCATACTTGCCCACAGCTTTTTTTTTTCCACGTTCTTAATTTTTGTTTTCTAACCACAATATCCTTTGGTACTTTTAAAAACTTGTAGTTGATTCCTTTCCCAGTGTGTCATGATGGTTACATATTAGAGTGGTTTTATATTGGAACCCATTCCATGGGTTGTCATTCAACTGCCCAATGGAAGGGCCCTTGAGAAACTTAGCAGGTCTTTTCTCTCCTTGAGGCAGAACTGCATAGAAATCTCCCCCAAATCTAGTAGTTTGTCCTCCTTTTCTTTAAAAGGAAATGTGACAACCCCTTTTGGGCCTCCAGTTCTGTTGCCATTCTAAGTAGGAAGGTCAGAAGCCTAGCATTTAGTAGACATTAATAGCTTAAAGCTGTTACATAACAAAATTAAAAGAGAATAATTGTACTCAAACAAGCTTATTCTTAAATCCCTCTTTATTGGGTTTTTGATAACTGCTTTAATTGTAATTAGAAGCCTATGATGGGTATCTGATTTTTTTTCATCCTTTTTTTTAAATAGTGTGTTTTGGATAGAAACTCAAAAGTAATCTTATAATGATTGATCTTTTAGTTCTAACAATAATGTAAAAACAGATCTACTTTCTATCTTTGTTATTCTTCTGTCTTTGGTTTTGCTGTTAATGAGTTTGGATCCATACCCACAATGTGAGGACTTCCAAGATGTTTCACCTTATGCTGCCAGTGAATTTACTTAATCACTACAGACATTGACCTATTCTTGGAAATTTTCATTCATAAAATTGACTAAGCTTTATTTTTTATTATTTAAAATATTTTTGGTTTAAAATTTTTAAAACATTTTTAAAATTTTCAGTTCTAGTTTGGTCAGAATCCTCAAGGAAGTGAAAGGTATGAAAATTAGGTTGGTATATACTTAATATTTTTATATTTATGACAGAGAAAGTCTTTCCATCATAAAGACCAGTCAAATTTCAGTCGGATGTAATTACCCTATGTGCATATGTGATTACACAACCATTGTAACTCTATTATCAGGTACAACCAGAAGAATCAAAAGTTGTACTCCATTTATGTATGGTGTGTCAAAATACATTCTACTGTCATATGTAACTAGTTAGAACAAATAAAGAAAAAAAAGACTGGTCAAATTTCATCTCATAAAAGATATCCTCTATAATGAGCATCTTCTCATCTTCTGGGACTCTTCAGACTTAGAAGGATCAGCATTTGTAGGCAGCATTTTGTGTTTATTCTGCCAGCATGAAAAGTAACCTATCAAGGTTATCAACGTAATAACTCACATAATTTTAAAGGAATTTAATTTTTCTTCTTTTTTTTTTTTGGTGTAGGGGATCAAACTCAGGATTTCGAGGAATTTAATTTTTAAGGATTCGCTGAACATAAAATCTTGCCCTTAAAGATTTATGTATTTCATTTTTAATGAATAACTTGTCATTTGTGGTGGAATTGTTTGTAAGGTCATACTGCTTGGTACATGGAACACATTTTGATTGAATTAAATACTCTCAAAGTCCTTCTTTAGCAACATGTGTCATTGTTCGCAGGCTATATCTTCTCAGAAGTTTCACAGGAGGGAAGTCAGTGACAAAGAAAGAAGTTGTCATTTTTGCACGGTAAAATCGTCATTTCTGATCACCAACTTCTAATTCAAAAGTTCCATATTCCTTCCTAAAGTAGTTTTGCTTCTTATATGTGATGTGTTAATTTGGCTTATAATTGAAAATAATCAATATAAACAGGAGCCTGAAATGCTAGTGTGACTTATTGGATATTGGGTTAAATGACTTACTAGAATTTGAGTTTCAGTCCTTTTTGGTTTTGTTCTGTTTTTTTTTTCCCCCCCCTTGGGGCGGGGGGGGGGGGTAAGGAGGTGATTACTGGTGATTGAACTAAGGGGCCCTCTACCAGTGAGCTATATATCCAGTCTTTTTTATTTTATTTTGAGACAGGGGCTTGTTAGGTTGCTGAGGCTGGCCTTGAACTTGTGATCCTCCTGCCTAAGTCTCTCTAGTTGCTAGGATTAGAAGTGTGTGCCAATGTGCTGAGATTGGGTCTCGGTCCTTAACTTCCTTCACAAATCGTACTTCTGGTGAGGCTCTTCTCACATTGTTCACGTGTGGATCATTATTTGCTGGTAAATGCCAAGAATAGAGGCAGAAAGCTAGCATTTTATCAGTTACTATGATAAAGAAATGAGTGTAATACAGATCTTACTATAGAAAGTCAAGGGTGTCAGGCACACTTAAAATAAAAGTAAGAGCTAACAAATTAACCATGGGTAGAAGAAATATTTCAAGCTTAGAAGGATCAGGGTACTTAGCTCAGTATTTCAGCATACTCAGAGGAATCAAATCTCTGCACAGCTAGACATAATTTCTATCTCTGTGTGTGCCTTGGAAGAAGGAAAGGATAAGTTTGCTTTTAAACACTGATAGGAAAAGCTGCAGTCTACATTATGAACTGAATTTATCAACTACCCAAGCAAAATGATTTATTCAGTTTGTTCATTGTCAACAACTTGAGTCTTCTTTTGTAGTACCTTACTCTCAACATCTTTTTCTTCTTCTCTTCCCCCACAGCTGCTAAAAGCCAGATGTGTTAGAATTAGTTCAAAAGCCACAATTAGAGGGGTTGGGTTTCCTCTCAGGTCATAAGATGACTATCAAAAAAAGGAAGTTAACCCCTGTCTGTATTCATTCTAGAAAAATAAGCCATTCTTTTTCCAGTCACTTTTAACTAAAGGAAGGAAATTTTGTTATTTATTTATTTTTTTTAGTTGTCATAGGCCTTTGTTTTATTTATTTATATGTGATGCTGAGGATTGAACACAGTGCCTGACACATACTAGACAAGCACTCTACCACTGAGCTACAACCCCAAACCCTCAAGCTTGCTTTTTTTTAAACAAGAAATATACTACTCTCTCAAGCTAGTCATTTGTAGAGGCTAAAAAAAAAATTTTTTTTTAACTTTTTACTTCATTCAATTTATTCCATCTGCTGGTCTACCACAGTGTATTGTGTTGAGTTCCTTCTGGCATGTCACTTAGTTGAGCTGAATACTATATGCTGGAATCACAGGGGAGATGCTTATGTTAGAGGAAAGCCGGTCAGGAGACCTCACTCAATTTCTTTTTTTGGGGGGGCGGGGGTTACTGGGTATTGAACTCAAGGTTACTCAACTACTGAGCCACACACATCCCCAGCCCTATTTTGTATTTTAGTTAGAGATAGGGTCTCACTGAGTTGCTCAGCGCCTCATCTTTGCTGAGGCTGGCTTTGAATTCGCAATCCTCCTGCCTCAGCCTCCTGAGCGAATGGGATTACAGGCGTGTGCCCCCCATGCCTGGCAACCTTACTCAATTTCTGACTGAAGAGAAAAGCCATATTTTTTGTCCTTGGCCAAGCAAGAGCTACAGGGATTCTTTGATGGTATCCTCATGTCCTTCAGTACATTCAAACTCAAATCTCATTCAGTACGTTTTGTCTTGATCCTTTTCTTTCTTACTGGATTTTTCCCTAAAAGACTCAACCTTGATTCCCCCCGTCCCTCACCATATACCAGACATAGCATTCTATTTCTCGCCAAGTTGACAGGTTTTAAGTATAAGTATTCTATCTCTTATGAAGATTTTAGCCTTAAAAATTCTGTTACTTTGTTCAGTGTCTACCGACCATCCACTTTTTATTTTGCTGTTCTCTGTTAGCTTTGATAAATTTCTCAGTGGCTTAATAGTCATTGAAGTAATGAAGACACTGCCACAGGCAATTGACTTTGCCTTCTTGTGGCAGAAAAGCATTTTCCCATTTATGCTGTTCATACTAAATCCCATTGAAATGAAAACCCAAATAGCAATCACTTCAAAGAAATAGGTATGGACTATTTGTTGCAGCTTAGGAATTGTGTGTCAGGTTTTTGCAGTTAATTCTTTAGCAGAATTGCATATTGTTTAGGGTAAATCGTAAAATGGATTTTTTTTTCCAAAAGTAATATTCTAGAAGGGCTAGAATATGGTTTATGTAATATTATATATAAAATATGGTTTGTATAATATTAATATTATATAATATTTTAGAAAGGATAAAATATGGTTTATATAATATTATATATATTATATCTGGGGTATACACATTAGAGGTAGTGTCATAAGACATCCTTTAGACTGAAAATAAGATATTATTCTGTCCTAAAACATAATGACCATATGATCAGATTTGAATGAGGGTACATTGAATTACTTCTCATTCAGTTCCTAAATAATGGGACCTGAAACATTCCAGTCAGGAACTATTGAATATATTTAATTTTCTTTTTTTTAATATATTTTTTAGTTGTAGGTGAACACAATACCTTTGTTTTATTTTTATGTGGTGCTGAGGATTGAACCTAATGCCTCACACATGCTAAGTGAGAGAGCACTCTACCACTAAACCACCCCCACCACCCAGTTTTCTTTAATTATAGTAGATGGAATGTACCTTCAGAACAGTTGACTTTGTAAAGAAAAAAGGAAGTTTAGTATTGAGGTGTAAGCATTTAGAATTGACCATAAGTCAGAAATAGAATCTAGCACAAATGGTTGTGCATATTTTTCAGGATAAAATGATAGTACTAACATGAAGCTCTGCTGATTAGTGGTATGAAGTCTATAACAAATAGGGCTTGTCACCAGAGAAAGTAGTTTCATCCAGCAGCCAGGAGTGGCAGCGCATGCCTGTAATCCCAGCAGCTCCGGAGGCTGAGGCAGGAGGATGGTGAGTTCAAAGCCAGCCTCAGCAATTTAGTGAGGCCCAAAGCAACTTGGGAAGACTTTGTCTCTTAAATAGAAAAAAGGGCCGGGGATGTGGCTCAGTGGTTAAGTGTCCCTGAGTTCAATTCTTGGTACCAAAAAAGAAAGAAAGTAGTTTCATCCAGCTTTAGAATTCACTGCCATGAATATGTGCCCTGATACTGCCTAGTTAAGAAGCAGCTGTTAAGCATTACACTTTTTAGAATGTTGGTGTTTTGGGGTTTTGGTGTTTTTTTTGTGTTTTTTTTTTTGGTGCTTTTTTTTTTTTCTTTTAATTTTAAGCTTAAAACAACTGAAAAGCTAATATTTGGAGAATGTTTTAGCTGGTAATAGTGTAGTTATGGGCATATTCTTGGAAGGCAAAAGTTGCGATGATTTGAATGCTGGTACTACTAAATACCAATCTTTTTTTTTTTTTACCCTCCTTTTTCTCATCTGTAAAATCGAGTTGAAGATCTATAAAATGCAGATTGAGAATCCCTTATCTGAAATGCTTGAAACCAGAAGTGTTTTAGATTTTGGGGTTGGGGGGTGTGAGGGAACAGGAGATTTTAGAATACTTGCATAGACATAATGAAGCTATCTTGCAAATGTAACCATGTCTAGATACAAAGTTCATTTATATATATACCTTATACATAGCCTCAAGATAATCTCATAGCACATTTTTAATATGTTTGCTTTTTAACTGTAACCCATCACATGAAATTAGGTGTGAAATTTTTCACTTACCAGTATCTTATTAAGTGCTCGAAATGTTTCAGGTTTTGGAACATTTTGGATTTGTGATTTTCAGGTTAGGGATGCTTGACCACATAGTACCTAATAAGGTTATGTGGATTAAATGGATTAGTATTTATAAATAGTGTATGGCACATGGTAAATACTACAAGAGTTAAGTAAAACTGGTTTAGTAACTGAATTGAGCATTGAGTTCTGACAGGGTACTGGGGATTGGATCCAGGGTTGCTCTACCACTTAGCTAATATCTCCAAGCTCCTTTTTAAAATTTTATTTTATTATTATTATGATTATTTTTAATTTTTGAGACAGGGTCTTGCTAAATTGCCAGGGCTGTCTTTGAACTTGGATCCTCCTACCTCAGCCTTCTCTCTCTCTCTCTCTCTCTCTCTCTATATATATATATATATATATAGAGAGAGAGAGAGAGAGAGAGAGAGTATGTATAATGCATAATTATAAAACACATTATGTTTATTTTATAATAAAATATAACTAAAATAATATTAATTACTTAACATTTATTTCCTTTTCTTTTTTATTTTGATTTTTATTTTTCTAAATACATGACAGCAGAATGTACTACAATTCTTATTACACATATATCTTTGTATAAAGTATATTCACGCCAATTCAATGCCTTTATACATGTACTTTGTATATTTTTTGCATTACAATTCTTATTACACATATATACCACAATTTTTCATATCTGTTTGTTTATAAAGTAGGTTGACACCCAATTCGTGTTTTCATACATGTACTTTGGATAATGATGTCCATCACATTCCACCATCCTTGGTAATCCCCTGTCTCCTTCCTCTCCCTCCTTCCCCTCTCCCCTATCTAGAATTCATCTATTCATCCCATGTTCCCCCTCCCTATCCCATTATGAGTCGTCCTCCTTATATCAGAGAAAACATTCGGCATTTGATTTGGGGGGATTGGCCAATTTCACTTAGCATTATCTTCTCCAGCACAATCCATTTACCTGCAAATGCCATGATTTTATTCTCTTTTATTGCTGAGTAAAATTCCATTGGGTATATATGCCATATATATTTTTTTTATCCTTTCATCCACTGAAGGGCATCTAGGTTGGCTCCACAGTTTAGCTATTGTGAATTGTGAATTGTGCTGATATAAACATTGATGTGGCTGTGTGCCTGAAATATGGTGTTTTTAAGTCCTTGCGTATAATCCAAGGAGAGGGATAGCTGGGTCAAATGATGGTTCCAGTCCCAAATTTCCAAGGAATCTCCATCCTGCTTTCCATATTTGGCTGCACCAATTTGCAGCCCCACCAGCAATGTATGAGTGTACCTTTTTTTCCCATATCCTCGCCAACACTTACTGTTGTTTGTCTTCATAATAGTTGCCATTCTGACTGGAGTGAGATGATATCATAGAGTAGTTTTGATTTGCATTTCTCTGATTGCTAGAAATGATGAGCATTTTTTCATATATTTGTTGATTGATTGTATATCTTCTTCTAAGAAATGTCTGTTCAGGTCCTTGACCCATTTGTCGATTGGGTTATTTGTTTTTTTGGTGCTTGGTTTTTTGAGTTCTTTATATATCCTAGAAATTAGTGCTCTATCTGATGTATGATGGGTAAAGATTTGCTGCCAAGATGTAGGCTCTCTGTTCATCTCACAAATTCTTTCTTTTGCTGAGAAAAAACTTTTTAGTTTGATTCCATCCCATTTATTGATACTTGGTTTTAATTCTTAAACGCTATAGGAGTCTTATTAAGGAAGTTGGGGCCTAATCCCACATGATGGAGATTAGGGCCTACTTTTTCTTCTATGAGACGCAAAGTCTCTGGTTTAATTCCTAGGTCCTTGATCCATTTTGAGTTAAGTTTTTTGCATGGAGAGAGAGATGGGTTTAATTTCATGTTGTTGCATATGGATTTCCAGTTTTCCCAGCACCATTTGTTGAAAATGCTATCTTTTCTCCACTGCGTGTTTTTGGCACCTTTGTCTAATATAAGATAATTGTAATTTTTTGGGTTAGTTTCTGTGTCCTCTATTCTGACCATTGGTCTACCAGTCTGTTATGATGCCAATACCATGCTGTTTTTGTTACTATTGCTCTGTAGTATAGTTTAAGGTCTGTTATAGCAATGCCACCTGCTTCCCTCTTCTTGCTAAGGATTGCTTAACTATTCGGGGTGTCTTATTTTTCCAGATGAATTTCATAATCACTTTTTCTATTTCTATGAGGAATGCCTTTGGGATTTTGATCAGAATTGCATTAAATCTGTATAGTGCTTTTGGTAGTATGGTCATTTTGATAATATTAATTCTGCTTATCCAAGAGCAAGGTAGATCTTTCCATCTTCTAAGGTCTTCTTTGATTTCTCTCTTTAGAGTTCTATAGTTTTCATTGTTTAGATCTTTCACCTCTTTCGTTAAGTCCCAAATATCTTTTTTTTTTTTTTTGAGTTTATTGTGAATGGGGTAGTTTTCCTCATTTCCTTCTCAGAGGCTTTGTCACTGATATACAGAAATGCCTTTGATTTATGGGTGTTGCTTATATCCTGCTACTTGCTGAATTCATTTACTAGTTCTAGAAGTTTTTTTTTTTAAGAGAGAGAGGGAAAAGAGAGAAATTTTTAATATTTATTTCTCAGTTTTCAGTGGACACAACATCTGTCTTTTATTTTATGTGGTGCTGAGGATCGAACCCAGTGCCCCGTGCATGCCAGGTGAGCGCGTTACCCCTTGAGCCACATCCCCAGCCCAAGTTCTAGAAGTTTTCTCGTGGAGTTTTTTGGGTCTTCTAGGTATAGAATCATCTTCAGCAAATAGTGCTAATTTAAGTTCTGCTTTTCCTATACATATCCTTTTGATTTCTTCCATCTCTCTAATTGCTCTGGCCAGTGTTTCAAGTACTGTGATGATTAGAAGTGGTGAAAGGAGGGCATCCCTGTCTTGTTCCAGTTTTTAGAGGGAACGCCTTCAATTTTTCTCCATTTAGAATGATGTTGGCCTGAGACTTAGCGTAGATAGCCTTTCCAATATTGAGATATGTTCCTGTTATCCCTAGTTTTTCTAGTGATTTGAACATGAATGGGTGCTGTATTTTGTCAGATGCTTTTTCTGTGTCTATTGAGATGATCATATGATTCTTATCTTTAAGTCTATTGATGTGATGAATTACATTTATTGATTTCCATATGTTGAACCTACCTTGCATCCCTAGAATGAATCCCACTTGATTGTGGTGCACAATCTTTTTAATTGTTTTTGTACTTGATTTGCCAGGATTTTATTGAGAATTTTTTCATCTATGTTCATTAGAGATATTGGTCTGAAGTTTTCTTTCTTTGATGTGTTTTTTCCTGGTTTGGGGATCAGGGTGATATTGGCTCCATAGAGCCAATATCACCCTGGAATTACTGCCTCTTTTTTTATTTCCTGAAATAAGTTGAAGTGTATTGGTATTAGTTCTTCTTTAAAGGTCTTGTAGAACTCGGCTGTATATCCATCTGGTCCTGGGCTTCTATTTCCTCACTTAAATTTCCCTCACTATTTCCTCACTTCTATTTCCCTCTTAAAACTGCTTTCATTGTTTCCCATAGATTCCAATATGTTGTGTCTGTATTTTCATTTATCCCTAAGAATTTTTTGATTTCCTCCTTTATGTCTTCTGTAACCCATTGATCATTCAGTAACGTATTGTTCATTGTCCATGTGATGTAGGATTTTTCCTTCCTTCTTTTATCATTGATTTCCAGTTCATTCCATTATGATCTGATAAAATGCATGGTATTATCTCCACCCCTTTATATTTACTGAGGGTTGCCCTATGGCATAATTTATGGTCTATTTTTGAGAAGGATCCATGTGCTGCTGAGAAAAAAGTATATCCACTTGATGATGGTTGATATATTCTATATAAGTCAGTTAAGTCTAGGTTATTGATTGTGATATTGAGGTCAATACTTTCTTTATTCAACTTTTGTTTGGAGGATCTGTCCAATGGTGAGAGAGGTGTGTTGAAGTCACCCATGATTATTGTGTTGTGGTCTGTTTGATTCTTGAACTTGAGGAGAGTTTTATGAACGTCGCAGCACCATTATTTGGTGCATAAGTATTGATAATTGTTATGTCTTGTTGGTGAATGGTTCCTTTTAACAGTATATAATGTCCTTCCTTATCCCTTTTGATTAACTTAGTCTTGAAATCGATTTTATTCGATATGAGAATGGCCACCCCTGCTTGCTTACGAGGACTGTGTGCGTGGTATATTTTTTCCCAACCTTTTACCTTGAGCCTGTGTATGTCTTTTCCAATCAGATGTGTGTCCTGGAGGCAGCATATTGTTGGATTTGTTTTTTTAATCCATGTTACTAGCCTATGTCGCTTTATTGGAGAGTTTAAGCCATTAACGTTTAGAGTTACTATTGATGTATGGTTTGTACTTCCTGCCATGTTTGATTATTTATCTCTTTTTTTTTCTAATTTAGTTTGTTTCTCCATGATCAGCTTTCCCCCCGTCCTCTGTCTTTACCAAGGCACTTCCCACTGATGGTTTTGGTTATTATTTTTCATTTCTTCCTCGTGTAGTGTTTTGCTCAAGACGCTTTGCAATGCTGGTTTTCTGGCTACAAATTCTTTTAGCTTTTGTTTATCATGAAAGATTTTTATTTCGTTGTCGTACCTGAAGCTTAATTTTGCTGGATGCAGAATTCTTGGTTGGCATCCATTGTCTTTCAGTGTTTGAAATACATTGTTCCAGGATCTTCTCACTTTCAGCGTCTGTGATAAAAAATCCGTTGTTAACCTTATTGGTTTACCCCTGAATGTAATCTGCCTCTTTTCTCTTGTAGCTTTTAATATTTTCTCTTTGTTCTGTATATTGGATATCTTCATAACAATGTGTCTTGGCATTGTTCTACTGTGATTTTGTGTGCTCGGTGTCCTGTATGCATCTTCAATTTGTATATCTGTTTCCTTTTTTATTTCTGGAAAGTTTTCTGTAATTATTTCATTCAGCAGGTTACTCATTCCCTTGGTATGAATCTTGTGCCTTCTATCCCGATGACTCGTAGGTTTGATTTTTTTATGTTATCCCAAATCTCTTGGATGTTTTTCTCATGATTTTTTTACCAGCCTATCTGAGTTGGCTAGACTCTTTTCAAGATGATATATTTTGTCTTCATTATCTGACGTTCTGGCTTCTACTTGCTCCACTCTGTTAGTGATACTCTCAATTGAGTTTTTAATTTGGTTTATCGTTTCCTTCATTTCTAGAATTATTGTTTGATTTTTTTATAATCTCCTGATAAAGATGCTTAACTTCTTCTTTTATTTGTTTATGTAATTCATTTTCAATGTGATCTTTAAGGTTCCTTTCCATCTGTCTAAGGTGGTTCCTTGAGTTCTATATATGGCCATTTTTCTGATGACTCTAGGTCCTCCTAACTATTTAGGCTGTCCTGCATTGTTTGTACTCCTTTTCTTCCTTGCTTTTTTATGCTCATGTTACTTCTTGTTCTGTTTGACTGCTGAGTTACTGTTTACTCTTATAAATTTATTTGATGCTTGGGAGGAGAGATATTAGAAGGGAAGAGAAGAAGTCACTAAAGAGAATGAGTGTAGGCAGGTAGAATTCAAGAAAGGGGGAATAAGAAAATTGAAAAAAAATGAAAAGACAAAAGAAAAAAGTGAAAAGAAAGAAAAAAAATGAAAATTTAAAACCAAAAAAAATTATAATGATAATAAAATGGAAATTAAAGTTTAAAAAATAATAGTAATAATAATAGAATAAAAAGAATTTAAAAAATTGAAACCATTAATAAGAAAGTTAAAGAACAACAACATCAACTTAACAAAAAGTGAAAATTAAAAATAAATAAATAAATAAAATACTAATAATAATCATTAAAAAATAATAATAATAAATGCAGTCATAGAGCTCGATTAACTTCTCTTCCAGTAGGTGGAGTTATGCCCACTGGGCCAGGCTTCTCTTCTTGATAGGTGGGAACCAATCACTGTGCCTCAGCTCTTCTTCCCAGATTGTGCGGGTCTCCAATCCTGAGTGTCTAGGACCTTCTCTTGTGGTTCCTCAAGCCAGGCCCCGCTCACCTGTGACGCTCACCACAATACTGGCTACACGCCGGGTCTGCTGCTCCTGGGAGCTCTGTTATCATGGATGCCTGGGCACACCCTTTCTGTTTGCCTCTCTTAGACCCTAAGTTTGTGGGCTTGGGGCTGAGGACCCCCAGCGAATTTGTTTGCCCTCAGGTAGCAACTCCTCTGGTAGCTGGTGCAAGGTACCTCTGTTGTCAGCACTGGTGGGAGCGGTAGCCGGGAGTTCTGCGCCGCTAGTCCCACGTCACTCCTGATTCCCTGGGTCTGGCTATCGTGCTCAGTTGGCTTTTACCTCTGTGAGTTCAGGTGGGCTGACTAGTTATTTCAGTGGGATCATTAGTGCTGAGTCACGAGAAGCAGGTGAACCAGAACTAGAATGCAGCCAATCCGGGCTTGGTGTGTTCTGAGAAAGGCAGACTATTCGCCCGGGATCTCCTTCAGCTCAACAGTGCCTAGTGGTCCTGAGCGAACAGTATTTTGACAGTTTACTTCTCCCTATGCCCGTGCAGCTGAAGGGGTTAGAGACTTGATCTCTCCGCGTCCGCCGCCATGTTGGATCACCTTTAATTTGTTTAGATGAGAGTTTTATAGAACCATATTTATGGAAAGAGCATAAGCAATTATGCTTTTCCTTGTATCTTCTAAATAGTATCCCAAACTCATGAGTTGTCCTTGATATGGAAGAAGTAACCACTTTTCTATCACAAGTTCTTCATCTAGAACATTACAATAGGAAATAACCACATACATGAAAGGATTGGTGAGGTGGTGTACATTGTAATCCCAACAAGTCAAGAAGCTTAGGCAGGAGGATCACAAGCTCAAGGTCAACCTCAGCAATTTAGCACATCCCAAAGCAACTTATTGAGACCCTGTCTCAAAATGGAAAATAAAAAAGGGCTGAGGATGTTGCTCGGTGGATAAGTGCTCCTAGGTTCAATCCCTAATACCAAAAAAAACCAAAAACAAAACAGAATGAGTATTACCACATTGGGAAGCTGTTGATACTATAGTAAATGATACACTTGAAGGGAAAATGACATGATGGTGTACCTAATATGTACCCAATGTATATTAAAATAGTTGCATTCTAGAAAAATTAAATTTGTGTTTTATTTAGATGTTTCCTATTTAAAGAATACCCTGAAGATTCTGGTTCATTGGTTTTAGTCTTTGATCAGGAAATGTCCTTCTTTAAAAAGTAAGACTTCTTTTTTAGAATCTATAGTATCCTTTTAGCAAGTATACCAAATGACTGAGTTAAGGCTAGGTTTACTGATTTCAGTAATCTGTCATCTCCTGAGTCCCAGCTTTCTCACCAGTCAGAATCAAAGGTTTAAATGGAAGGTGATCTGCTTCCTAACTCTTGTGATTTTTATGATTTCTATTTCCCTGATGATTTAGATATTAAAGAAGAATTTCCTTATGTGGGATAGAATATGGGGTAAAGAACCAAGCCTTCTGTTTACCAGAAGAATTGGTTCAGTAAACTTTTTTTAATGAAGAAAAAAGCTTTCTAATGAAATAGTAATTCCAGTAATTATTAGTAGTTTTGTTCTTTCTAAATTTTGACAATGGAATGTAATAAAATACCCAAAATTCTGGTTGTATGCCTTGTCTTCTGTATTGGGAATGTGCATTTAAAATGTTATTGCCATTTTTAAAATTCCTTAGATTTAATAAGTTTGCTAAAGTTTTGAGTGGTAAAACTGTTCTTTGTAGTTCTCATGCTAATCCATTTAATCCTTTTACTTTTGCTAGTTTTTCCAGTACCTGAACATATTGGCCATTTTTCATCTTTGTTACCTTTATATTACCTTTACCATTTATCACAATGACTGATTTCAAAGTCCCCTACATGAGAATACTAGGGACTGTCCACTGCCTTTGAGGATGCAGTTGTCCAGTAGGTGACCAAGAATCTCTAATAGTCAGCAAATTAGTATTGGTTGTTCGATCTTGACTCAAGTGATTTCTTCAGCTGAGAGTAAGTGGATAATTGGGAACTTATCTATGGGTGTTTTATCTTCTAAGTATTCCCTAAACTGGTCTTATGTGGAAGGCTATCAGGTATTTCTTAAGCCCCACAAAATGAAGGCCAATAATTAACATGAGTTGGGACATTGTGAGGTGTTTGTGTTTTTTTTTTTTTTTTGTTTGTCTGTTTGGTTTTTTTGGTTTTTTTTTTTTTTTTTTTTTTGATGGCAGGTTGCATAGGAGGCCTTCAGGAATAGAAGAAATAAGACGACAGTGTAGGGCACCAAGGTCCTATAATTTTAAGATAACTTCATTTAGACAAATTAATTCCTTAACTTTGGAATGCTTTGGATTTTCATTAGTAGGGGGCACCCAAAAAACCTGTAAAGTGTATATAGTTTATTAAAACTATTGAATCTATGTGCTATTTTAAATGGTGTTCTTTACAGATCTAATTGTGGTATATGGTATTTAATTTGTTTTAGAAACTGGATGGCTTCTACAGGGAGCCAGGCCTCTGATATAGACGAGCTTTTTGGATTCTTCAATGATGGCGCACCCCCCACGAAAAAGCCCAGGTAAACAAGAGAAGGGAATCAGAGGAACAGAGTGAATTAACCATTAGTGGGAGGTAAAGAAAAATCATAAACTTATCTGTATTCCAGTTGTTTTCACTAATCAGTATTGACTTTTATTTTTTTAAATTTATTTTTATTTTGGATTTTTTTATCAAAATAATATATATAGGGCTCACAATGCCCTACCCCACAGAGATAATCACTTCCAAATTTTTTGTTTCTTGTGATACTGACATTGATATATTTAAATATTATATGTGCATTGACAGTATTTTAGTTTTTTCCAGTTATGGAAGGTAATGATTCCATTTGCTCTCTTGATTTCTTCCTCACATTGCTGTCCCACATGCATCCTCTTTATTCTCCCAGAGTGCTTATATTAACAGTGTTTGTTTCAACCATTTTTTAATATTTACATTATTATGATTGTATAAATAGTATTCATAGCTGAGCCTACTAATGTGTTACAGTATTTCCTTTCTTGCCTGTTTGTTTTCCTCTGTGTTGTTAAAGATTGCCTCATTTTGTTTGTTTGCTTTGTTTTCTGGGTATCTTTCAATCTATCCTCAGACATTATAACAGAAGAGTAAATATCCTAGACTTGCTAAAAGACATCAGTAGGGCTGGGATTGTGGCTCAGCGGTAGAGTGCTCACCTAGCATGGGCGGGACCCGGCTTTGATCCTCAGCACCACATAAAAATAAAGGCATTATATTGTGTCCTCCTACACCTAAAAAATAAAAAAAGTTAAAAAAAAAAAAAAAAGACATCAGTAACTTGCTAGTTTGAATTTATTTCAGGGATTCTTCCCTCTAGAGTCTATTCCACTCTGGAAAGTTGTTTTCCAGGCCTGCTGCGTGCTGATATTGGCCATTTCTGTTTCTCATCATTCCAAGCATTTTATATCTCTACTATATTGGATCTTGTTTCCTATATCTCATATCTTGTTTTTTTATATACTCCTTCATTTAGTTGAAGCATACTCTTGTGTAGCTTTTGTAGTAAGGATTCATAGGAGGCAATTTCTTGGAGGCATTAAATGTCTTTATCATAGTTTATATTTATTTGCTGGTATGACAATACAGCCAGTATGACAGGTAAGAGAGTTTTTTAAAAATATTTTTTAGTTATACATGGACACAATATCTTTATTTTGTTTATTTATTTTCATGTGGTGCTGAAGATCGAACCCAGTGCCTCACAGGTGCGAGGCAAGCACTCTGCCACTGAGCCACAATTCGAGAGTTTTCGTAGAGTTTTGAAAGTATCACTCATTTTCTGCTAATGTCTAAATATTCCTGCCAAAATAATCACTCTTTAGTTCCCAGTTCTTTGTGTTACATGACATCTTTTTTCTTCACTTTTTTATAATTATAAAAATTATAATCTCAGCAACCTCAAATTTCACATGATATACCTTTATATAAGTCTAGACCTTGGAAGGATCTTTTGAGCTATAAGTAACTTCACTTTAAAGAAATTGTCTTATGATACTTACTTGATACTTTCCATAATTTTTCCTCTGTAGTGCTCTTATTATTCAGATATTGGACCTCTTGGATTGAGTCTTGACTTCTGTTTTATTTTTCTTGATTTCCCCCCCTCCTTCCCAGTACTAAAGATTGAGCCCAGGGCCTAATACATGATGCTAGACCACTGAGTTCTAATTGGAACTTGTTTTTCCAAATTTTTCGGTCAGTGGGCTTTGATGTGTATTAAAAATTCCCTCTTTGGTACTGGGGTTGTGGCTCAGTGGTAACACACTTACCTAGCATGCGTGAGGCACTGGGTTCGATTCTCAGCACCACATACAAATAAATAAAATAAAGGTCCATCAACAACTAAAAAATATTTTTTTAAAAAAAAAATTTCTTCTTCAAGGTAACTTATGTTTTTGATGTTTGTTGGGGTTTTTTTGTTTTGTTTTGTTTTTTGTTTCTGGTACCAGAGATTGGACCCGAGGTTACTGAATCAGAGTCACATCCCCAGCTCTTGTTTTTTTATTTTTTTATTTTGAGACAGAGTCTCACCTTGCTAAGTTTCTGAGGCTGACTTTGAACTTGCAGTCCTTATGCCTCAGCCTCCCAAGTGTGCCCCCCTATCCAGCCACATTTGTTAACAATACGGAGGATCTTACAATCAAGATTCTTGGGAAATATAGCTTTACATATAACAGGTTGCTTGCCAAAGAATGTAACATCTTGTTGACTTGAACTAGGTCAGGGCCAGAATTGCCTTAGGTTAATTTCTTTTTAGAAGAAAGTTTGATGAAAGTCAAAGGGAGATCAGTAGAAGAAAGGGATCAAGGGGTGAGAGGGAAAGAGCTGGGGAGTGAGAGTGGCCAAATTATTGTTATATTATATGCACGTACAAATATGTAATAATAAACCAGGTCATTATGTATAACTATAATGTACCAATAAAAAAAAGTGAAAAAAGCAAGCAAGCAAACATGGGGGGATGGGCAGCACAGCAGGCCTCTTCTATAGAATTATTTTCTTAACTTCATCCTACTGCTCATGTCTATCTGCTGCCATCAAAAGTGCTGCTGCTTCTCCCCAGTCCCCAGTTAGTCACTATTTGCTGTTCTTGTGAATCCTTCTCCAAGTTTTCTCTACATGTGTATATGGATTTGTATATAATTCTCTCTCTCTCTCTCTCTCTCTCTCTCTCTCTCTCTCTCTCTCTCTCTCTCTCTAGTATCTATTATCAGGCTTTTCTAGTAGAAAAAAAACTTTTTTTGAGATCAGAGATTTTGTTTTGTCCATAAGTACATCACTAATACCTATCATATTGTCTGGTATTTACAAGTTTTTCCCAAGTGTTGAATGACTGAATGCCGGAGTTAGAGGTAGGGAAAAAACTTTGAGAGGTTGTTTCCCCCAAACCACATTTCCCAGACTTTTAAAGTACTTTTTCTTTCTTGGGTTTTACTAAAATGCTGATCCTATTTCTATTCATTTTACTATTCGGTAAAAAATGGTTGGGAAAGGCAGTCTCTAGAATGAAAGGGGAATGAGAAACAGAAACAAAAACTTATACCCATGCTATCTCACATGTACTTTGGAACAGAAATGTGTGCTTCTCATGGTAAGAAAGGAATGTTTTTCATTTTTTGTCATCTCCTTTTATTTTTCTTTCCCTTTCCCTCTTGACCCTTTTTCTTTTTTCTTTCTTTTTTTGCCTAAGGATATCTAAACAAAACTGAGGTCAAATTTGTCCTCATACTTGGCTATCTAGCTCATGCTCAGTTTTATATTAATGATGTTTACAAAATTTATAATTCAGTTTTTTATTGGTTTTCATCTCCTGTTTTAACATTTCTCAATGATAGGAATTTAATTTGTATGGGTTATCTTTTCTCTGTAGAATGTAAATCAAAGATGTTCTTCTGAAATGTAATACTAGTTTAAAATATAATTTAATTGGCAGAACACAAGTTAGTTGTAATACATTTGGACTTTTTCCTAATATTAGTGGATCTTCTCAGTTGAAAGAATTATGAAGGAGAAAATTCATTTTTAAGATTTTTTTTAGGATTACTGAAGCAGGTTTATTTTTCTTAAGCACTTTATTTTTCAGTAGGCATTGGCACAGTATTCTGGTCTTTTATTTAAGTGTCAGAAATGTATTTGGCATCTTTTTTTTTTTTTTTTTTTTTTTTTTTTTTTTTTTTTTTAAAAATATGGAACGCTTCACGAATTTGCGTGTCATCCTTGCGCAGGGGCCATGCTAATCTTCTCTGTATCGTTCCAATTTTAGTATATGTGCTGCCGAAGCGAGCACTGTATTTGGCATCTTTGCAACTATAAAACTTAGAGCTGAAAACTTGTTATATAGTGATAACTGACTATAGATTTAGAAGTCAGATAGTCTTTCCTGTGCCTCATATCTATTGCAGATACCAGTCCTCTTGTATATTTTGCTATTTCAGGAAGCTGCTTCCAAGCTTAAAAACTAAGAAACCTCGGGAACTTGTGCTGGTGATTGGAACTGGCATAAGTGCTGCAGTTGCTCCTCAGGTTCCAGCCTTAAAGTCCTGGAAGGGGTTAATTCAGGCCTTATTGGATGCTGCCATTGATTTTGATCTTCTAGAAGATGAGGAGAGCAAAAAGTTTCAGAAATGTCTCCATGAAGACAAGAACCTTGTCCATGTTGCCCATGACCTTATTCAGAAACTCTCTCCTGTGAGTATCCTCCTATATATCATAGCATTTGAAATTTCCTCAAACCATGACCAGCCTGCTGGATGTAATAGGGGCATTCATTTTATAACTTGTAGATTTGCATAACATTTGGCTCTTGTGTAAAATGTCTATTTATGGACTCTATTCAGGGTAGTTATCTTGATCCCATTTTATTCTCTGCTTGTGTGTGGGTATGTGATATAGAGACCTTCATTTGTACCAAAATGAAGTTACTGTCCCAATATCACTGTATTTTGAATTTACTTTTTCTGTTCTCACTATTATAAATTTGTATTCTCTGGCATCCATGCCTTTTAGGGAACATGAGAAAAATTGGAGATAATTCTTAGCACTTTTATGGATGAAACAAAATCAATTCTTAATGTTCATTTTAGAGACAGAAACTCAAAATATTTTTATTTTGTTTTATCAAAATCAAGTTGGATAAAGGGCCTCATTGACTTGCTTTGCCTTAAATTTTTTTTTTTTTTTTAAATCAGGACTCAAGGAGCTGGGGCTGTAGGTCAGTGGTAGAACACTTGTGAGTCACCGGGTTTGATCCTCAGCACCACATAAAAATTAATAAAGATATTTTTTAAAAATCAGGACTCAATATTTCAGACCATGTTCTAAATTTATTTTTCTTTTTTGCTACTGGGGATCAAACTCAGGACTTCACTGATGCTAGGCAAGCACTCTACCACAAAGCTGCATCTCCATCAATAGAGTTATAAATTTAATAAGTCAAATGCACCTTTTAAAAAAACATAACTCCTACTTATTAAAAAGTCAGCTATCAGTGATGATTACCATTTTTACCCCCAAAGAAATAGCCTTAAGAATGAAAAAGATAAGCATTTAAAAAATTCCTATTGGTTCATTATAGAACTTTAGGGCTTTTCACTTCCTGTTTTCATTTCCTTAGCCTTAATTGGGAAATGTTGTTACTTACTTAGAACCAAGGAAAGAATTAAAGGGTTCATGGGATCTTCTTTTCACACAACATGCAAATCTAATTCAAACGGATTACATAGCCATGCAGTGGTGGTATACATTTGTAGTTCCAGTGACTTAGGAGACTGAGGTAGGAAGATCACAAGTTTGAAGCCAGCCTGGGCAACTTGGTGAGACCCTTTCTCCAAATAAAATATTTTAAAAAGGGCTGGGGATATAGCTCAGCCCTTGGGTTTAATTCCCAGTATTCCCCCACAACATCATCAACAACAAAAAAATATCATGGAAATAAATGTCAGAGCAAAAAGTATTAAGTTCATAGAACAAAATATAACTTCATGGGCTGGGGTTGTGGCTCAGTGGTAGAGCACTCACCTGGCATGTGTGAGGCCCTGGGTTTGATCCTTAGCACCACATAAAGATAAATAAATAAACATATTGTGTCCATCTACAACTAAAAAATATATATTAAAAAAAGAAAATATGACTTCATGACTTTGTCAGTGATTTAATAAAAATGTAAATAATCTGATCTTAAAATGACAACAGATTTGAATGAACATTTTTTCCAAGGAAGACTGTCAATAAGCATATGAGAGGAGACTAACATCACTAGTCATTAGGGAATTGCAAAACAAAACTACAAGGAGGTGCCATTTCATGGCCACTAGGATAGCTAGTTTATTTATTTATTTATTTGTTTTCACTTTTTAAATTCTAATTTGCTATATATATGTCAGCAGAATGCATTACAATTCATATTACACATATAGAGCACAATTTTTTATCTCTGGTTGTATACAAAGTATATTCACACCATTCGTGTCTTCATACATGTACTTAGGGTAATGATATCCATCTCATTCCACCATCATTTCTAACCCCATGCCTCCTCCCTTCCCCTCCCACCGCTTTGCCCTAGATAGTTTGTCTAATCCTCCCATGCTCTCCCTCCCAACCCCACTATGAATCAGCCTCCTTATATCAGAGAACACATTTGGCATTTGGTTTTGGGGGATTGACTAACTTCACTTAGCATTGTATTCTCCAACTTCATCCATTTACCTTCAAATGCCATGATTTTTATTCTGTTTTATTGCTGAGTGATATTCCATTGTGCATATTTTCTTTATCCATTCATCTACTGAAGGACATCTGGGTTGGTTCCATAGTTTAGCTGTTGTGAATTGTGCTGCTATAAACATTGATGGAGCTGTGTCCCTGTAGTATGCTGTTTTTAAGTTCTCTGAGTATAGACCGAGGAGTGAGATAGCTGGGTCAAATGGTGGTTACATTACATTCCGAGCTTTCCATATAGGCTGCACCATTTTGCAGTCCCATCAGCAATGTATGAGTGTGCCTTTTTCCCCACATAGGATGGTTAGTTTTAAAAAGATAGTAACAAGTGTTGCAGAGAAATTGGAACCCTCATACTTGTTTTGGGGAGCTTGGGGTATAAAATGGTGTAGCCATTTTGAAAATAATTTGATAAGCCCTTAAAAAGTTAAACCATTACTCTATCAGTTAGCAATTCCACTTTTAGGTGTTAAGAGAATTGAAAGCATATTTATGCAAGCACTGCACACAATGTTTATAACAGCATTTTTCAAAATAGCCAAAAAATGGCAACAATTCAGGTGTCCATTAATGCAAGAATAGATGGATAAAATGTGATCCAGCCACATTTATTTAGCTATGAAAACAGATGAAGTACTGATACATGCCATAGCATGGAGGAACATTGAAAACATAAGTGAAAGAGCCAGACAGGGGACACATTGTACAATCCATTCACATAAAATGTCCAGAATAAGTAGGTGCATAGAGATAGAAAGTAGATAAATGGTTGCAAGGGTAGGAGAGGAGAAAAATGCTGCCGGGGTATGGTGGCACATGCCTGTAGTCTCAACCATGCAGGAAGCTGAGACAAGAGGATCACAAGTTCAAAGCCAACCTCAGTAATTCCTATGTCAAAATGAAAAACAGAAAGTTGTTAGGGATGTGGCTCAGTGGTAAAGTACTTCTGGGTTCAATCCGTGGTACCAAAAAAAAAAAAAGTAAATGCTAATGAGTACAAGGTTTCCTTTTGGGTTGATAAAAATGTTCTAGAATTAGATAATAGTGGTTGTGTCTTGTGAATATGCTTAAAAAATGCTGAATTGCTCGCTTAAAAAAAGAGTAAATTTTATGTAATGTGAACTCTGTCACAAAAATAAAAACAGCAGCCTTTATGCAAATGTTTTAGTTGGAGGTACTAATATTTTAAATTTCTTTAATTTAAAAATTATTCCCAAGTCACTTCAAAAATTAGAATAGTAGGAAACATTTTCAACTCATTTTACAAGGTAAATTCTATCCTGCTAACCAAAACCAGACAAAAGACATCTTTAAAAAGCTACATACCAGCTGGGCGCAGTGGTGTATGCCTATAATCCCAGCAACTTGGGAGGCTGAGGCAGGAGGATCATGAGTTCATAGTCAGCTTCAATAAAAGCAAGGTGCTAAAGCAACTCATTGAGACCCTGTCTCTAAAGAAAATACAAAATAGGGCTGGGGATTGAACTCAGGGGCACTCTACCACTGTGGTCAAAGTGCCCCTGAGTTCAATCCCCAGTACCGCTCCAAAAAAAAAAAAAAGTTTAAAAAATTACTGAGGATTCAAATAATTTTTGTTTATATAGGTCAGATCTATCAACAGTCACTGTTAAAAATCAAAATAAAAATTTTAAATATTAATTTATTTAAAAATAGTACCCCACTACATGTTAACATAAATAATATTTTATTAAAAATAATTATATTTTCTAAAACAAAAATAAATGAATAAGAAGAGTACTATTGTTTCACATTTTTGCCAATCTCTTTACTATCTGACTTGATAGAATACATGAATTCTCATGTATGTTTTCTGTAGTTACTGTAGTTATATTGTTTTGGTTTAAATATATGAAGAAAATTTAATCTCAGACAGATACATGGTTGGAAAAGAGAGTACTCTCTGAATAATCTTTTCAGATAATTGTGGATATTCTTTATTGATACTATATGGAAAACTCAGTAAGTGATGGATTCCTTCATTTTAATAGCAGTATCAATGAAACTTTTCCTATTCTGTTGTATTAAAATCTATTTGTCATGGGGGCTGGGATTGTGGCTCAGCAGTAGAACACTCACATAGCATGTGCGGGTGCTGGGTTCGATCCTCAGCACCACATAAAAACAAAATAAAGGTATTGTGTGCAACTATAACTAAAAATAAATCTTATTTTTCTGTTTTGCAATTGGAATAAATCTTATCATGTATGATTTTATAACATCTTACATTGGTTATTTTTTGGAAAATAATGGCTTGCTGAGTTATGCATATCTTCCAGATGTTGACAGACTTCATTATGCAATCAAAAAGAATTACATTCATGGATATTATCACCAGCTCATCAGAAGAACATTTGGTTACTGTGAAAGCTCACTGTGGGAGTTGAAAATTTTCTAAAATTCCAACTTTTGCTTGAAAGCTCAGACATTACCATTGGCATCAGTGGCAGCAGTCATCAGTTGTTTTCCTCAAAAGGACAGGCTCACTTCATTTTTGAGAACATGCTTGAGAATACGTGTATCTATTGAACAAAAGTTTGTCAGTCATTCTTTCAAGTAAAAATAGTGTGTGAGGAAAAGGGTGGCAAAATCAGCTTAAAACTAAAATAATTGCTCTCAAATGTTTTCCCTCAATTCAGCTTTCATATTCCAGTATGTTGCAGAAGTGCTTTTTATGCATATGCTCTGTTTCTTTTATTTTTTGATAGTAGTGAGGATTTAACTCAAGGACACTTGACCATTGAGCTATACACCCTTACCCCCACCTCCCAGGGTCTCACTAAATTGCTGTTGCTGGTCTCAAGTTTGCCATCCTCCTGCCTTAGCCTCCTGAATGTCTGGGATTAAAGGTGGGCACCACCATGCCCGACTATTTCCTGTTTCTTCACACAGCATAGTGAAGATCATGTACTCAAGGGTAAAGATTTAATGCAGTAAACAGTTTTTACTGCTTTGAGAAGGCCAATGTTAGGTGAAACAGCCTCCCCCCACCCCACTTCTTTTAATGGAAGTGAAGCACACAATCTTTACTGTCACAGTTGAGCTTCACCACCTTGTTTAAGGTACCAGCATTTTGCCCACCATTGTTCTTGAACCATCAATAAAAATTTCAACACAGTTTAAAAGACATAATTATGATAACATTATTATGAAAATAATAACTGCTTATCCCCCAGGAGTCTGAGAGGTCAAGTCTGTGGGCCAAATTTTGTGAAACCCTACATATGTAAGAAAAAATACAAGCAACTTAATGACTTTTTTAAAAATGAGGAACTTGGGGAAATTGACACTAGGGAATCAATACTTTTATAGTTGTGATACTGGTATTGTAGTTATGTTTTCAACTTGTATATTAAGGAAGGTCTTTTTGTTTTAGGGAATGTAAAGTATCTGTGAATGAAATTATATGATGCCTGGGAATTGACTCCTAAAAATTTAGTGAAGAGGAAAGAAGGCATAGTAGAGGGGAGTTTAGGTTAAACCTAAACAGGATTGGTTCTGTGTGATATTGGGTGATGGTTACATGGGGGGAGGGGAGTTATGCTCTTTTTTGCTTTTGTGTATGTTTGGAAATGTCCATATTTTTTAAAAGCCAAATCGGAAAAATCAACTATAATACAGCAGGGTTATTTGGCCCACATACTGATCCATTTTAATATAATGAGGATTCATTTTAATATTATGGATTCAAGGCAAAGAGTCTGGATTCCAAAATCAGAAAGACCCTGCATTTCAGTGCACATGGAACCCTGGGCAAGTCCTTTAACCTCTGTTCATTTGTTTGCAGATATATAAGCCTGGGATAGGGGTTAGGAATGTGATCAGTGATAGAAGCCCTGGGTTGGATTACCAGCACTGCAAAAACAAACAAAAAAACACCTCATATGGTTTTGTGAAGAATTAAGTGACACTTAGTAACATTTAAGGAGTAGATTGTAAGCTGAACTAGCCACCCTTTTTCATAACAACCTTGGGAGAAAAGAGGAATTTTTGTTGTTACTGTTGTTGTTTTTATTACAGGTTTCAAAAAATCAGAGTTACAGGGTAGAAGGAAGTGAAGCAACATTGGATTCAGTTCACTGTTTTAAATGAAGGGGGAAAGGCTTTTAAGTTGTGTGGGAATTGGACATTTCCTTTTGACTTCTAAACCTCCCTGTTTTGTTTTTCATTCCATTGTTTTTAGTTACAGAGGCCACTAGTGGGAAATTTAGTTCTAGGATCACTTGGCCTAAGTGAAAGTTTCATTTCAAATCTGAGGAAATCAATGCAGCTACCAAAGCCTCTTTCCTTCTTACTTGATATACAAGATTGAATAACTTACATAAATAGGACTAAAAGATATTGAGCTAAAAATAAGTGATTCAAGAAATATATTTCCAAGTTTTTACCTTTTGAATATCTTTTCTTAGAATCAAGAAAATGTATTCTATACCCATGACTTTTTATCTGTGTGCATGATAATTTGACTGATGTTAAAATATATTATGTATCATTGTGTGTGTATGAGTCAGGGTACAAAATGAAACTATAATAAAATACAACAAGGAAGTTCTTAATAGCAACAAGAAGGAAGTCACTGTACTCTTTATTGAATTTGCAACTTAATTTTGCTTTTTTGAATAGATATTATTTGTACATTTTGCAGAAATCAAAATGTTATAGTTTTGCAGATATTGAAACATTCTTCTCCCATTCTTATGTTTATCTCCCTTCTCTTTGCTAACCCACCTGACACAAGTCACCACTGATGTTTTTTTATGTATCTTTCCAGTGTTTCTTTTTGCAGATGGAAGCATGTTTTAGCTTTTTTACTTCTGTGACCAAAAGATGTAACAAGAACAATTTTAGAGGAAAAGTTTATTTGGGACTCACAGCTTCAGAGGTGTCAGTTCATTGATGGCTGACTCCCTTGCTCTAGGCCTGAGATGAGGCAGAACATCATGGTGAAAGGGTGTGGAGGAGGAAAGCAGTTCAGGGCATAGTACCAGGAAACAGAATGAAAGACAGAGCTCCCCTCACCATGGACAAAATATATAAATTGTGCCCAAAGGCACAACCTCAGTGACCCACCTCCTTTAGCCATGCCCTATCTGCTTACAGTTACCACCCAGTTAATCCCTATCAGTATTAATGCACTGATTAGGTTAAGACTCTAATAACCCGATTGTTTCACCTCTGAACTTTATTATTGTCTCACACATGAGCTTTTGGGGAAACACCTCATATCTAAGCCATAACAAAGCAGATCTATAAATATTTCTTCCCTTACAACTTCCATCTTCCAACTCAAAACATAGCTTTCTGGGCATACTGTCTTGCAGCCTGTTCTACCTAATAGTGTGTCCTGGAGATATTTCTGTGCCATTGTCTTATATGTGGTGTGTTAGCTTTCTAACACTATAACGAAATAGTTGCCGTAATTAACTTTTAAAGTAAAAAGCTCAGAGTTTAGAGATTTTAGTCCATGATTGCTTGTCCCCATTGCTTTGGGTCTGTGGTAAGGTAGCACATCATGACAGCAAAACTACTGATATCATGAGCCAAGAAGGAAGGAAAAAAAAAAACTAGAAGGGTCCAGGGTCTCGCAGTCCCCTTCAGGGGCACACATCAGTGGTTTAAGGACCTCCCACAAGGTTCTACAACTTCCTAATAGCATCATTCTGTGGACCAGACCTTTAATATTTGGGCCTTTGGGGACGTTCAAATTGTAACATGTGTACTAGACCATACCATTTTCCTATATGAGTATTTGGTTTGTTTACAGTCTTTTGCTGTTATGAAACAGAACAATGTTAACCTTGTATATATCATTTTTTTTTATTTTTTGCAGTTTTATCTGTGGAATACCTTCCCAAAAATGGGATTGCAAGATGTAAGGGTAAATGAGTTTATAAGTTTGATAGATATTAAAAGAACACTGTATTTTTTATGACAAATCTATTATGTTAGTGAGTCCACAGTTGGTTGCCTGTGTGTTGTTAATTTATGAAGACCATGACCCACATTCTTAGCCATATAAGGTATGAATCATTCTATCTGTTTAGTACTAGAAAAGAATCTCTGAACCTAGTGACAGCAGGGTATAGCAAGAAGCCTGTGTTCTGGTGGATGCAGCTTGGAACATTGGTTGACGGAAACCAATTAAATTAGAGTTGCATCCCCACCAAGCAGAGGCATTGTCTCACCTCAGTGTTCTCATGCTTTGTTGTGAAGCTACCATTTGTAGTTAACATTTCTTTGGTAGATATGATTAAATAATTGATAATTTTATTAGATACTTCCTCCAAATTAGGGAAAGAGTTTAGCTAATTGAAATGTGTTATATGAATCTGCTTAGGTGGTTCCATAGACACAGCTCTGAGCATTGCTGTATGAGAAAGATACACAGAGGAAATCAGGAAGGGTAGCAGGACAACTTTGAGGGAAAGCATTAGGAGCTAATCTCTCTCTCTTGCAGCCAAGTGCAATTTTTTTTATTTTTATTGTTTTTTGAGATAGGAGGATCTTGAGTTTAAAGGCAGCCTCAGCAAATAGCAAGGTTCTAAGCAACTCTGAGACTCTATCTCTAGATAAAATACAAAATAGGATTTGGGGTGTGGCTTAGTGATTAAGTGAGTTCAATCCTCCACCCGCCCCCCACACACACACACACACAAAGGTTATGTCCCCACTGTAAAGGACGATGGAAAAGCTCTGTAAACTCAACAAGCCAAAACAACCATTTATTAGCAGGACTAGAGTGGCCAGTCGCAGAAGAGAAGGGAGTCGAGGGGGAGGGGGGGGGGAAGAGAGGGGAGGGGGAGAGAGAGGGGAGGGGGGAAAGAGAGAGGAGGGGGAGAGAGGGGGGAGGGGGGAAAGAGAGGGGAGAGAGAGGGGAGAGGGGAAAGAGGGGAGGGGGAAACAGAGGCAGGGGGGAGAGAGAGAGGAGGAGGGAGAGAGAGGGGCAGGGGGGAGAGAGAGTAAGAGCGCAGCCAAGTGCAATTGACACAACTAACCTTTGTGTAGTTTAAATGGGAAATATCAGAACCTTTAAGAATTAATTCTTGAGGTAGTCATGGTGGTTTGCACCTGTAGTCCCAGCTTCTCAGGAGACTAAATCAGGAGATCTACTTGAACCCAGGAGTTGAAAGCCAGCCTAGGCAACAGGGCAAGACCCCATCTCAAAAACTCACTCATTCTTGGTTCAGTATTACCTAATGGAATGGTCTTTCAGGAACAGACTAGGGATCAGATATTTGATTCAACACATACATAGTTACTTTCTCATTTCAAATTCCTTTTCTCCTAGGGGTCACTTTGTTCCTTTAAGCTATAAAGCCAGCTTCCCATCTGAAGTTTGTATTCTAGTTCCTCATTAGTACTCAGAGATACAGTTATGCATGGCCTAGTGATGGGATACATCTGAGAAACACATCCTTAGGCTATTTCATTATTGTATAAACATCGAAGAGTGTGCTTACAAAAACTAAGATGACTATGATATCATTAAGTGAAACTATCAAATGGGACAATGTGGTGTTGTAGGGTATGGTCCATCACTCACCAGAACCTCTTTATGTAGCACATGATGTATTTACAAATGAAGCTCGAAAAGCAGTTATTTATTTATACCATATGTTAAGAAACAGTCTATTTTAAATTGATTAGTGCTTGATGTTCTTTGTTTATTTGTTTTCTGTGATATTGGAGATTTAACCCACGGATGCTTTACCACTGGAGTATATTTCCAGTCCTTTTTGTTCTTTATTTTGATACAGGGGCTCACCAGTTGAACAGGCCAGCCTCAAAACTTGCAATTTTCCTGCCTTAGCCTCCCAAGTCTCTGGGATTTCAGGCATGCATCACCATATCCAGCTGTTTAATCTTTTTTGGCAGGGAGGGGAGCCACAGGGTACTAGGGATTGAACTCAGGGGCACTCAACCGCTGAGTCACATCCCCAGCCCCATTTTCTATTTTTTATTTAGAGACAGAGTCTCACTGAGTTGTTTAGTGTCTCCTGTGCCACTGGGATTACAGGTGTGCACCACTATGCCTGGCTTCCAGCTGTTTAATCTTAACAATTGCAAATTACAATTTTTAGTTGTAAAATTTCATTAAGTTTTTTTTAATACTAATTTTAAAATATACTAGTGGTTTTTTTTCTGAGGGGAGATACCAGGGATTAAACTCAGGGGTACCCAACCACTGAGCCATATCCCCAGCCCTATTTTGTATTTTCTTTAGAGACAGGGTCTCACTGAGTTACTTAGTGTTATTTTTTCTTAGGCTGGCTTTGAACTCCTTATCCTCCTGCCTCAGCCTCTCAAGCCAATGGGATTACAGGTTTGCACCACCTCACTTGGCCTAGGTATTCTTCATAATAAGTCTGTGAACAGATTGCTGAGTTAGGCCAGGGGGGAAAAAAAAAACAGGGAGAGAGATGTTAAATGTTTTTTCTAACTTCATAAGCAGCCATAAAGAATACCTAGGATTAGGAAAAAGAATACTAAACACATTTTAGTTATATCTTTTAGAGGTTATTCTGTGGGTAAGGGAAGTTTAACAGAGCATCACCTTCCTGTCTGAGACCTAATTAGAGGGTGCTTTCTCCTCTGTTCTCCTTTAATCCTGATATTAAATTCTCATCTCTCTGTGGGGAAAAGAGAGTATTTATACATTGCTGGTGGGACTGCAAATTGGTGTAACCACTCTGGAAAGCAGTGTGGAGATTCCTCAGAAAACCTGGAATGGAACCACCATTTGACCTAGCTATTCCACTCCTCAGTTTATACCCAAAGGACTTTAGAATCAGTATACTGCAGTGACACAGCCACATCAATGTTTATAGCAGCTCCATTCACAATAGCTAAACTATGGAATCAACCTAGGTGCCCTTCAACAGTTGAATGCATAAAGAAAATGTGAGATTTATATATATATATATATATATATATATATATATATATATATATATATATATATAAATACACACACACAATAGAATATTATTCAGCCTTAAAGAAGAATGAAATTATGGCACTGGCTGATAAATGGATAGAGCTAGAGAATATGCTGAGCAAAATAAGCCAATCCCAAAGAACCAACGGCCAAATATTTGCTCTGATATTTGGATGCTATTCACAATGGGAGAGGAAAAATAGGGGCACTTTGGATTAGAGAGAGGGGAAGGGAGGGAGCACAAGGGTACAAAGAATAGTAGAATGAACTGGACAAGAATAGTAGAATGAACAGACCTTATGTATGTATATGATTATATGACCAGTATAATCCTATATCATGTATAATCATAAGAATGAGAAGCTATACTTCATTTTTGTATTATGTGTCAAAATGCATTCAACTGGGCTGGGGATGTGGCTCAAGCAGTAGCGCGCTCGCCTGGCATGTGTGCGGCCCGGGTTCAATCCTCAGCACCACATACCAACAAAGATGTTGTGTCCACCGAGAACTAAAAAATAAATATTAAAAAAAAATCTCTCTTAAAAAAAATGCATTCAACTGTCATGTGTAACTAGTTAGAGCAAAATTTAAAAAATACTCATCTCAGCATACCTATTTTCATCCTTTTTTTAAATACATTTTTTAGTTGCAGTTGGACATTTATTTATTTTTATGTGGTGCTGAGGATTGAACCCAATGCCTCGCACATGCTAGATGAGCACTCTACTGCTGAGCCACAACTTAAGCTCCCTATTTTCTTCCTTCTGAAAAATGTCTGTTTCACAGCACTTATGTTTATTTGCATAAGATATAATAGTTTTGATCACTTGCTACATGCCAGACATTCTGCTTGGCTTATATCACCCCATTTTCCTAAGTACAACCATACAAGAGAAATTGTTTAAGTACAAAAAGTTCTTAATAAATTTCTTATTACTTTAAAACAAGCAACCTACCAGAACGCCTTGATTTAATTTCTGGTTTCAAATCTCTCCCCAGCGTACCAGTAATGTTCGATCCACATTTTTCAAAGACTGTTTATATGAAGTATTTGATGACTTGGAGTCAAAGATGGAAGATTCTGGAAAACAGCTACTTCAATCAGTTCTCCACCTGATGGAAAATGGAGCCCTAGTTTTAACTACAAATTTTGATAATCTCCTAGAACTATATGCAGCAGACCAAGGAAAACAACTTGAATCCCTTGACCTTACTGATGAAAAAAAGGTAAAAAGCATAAGTGTTTTGAGAATTCATGAGAATTGCTGCTTCCTGATCAGCATATTGGTGTTTATGCAGAGTGAGAAAGGAAGATCTTTATTCTTACTTGTGCTTTTGGAGTTTTTTTTGTTTTTGAGATAAAATTAATATATAGCAAAATGCACAGATCTTTAAAGTGTTCAGTTAGGAGTTTTGACAGTTTTGCCCAATTTCAAAAGCAAGATTAGAGGAACTTCTTTGAACTGTGAGATCTCTTTAGCACCTGATGGTTTCAAATGTTGTAATATTTATTCATAGTTCTCTCTTAAGATACATTGTTTATGGTGTCTAAACTACTTTATGATGATTGGAAGAACATTTTTCAGGTGATAGCTTGAAAGTTGAGGTTCCAACATTTCCGTGGAAACATTAAACTGTCTTTGGAGATGTCTAGGGTTCTGGGGTTGAACCCAGGCCTTGCACATGCTTGCAAGTGTTCTGCCACTGAGCTATATCCCCAGCATTTTTAAAAAATTTGTATTTTGAGAGAGGGTCTTGCATAAATTGCCCAGGCTGGCCTTGAACTTGTTATACTGCTTTAGCTATCCTGAGTAGATGACATTACAAGTGGGCTCTACCACACCAGGCTAAGCAGGTGTCTTTTTTTTTTTTTTTTGTACCAGGGATTGAACTCTGAGGCACTCAACCACTGAGCCACATCCTCAGTGCTATTTTATTTAGAGACAGGGTCTCACTCAGTTGCTTAGCCCCTCACTATTACTGAAGCTGGCTTTGAACTCACGATCCTTGTGCCTGAGCCACTGCGCCCAGCAGCAAGTGTCTTTTTAATGTAATCTATACCATACCTAAACCATCTATCATAATACTTAATTAAGGATGTTGATCTTTGTCAGCAGTAACAGAATAAGTGCTTAAAGTCTCATTTGTCCTCCTGTATGGTTTTTGTAATTTTTCTTCAATGCTTTGTTTTCTTCAGGAACCTACCTTTGTGGCCACCTTAGAACCCAGCTAAGTATAATCAATAGACCAGCAATTCACTCATTGGTATCCATTGCCCCTGTGCTGCCTCTCCAGAGTAGTAGCTCTAACACCACTCTTGTGGTTTTGCTGACTGGTAGCTAGGATTTAAGAGGGAATCAAGCTGGGTGTGGTAGTGCATGACTGTAATCCCAGGCAACTCAGGAAGCTGAGGCAGGAGGATCATATGTTGGAGGCCAGCCTCAGCAACTTGGTGAGATCCTATCTCAAAACAAAAAATAAAAAGGACTGGGGAAATAGCTCAGTAGTAAAACACCCCTGGAATCAACCCCTGGCAGGGAAAAAAAAAAAAAAAAAGAAGAAGAAGAATGAAACTGAATTTAGAGAAATGGTGCAATGGAAACTATTCTTCTATGAGTGGAACGTTTTCCTTCTATGCCCCCATGCTTTGTATAGCCAGCTCCTCCTTCATCCATAAGTCTCAACTAAGTTACCTCCCCAGAGAAACCATTTCTGATCATCGTCTTTAAATTGTACATTATTTTGGGTCCATTCCCTTGCCCATTTCCTTTATAGTACTGACTGTAACTTGTAGTTTTTATCTTGGATGTTCTTTATGTTTTCTGTTTATTTCGTAGGAATAGCAACTCCATTTGGACAGGTATGTGTCAGCCTTTCCTCCCTTCATGACTCAGTACCTGGCACTTAGTAGATGCTGAATAAGTATTTCTTGAATTAAATGATTATATTAAATTCAAAAATTAGTGTCTGGAACAGTTTGTCTACCATTTCTGATATAATCTTCAAAGACTGCAGTCAGTTATTCATGGACATCAGAAGCATAAGGGCCTTTCCAAAACTAAAGTTATTTACTATCAGTCTTGGTATTTTCTTCCTAATTTCATCAGTTGTCTTGAGCGGCATTCCTAATTCAGGTTTCTCTAGGGTAACTGATGTGACTCTTTTAGTACTTCTGTATTTTGCAAGAAACTACCCTGAAACTTTGAGACTTAAAATAGCAAACAGTTTATTAATAGTCAATAATCCATTCAAACTAGGCTCAGTGACTCAGTCGGGTAGTTCTTCGGCTGGTTTTGTGGCTTAGCTGCATTTATCTGGTTGTCAATCTGGACTGCATGGTATATAAGTGGCAAAGAGAAAAATAGGACTAGTTGTGCCAGTACTTTACAAGCCTCTGTTTGTGTCATGTTTGCTGTTATCCCAGTAGCTAATGTAAGCCACGTGGTCACACTAGAGTTATCACAAGCAGAGACTACCTAAGGGCCTGTTTGATTTCTTGGGCCCATCAGTGCAGCATTTCTCTGTCACTCTCATGTTTGTCACTGGTAGAAAGGCCCTGTTATTTCTATAAACGATGACAAATGAATTCTGACTTCTGATTATTACTTTCTAAGAGAAATCAGCAGACTTCCTGCCATCCCTTCTTGACAGTTACACTTGAAATGGAAACAGTCCACATCAGGTTTTGCATTCTTGTCCTGTGATACCATGAAGCTGGAAGGTTATGCCAGAAGTCCTTTCCTCAAAACAGCCTCTTGCCCATTGTGACCTTCAAGCAGGTGCCATTTTGCCACATAGATGAGCTGTCTCTGTGTTGTGCAGGTCCTTGAGTGGGCTCAGGAGAAACGGAAGCTAAGTGTGCTACACATCCATGGGGTCTACACCAACCCTAGTGGCATTGTCCTTCATCCAGCTGGATATCAGAATGTGCTCAGGAACACTGAAGTTATGGTGAGTGGTGCTGATCTTGCTGAACTCAGGAACTCTCCTGGGAGCCTCTCTAAATATGGCATAGGTCTTAAAGGGGGAACATTTTCATTAATCAAAAGCTGGGGGCTGGGGATATAGCTCAGTTGATAGAGTACTTGCCTCACATGTGCAAGGCCCTGTGTTCAATACCCAGCATCACAAAAAAAAAAAGCAAAAAAAAAAAAAAAAAGCTGAAAGGTCAGACATCCTTCATATGCCTTTTAGCTTGTGAGTGTGCAAGCCATCCTGGGAAATGGAGAACTTTCCTTCAGATCAGGACAGACTCTTCATTTGTACTTGATAAACAGCCAGCAGATGGTACTTTCATCATTGGCATCATCCTTATATACAAAGAATACACTGATACCTTTCTTCATTGTTTGATTTATTAATAACTGGGCCAAAAATAATTTAAATTAGAGAACTTTTTACATACTAGTCGCTATTAGAGCATACAATCCAAAGAGCTTTTTGTTAAAACAGAAATGGCCTAAATTGAATTAAGTACACCCACTCACATTTAAACTTCTTGATGGAAAAAAATTGAAAAATTTTGGCTAGGATGATAAAATGGAGGTTTTCTTTTGTTTATTGATCTTTTAGGGTGTAAGTTTTGGAATTGGTCACATGTACATGTTTAAACCAGAAGTACTTCCTGGCTAGTGCTATGTAGGGGAATTCATTGGCCCCCAACTCAGTGCTGGCTATTCTTAGGACTAGACCACATAGAATGGTGGTAGATTCCTTACATGGTACAGCCAAAGTAAATCCAGGAAATGTGTTTTCTAATAAGGGATTTATTATTATTATTATTTTATTTACTATTTCTAATAATAAGGGATTTATTATTCCTTGACATCTTCTAAAACTGCATCTACAACTGAAATTTAGTGATTTCTTAAAAAATTATTTGTAACATTTTTAAGTTTATATATATGTATACTTGTAAATATACACATTACACACAACATTCACACCCTTGTTTATATTCTAAGTAGTCATACTTCTTTGGGCAAATCTGTTGAGGACCCATGGTTCAGTTTGTAAAACAAAACAAAACAAAAAGGCAAATGGAGTCAAAAAAATTTGAATCTCAGTTAATTGGTCATTGTAGTTGCTAACTAGCAGTAATGAAATGTTGACTTTTTGTTTTAGACATGCCTTGTATCAGGTATTTGGTATGATTAATATGTTTTTTTCCCCCCCTTTAAGAGAGAGATTCAGAAACTCTATGAAAACAAGTCATTTCTTTTCCTGGGTTGTGGCTGGACTGTGGATGACACCACTTTCCAGGCCCTCTTCCTAGAAGCTGTCAAGCATAAATCTGACTTAGAACATTTCATGCTGGTTCGGAGAGGAGATGTAGATGAGTTCAAGAAACTTCGAGAAAACATGCTCGACAAAGGAATTAAGGTCATCTCCTATGGAAATGACTATGCTGATCTTCCAGAGTATTTCAAGCGACTGACATCTGAGATCGCCACGAGGGGTAGATCAGGTAAGAAGCATTTCGAGACTAAGAAAAGTCTAAGAGTAATAGCCCTTTGGCCTTTTATGTGTTTATGATGGGTAAAATCATTATCAGGATACAGAATGCAGTATCTGATCATACTTCAAAGGGAGGTCAATCTCCAAGTTAGACTTAAATGCCATTTAAGTAATAAGAATGTGGACAAAAGGTATACTCTAGCAATTCAGTATAAATGTAGGAGGAACAAGAAACATGTAAAAATGTTCAGCCTTACTAGTTCTCAATGAAATGCAATTAGAATTTAGATTTCAAGGGCTAGGGTCATTGCTCAGTGGTTAAGAGTGCTCGCCTGTCATGTGCGGGATCCTGGGTTTGATCCCCAGCACCACATAAAAACTAGGATGGCAATATGTAAAGCAATGGAAGTGAAACTGATGTGAATCTGCAAGCTGTATAAGGGGCAATATGGGAGTGCATAACCCACTTGAATCAAAATGTGAAATATGATATATCAAGAAATATGTAATGGAGGGGTAAGACAAGATAATGCAAATGGAAGAAATGATTTACAGTAGAAGGGGTAGAGAGAAAAGGGGAGGGGAGGGGAGGGGAGGGGGGATAGTAGAGAATAGGACTGACAGCAGAATACATCAGACACTAGAAAGGCAATATGTCAATCAATGGAAGGGTAACTGATGTGATACAGCAATCTGTATACGGGGTAAAATTGGGAGTTCATAACCCGCTTGAATCAAACTGTGAAATATGATGTATTAAGAACTGTGTAAGGTTTTGAACGACCAACAATAAAAAAATAAAAAAAAAAAATAAAAAAAAAAAACTTATCTACAACTAAAAAATATATCTAAAAAAAAATAATTTAGATTTCAAAACTGAGAAGGATTACTCAGTTTTGGCTAAGGGTATGGGGAAAGAAATTTTTTCTTGAAGTGTTTGTATAGTGTTTGGTGGTGAAAGGAAGGTAAAGTTTGTTGTTTTTTTTGTTTTGTTTTTTTGTGGTACTGGAGATTGAACCCAGAACCTCAGTACTCTAACCACTGTGCAAATTGCCAGCCCCCTCTCCCCCCCCCCTTTTTTTTTCATTTTAATTTGAGGCAAGGTCTCATCAAGTTGCCTAGGATGGCCTCAAACTTGGAATCCTCCTGCCTTAGCCTCTAGCACAGCTTTTATGAAAATGAATGTAATGTGTATCAAAAATGGCAAAAGTCTTTGATCCTAAGAAAATAATTGGATAATTGCACCATCACATGTACATGTGAGAACATAATCTGTGTTGTATATGTAATGGCAAAAAATTGGAAAACACCAAAGTGTCCTGTCCTCATGAGTAGGAAACTCTCTATATAGATATCCCAACATTTATTTAATTGATGAAATACAATGAAGCCATAAAAGAGAAAAATGAAATTCTGCTAAGGTGATGTCAGACAATGAGTAGAGGGGAAAACAGCAGGTATAATTGCCACTTTATCAGTCCCATTCATGGAAAATTGTAGGTGTATTGTGTGTGTGTGTGTGTGTGTGTGTGTGTGTGTGTGTGTGTGTATAGGAATATCTAGAATGGTCTTTTGGTGTTTAATTAAATGGTCATTTTCATGAGTTTTTTGTTTTTGTGTTAGCATTTTCTATTGCAACTATGATTTTAAACAGCCTGGAACCACTATATGATCCAGCTGTCCACTCCTCAGTATTTATCCTAAAGAATTAGTCGTCATACTACACTGATACATGTATATACATATTTATAGCAGCACAGTTCAATATCGCCAAACTATGGAACCAACCTAGGTGTCCCATTAACAGATGAATAGATAAATACTGCTATATTGCCTTCCAAGATGGGTTCCCATACCAATTTTTACATTTCAGTGCCGTATATATATATATATATATATATTATGTATTTCTGATTATTTTCTTCTATGTGTTTTTTTTTTAAACTTTTGACCACTATTTTTTTTTTTGAAAGAGAGAATTTCTTAATATTTATTTTTTAGTTTTCGGCGGACACAACATCTTTGTATGTGGTGCTGAGGATCGAACCCGGGCCACACGCACAAAAGGCCAGCGCGCTACTGCTTGAGCCACATCCCCAGCCCCCCTTGTGTGTTGTTTTTTAATTTTTCCTAAGCCGGGCACAGTGGCACACGTGTAATCCTAGCTACTCAGGAGACTTGAGGCAGGAAGGTTTAAAGTTGAAGGCCAGCCTGGGCAACTTAGTGAAAACTGTCTCAAAAAAGTAAAAAGGACTAGGGATGTGACCCAGTGATAGAGTGCTCCTGGGTTTAACCCCCAGTACTTCAAATAAATAAATAAGCAAGCAAACTAACTTTCTTATACCATTTTCTATCCCAATGCTGTGCAGTAGAATTTCCTGTCATCATAGCATAGAGTCTTCATTGTGCAGTGCCAGTGCCATAAGCCACAGATAGTTATTGAACACTTGAAATGTAGCTGTTGAGGAAGAGAATTTTTAATTTATTTGGACACTAAATAACTGTATGTGGCTAAATGTACCATACCAAGCAACGACAATACAGATCTAACCCATTTTCTGTTGTGGCGAATAATTGGCTACTTTTTTACCCTTGTACTAGGTTGAATTTTTTCACTCACATGCTCCCCATTATTTATCAGACAGAATTTTGCCTAAATTTGGTTTTTAAAAAAAATACTTAGGCAAAGTCTCTATGTAAATATCTCATTTACAAGCAGTTTGGTACACTAAGGAAATTCATTGCTTGTTTAATGCAACAGCCTGAAGACCAACCCAATTTATTCTCCTATCTCATCTTCTGTTGCATTTTTAAATGCCATAATTTTTAGTCATACGTGTACCCTTAGCTCCCTTTAGTTGTTTCTCTCTCCCCAGTTTCCACTTGTGGTACCAGGGATTGAATCCACGAGTGATGTTTTCACTGACCTACATCCCAGTCCTTTTTATTTTTGACACAGGGGCTCCCTAAATTGACAAGGCTGACTTGGAACTTGTGATCCTCCGCCTCAGCCTTCCGAATAGCTGGGATTACAGGTGTGCACCACCATGCCCAACCTTTTAGTTTCCTTTTTGCTATTAATAGTTTTAGCATTTCAGTCTAGTCTGACACTTATTTCTCTTTAGCAGGAATGGTGAGAGAAGGCCAGCTAAATGGCTCATCTGCAGCACACAGTGAAATAAGAGGTATGCTATTTCCCATTTGTCACAATGTCAAAAAAGTTTCCTAAAACTTAGTTAAGACTGGAGAATGATTCACCTCTCCACTAGAATTTTACCATTCCCTATCTAGTCTAATATAAGATTCCTAGACTCTCTAGGTCTTGCCTTTAAGGTAAGGACTCATTGAAATATCTGCCGCTTTCCACCTGTTTTGTGAAACTTCATTTCATTCTTTTTCTTTCTTCACAGGTTGTAGTACATGAGCAAGCTAGAGGAATCACCACCAAGCTGTAAGGCCCTAGTGTGGACAGTGTCTAACAAGCAAATTTAGAAGAACTCAACACAGCTCCCAGAAGCACCAATACCCAGAGGTTGAAATTTGGGGCAGAGTAGCGGGGGGAGATGTTCCAACTTTTCCTTTATGCTGGCTGGTTCATGATATTCTGCTACCTGTTCCAGTTCAAGAACACCTGAGTAACAACGGGACCCAAATGCAGCCCCCTCACTACACCCACCCAAGGCTGGACATGCTTGCGTCCACACAGCAGACCAATGTTGATACCTCCACTGACTGTGGCTATAGCCCTGCATGAAGGACTTGGGGAGCTAGAAGTCATGGAGTCAATGGGGCTCTTGTTGCAGTTTTGTACTCTATTGGTTTTTCAACTAAGCTTTATGGCTTTTTTAAAACATGACTTGAAGCTCTAGTTTTCTAGATCTTTTACAGTGTACAGTATTTTACTTACTGAGCTGTATTAAAAGCTTGTTCATTTACCTGCCAGGGCCCTGGCTCTACTTTGACAGTCGTAGAAATCTCTTAACTTGCACCAAGGTACTATAAGAAGCCTAATTTTTATAACACAACTTAAATTTTAAAAGTTCTGTTCTTTCACCTTGGGATGGGGTAATATATTCCTAGGATGACACCTTACTTACCTGATTCCTAGGAGCAGCCTCAGCTCCTGCTTTATTGCCCTTCTTACTGTAAGTCCCAGAACTAGATAGTGTGATTTGGGATTTTAATTCGGAATCCTATATAAAATAACTTTAAGACCTAAGAGCCAGTTTATTTATGAAATTTATTTTCTTATATAAATTATGTATTTCTCTGGGCAGACAGCCTTCACCTTATTGCACTAATAGCACATCTGTAATACCAAGCTACAGGACAAGTCTTAACAAGAGGTTTGTTTTCTTCAACGTAGCACTTGTCTACCAGGCACTGTAGAAGACAGGGATGAAAAAGAAGCCAGGACCTGCTCAGGAGGTGAAGGGTTGGGCTGGGCAGGGGGCAACGGATACCCTTCTGATAATTGCTTTTCTCCCAGGAAGGGGAACATGCAAGGCTTACACATGGATTCCAGGACTAGGGGAAGAGTCAGGAGGCTGAGAAGCCCAATGCAACACTGCAGCTCAGTTCCCTGTGTTTGAGGGAAGCAGGGACTCACCTTTCACTCATTTTGTAACAAATCACTCTGGCCAAGGTGATGCTTTGGAAAAAATACAGTATAGGGGTCATCAGATTTTGAATTAGCAGCAATTAAGAACAGGCCACATACTGCCACAGTGAAGTGGATGTCATCCTGGCACCAGGGACCTGAAAGCTGTGTATCCTAGGAGAAGGTGCTGTTTAAGACCCAAAGCTGGCTCTAGAAGAGTCTCTCAACCTAATGGAGCTGGGACCTCAAACTGCTCCTTAGGCTTAGATGGCTCTATGACCATACTAGTTCACAAAGTTCTTATGTTGGGTCTTCCAACCATTGGTCAAAGCTGTAATGAGACTGAGTCTATAGGCAGAGTGAAGGGGATGCCTGAGTAGGAAGAGGGAGGCTCAAGGGGGTAAAGGGAAGGTCAGTGGGCAGTGACTGAAACATGATTAGGTCCTCCTTGCAGATGGAGGCAGGGCTGACAAGGAAGTGGGGTTGGAAGGAGCTGCAAGCTCCTAGAGCTCCCTCACTCTGCCTTTGTACTATACTGAAGACAAGTTGCTCACATACTCTAAAGCACATTCTTGATAACAGGAGTAGGGGTTTGTGGGGGAAAGCGGCAATTTGGTATTAGGCAAGAGCCACATTAAGCCTTCATGAGGGCAGCCACCACAGCCTTGGCATTGAGACTGCGGAGATCACAGTAGGTCTGGCCAGTGCCCACAAAGACGATGGGTTTGCTTGTGATGTATGTCATAGAAATAGCAGCTCCCACCTGAGGAGAAAGGGAACAACCAATCAACTCAAGTCCCCTTTTCACTCACCCTCAGTAATGGAGCTTTTTTTAACATCCTTAAGGCCTCAGCTTCCTTGTGAAGGAAGTCCATTCCTCCCTCCTTTCTCACTGTCTTGTTTTTTTCACACTTACCTTGTCATCAATGGTGTCAAATTTGGTAAGGACAATGCCATCAATGAGCCGAGGTGTTTGAGCCATAGAATGGTCAGCCAAGGCTCTATTGAATTTGACCTGCAAAGGGAAAATATGATAGAAGTATAAGAACCATCTGATTTGCCAAAGTTTAAGTTGTAAAGGGAACTAGGCCCAAGCCCTCACCAGCTGGTCCACGGCTTCGTTGCCTACTAAGGCCTCCCCCACAAACAGCACCAAGTCAGGCGTATTGACAGTAATGAGTTTGGCCAGGGCAGTCATCAGGGGAGCATTGTCTTGCATGCGGCCAGCCGTGTCCACCAGTACCACATCAAAGCCTTGGTTACGTGCTAGAGAAAGAAAAAGTGGTCAACTCAAACACTTGTCACTCATGCTTCTGCCAACTTCCTCCCAAGAAGTCCTACTCTGGCTGTTAAGACTTAGGCTCTGGATTCAGTTACAAGGTAATGTGAGGAACATATCCATACGTGGCCACCACCAAAAACATTTAAAGAAAGGACAGCAATCAGATAAAAGTGAGCAAATTCAAGTTTCTTTGGTTAGGATGTATGAGCTCTATCTCCGACTATACACATTACCCTAAAGCAAAGCACCACAAGTAACTAATTCTGACTTTTCTGTTACTCAGCAGTGAAGTCTGTAATAGCAGAAGGCTGATCCTCTGGGCAAATTCCAAGAGTGCCCAAGGATAAAAGAACCCCCAACAAGCCCACGCTTTCTGTGCACTTTACCAAAGGCAATGGCTTCCATGGCAATACCAGCAGCATCCTTGCCATAGCCCTTTTCAAACAACTGCACCATCGTGCGGCCACCATGCTTTTCTGGGGGATGTAGGGCAGTCAGACGCCGGGTATGTGTTCTCAGCTGCTCCACAGCCCCAGCACGAAATGTGTCACAGGCAGCAATGAGAACACTGAAGCCATTCTCTAACAGCCAGAAGGATATCTGTGCAAAAGAATTAAGAAACCTGTCACCTAGAACATGGTTCTAAAACAGAGTAAAGAAGTTATCAATGACAGCCTGGGAAACTGCACTGACCTTGGCAAGATTAGTAGACTTCCCCACTCCATTAACACCACAGAAGGTGACAACATAAGGGCGCTGGCGACGCTGGGCATCCATGATATCCCGGAGCATGTCTACTCGACGCTGCGGCTGCAGAATCTGCACCAGAGACTCCTGTAGAGCTTGCTTGACTGTGGAAGTCACCGCTGAAAAGGAAGCAGTAGGGAACTCAGCATGAGACCCAAAGAATGTACTAAAAAATGCCCAACACCTTTCTGAGCTAGCAGACCAGAACCATAAACTAGGATCTAGTCACAGAATTTCAATCTATGCTGGTCTAAGCACTTTGTAAGTATTAACTCATTTACCTTCCTAAAAACTCTAGGCTATATAATAAGGTTTAGAAGACAAGGAACTTGTTAAGTCATAAGAATGGAGTGTGTTTAACCTCTCAGTAAGCACAGGCACATTTTAACATGGAGATACTTACTGCTGAATGTCCCCATCACCTTCCCTTCTAACTTGTTGGCAACAGATTCACAGAGCTGGACGGCAATGTCTGCAGCCACATTCTTAGCTGCGAAGAGATGGGGACAGGTGTGAGTTCTGTGTCAACAGTGACTGATCCTTGTGGCACCACTTAGAAACTGTGTTCTGCTTCCTGCCAGCTCTACTCCATGAATGAATCAGTCCAGACCTCAGAACTTACCAATGAGATGATCACGCATCTTGTCCAGCACAGATTGCATGTCTTCACGACTCAAGCTCTTGGAACCCACAAGGCCCTTCAGCATCCCAAACATGCCACCCAGAGTTCCCTTGGTAGCACTGCAGGCACAAGAGATCAAATACACATAAAGCCGCAGACAGAAGTTATGGTCTATTAGTTGTGCAGCCAAATATACCTCTCCCCACCTGAAATCCCCCTACCTAGATTTGGTGGAGTTTTGAGCGGCCCCTTCATCATCTGAGCTGCTGCAATCCAGGTCCTGAAGCTGCCCCCCAGGCCCAGTCCCTCGAATCTGGAGGATGTGGGGAAAGGAAGGAGGTGGGATCAGGAACACTACAGGCTCTGAGGGATAAGAGCCAAGGATTTACCCTATCAACACTGCTATCTCCAATCGGGGGAGGCTCCAAATATAATTCATCCCCTCACTCAAATTCAAATATTGCCTTCCTAGTCTCTTGCTTCTTCCTAATTTCTAATTAATGGTGAACTTCATGCGGGTCTGTTTCCTCTTACCAAGTTGATGTCCTCAGACAGGGCAGCCTCTGGAGTTCCATTGGTGGTAGGAGTGCTATAATCCAAGACTTCCTTGTTAGCACAGCCACCTAGTTCCCACACCCGGGGGGCTTTTTTGCCCTTCTCTTTGGGAGCATCTGACTTCACGGACTTGCTGCAAAGGGTTATGGTGGAGAACCAAGAAAGAACATAAGCCAGAGATACAAGCTCCCTTGCCCCAATGTCCATGTATTTAGAACTAGTGCCAGTCAGAATGCTCACCTGGATTTGTCCATACCCCTCCCATGCTTCTGAATGAACTCTTCTCTCTTCCTGCGTATCTGCTCCTCTTTAGAAAGTTCTACTCCATTCTCGGCCCCCACTGAGAGACCTGACTTTTCTGCAGGGGCTGCTTTGCTGGTAGCCAAAGGGCCATCAGAACCTGTTGGGAGAAGTCTCATTGGAGATTAAAAAAAAAAAAAGACCAAATCCCACCCAAATAGACAAAGTCTTCCAAATCTTTAAGAGGACATTTGGACCAGACATCTTGGGAATCATCAGGGGATGACAGGGTGGTAAATATATTGAGTGTCTGGGAGGCAAAGAAAAAAGAAAGGAACACCTCAGTCCTTAGTGCCACGTTAGACACCTTTCATGTCTCAGTGTGTCCAAGGGGCTTAAAATTACCTTCCTTCTTGGTCCCCTTTTTTTTGCTGTTCTTTGCTTTTTCCTTGGGCTTTTCCCCCCGTGTTTCAATCATGGATCTTACAGGTTTCTTAGCCTTTTCAGAATCTTCATATTTCTTCATGGTAGTGGGAGCGCGGATCTTACTGCTCTCCTCAGCTTCGCTAAAGAGAGAAGAATGGTTGATCTTTCAACTTCATGGAGAAGGAAAATAAAACCCAAAGAGAAGACATCATATCAAAAATCAAAACTAGGTAGCAAATTATACGTGGCTTTTAACACAATTTACCACCCTTGAAACACTGTCAGGATGGGACTCATCAAAGCAAAGAAGCTGATTTTGGATAAAGGAGGCCTTCTCACCGAAGAAGCCGCAGGAAGTCATTTTGGAAATCAAAAGTGCCATTCAACAGACTTAAAGCACTTTGCTGTTGGATCTCTGTGCGGTACTTGTCTCGAAACAGCCGGTGCACATCATCTATCAATTTGTCTACATACGTCAGTGTTAGAATCTTCTGAAAACCAACCTGTTTAGAGGAGAAAACAGAGCCCACAGATCTGCTTACATGCCAGACCAGAATGGAGGGAAGCCAACCCAACCCAGGCCTCCAGAGATAGGCTCAGCTACCTGGCAGGTTTCCCTATCCTGAGAGGCAGCCAAGCTCACTGTCTGGCCCAGACGTTGCTTCCTTTCCCCTTTTCACTTTCCTAGTTTTATTAGTTACTTCATCACATACACTGGGTACAATTAATCAGAGTTCTCTTTAATAATGAGGACTATGTTCAAAATGTAATCACCGTCTCTCTAAAATATCCCAACTTACCACAAACACCAGCTCAAACTGGTTGTCCAGTTTATACTTGAGTGTGAGGGCTTCATGGGTGAAGGAGTTGTTACCTCCCCGCTCCTAGAAAAAGAGTATGTCTCAGGGTTCAGGCTATCCCCACAGAACACAGACTTGGTCACCTACAAGATTACCTTTGGAAAAGAATGAGACGTCCCCGCAAAGTCAAACCCTATCCTGAGGGCAAGAGGATGCTGGGGCATTTCCAGAATCCCAACAGTAAGAAAGAGTTGAGACGGGAGGCAAGACACATGGAAACCAGAAGAGAAATCTATAAACAATCAGATCTACTAACAGCTGTGCACCATTTACAGTTTATTAAAGGTATACACACTCATCCATAATTTCACCCAGCCTCCAAATAACAGAAAACCAAGGTGCCACTGGTGAGCGGAGAGAGCAGATATAGTCCTAAGAGGAGCCAAAATCCGGCTTAGAGTCCCATTATTGGAGGCGGGGGTTGTCGCAAAGTTGCGAGGTAGTCTGAAGGGGCGGTAGAGAGTCCGGGTGACCCGTGAGTGGCCAGTTTAGGGTGGGTGGCCGGGAGTAGGGGGAGGGAGGCGCAGGATGAACAGTTGAAGGGAGACCATAGATGGGGTCAGTGAGAAAGAGACCAGAGTTCTGATCCCGCGGGGGTGGTACCTGCAGCAGCACGGAACGAATCAACGCGTTAACGGGCCCGGTGCATGAGTCGCTCACGCCCTGGAAGCACCAGAGCACGAGCCCGCCCTTGGAGAAAATGGTGAAGAAGTCGAGCATGGCGGCAGCTGGAGAGGAGCTGGGGCCGGCACCGGGAACTCGGCCGCTATCACCGCCGCTTCCTGCTGCGCCAAACGCGGGACACGTCACACCAGCGGTCCCGGAAACCGGCTTAATGCACTTCCGTTTTGAGAGAGTGGGTTTCCTCCCCGTGTCCTCCGAGGACGCGTAGGACTGACGTATAAGCAAGCCAGGCCAATGGTGGGTTGGGACGAGCATAGGCGGGGCTCCTGGGGTGGTCACGGGGAGGTGGCTGCCTATAGCGTGGAGGGGTGGGGCCTAGGAGGACTGCTAACCAATGGGCGCGCTGTTCTGAATGCCCGTCGGCGCAGGGCTCTGACCACGCCGATGGTAGCGGTGGTAAAGCTTTTACTAGTGCTGGGCCATGTTCCGGAGCGTGCTGCAGCTCCGTTCCGGCCGGGGCCTCTTGATTCGGGGACTAGGCACGCACAGAGGAGGCTCTACTCTGGGTAAAGTTGAAGAGGGTATTGTGGTTCTGGGATACTTCCGGCTATGTGACCTTCAGGGCCGGGACCCGGGCCCACACTGGCAGGACAATGGGTCAGCTTGGGGAGGAGAGCTTGCCTGTCAGAGTTTGTAGGACCCAGGCAGATGTGTGGATCCCAAGGCAGACCTTCTTGAGTGACAGATCCTCTGTAAATGGCGGTTTACTGGTGGTGATGGATCTCCAGGATAAGGTGCCACTTAAAGGTACCATGCTTTAAAGAATGCTGCAACGTGGGGTGTACCAGGACCTCTTCTGTGAACCTAGAATATGCTAGTGGAGATGTCAGTGAATTTGAATATCTGAGTCTAGAGGGAGAGAAGTCTGTATAGGAGATAAGTATATGTGAGTCACCTTGCCTACAGGACAGAGTAGAAAGTGTTCATTTTAGGAAATTGAATCCTGCAGTGCCGGACATGATACATGAAAAGGGAGACAGTCTGTTGGTATATAGACCATACAGCCAGCAAAGCTGTGACAATATGAGTGAGAGTTGTCCTCATGAGAAGGGATAAAAGTGGGGGCTGCCAACACAAGTGCCTATGTATTTCCACCTTTTTCTGTGCCTGTCCTCCAAATCCCCACCATGTGAAGGAAACAAATGGCCCTCTAACCACAACTATGTCCCACAGACTGGGATGAAAAGGTGTCTGAGATTAAGAAGAAGATCAAGTCCATCCTGCCTGGAGAGGCCTCTACTCCACTGTATGACACTAGCCACCTGCCCCCCGAACACTCAGATGTGGTGATCGTTGGAGGCGGTGTGCTTGGTTTGTCTGTAGCCTTTTGGCTGAAGAAGCTGCAAAAGAAAGGAGATGGCATTCGGGTACTGGTGGTGGAACGAGACCACACGGTGAGGCCTGGCCTGGAGTCGGACAGAGTCTTGAGTGGGACAAGGAGGATGATGCATTTTAAGGACTCTAGAGGAAAGACTTCAATCTTTGGAGATCCCAAAGACAGGAATTGTGCTTTGGACTTTTGACCTTTATGAGAAAGAAATAGTCCCAGATTCTTCTGCAAACCAGGAGCATTGCATAAAGTTTTTGGCTTTGAAAAGATATTCCACAATGTTGGATCTTTCTAGATCTCAAAGGCCTGGCCAAAAGAGCCTGCATTCAAGCTATTGTTAATGCAAACAGCTATCTTAATGTTCTTTTAGGTTCCATTACTTAGTTTTTTCATTTAGTTATTTCTATTTGCCATTGCCAGCTAACTGTAAGTCTTTGTACTTTGGCCACATCCTTGGGTTTTCTAATAGTCAAATATTAATCTCCTGACCTTGGATTTCCAGGTCATTACCATTTGGTCCACTATGTGGAACCCTTTGTAGATGAACAGCCCTCTCTGCACTTCTCATTTGCCCATAGCAATTTTATGTTTATCTTTGAGTTGCTGGTTGGCTTGCATAGAGGTTCACCCACCCCTACACCTCTTAGATTATATATTTACAAATAGGATTTTTCTTTAACTTTAGGTCTGGAACTCTAAACTTGCATTGCAGTATTCCATTCACATACTGATGTACTTCAACTTTTCTTGTCTTTCCACAGTATTCAAAGGCCTCCACAGTGCTTTCTGTAGGCGGTATTCGTCAGCAGTTCTCATTGCCTGAGAATGTCCAGCTCTCCCTCTTTTCAGTCGACTTTCTACGGAACATCAATGTGTGTGCTATGAGATTTGAGGGGTTGGGGTGGTGATCCCAGAAGGAGGAGCAGTCCATCTAGCAATGGGATACAGGGAGCAGAAATGATTCAAACAACTGGGAGTCTGAACCCTTGCTTTTCTTCCCAGTATGGGCGCCTAAAGGAGACCATCTTTCTGGTTTGGCTTTCTGGTTTGGGTGCTAGGAACTGTGGGTGAGAAGGCCAGGAATACTCTTTTCTTTAAGTCAGCCTCTTTGAGCACCTTTTCTTTCATTAGGAGTACCTGGCTGTGGTGGATTCTCCTCCCGTGGACCTCCAGTTCAACCCCTCAGGCTATCTCTTGCTGGCTTCAGAAAAGAGTGCTTCGACCTTGGAAAATAGGGTGAAAATGCAGAGGTGGGTGCTTAGCACATCCCTTGCTACTTCCCAACCTCACATTTTTGGTGAGTTCTGTAACCAAATTAAAAACTGGGAAGCTGGAGTTGATGGCCCAGGTGCCTACTCTCTAGGAGATCAGTTTGTCAGGAAAGGTGAATTCGTGCATATCCTGGATACCCAGTGCTAACAGTTGTCATGCAGATATGGAAAGAACACTACAGTGGTTCTTGCATTTGCCAGATCATAAGAATGACCTAGGACATGTCTCAGACCTAATAAACTAGATTCTAGGGAGGTTCTGGGAATCTGAGTTTTTAAACAGGAACCCTAAGTTAGAGGTCAGCCAACATTTTCTTTCTATGGAGTGGGGTAGGGGTACTGGGGATTGAACTCAGAGCCACTCAACCACTGAGCCACATCCCCAGCCCTATTTGTATTTTATTTACAGACAGGGTCTTACTGAGTTGCTTAGTGCCTCGCCATTGCTATCCTCCTGTCTTAGCCTCCGTAGCTGCTGGAGTTACAGGCATGCACCACCGCAGCCAGCTAGCAAACATCTTTTTTTTTTTTAAGAGAGAGAGAGAGAATTTTTAATATTTATTTTTTAGTTTTTGGTGGACACAACATCTTTGTTTGTATGTGGTGCTGAGGATTGAACCCGGGCCACACGCATGCCAGGCGAGCGCGCTACCGCTTGAGCCACATCTCCAGCCCTAGCAAACATTTTTTGTAAATGGCCAGCAAGTAAATATTTTAGGCTTTGCCAGCCATTTTATCTTTATTGCAGCCACTCAGCTCTGCCATAAAAGTTACCATAGATAAAAATATAAATGATTCAGTGTGCCTCATTTAGAAAAAGAAGCAACAGGTCATATTTAGCAGCCTCTACCCTAAGTGAATTTCAGAATCAGTCAAGGGTGGGAATCCTTGTGATACATAATGAATGGAGGCTTTCTTTAATAAAACCTCTACAAATCTAACTAGTGACAGGTAATCTCCTAAATGCTTTGCTAGTATTAACTCATTTAATCATCAGAAAATCCTTGTTTCACATGTGGGGATATTGAGGCACAAGGACTTAATAAATGGTGGCACTGGGATTTGACTAAAACCAGACACTTTGGCTCATGAGTTTTCTTTAGCACCTACATTCTCCTGCCTTTGGAGAACAGGGTCCCAGACAAGATACTTGTGCTGATGGATAGGATTATACTACGTGGTGGAGAGGGAGGCTGTCATGGGAGGAGTAGAGGGAACAGAATTCCCCACTGTGTCATGAAAATACATGGAATGGGTAGGAAATCAGAAGAAATAAGTATATTAAAAGAAAATGCAGGAGTAGGGAAGGAAAGAAGGTCTAGATACTGAGGGACCTTGACTAGGAAGCTGGGTCTTTTTGCCCATTCAGCAGTGAGGAAAAATCAGGGCATTTAGGACAGGGAAGTGACATGAATGAGCTGGACTCCCTGCTTGTAGAGTTGAGATTCATATTTGCTTCTTTCACATACTCACTGTATGCAGACCTATACATTTTTCTCAGACAGGAAGGGGCCAAAGTTTGTCTGATGTCTCCTGAGCAGCTTCAGAACAAGTTTCCCTGGATGAACACGAAGGGAGTGGCCCTGGCATCTTATGGTGAGGTTTGCCTGTAGAAGGGACAGTTTTTTCCCTGAAGATGGTGGTTTGGGGGCTTAGTATGCCAGGGCCATAATGAAGGAGAACTGTTTTCCTTCTTGGCAATGAAGGTCTGCCCCAAGCCATGCTGTTTTTCTGCCCTTTAGCAGGATTGGACTCTCTGATTCAGTTGGTCAAGATGACCTTCCCTGGCTTCCCAGCCCTAGAAAAATACTAGGGGTGGGGTTGACTAGAAATATACTCTTGAGAAGAGAGTCCTAATCCCTCTTTGTGGGTGCTCTTTTTCTTATCTCAGGGATGGAGGGTGAAGGTTGGTTTGACCCCTGGTCTCTGCTTCAGGGGCTTCGGCGGAAGCTCCAGTCCATGGGAGTCCTTTTCTGCCAGGGAGAGGTGACACGTGAGTCCATGGCCCCATTCCCCCTGCTTTTGTCTATCACCCAGAGTATGGTCTACATTGGGGCCCATCTTCTCACAGGTTAAGCAAGGGTCAGTGCCCGAGACCTTCTCCCTGAGGGCTAGGGATAGATAGCCTGACATTACCCCTCACTAGACTGCTTTGTGACTTCTGACCTGTTTCACAGTTCCAGCACTGTTCTGTTCTGTGTGTGGCCAAGTTGTCCTGGCTACCTGATTTCTGTTCACTTCAGTGTCTAGAAAAGCACCCATCATTCTAGCTTTCTTTCCTTAGGAACCAAGGAAGCTGGGTGAGGTAGCGCACCCTGTAATCCCGTTCATTGGCTCAGGAGGCTGAAGCAGGAGGATCTCAAGTTTGAAGGCAGCCTGGGCAACTTAGTGAAACCCTGTCTCAATAAAAAGTTGGGGATATAGCTTAGTGGTAGAGCACCCCTGGGTTCAATCCCCAGTTCTACAAAAAAAAGAAAAACAGAAACCAGTGGAAACCCTATTCCCCACCCCTAACCTACCTCAAGGACTTTTTTACTAGGGGTGCAGCATGGATAGTGCTGGAGACTGAAGCAGGGCATCTCTCATGCTAAGCACGTGCGTGCTGTGCTGTTGAGCTTCACCTCCAGCTCCGAAGGCTTATATTTGATTTCTTTCCCACAGGTTTTATCACTTCATCTAACCGCATGGTGACCTCAAGTGGGGAGGAGGTGGTCTTGAAAAGGATCTATGAAGTCCACGTAAGTCCCTAGTTCCTGTATGCTTAACACAGTGGAGGGACAAGAAAAGTAATAACTATCCTGATGTTAGTCTTCTACCTGCTTTTCAGCATGGGTAAACTAAGGCTTAGGGGAAGTGTGTGTCTCATGGACCAGGCCCTCCCTCCCCTCATCTTCTGGTGCCTGTAGGTGAAAATGAACAACAGCCTGGAGTACCAACCAGTGGAATGTGCCATTGTGATCAATGCTGCAGGAGCCTGGTCTGGGCAAATAGCAGAGCTGGCTGGTATTGGGAAGGGGCCACCTGGTACCCTGCAGGGCACCAAGCTACCTGTGGAGCCAAGAAAAAGGTAGCTTCCCTCAGGGCATCCCAGGACATTAGTGGAAGAAAAGAAAGAAATATAAATGTTGGTTGTGCATATGCATGTGCTTGTGTATATGTGTGTGTGGATGAGGTGGAGGGGATTGCTAGCCATGCTGTTCCTATGATACACTAACCCCCTGATTATGACAGGTATGTGTATGTATGGCACTGTCCCCAAGGTCCAGGCCTGGAGATGCCATTTGTTGCAAACACAAATGGAGTCTACTTCCGCCGGGAAGGATTAGGCAACAACTACCTAGGGGGTTGTAGCCCCACTGAGGTAAGTTAAGGGGAGGTCGGGCGAGCAGTGTTGGGAAGGGACATAGACTAAATAGACTATTTGCCATAAAAGAGCCAGGTGTTTTGTTTTGTTTTGTCTTGTTTTTTGGTGGGGTTGGGGTGGGATAAATCCTGTGCCATTGATGCTGTAGCTTCTTTACTACCTACCCATTAGAACTAGGACCTTTTCTCTGGGTTCCCCACCTATTGGGGGGATTGATTAAAAGGATCAATGAGGTCTAAGTCTGCCCTTATGTCTTAGGCAGTATAAGTCTTGTCCCCTTTTCTCACCCAGGAAGAGGAGCCAGACTCAACAAACCTGGATGTGGACCATAATTTCTTCCAGGACAGGGTTTGGCCCCATTTGGCTGAGAGGGTACCAGCTTTTCAGAGTCTAAAGGTAACTAGCAGGGTATAGTTTTTCCTATTTGCTTTTGGACATTGGACAAGAAGGATGATACTGGAGTATCTTAGTCCCCTTGAATCTATCTACTGCCTTGTTTCTACTATCTCATAACTGCTAAAGAGTCATTTGAACCCGTCCCATCCTCAGCAGCTGACTCCTGACGAACAGTGATGGTTGAAGCCAGGCTTAGTGGCACATGCCTATAATGTCCAGCTACTCAGGAGGCTGAAGCAAAAGGATTGCAAACCAGCCTCAGCTACTTAATGCGACCCTCAGCTGGGGGTGTAGCTCAGTGGTAGAATGCTAATCTGGCATGAGGCTCTGGGGTCAAGCCCCTGTACTGGAAGGGGAAATAAAAAGAGGGTTGAATATGTCTGCAGTCTTCCTGAAAACCCAAGCATCTTGTGTACCTACAGGTTCGGAACGCCTGGGCTGGCTATTACGACTACAACACTTTTGACCAGAATGGCGTGGTGGGGCCCCACCCACTAGTCGTCAACATGTACTTTGCCACAGGCTTCAGTGGTCATGGGCTCCAGCATGCCCCTGCCGTGGGGCGAGCTGTGGCAGAAATGGTGCTGGATGGCCACTTCCAGACCATCAACATGAGCCCCTTCCTCTTCAGCCGTTTTCACTTAGGAGAGAAGTTCCAGGAGGACAATATCTTCTGAGCTTGGAAACTCTTCACTGGGCTACATTGGCCCAGCTGTGATTTTTGCCTCACTCTAGCCCATCACTTCCTGAGTCCTCCCTGCACTGTGCCAGGGTCTCCTGCAGCCAATTCCAGGGACTCATCCCCTTCTCCACTGTCTTCTCATCTAGGCCATTTTGGCCTCCTGTGGCTGGACAAGTCAGTGAGCACAGGCTTTCAGACCCAGGACAATAGACAGTGATGGGGCAGGTCCCTAGAACTGATCTGTAGCACAGGCTGATGGTACCCACCAAGGCAGTACAGATGGAGTTTTGAGAGCTGTGGCCCAGGGCTGTCTCCTTCCTGGTATTGACCCAGAAAGCTGGCCTCTGACTCTCTGGGTAGACCAGGGCAGAAACCAGGCAGAACAATTCTGGGAAAGGCTGGCTCAGATTCATGACTTGTCTATTTATCCTATCCATCAGTCAATAAATGTGATTATCTCTTTCCCTCCTGTCTTCTGTTCCTTCTACTTTTCGGCTCAGGGTAGAAGCTTGCCAAGCATCTCATTAGCCTTTGACACCAGGAATGGGGAAGCATAGCCCCATCCTCTTCCCAGGAGCTTTCTTAGAGCCCAGTGGTAGGCATCTCATTCCAAGCTAGTGCCCCCTGTTTCCAAGATTTTGTAGGAACATTGATTGTAGAGGGAGGGATGGCTCTGTTCATCTGTTCAATATTTATTCAGCCCTAACTTCTGTCCATACATATTAGAGATCCATCAGCAAGTAAAGCAAAGCATAGTATGAGTCTTCACTAGAGCTCTTATATCTGTGTCCTGCCCTCCACCACTGCCTCTTGATCAGGTAATAGTGTGACCTCTGCAGAGCCAGAGTAACCACAAAACATGGACATCTCACCTAGGCTGGAGGTCTGGGTGAGACAGGAAAGGATTTCTCCGTGAAGCTTCTTAGGGAAGTTGGTCTCCAAGCACAACCTAAATAAGCAACTTAAGGGAATCCAGGCAGGGTGAAAACACTAACAGGCTCAGAAATAAGAATTAAGATTCAGGGCATTTCTGTTATTCTATTTTGGCTGCCATAACAGAATATCTTAAACTAGGTAATTTATAAATAATAGAAATTTATATTGCTTATAAGTTCTGGAGACTAAGATCAAGGTACTAGTAGATTGGGTGTCTAATAAGAGTTTGCTACCTCAAAGATGGTGCATTCTCTTACATCCTCACATGATAGAACTAAGGCAGCTCCCTTCATCCTCTTTTTTAAGGCACTAATCCCATTCATATGGACAGAATTCATGATTCAGTCATTTCCAAAAGGCCCCACTTGTTAATACTATCACAATGAGTATTAGGTTTTAAGAATTTGGGGGGTGGGCAGATTCTGTGCATCCCTATAATCCCAGTTACTCAGGAGGCTGATCAGATAATAGTGTGACTTCTGCAGAGCCAGAGTAAACACAAAAGCCAGGAGGATCACAAGTTCAAGGCCAGCCTGCGCAATTGAGTGAACTAAGGGCTGGGGATGTAGCTCAGTGGTAGAGTGCTTGCCTAGTGTGTGTGACGCCCTGGGGCCTCATATTCCCTTTATGGGGAGCAGGATGAGGGAACAGGACACATTTAGGCCATGACAGGATTCAGAGTAACTGCTGGCAGGATCATGGAGTGAATAAAGGGGGCCAGGAACTGATGAGCCATAATAATATGGGACATGTTGAATGAAGAGTATTTGTAGGACATCCAAATGGGGTCATCCTCACCAATATTTAAGGGACAAACTAAAGAAGGTGCTGAAGAGATGCTTGGTGAAGCAGGAAAAAAAATCCAGTAGAATGTTGTGTTGTGGAAGCTAAGGAGGAAGCAGCCAACAGCATAAAATGACACACCAGTGGGATTCAGTACCCAGTAGTTCAGTGATGGGTGAAGTTTGAGGTGTGGCAGCTACAGAGAAGGAGAAGTGAATGGAGTAGAGCCAGCTGGTAAAATGACCACTCCCTCAAAAGGGGCTTCCGGGACAATGAAATGTAAAAGATGATATGGACCTCAGATAGAAGGGAAAAGAGAGGAAATGGTTGCCAGGGTCTGGGGCAACCAGGACAAATGAAGCAAGAGAAGAGGAAGAACCACTAGAACAGTGCTGAAAGAAAGGAAGGAACTTGCCAAGGCAAGGGCACAGGGACAGACAGGTCAGGGCAGACAGAATCCCATTAACCCTATAAGATGGCTCCGCAGATGTCCAGTGCACACTGTCTCTTCAGCACAGACATCCCAATCTAAAGGTTGAAAGGAAAGGGCCTTCATTACTTTCTCACCAAAAAGTAATGCCCTTCAACACAAGTATTAAGAGTGCATTAAGGGCCAGGTGTGGTGACACGCACCAGTAATCCTAGTGAATGAGGAGGCCAAAGCAGGACTACAAGTTCAGGGCCAGCCTCAGCAATTTAGCAAGCCCCTGTCTCAAAATAAAAAATTAAAAGGAATGGGATACAGCTTAGTGGTAAAGTGCCCCTGGGATCAATCCTCAGTAATAAAAAAAAAAAAAACAAGCATTCCAGACTGGGAGAGCCCCTATGGTTGCAACCCTAGGAGAAAAACGAGACCAGGAACTGAAGAGTCGTGCTAACATGGGACATGTTGAATGAAGAGTGCCTGCAGGATATCTAAGAGGGTCATCTGATAGAGGATAGATTAACTGGTGTGACCTCAAGGGACAATCTAGTCTGTAGGTAGAGATTACAGAATCTGGACCTATGTGATAAACCTCCTTTATCTTTGCCCCAACACCTAGCCATCCCAGAGCTTGTCCTGTACTTGTCAATGCTACTTCATTTGAGTGTCCCTGTGAACACTCCCTGTTGGACCCATCCCTGGCTCAGAGAAACTTCAGTCTAATGAAAAAGCTAAGCAAAGCACCATAGGGACTTGGAAGGGCAGAGTTAAGAAAGGCTTCCTTGAATAGGCTGCAAAAATGAGCCTGGCCGGCTGGGGATGTGGCTCAAGCAGTAGCGCACTCGCCTGGCATGCGTGCGGCCCGGGTTCGATCCTCAGCACCACATACCAACAAAGATATTGTGTCCGCCGAGAACTAAAAAATAAATATTAAAAATTCTCTCTCTCTCTCTCTCTCTCTCTCTCTCTCTCTCTCTCTCTCTTCCCCCCCCTCACTCTTTCTTTAAAAAAAAAAAAAAAATGAGCCTAGCCAGAAGAAGGCCATTCTGCAGAGCAGAGCTGGGCAGAGGGAGGGCACTCTTGTAGTGGCACCCCATTTCTCCACAGAAAATCTTAACTAGCCTTCTCCAGAAATCTTCACCATGGCTAATTTTAGGACCGTCAGCAAAAGGGTTTCTACAAAAGAATTCAGTGTAGATAACGTGTCACCCTATTTTACTTGGCTGCTAGTCTGGAAGAAATCAGCACTCCAGGAGCTGGACCCCCCTTACTAGGTTTTCACAAACATGTATCCAGTATAGTAGTTTATAGAAATGTGTAAACAAGGCCTTTGAGCCTTGAGCTGGAGCTTCACAGAGATGTTTACATTTCTAAGATAAGAGGAGTTACCAATTGGGCTCCATGATAACAGATGAGGGGATGGGGGGAGAAAGGGAAGAAAAAAGCTCTCCCCTTCTCATGTGTTATCCTAGAAGGGTTAACTTGCCCAGAACAGTGATAGAAAAAGCTGCTTTTATGTAAACTTCTGCAGATTGAGAAGTTCTGAGCCCCTCCCTTACATGCTGAATATAAAATTCTGAAACTACCTGAACTTGGGGTTCAGGGGATTGATTGATTACAGCAAAAGCTGTGCCCTCTGAACCTGGCTGCAGCTAAATAAAACTATTTCCCTATCTTCAGTACCTTGCCTCATCTGTCCCTACAACACTCTGGGAGAAGGAAAGAGCAGAGGTGTACCTGCTAAAGAGCAAAAGTGAACACTGACTGAACATGTTGTCAAATGCTGGGTGCCCTGTGTTCCTTATGAATACTCACTTAATCCTTACAACATGAACTATCAGAGACCATAATTTTTTTTTATTGGTTGTTCAAAATATTACAAACTCTTGACATCATATTTCATACATTTGATTCAAGTGGGTTATGAACTCCCATTTTTACCCCATATACAGATTGCAGAATCACATCGGTTACACATCCACGTTTTTACATATTGCCATACTAGTGACTGTTGTATTCTGCTATATTTCCTATCCTCTACTATCCCCCCTCTCCTCCCCTCCTCTCCCATCTTCTATCTCTACCCCATCTACTGTAATTCATTTCTCTCCCTTGATCTTTTTTTTCCCTTTCCCCTCACATCCTCTTATATGTAATTTTGTATAACAATGAGGGTCACCTTCCATTTCCATGCAATTTCCCTTCTCTCTCCCTTTCCCTCCCACCTCTCATCCCTGTTTAATGTTAATCTTTTTCAGAGACCATAATTTTAACAAGGAAAGGGTCACAAAGAGTTGGGCATAAATAACCCTATAGCACAAACCCTCACAGGATGGGCTGCTCATCCATTTTGGCTGAGAAATCAGACTGGAGAAGGTGGATAATCAATCTTAGAATGGCCCAATTAAACCACCTCCATCCTCCAGCATTTAAAGAATATAGTTTTAAGACAGAGTTTCCCAAACTGGCATGCTATGGAACACTGCTCAAGAAGATATTATTAATATTTCTTCTCTGTTGAAACACCTTTAGGAAATGTTACATGTTACATTATCCCCTTGGGGATCCCTATGCTCAAGAACATCTCAAGGGCTCTAAGAGGGAGTCAAAGCAATCGCTTAACTCTTTGACCGAGGGCCTGCCAACATCACATACTGCAGCAGCTCTGTTGGCATCCTGTAGAATTGTTGGTAACGCCCATTTGGGAAGGCCTGCAGGGGCAAAGCATTTTGGCATCAGCGTTCCTGGGGCTCCTGTTTCCTGGAAGCACGACTTCACAGCTGCCACACTGGGCCCACCCCTCTTGCACTCCAGCCCCATTCTACCGCTTAGCTAACCGTGTGTGACTCTGGAGAAACTTAATCTCTCTAAGCCTTATTTTTCTCCGTGATATAAAATAGGGTGTGAACACGTCCCATGCAAGGTGTTAGAGGGCTAAATGACCAAAATAGTTTCTTTTCTTTTCCACCATCCAGCCCCTACTGGGGCTCAGGGGTTTCATGTGACTTTGGGCATTAGAGTGTAAGGGCTCATGTCCAAGTCCCTGAGGCTAATGTCCATTGGAGGCCCACCTTCCCACCTAGAGGAGGCCGGGCTCACCCAGAGGCCGCCTGGTGCTGCTTTCCAGCGATAGGCGCGGGCAGGAGGGGCAGTGGCCTCCCGCTTCCGGGAGTCGGGCCAGCGCAACACTTCCCTGGGCGGAGCCCGCGCCGCAGACTTCCGAGACCCTGGCTGGAGCGCAGGTGAATGACCCGGCGGGCGGCCGGGGAGAGGCGGCACCGTTGCTGCGGGACTTCTGGGGCAACCCGCGGCCCTTAGGTCCAGACCCGACTTTGAGCTGCAAGAATCCGTCCTGCTTTCTTCCGGGCCTCGTCCCAACTCTGTCCTGGAGTGACAGCCCTCTTTTCTCCCGGTCCTTTCGACTGGCCATCTCCAGCACCCAGAACGCGTAAGCAGCATTAAGAAGTTCCTCCGGGAAAGCTGTCACCTTTTCTGTCGCAAAAGAAGCTGGTGCCGGGCTCCTCTCCTTTGGCTGGGCTTCAATAGCCTGACTCTGGTTGTTTCAGTCTTAAACTGTAGATACTGTTTTCTCTGCGGCATCCTTCTCTGCTCAGGTCACAGCCTGTCTGCTCTTGGGTTGACTTGTGGCAAAAACATGGTTTTATGTGGGGTTAAGTACCTCTGAGGCCCAGTCATTTAGCGACCTCCACCGTGGCACTGAGCCAAGTACTAGAGGGACACGATGAACAGGACAAATTCAGTCCTCTTGGGCTCCATGGAGACAGAAAATTAGAAATCAATGCACCAGGCAGGCGGTAGAGTGCTTGCCTAGCACGGGCGGGACCGGGTTTGATTCTCAGCACCACATAAAAAAATAAAGGCATTGTGTGTCCATCTACCAAAAAAAAATCATTCTCTCTCTCTCTCTCTCTCTCTCTCTCTCTCTCTCTCTCTCTCTCTCTCTCTCTCTCTCTCCTCTCCCCCCCTTAAAAAAAAAAAAAAGAAAAGAAAAGAAAGAAATGCACCAGAGAAGTGCTGGTGAGAGAGGGGGAAGTATGAAAACTCAAGTGGAGACACCTAACCCAGGGAATATGAGGGTCATGAGTGACTCACAGGAAGCCACATCCAGATTGTGTTGTGTGTGTGTGTGTTAGATTTTTTAAGAAATGATACATAACACATTTGGAAGAGTGCACAGATCCTAAGTGCATAGCTAAACCATTTTCACCAAGTGATAATTTCCTGTGCTACCTGCATCTAGTACAATAAACCTTTACTAACCTCCTACAGCCTTCTTACAGTCACTGCTTCCCCTCAAGGGTGACTACTAAGCTAATTTTGACACCATAAAGGAGCTTTGCCAGGTTTTAGACTTTCCATCCATGTAGTGATATGTTTCCAGAATATGGCATTGTTCACTAAGTTTTTTGAGAGTCACCCTGGTTGTGTTTAGCAGTAATTCATTTAGCAATAATTCATTCAGCCTTGTTCATATATAACATTCTGCTGTATGGCTAGATTGTTTTATTTATCCAATTTATTTATCCAACGTACTGCACGCTTGAGCTGATGGACATTGTTGTTTCCCAATTGGGGGTTATTTTGAATAGTGCTGCAGATATTCTTGTGTTTTTGTGAACATATGGAAGCACTTCCACCTAAGAGTGGAATGCCGGCTGCAAGCGCATTCTGCTTGAGTATATAGTGCCCAATTTACACTCCCTCCAGGAGTATGTGAATTCCTATTTCTTCACATCCTTACCAATATCCCATACTATCTTTTTCATTCTATCGAGGACATAGTGGTGATGGACTAAGATTTTAATTTGCATTTCTCTGATGACTAATGAACTGTGCACCTTTTATGTCTGTTGGCCATTTGAATACCCTATTTTGTAAAATTCCTGTTCAGTTCTGCCCATTTTTCTTTTTGTTGGGGGTGGGGTAGGCATAGGGCTTGGTTTTACACCCAGAGTGAGATGCACCCCCAAACTTAGCCCATTTTTCTAATAGGTTATCTCTCTTTTTCTTAGTAGTGTGTAGGAGTTCTTGAAATTTCAAATGTAAGACATTTATTGGATCTGTTTTTTTTGGGGGGGGGCGGTGATGGTTTGGTTTTTAATGGTGATGGGAATTGAACTCAGAGCTTATTACATGCCAGGCAAGCACTCTACCACTGAGCCACATTCCCAGCCCAGATCTGTACTTTTAAGCATTTTCTCAGTAGATTGTCTTTTTTACTCCTAATAATGTATTTTGATGAACAGAAGTCTTCATTTCATTGGTTTCCAATTCATCCTTTTCCACATGGTTGTGTTACTAGTATCAGATTGAAATGTTTTTGTTTACTCCAAAGTCATAAAATAATTTTCTCTAAAAGCTTTATTGTTTAACCATTAGCAGTTAAATCTAGTATCCATTTGAAATTACTTTTTTATATGGTATGAGATGTGGATTGAGACTCATTTTTTTCCCCACAATTGACTATCTTAATTGACCGAATACCATTTATTGAAAAGACCATCTTTCCCTGCTGCATTACAGTGTCAGATGATACAGATATGGGCCTGTTTCAGGACACCCTGTTCTTCCATTGGCCTGTCTCTCTGTCCTTGTCCACCAATGTACTACTTTATAATCAATAGAATAATAAGGATTATTCTAGCATCACATTTCAGCAGTTTCTGATGAGCTTAGATACTGTTCAAACATCACCACAAAGCCATTTTTAAAGAATATTGCAAGTAGTTATCTGGAAGCCACATATGGTGGCACATGCCTGTAATCCCAGCAACTTGGAAAGCTGAGACAGGAGAATCACAAGCTTGAGGGCAGCCTTACCAACTTAGTGACATCCTGCCTAACTAAATAAAATTAAAAGGCTGGGGAACTAACTCAGCGGTAAAGTGCCCCTGGGTTTAATCCATAATACCACACATAATATAGCAAAATTAATTATAATGTTTTCTATTCATATTTGCTGTTTTTATGTGACTAAAGTACAGATAAGTTTTTAGTTTTTTTTTTTTTTTTTGTACTGGGGATTGAACTCAGGGCCTTGTGCATGCGAGGTAAGCACTCTACCAACTGAGCTATATCCCCAGCCCCAAGTTTTTAGATTTTGATGCCTAAATTAAAAATAGTTTTATTCTTAAATTCAAAATACTGGGTGCTATTTTTAACACACGTGCACTTTTTGAAATTTTTTTTCTAATTTTTTATTCTTTTTAGTTATACAAGACAGTAACTTTTTGACATTTTTAATTATTCAAAATCTATAAAATATCTTGGTAAAAGTATATGTGCCTTGACATGTATTAATCAAATGATTTATTTTAATACTTCAGTTAACCAGAATTCTGTTTCCTGTCACAGTTCAACCTTAAATTTGCAAAAATAAGTAGTTCGGAATTTATTTCACAAAACCAATCCCAAGATTTGCTAGGCATTTTTAAAATTATTTCACGAATTTGTAAATATAGGTAGCATAATCTAAACTAGTAGTTCCTTGTACCAAAATTTCCTATGCAGCTCTGACAAAATTGATTTTGGGGCCTTACTTCTGAAGCACTGAATACAAATCTCCAGGGAAATCTCTCTTTCTCTCTCTCTCTCTCTCTCTCTCTCTCTCTCTCTCTCTCTCTCTGTGTGTGTGTGTGTGTTTTGTTTTGAGGCACTGGAGTGTGTGTGTGTGTGTGTGTGTGTGTGTGTGTGTGTGTTTGTGTGTGTGTTTTGTTTTGAGGCACTGGAGATTTAACCCAGGGGCAATTTACCACTAAGGCCAGGTGTAGTGGTGCACACCTGTAATCCCAGTGGCTCGGAGACTGAGGCAGGAGGATTTCAAGTTCAAAGCCAAACTCAGCAATTTAACAAGGCACTAAGCAACTTAGTGAGAACCCTGTCTCTAAATTAAATACAAAAAAGGGCTGGGGATGTTGCTTATTGGTTAAATGCCCCTGAGTTCAATCCCCGGTACAAAAAAAAAAAAAAAATACCACTGAGCTACATCGCCAACCATTTTTTATTTTTTGAAATAGAGTCTCCCTGAGTTGCTTAGGGCCTCACTAAGTTTCTGAAGCTGACCTTGAACTTGTGATCCCCCTGTTTCAGATTCCCTGAACCTCTGGGATTACAAGTATACACATGCAATCCCAGCAATTTAGAACTTGTGACTGGCAGGAATCGTTTTAAAGAGCTCCAGAGGAATTGAGATATGCAATTTTATTTGATGGACACACAGGACCAATTCTTAGATACATTAGAATCCTGAAGTTCTAGTTTAAAATGCAGGATCCCAAATCTCATGCCCAGGAATTCGATTCAGTAGACTTCAGATGGAGCACAGAAACTGGCATTTTAAACTAACACAGTCCCTGATTTATTATTTCAAAGTTTCTGTGGCTCAAGGGACCAAGCAAGACTTAACTGGATTCTTTGCTCAGGGTTTCACCCAGCTATAATCCAGGTGTCCATGGAGCTTTGGAGTTATCAGAGGTTCAAAAGTGAGGAAAGATCCACTTCTAAACCCCTTCAGGTCGTTGGCTGAATTTATCTTCTTGCAATTGTAGGGTTGAGGTACATTTTCATGCAAGTTGTTAGCTGGGGACCACTCTCAGCAACCAGAGGCTGCCCATTGTTCCTTCATACATGGTCCTCTCATAACATGGCACCTTTTTCAGAGAGAGCAAGGTGTTTCTTTCCCATCTGCTAAGATGGAGCTATGTGTACACACGCAAGCATACATGTACACATGTACGTATTCACACGTAATATTCATATATGCAATATATATAAATCTTACATATGATGTATGTAATGTAGACATAAACATGTCACATATAATAACATAATCATGTGAGTGACATTCCATCACCTTTGCTGTGTTCTGTTGATTAGAAGAAAAACACAGGTGTTAAGAGTGGTGGCACAAGCCTTTAATTCCAGCTTTTCCAGAGGCTGAGGCAGAAGAAGCATGAATTTAAAGCTAGACTGGACAACATAGACAATGTAGCCAGACCCTGCCTCAAAAATACTGAGAAAGTTGGGCAGGGTGGTGTACCCCTGTAATACCAGTGACTCAGGAGAATGAAGCAGGAGGCTTGCAAGTTTGAGGCCAGCCTCAGCAATTTAGTGAGGCCCTGAGTGATGTAGCAAGACCCTGTATCAAGGGCTGGGGATGTGGCTTAAGCGGTAGCGCGCTCGCCTGGCATGCCTGCAGCCCAGGTTCAATCCTCAGCACCACATACAAACAAAGATGTTGTGTCCACCAAAAATAAAAAATAAATATTAAAAAGTTTCTCTCTCTCTCTCTCTCTCTCTCTCTCTCTCTCTCTCTCTCTCTTAAAAAAAAAAAAACAAAAAACCCTGAATCAAAATAAAAAATAAAAGGGGATAAGGATGTGGCTCAGTGATAAAGTGCCCCTGGGTTCAATATCCAGTACAAAAAAGAAAAAAAAAAAGATTAATCAAAGAATTAAACAAAACAATGTTAAGTCATGGTTCCATCCCATACTTAGAAGTATGAATGTTGGAGCTACCCCACAATCTACAAACCACTCTTTGAGAAACACTGTATTGTGTTTAAAAATCTGTAATCAGATGGGTGTAGTAGTACATGCCTGTAATCCCAGTGGCTCAGGAAGCTGAGACAATTTAGCAAGGCCCTAAGCAACTTAGTGAGATCCAGTCTCAAAAAAAACAAAAAATTGTAAATGAATTATGCTGAATCCTACAAACCCTAAAAAATCCTGCGCAAATATTTTAGCAAGTATTTGAGAATAGTATAGCCTGTTGAAAACAAATTTTTAAAAAATAAATTTTTTGTAGTGCTGGTGATTAATCTCAGGGCCTCATGCATGCTAGAGAAGTGTGCTACTGCTACTGATCTATAGCCCAGACTCTTTGATTTGATTAATTTATCTGTGGTACTGGGGATTGAACCCATTGGCACTCTACCACTGAGTTACATTCCTATCTCTTTTTATTTTATTATTATTATTATTACTTTGATTGAACCTAGGGGCACTTAACCACTACCACTGAGCCACATCTCCAGCCTGTTTTATTTATTTGTTTATTTTTATTTTGAGACAGGGTCTCATTAAATTGCTTAGGGCCTTGCTGAGTTGCTGAGGCTGGCTTTAAACTTGAGATTCTCCTGCCTCAGCCTCCTGAGTTGCCCAGCTCACTTTAGATTTTATACAATAACACTTCCCTCTTGTAAGTTGCTACATATAATAGTGTAAGGAACATTCTGGAAGGCACTAAAGGTATCATGCTGCTCCTTTTCTGAAGTTCTTTATTCATTTTCTATAAAGTCTTTGTTATTCTTTCCAAATGGGAGTTTGGGGTATACATTGTTTTGATTTTTGGTACTGTGGATTGAACCCAGGGGTGCTTTACCATTGAACTACATCCTCAGTTTTTTTTAGGCTGATTCATAATGTGGATGGGGGTGTGTATGCATGGGGCGAATAGAAGAACTCTAGATAGGGCAGAAGGGTATGGGGGTAGGAAAGGCAGTGCAATGAGATGGACATCAGTACACATATGAAGGCATGAATGGTGTGACTCTACATTGTATACAATCAGAGATGAAAAATTGTTCTCTATAATATGTGTAATATAAATTTGAAATGCATTCTGCTGTCATATATAACAAATTAGAATAAATTTTTTAAAAAGATGTACAGAACCTTTAAAAAAACAGATGTACAGAGAAGGCAATCCTTTGGCAGGAAAAGAACTTCAAAACCTAACAATGGAAACTGAATAAATCTTTATTCTCTATAAATTAAAAAAAAAACTAACAATGGTATAAGGCCCTGCTATAGCTGCTGCCTGCCACCTAAGTTATCTGAACATTAAGAATATTAAGTTATCCCAAGATTAAGGATATTAAGAAGGAAAAGAAACTCATGCACAGAGAGAGTCTATTTTGATGTCCTTTTGAATTTTAATACTTCTCTGCTTTTCTCTTTAAAATGTCTTCTCTGGTGCCTGCACTTATTCCAACTCCTCTTTCTGCCCCTTTTGTTGCTGCAGTGTGATTTTTTTTTAACCGTGATAATATTTATCAATCATCAGCATCTCTAGTCTTAGTCATCAGTTTGGTATGATAGTGTTTATCATCAGTGAATAGAGCATTAATGTCTAACAGAATTCTCTTCATTAAATTTGAAAACCTCAGTATTACAGTGTGTCTAAAAATCCACTTTATTTCTGTGGAAGTTCCCAGAGGGAACATTTTTTTTTTTCCTTTTACCTCTGAAGATCTGGCAAAGAGTGAGAAAGCAGGCCTGTACCTGTTACTCTGCAGGTCCAGAGCCAAGCCAACCTTACACCACTTTCTTAATTTGGAGAAGTATCTCTAGAATTCTGTGATTTCCCCCTGCAGACTCTGAGCCACCCAATGTTTCCCATAAACATAGGTTTAAAGAGCTTCCAGCACCATTATTATTATTATTATTATTATTATTATTATTATTATTATTATTATTATTATTATTATTCTCCTTCTTCTTCTTTCATTGAACCCAGGGACACTTTACTACTAAGCTACATTCTACATTCCCAGTTTTTATTTTACTTTTTTTTTTAATTTTAAGACAGGGTCTTGCTAAGTTGCCATAGCTCACCTTGAATTTGCAATCCTCTTGCCTCAGTCTCCCCCTACTGTAGCTCCCCAAGTCACTGGGATTACAGGTGTTATACCACGGTACTCAGATTAGATTATTTTAAAGGCATACTAACCCACAACATTTTCTGAGCATTTATTGTATGGTAGATGTCATTGGGATTTACATAAATTATCTCATGTAATTCTCACAATAATGCTGAGAAAATTTCTAGCATTACAGTATTTCCATTTCACAGAGGGCGATACTGAAGCTTAGCAAATTGCTGAAGGCCGCCATTAACTAGAAGTGAGAGTCTAGGCACTGTGCCTTCAGAGTATAGCCTTCACCACTTCATGACACTTTCTCCCTGATCTGAGAACTGGATAGGTAGAAGAATGGGGGCTTTGAGGGGAAAGCAGACAGAGAGGAAGTCTCTCAAGGAACACACATGTTCTTGCTTTCGACTGCTCAGCATCTGTCTACCTAGATACACAGTTTTTTGTCCAAATACCAGCTGTCCTCCCATTTCAGCATTTACACAAGAAGTGCCTTTAAAGAGCTCCCTGCCATGAACTCTACCCCAGATTCCAAACGCCATCCTAGCCAGGTGGAGTAGAGAACAGTCACTGCCAGTCATGCTGAACTCACACCCTGTAAGTCTGAGTATACTACACAAAACATGGTTTATTCAGAAACCAGCTCTAATCACAGTGTTGTTTTTCCCTAGTCTCATGATTAGGACCTGTTTAGGCATTAGCAGAGTGGTAGAACTTCCAGAAGCCCACAAACTGGGATTGGGAGTAAGGTAGGTATAACTTTTATGATTCTCTTTCTTTATGCCTTTTAGGATGGCTGTTCCATGAGGTCAAGACTGGGTCTCCCCCTTTCTACTGCTTTACTGATGCCTAGTCTCATGGGGTTAGTTTTGAGCCCAACACTATGGCATCATCAACCTCCCTCCCTGCTCCTCAATCCCAGTCCAAGAAGCCTCTGGGCAAGATGGCTGGTGAGTGGACCCAGATTCCTACTTCTGTTCTTGCTCCTAAGAGTGTAGTCCTTAGTCTGCATGTTGGCGAGGTGGGAGGCCTGCCTGGTCCAAACACAGGGAGGGATGCAGAAAGGGTGCCAAGGGGGCAAAACTCCTCATTAGACTTCAGTGCCTATGCTTTGTGGAGAGTGAGGAGAGAGGCATGCATCAGTGAATTCTTTGGTGGGTTCTTCAATCCTTTTGGCTCAAAGGTTTTCTAGCCTGCTCAAACAATTTTCCTAGCCTAGAAATCATTAGGCTAAATGCTTAATACTGTGACTCTTGTCATACTAATCTTTACTCTAGAACCTTTACTCTAGGACCATAAAAAGAAAAAATGAATCAATCTCCCAAACACAAACTATCTGTATTTATCAATAGCTGAGTTTTAATATTATTATGGAGTACTTATAATATATGAGATATTGCATTATCTCAGTTAACCTTCAACAACAACTAAAATGAACACATTTTATAGATAAAGGAAATGGAGATCTAGACTAACTTGCTTAAGGTTATAGAATAAGCAGTAGGACACAACCAAATCTATGTGCCTGGCTCCAAAGTGTAGATTTTGAATCAGTAAACCCTGTGCTTTGCCAGAGCAGTAGCTTTCTTTTCTAGATTCGTGTTGTCTACTTAGCAACATCTAGGATTTCTTGCAGCTAAACAGATATAAGCCCCCCTGCCCTTTCCTTTCCACAATGGGCATCCCACCCTAACCTAAAGCCACCTCATCTCAGTGCTGGAAGTGGGCTTTGGAACAGGGTGATCTTTACCAGCATACATAGCTCTATATGCAGATGTTTGACCATCTAGTTCTAGTGAAATATTCTACTTAAGGGGTGGGGTACTAGGTATCAAAAGACTTGGAGCAGGGCAAGGCCATCTCTATTTTTTTCTTGTTTTTGAGACAGTGTCTCACTGTGTGATCCACACTGGTCTCAAACTCCTGGGCTCTAGTGATCTCCTGCTCAGCCTCCTTTGTAGCTAAGACCACATTTCTGGTACCCAGGCCTAGCTGAGCATTGCACACTTCCATCAGAGGCTACAGGATCCCCCTATTGTGCATTACTCACCTGGCTAAGGACATCTCTTAATCAAGCTGATAAAACACTTCCAAATAAGGATTCTAGAGTTCTCATGTATTCTTGAATCCTTTCAAGATAGAAAGAACTCTTAGGCAAGGCCTAAAGGGATAACAAGTTGGCATACCTAAATCTCTGAGAGTAAGGTGTTTCCCAATGCAGGGAGCTGGCAGAAATCCTGTCTATCATCCCTTGTGGTGAGACTCCTCCATGTGTGAGGAGGTAGCCTGGAAAGATGTAGGCCTGAGCAGTATGTTTCCCCCCACTACAGATTGGTTCAGGCAAGCCCTATTGAAGAAACCCAAGAAGCTGCCTGTTAACCCAGAAAGCCACTCCAGTGATGGTTCACAGTCAGCCTCACAGGATAGCCACCAACCCTCAAATCCCAATTCAGTCATGTCTTCCAACCCATCATCAGCACACATGGATACCAGCAGCAGCAGGGGCCGCTGGAGCAAAGACTATGACGTCTGTGTATGCCACAGTGAGGAGGACCTGACAGCTGCCCAGGAACTGGTCGCCTACCTGGAGAGCAGTACTGCCAGCCTACGCTGCTTCCTGCAGCTTCGGGATGCAACCCCAGGTGGCGCCATTGTATCCGAGCTGTGCCAAGCACTGAGCAGTAGTCACTGCCGGGTGCTGCTTATCACTCCAGGCTTCCTTCATGATCCTTGGTGCAAGTACCAGATGCTGCAGGCTTTGACTGAGGCACCAGGGGCCGAGGGCTGCACCATCCCCTTGCTGACTGGACTGACCAGAGATGCCTACCCTCCTGAGCTCCGATTCATGTACTATGTTGATGGCAGAGGTCCCGATTGTGGCTTTCACCAAGTCAAGGAAGCTGTCATACGTTGTAAGCTATGGAAGGGTGAAAGAAGGGGAGGGGACTCAACCTCAGAATCTGATCTACATTGCCTTTAGGAGACAGCCATTATAGCTCCTGGTAGTTTAAAGTGCAGGCTCTGGAAAAGACTGGGTTTGGATCCTGGCTTCTTTATCTATTATGTGAGCAGTTACTCCCATAGGCAAGTTATTTAACTCCTGTGTGCCTTGATTTTCTTATTGCTTATCAGACTTCCATTACTGTAAAACAAGAATTATATAGCTGGGCATGATGGCATATGCCTGTAATCCCAGCGACTTAGGAGGCTGAGGCAAGAAGACTGCAAGTTAGAGGCCAGCCTCAGCAACTTAGCAAGTCCCTAAATAATTTAGCAAGACTCCATCTCAAAATGAAAAGGACTGGAGATGGAGCTCAGTGTTTAAATGTCCCTGGGTTCAACTCTCAGGAACTTAAAAGAGAAAGAATAGTATGTATACTCAGTAAGTGTTCAGAGTATGACCTAGTACATGTTAAGTATTCATTACAGGCAAGGCCTAGCACATATCAAACCCTGTATATGTATTAGCTGGTGGTAACAGTAATAGTATGAAGTTTCTCACTAAGATTAGTTGGAGATGTCTATCAAGATCTGGGAAATGCCAGGAGGGATGTAAGTTTAGTAAGGCAAAAAGGAGCAAAATAATTAGAATTTCATAAGATGAACATACTCAGAGGAGGGACAATTATATTACAGTGGTTAAGGAAGAAACATAATAAAAAGAAGACAAAGACACAGGCACCAGTAGGGGGGTAATAAAGATTCTGTGTTTGAGGAGGTTGAAAATTCCTATGATTCTGTTTGGTCTCTTTCAGATCTGCAGACGCTCAGCTGACACTTCTTATGTTATCATGGGACCAAGGAAATTGGAATAAAGCTAGATATAGCCTATATAAGGCATCAGATTCAAGCAGATATAATGAGACATCAGGAGCCAGAGTCTACAGCATTTTATAGTGACCCTAGGATCAGACTACCCATCAGGCTTCTATTACTGTGGGCTCCCCAGGAAGGCCATGGAGAAGTCAGGGACTCCCCCAGGAAGGCCACAAGGAAGGTGGGGACTTCCCCGGGAAGGCCACAGGAAGCTGGGGACTCCCCAGGAAGACCATGAGGAAGCAGGGGAGTCCCCCAGGAAGCCAGAAATAGATGTTGGTAGGAAGTGCTGATACCAGCAGGGTCAGCAGTCTTTTACCTGCTGCCTAACTGGACAGGAAGCCTGGCACATACCTGTTTCCTTCCCTGGTACTGGGCACTGGGTAGATAGGCAACCCTCCTAAAGAAGCATGCAACTGTCAATGAGCTGGAAGCCTAGACTGCAGGTCTCAGAATGGATGCTCTTCCCAGTTGCCTGGAGAAGCCCTGGAACAGGCATCAGAAGAAAGCAACAGGTGTCAAGTCCTTCATACACACTACTGCTGTTCTCTCTCTGAGAGACATGGACTCACTTCAGAAAGCTGGATGAAAGGTGCAGACAGCATTGTGCTGTATTTTAATTATTGCACAAGTGCCATTAAATATGCAACTCTACCTCAGGGTAGATCATATGCCTAGCATGCATGAGGCCCGGGGTTCAATCTCCAGCACCAAAAAAGAAACAAACGTTGCCAGGCACAGTGGCACACACCTATTATACCTGCAGCTTGGGAAGCTGAGACAGGAGGATTGAGAGTTCAAAGCCAGCCTCAGCAAAAGCAAGGAGCTAGGCAACTCAGTGAGACCCTGTCTGTAAATAAAATGCAAACTAGGGCTGGAGATGTGATTTGGTGATCAAATACCCCTAAATTTAATTCCTGGTACCAAAAAAAGAAGAAGAAGAAGAAGAAAAGAAAAAGAAAGAAAAGAAACAAACCTAGAAGCCATTCTGAATGTACAGTAGATGGAAGAACTGGGGGTGGGGGCGGGAGAAGGAAAACTAGGGCTCAGGGATCCCCTCACCTGGATCAAAGTCTACTGATTTGGGCTGGGGATGTAGCTCAGAGGTAGAATGCTTGCCAAGCATGCCTGAGGCCTTGGGTTCTATCCCCAGCACCAAAAAAAAAAAAAAAAAAATAGCCTGCTGATCCTGTGGTAACTGGGAACCCCATGAAAGGTCTGGCTTTGATTAGAGCTGATGCTTTCATAGTAGTTGTTTTTGCCTTGGACTGGAAGGACTCAACATTTTTCTTCCAGCAGCAGACTAGATTCCTTGTGTGATAGGCAGGGTTTCATTTATCTGTTCTCAATAAGTTTGTCATTTTTTCATGATACTGGACATCAACCCCAGGGGCACTTTACCATCAAGCTACATTTCCAGCCCCATTTCTATTTTCATTTTTGAGATAGGGTCTTGCTAAGTTGCCCAAGCTGGCCTTGAATTTGTGATCCTCTTGCTTCAGCCTCATGAGTTGCTGAGATTATAGATGTATGTCACCATGCCTAGCTAAATTTTTAAAGTATGAATTATATATAAAAGAATTAAGGAATACTATGATGTAGCAACTCATGCCCCTGCAGCACAACTTAAGAAGTAAAACCTTGGGCTGTGGGTATAGCTCAGTGGCAGAACACTTGCCTAACGTGCAACACTCTGGGTTCAATTCCCAGCATTGAAAAAAAAAAAAACTTTATCACCTCTAAGGTGCTTCTTTTAGCCCCTGAATTCCAGTTCTCTCATCAAAAATAACCACTATTCTGAACTTTAAACTTAGTAGGTTTTCTCCATAAAGTTATTATGTTTGTATGATCAAACCATGTTTAATTCTACATGGTTTTATATTTTATACAAATGGCATTATAGTGTTTGTATGCTGTGGGTTCCTTTCTTTGTTTGCTGTGAGATTTATCCGTGCTGGCAAGTTTTACTTCAGTTAATTTCCTTTCATTCCACTATGTAAATATACCACTATTGTTATATATTCTTCTCAAATGGATATTAGGTTACCAACATTTTGCTACTAAAAACAAATGAGCCTGTCAACTTTTTGCCCATGTTTCTGTGATTACAATTTTCTAGGGTTTAGCTTAAGTGGGGAAAGGCAAGTAGTAAATAATATAAATCTTCAGTTTTATTAGAAGATGTCAAAGTCTCTTCCTTAATATTAAAGCACATAGCTCTAAATTATTAGATGTTTTTAAATATATGACAATATTATCTTTTTTTAAGTTTTATTTTAATATAAAATATTTACCTATTACTTTTTTGTCTGTGCTTTTTATGTCTTAGGAAATTCTTCCCTACTTCTGTTATTTCCTTCTATCTATAAGTATTTGTCACATTTAGGTTTTTAACCCACCTGGATTTATAAGGTAGGGGTGTTTTGTTCTTCTTGATTTTTTAAAGTCAGAGTTATAATTTTTTCCCTTAATTTTCTATCAGTTACTGACTAGTCCATTCTTTCTCTCACTGATTGTGATCTCACCACTGCATTGCAGTCATGAATTATTATATGTGGGGATCTGTTACCAGGTTCTCCATTCTCCTTTGTTTGTCCCTTCGTGTACTGGTTTTCTGTGTGTGGTGCTGGGGATTGAACCCAGGGCTTTCTGCATAGGAGGCAAGCACTCTACCAGCTGAGCTATATTCCCCAGCCCTGCCATACTGTCAAGGTTTTAATAAACTTTGATAGCTTTTCAGTCAATTCTCCCTACTGTTTTTATGCATTTATATTACTTTGACTTTTCTGATTCCTTTACTCTTCCACTATTTCTTCAGTTTTTCAGGTTCTAGGAAAAAACCTGTGAGTATTTTTATTGAACGTACATTGAATTTGGATTTATTTAGGGAAAACAGATGTTTTGATGACAGAACCATTATACCTATAAAAATGGTATGTCTCCATTTATGTATTAAAATGTCTTTCAATAAAGATATATCCTTTCCATATTGGTTAGTTTCATCTTTTATTAGATTTATTCCTTAGTACTTCACATTTTGTTGCTACTGTAAAAAGCCATTTTAAAATTATATATTTGCTTATGTATTACTGGCCTAAAGGATTGAAATTTATTATTGATCTAATACTAACAACATGCTGAATTTTTTATTCTACAAGACTACAGATTTTATTGGGGTTTCTATAAATACAGTCATATAATTTGCAAAACAAACCAAAATTTAGTTCCTTCTTTGTCTTCTAGAACTTCTAGTGAAATGTTGAAAGGAGTGACAACAGTAATAATCCTTGTCTCCTTACCTTAAAGGGAATGTTTCAAACATCTTACTATTGTGTTGTAGCCAGATATGGTAATACATGCCTGCATTACCAGTGACTTGGGAGGCTGAGGCAGGAGGATTACAATTTCAAGACCAGCCCTACCAATTTAGTGAAATAGTCTCAGAATAAAATAAAAAGGGCTAGGGGTGTGACCTCTGAGTTCAATCCCAATACCTCCATCCCCCTCCCACACAAGGGGGGGGGAAAGGCTGTATCACAATGGTAGAGCATTCCTGGGTTCAATTCCAGTACCCCAAAAAGTTTGTTGTGGTTTTTGGTACATTTTTTTGGAGGAGTGGGGTGGGGTCAAACCCAGGATCTATATCCCCAGGGAGCATGCTAGGCACATATTCTACCATTGAACTATATCCCCAGCCCTCTTTAAAAATAATTTTGAGACAGGGTCTTACTAAGTTGCCAAGATTGGCCTCAAACTTGCAATCCTCCTCCCTCAGCCTCCCTGGGATGACAGATGTGTGTGTGTGTGTGTGTGTGTGTGTGTGTGTGTGTGTGTATTTATATTTAGTTGTAGTTGGACACAATACCTTCGTTTTATTTATTTTTATGTGGTGCTGAGGATCGAACCTAGGGCGGCACACGTGCGAGGCAAGTGCTTTACCACTGAGCCACAACCCTAGCCCCCATCTCCTGCCATATATTTTTATATGGGATATATTTTTAACAGATTAGAGTTTTTTGCTGTTTCCAACTGGCTAAGATTTTACTATTTTCAATGAATTTTAAATTCATTTCCACACTTACTGAGATGACTTCCTGCTTTAATGCAATAAGTAACATTAGATTTTCTGCTGTAAAGTCAGCTTTACATTTCTCGTGGAGACTCAACTTCACTATGATGTATTACATTTTTCATAAATCACAGGATTCAGCTAACAATTCCTTTAGGGTTTTTACATTTATGCTCAAATATAGGATTAACCCTTAATTATCATTTCTTGTATTATCCCTCTTTTGGTTGTTGCCAAAGTCATATTGGCTTTTTCCCCCTCCTTTTCTTTATTGGTACTTGGAATTGAACTCAGAGGTACCACTGAGCTACATCCCCAGCCCTTATTTATTTTTTATTTTAAGACAGGGTTTATATTGCTTAGGGCCTCACTAAGTTGCTGAGGCTAGCCTCGATCTTGTGATCTTCCAACCTCAGCCTCCCAAACTGTTTGGATTATAAGCATGCACCACACTATGCCCAGGTATTCCAGCTTTTTAGAATAGTTAGAGTGTGGTTCTTTTTTCTATTCTTTGCATAGTTCAAGCTCAGAATTAACTATCTGTGAAGCCATTTGAGTGAGATCTAAAACTATGTCTTAAAGAGTTACAAATTTACACTTCTTCTGGATTCAAATGGAATACAGTAAGCAGTCAATAAAGACAAGAAGATTAGTTTAAATAGATTTTTTCAGTTTGAGTTTCCTGTAGGCAATTAGGAATATCAAGACTTGCTTGTGGTTATGAATTCTTAGTTTTGAAATTTTTTTTTTTGTGATGCTGGGGATGGAACTCATGGTCTTCAGAATGCTAGGCATGTGCTGTACCACTGAACTACACTACCAGCCTATTCTTAGATCTTTTCTATTCTCCTAGAGTAGAGGTTAAGGCAGGTAGGTTTTCCAATCTTTTCTCCATTAGAGGGGTAGCTTTTCTTAAGGTAACCCTTTCATTGAGGGGCCAGACCTTTAGAGACCTTAGCTCTATAGGACATTCTCTCACATCCTTCCATAGGCTCAGGTCTTGCATTCCTTGAATCATGCCCTAGATTTCTAGAGATTGGTAATTGCTCTTAAAATAGCTTACAGCTTCAAGGTTCACCTACCATATTGAAACCAAAATATTTCTCCCTAAATTACTGAGGATTGTTAAAATGCAGAAGGACTCTGATTTTCCTGTCTAAAGATATAGAAAATTAATAAAACAGAAGGTCTTTCTACCTCCCCTCCCTCTTTTCCCACCTAAAGACAGAATTTAAATCTTCATATATTGGAGATAGTCTTATCAACTCAGACCTTAGCAGATCAAGCTGTAAGCCTACTTTCTTCCCACAAACTTACCTTCTCAGTTTTTTCACCACTAAAGCCTAAAACTACCTGCTCCTTTGTCTTGTCATTACTCTGAGATTTATTACTATGAGGGTAGGAAAGATGGTGGGATGAGAATAATATCATTACATCATTACCTTAGGTATATGTATGACTGCACATGTGGTGAGTCTCCACATCATGTACAACCAGAGAAATGAAAAGTTGTGCTCCATTTGTGTATAGTGAATCAAAATGCATTCTGCTGTCATGTATAATAAGAGCAAGTAAAAAAATAAAAATTTTAAAAATAGGAAAAAATAATAAAATTTAAGACATTCCAAGCCACTGCTTTGAACATCTTGTGCTGCTTTTCTCCCACATGATGTGCACTACACACATTACTCGTTTTTCTCTTATTAATGTGTCTTAAGAATATACCCAACTATTAATTTATGAGGGTTGAGAAAAAAATTGTTTTCTCCTCCTGTATTTGCTGAGACAAAAGATTCTGAGATACTTTACTCACTCTTGAGCCCTATAGAGGAAATCCTGGTGGAAGCAAACAGAAACACTAAGAATTCTTAACCAAAATGAGATCTTCCTGCTGTTATAGTTAAAGCTTCATCCCGGGGTTTCATAAACTAACTTCCAGATCACTCACGTGTAATCAAATCAAGCCTTTATTGAAGCACACTGGTGGTGGCTGACCAGAACATAAAGCTGTTCCCCTGATGAGCCCCGAACAATTGCAAGGGCACTCCTTATAAGCCTGAAAACGCAAAAGGGATGTTCGGGGGTCTAGCCAATGCAAGCAAGCCAGGTTACAGAAGTGGGGGAGTGCACTCAAGTGGCGGGAAGGCTAACCAATCACATTCCTCAACAAACTGAGGCAGGGGAGAGAGGTTCTGGAAATCAGTATAGATAATGACTGATGGGGTTGAGAAGATGAGGGCTGGTTACCAAAGAAAAGACAAAAGGTTGCTATCAGCTAACCTCTAGCCCAGTCACCCCAGTTACAGAAACAGAGCCTCGTTATCCTAGTTACAGAAACAATGTCCCATTATGTAGTTCGTGTTCTTAAAGGTTTCTATAGCAAAAGGAAAAGAACATTTTGCCCTGGTCATGACCCTTCTACTTGGCATGGATGAAGTCATAAAACAAAATGGAATCACATTTGCTTCTACTATCATACTGCTTTTTTACCTGCAATGCCTGGTGGAGAAAGGGAGGTATCTTAGTTTGTTTTCTATTGCTATAACAAAATACCTAAGCCTGGGTACTTTTAAATTTATTTTACAAATTTATTTTGGGTGGAGCTGAAAGTCCAAAGTCAAGTAACCATATCAGTTTGGTCTCCAATGAGGGCCTCTTAGTATATGGCACAATAGGGTCAGGAATATGGGGGAAAGAGATCACAAAATAAGATAGGAAAACAGAGATTTAGGAGTCTGGTTTGCTTTTTTAAAACATCTGTTCTTGCCAGGCACGGTGGCGCACACCTATAATACAGCAGCTTGGGAGGCTGAGACAGGAGGATCTAGAGTTCAAAGCCAGCATCAGTAACTTAACGAAGCACTAAGCAACTCAATGAGACCCTGTCTCTAAATAAAATAAAAAATAGGGCTGGGGATGTGCCCCTGAGTTCAATTCCCAGTAACACACACACACACACACACACACACACACACACACACACACACACAAAATGCCTGGACAAAAATGTAGGTTATACTCTTTTAGCAGCTAACAAAGCTTTTCTTTATTTTGGTCATCTTTAAGAGTGAAGGGCTCTTTTTGGAAGGGCTCTTTTTGCTCCCTCTCTGGATGTAAACCCTGGTTTCTTATAAATGACTGACCTGTTTTGGTCTCATGGATGCTTATTCACTTTGGCCAAATCAGTCATTGGTAGGTATAATTTTGGTAGAAAACTGTGATTTATACAGTTATCTCTCAGTATTCTCCAAGGGACTGGTTCCAGGAACCACCCACACACCAAATCAAGATATCAAAATCCACAGGGTGTGGTGTGTGACACATACCTGAAATCCCAGCAATTTGGGAGGATGAGGCAAGTTAGAGGCCAACCTCAGCTACTTAGCAAGACTTTGACTCAATAAAAGGGCAGGTAGCTGGGTATGTGGCTCAGTAGTAGAATACCCCTAGGTCATAAAAGCCATAGATGCTCAAATCCCTCTTATAAAATGATGTATTTGCATATAACCTAGGCACATTCTTCCATGTACTTCAAATCATCTCTAGATTGCTTTAGGTATTATAAATACTATGTAAATAGACATTATATTACATTATTTAGGCATTAACAATTTAAAAAGTTATGTACAAATTCAGTGCACATGTGAATTTTTTCCTAAATCTTTTCAATCATTGGTTGATTGAATCCTAAGATTTAAAACCTGTAGATATGGAGGGCTGATTATATTTACAGAGTGAAAGGAACCTATTTCTTTGCCTTTTCTCCTAAGTTAACATGAAATTATATATTCAGAAATAAACAAACTAGTTTATTAGAATTTTTCAGAGACAAACAACTCTAAATTTGGAAGAAAGAAATATTGATTCCCATCTTGGAGATCTTTTCCCTGATAGAAACAAGTTAAAGGTAATAAAACTGGATTGATATATCAGCTCTTAGTAATCATGCAGGCTGTAACCTAATTCTTAGGGGAATGGAAAGTCACTGTTCTTGTCTTGAAAATTAAGCCTTTATAGAAGCAAGAATGTGTTTTTAAAAGCAAGCCCACTGTAATAGTTTGGATCTTGAATGTTTCCCAAATGTTTCCATGTATAAAAAAGGCTTGGTCCTAGGTGGCACCACTGGGAGACAGGATCAAATGGGAGGTCCTTAGGTCATAGGGGGTATGCCCATGAAAGGGACTGGGGGACTCTGGCTCCTTTCCCTTCCTCCTTGGCAATGAGTTAAGTGTGCTGCCTGCATGATTACTAAGAGCTGAACTACCAGTCCAGTTTTATTATCACAGGCTCAAAGCAATGGACCCAAATAATCATGGACTGGAAACTCCAAAACCATGAGCCACAATAAATCCATTAACTTTATAAGCTGATTATCTGAGGCATTTTGTTACAGTAACAGAAAGTTGATGAATATAACCACTTCTTTCCAAATCTCAAACCTCACCTATACTTCCCAGGATGACTATGTAAGGGGACAGATGAGGATGGTAGGAAGTTAAGAGAATAATCTATAAAATAAGCCCACTGTATCGACTCCCTACATTTTCTCTGCCAAAAAGCAATCTGCCTACAACTGTCCCCCACCCCCAGCTTGAAGGACAGGAAATGTCACATTCCTCAACAAACTGAGGCAGGGGAGAGAAGGTCTGGAAGTCAGTATAGATAATGACTGATAGGGTTGAGAAGATGAGGGCTGGTTACCAAAGAAAAGACAAAAGGTTGCTAACCTCTAGGATCATAAGTCCCAACACAAGGAGTTGATAGTGATTACCCCAATACTATTCCTTCCTGCCCTTAGGTACAGTAAACAAAGAAGAAAAAAGGAAGGTGGAGTTTCCAGTCCATGATCTATGAAAGAGCAAGACACCCTTACTCCCATGGGCACCCAGCTTTGGGCCCCATTCTCTGAGAAATCGGCTACCTCTGTCCCTTTCTTAAGTAAAACTTGCTTTTTATACTTACCTCACTGTTTGTGGTGTTTAATCTTCAACACTGGTATCAACTGTACCTACTGCAAAATGTTAGGACACTACACTATCCTGCACTTAAGAAAAAGTCAAACCAGTCCTTATCCTAAACCTCTAACAGGCAAATATTTCCCCCTCCAATTATTTCTGAATGAAAACTTCCATTATTTCTCTATGCCTTTGAGATATAAATCTCCTATCTGGTCTTATCTGAAAAACCACCCCTTTTATTTTTATTTTTTTAAATATTTGTAGTTTTCGGTGGACACAGCATCTTTATTTTATTTGTACGTGGTGCTGAGGATCGAACCCAGCGCCCCGCGCATGCCAGGCAAGCATATTACCGCTTGAGCCATATCCCCAGCCCCCAAAAACATCCCTTTTAAAATACAAACTTCAAGGAGATGATTATCAGGGGCTGGGGAGGTGGCTCAAATGGTAGTGTGCTCCCTGGCATGCGTTCCGCCATGGTTCAATCCTCAGCACCACATACAAACAAAGATGTTGTGTCCGCCAAAAAACTAAAATATCAATATTAAAAAATTCTCTCTCTCTTAAAAAAAAATTCTACAAAAAATAAAGGAGATGATTATCAGAGGGAAAAAGTGGGGAGAGAAGGGGAGCCAGGAATATTTTCCGCTTGCCTTGGCTAAAACTTGATGAGAATTTGAAAAGGCTTTTTTTCCCCCAGTGCTGGAAATCAAAACCTGGACCTCTTGAATGCTAGGCAAGTGCTGTACCACCTCAGTCCCACAAAAGACTTTTTATTTTATCTTTTTGTTTATTGATTTTGGAGTCCTGGGCATTGAACTCCCAGGTGCTATACCATTTAACTATATCTCCTGATCCATCCAGCTTACTTTCCTTTTAAGATTGGGAGCCATCTTGCCACAAAGGCATGAAAAGCTAATTTTGTCTTTACTATAAACTACTATAATTTCTAAACTTGCTTGGAATGCCTACCTATGCCTTGAACTCACCCATGCCTGGCTCTCCCTGACCAGATAACAACCCTCTCTGAAGCTCTAATGATCCTCATTAATTTTGTTATCTGTAAGTTCTCAAACCCCTTTTTGTGTAACTTTCTATGCTAAAAAAATAAAATAAAATAAAAATTGAATCCAAATACCTTTAATTCACATGATTTAAAATGGTTCAATTTAAATCGGGTAAAGAGATAAAAATAAATGTCTTTAAAATTAAACTTAACTCACAAGTCTCTCAAGGTGATCAAAAAGGTTAATTAATAAGATATTATTAATGTCTATAACATGTCTAATATTCCTTGGTTCTAGAAATTTTCTTCAACAAGGAAAACAGCTAATATTGTTCAATTTACTTGTTTTGATATTTTGATAAAATAAATAAATAGTTTTGACATGGGATTACTCATATTTATCAGTAATTTTGTTTGTTAGACATTCGATTAACTTACAAGATTAAATTGGTAACTGTTAAATGTAATATCAAGTACTTTTTTTTTTTAAAGAGAGAGTGTGAGAGAGTGTGAGAGAGAGAGAGAGAGAGAGAGAGAGAGAGAGAGAATTTTTAATATTTATTTTTCAGTTCTCGGCGGACACAACATCTTTGTTGGTATATGGTGCTGAGGATCGAACCCGGGTCGCACGCATACCAGGCGAGCGCGCTACCACTTGAGCCACATCTCCAGCCCCAATAATATCAAGTACTCTTGACTCCTTCAATTCCACTGGGTAATATTACTGATGTTTTTATAAACTGGTAAATGAAAGAAAGGAATTAAAGTTACTTTGTCAGCACTAAAAAGTTTTTACTAAAAATTTAAACTCCCAACGGGCATAATTCTATATACTTAAACATTGTGTTTTCATAAAATGGTAAACAGATGTAATTCTATATACAAAGGCCCAAAAGTTTCAACTGTTCCAATTAAGAGTATTGTAAATAAAATAAAGTATGTCTTTTCATTAAAATAAAATAATTTGCCTCAACTCGAAAATTTTCAAGGATTGTTTCCAAACATGAAGAAAAAAGAGGGTTATTAGATGGAAAGAAAAAAATAGAAGGTTCTACGTATGAAAACCATATTTAATAAAAGAAAAAAAATGTTTCTGGATAAGAACGTCTTTATGTGATGAATAAGAGGGTAAGTGATAAAGAAGATCTGTATAAGTTTGTTTTTACAATCAGTCATATGTTAAAAAGACAAATTTTTCTTAACATTGGTTTACCCATAACATTGTGTTTATTAAGTTTTGTTTCTTTTTTTCTAGAGCAAGTAATCGTAAAGAAAGTAACCAACTGATTAAACAAGAACTGTTATTTTAGAGCATTATAGTGTCATTTCTTTAAAAGCTAAACTTGGTTAATATAAAAACATCCAAGTAATTGTGGTGCTATTACTCTTCCTTGTATATTAAATGTGTTCATATCTTCCAGGTATACAAATCTTTAAAAGCTCTAAAATAGCATTATATCAAACTGATGTTCTAAAGTTATATAGTGATTTTAGACTTTAAAAAACATTGAAGATTTATTTATATCATTTAATGTTCTATAACTGGATGTATTATCAATAAGATATATAAAGTTTTATGTTACTTTTTACACTGGGGTACAATTTAATGTATTTTTAAGTTAATGAGAGCCTAATCTATGTAAAGGTTAATATTGTAAAACACAAAGTATTTTGCTACTTTTCCCCAAAAGGTTAAAAGCTTTCAGCCTTTCTTTAATTCATATTTTAAATGTGATATCATTTTGTGTTAGCTAATATTCATATGACCTCAAATAATTTATGTAAACTTTATAAAATGATATTTAAGAAACAAAGATCAGCTTCAGAACTTGAACACTTTACTTAAGATTTATGAAGAGCCCTGCCTTACCTGAGATAAGGTTCTGTGTCCTATCTCACTACATGTCTGAATGACTCCACAGTAGGCCAGATTTCAGTTCACTTAAAGTTATATTCAAAAGTTGTTTTTTTGTGTCAAGATTATTAGGATCTCAAACAGGGGATATAATGGGTTAATTTAAGATAATAAGCCATCACCTACAGGACAGATAGGATAATACAGATTCCAATTAATAAAAAGAGTAAATGATTGTAAAGTTATAGATATTAAAGCCCAGTACTTTTAATTTAAGGCTGTTGAGACTGATTTGTTAGATGTTTAAGATCAGGACTTAAAATTTAAAATTAAATTAAAAGAGCCAAGAAAACCAATATTTGGCTCTTGCCCTTTGAGTCAGTCTGAATCCAGGGAACAGGGGACTTCTCTAAAGAGCTTTGCAACTCTGGGCCACATAACCTCCCGATCAGGGAGATTAATGAAACCCCTGGAGAACAGAAAGCCAATCAATGCATTTTTTATGAAGAGAAGGGTCATTGGAGAAGGAAGACATCTCTTGAGGGAAGCCACATGGTTGAGCAAGACCTGGACCCATCCTAGTGCAAATGGCACTACACAACTAAGAAGTTGCTCTTAAGTTCCCCTAGGAGTGACTCCCATGGAAACTCAGCTAACTGTTAACAATAGACAGAAACAAAAGTCAGTTTGACTGTTTCATCTTAAACACTTAGCAAAAACAGTTAAAACCAAAACACAGCTATTCCTGGACATTTTAAATAATAATAGTAATAATAATAACAATAATTGCTGAGAGCCACAGCCGAGTCTGTATGGCTCCTGGGCATTTTGCCAACAGTATTGATTGACAGGCGAGGCATTAATATCCGCCTCTGCCGCTACTTTTGTGTTCTCGCGCTATTTTGGACTTCTTGCGCTATTTTGAGTTCTCATGGGGATTTCCGGGGATTCCCCGGGAGTTCCCATTGGTTGGTGAAGTGCAGGAGGAGGGATTTCCCGGGGAGCTATTTTCCGGCTGGGGGTTCCTGCAGGATCCGCATGGCTTTTGGGAGGATTCCCCAGGAGCGTGTGTGAGGTTTTTTCCTGCAGTTCAAAAATAAAGTTTGTTCCTGCTTCAGTGGCTCGTGATTTGTGCCCAGCCAGACTGCGGCATTTGGCAGCCCGCACGGGGAACGTCTGAAGCTTTGGGGAAGTGAAATTGCTTGCCCCTAAGGGAAGGCAAGAGAATGGGTGACCATTTTAAAAAACAATATGTTCTTGCTTTGATTTGTTTTGTTTTTGTTTCAAGCTGCCTATCCCTAGAATTTTCTCAGGCAGACTGGGAAAAATGGTTGGCTCAAAGTTTGAAGTTGTTTGCCCCTGAGGAAAAGATAGAAATAGACCACAAATGTACATGTCAAGAAAATAGGAAAATTGATACAACGGTTTTTTGTTCCATTTTTGTTTCATTCTGTTTTGGTTTTGTTTTGTGTTATCTTATTGGGTTGTGTTATCTTTGTAACAGATTAGAAATTAGTAAAAAACAAACTGAAAGAGTGTTAAATAAATTGTTAGAGGTTCAAACCATGGAGAAAGACAATTTAGATCAAGCAAAAGAGAAGGTCTCTCAAGCTAGTCAGACAGAGGAAGAAAATTTAAAGGAAAAAAGCTTAGAGGAGAAACAGCTATTAGGGAAAAAGCTACAACAGGAGGCTGCTACTAACACCGTTCTATCACCAGAGGGCGTAATTCAACCAACAGCTCCACCTATGGAGATAGCTGAGTGGCCCTCAACCCCCTCAACCCCTGTAGTTGATAGATGGGATCCTGAGACAGGACCTCAAAGATTTGCATGACCTGTACTTGAGCATGCAGGAGGGCAGCGAATTCACCGTGCATTAGATTTCAAAACAGTGAAGCCGTTAAAAGAGGCTGTAACAACCTATGGTCCTCAAGCACCCTTCACTGTAAGCATGGTCGAATCCATTACCAACTTGGACATGACTCCAGCAGATTGGGCTAGCATGTGTAAATCTGTGCTAAATGGAGGACAATATTTGTTATGGAAGGTTGCCAATGAGGAATTTTGCAGGGAGACAGCTAGGCGAAATGCAGCAGCCGGTTACCCTCAAAGAAATCTAGATATGTTGTTAGGAAAAGGACCTTATGAGGGTCAACGGCAACAAATTGAATATGATCCTGGCGTATACGCACAAATTGCTGTAGATGCGGTTAGGGCATGGAAAACTTTACAGGGGCATGGAGATTTACAAGGTCAATTATCTAAGGTAATACAAGGAACTAATGAACCTTACGCTGAATTTGTAGATAGGCTTATTCAAGCAGCTTCCAGAATTTCTGGGGATACAGAACAAGCAATGCCATTTATAAAACAACTGGCTTATGACCAAGCAAATCGTTGCTGCAGAGAGGTCCTTAGACCATGGAGACATGAAGATTTAAACACATATATTAAATTATGTAGAGACATTAATGAACAAGGACAAGTCTTGGCAGCAGTACAACAGGCTTTAGATGCCAGGCCAAAAACATGCTACAATTGTGAACAAACAGGACATTTTAAAAGGAGTTGTCCCATAGGAGGAAGGTTTAACAAAGTTAGGTATCAAAGGAATAGAACACCGGATATTTGCCCACGATGCCGTAGAGGGAGACATTGGGCTAATGAATGCCGTTCTCAAACCACCATAGAGGGTACTCCATTATCAAAAAACGGACAAGGACCAGGTGGTTACCCACGATATCGTGGAGAAAGGCATCAGGCTCCATTGCCAAAAAACGGACAGGGGGGCCCAATGCTCTGGGGCCCACGACCACAAATGTACGGGGCACTGGAGGAACCCAGAAACACCATGGAGGAACCCAGCAACACCATCAGGGTAGTGCCCAGGACACACTATCCATCAGATCTCTCATCAGACGAACCAGAGGGAGTGCAGGGTTGGACATCTGCGCCTCCGCCAGAGCAGTACTAACTCCAGAGATGGGAGTTCAAATCATTCCCACAGGAGTAAAAGGACCTCTTTCCCAAGGAACAGTAGGCTTATTGTTAGGACACAGTTCTTCTACGCTAAAAGGACTTATGATAAGTCCTGGGGTAATTGATCCCGATTATGAAGGTGAAATAAAAATTATAGCTAGTTCTCCAAAGGGTATATCAGTAATTTCACCAGGAGATAGAATAGCACAGTTATTAATAATATCCAGCCTACATGATAAATTTTCCAGTAGTACTATGGAAAGAGGTTCCAGGGGTTTAGGCTCCACAGGTGTAGATTGGGCTATGCTGTCTTTGAATTTAGATTCTCGCCCTATGCTAAAACTAAATATTCAAGGACATGAATTTAATGGGCTACTGGATACAGGTGCAGACCTTAGCATCATATCTCATCAAGAATGGCCAAAACATTGGCCATTACAACAAGCCACTCAAACGCTTCGAGGCCTAGGAGTGGCAACTAATCCCCATAGAAGTGCAATGGTCTTAGATTGGAAGGATCCTGAAGGATGTGAAGGAACTATACAGCCATATGTATTGGATCATCTTCCTATAAATTTATGGGGACGAGATGTCCTAGATCAATTAGGTTTGACGTTAACAAATAACATCAATCCAAATACGGCCACTATTAAGGCTAGACAAGGTTTCAGGGAAGAAAAAAGATTAGGAGAACAAGGTATAGCAGCACCGATTCAAATAGATCAAGGAATAAATAGACATGGACTGGGTTTTCAGAAGGGGTCACTGAGGCAATAAAAATTACTTGGAAATCAGATAGACCGGTATGGGTTCCTCAGTGGCCCCTGACTAAAGAAAAGATACAAGAAGCCCATGACCTGGTCAAACAACAATTAGCGGAGGGACATATACAACCTTCTCTATCTCCCTATAATACTCCCATTTTTGTCATTAAAAAGAAATCTGGTAAATGGAGATTATTACAAGATTTAAGAGCCATTAATAATGAGATGGTTATTATGGGACCTGCTCAATCAGGGATTCCCCAATTGTCTGCTTTACCAAAAATCTGGTATGTTTTAGCTATAGATATTAAAGATTGTTTCTTTTCAATTCCAATTCATCCTGAGGATAGTCCACATTTTGCATTTACTATCCCTGCACTAAATCATGAAGGTCCTGATCAGAGATATGAATGGAAAGTGCTCCCTCAAGGGATGGCTAACAGCCCAACTATGTGTCAAATTTATGTTAATAAAGCAATCCAGCCACTTAGAAATCAAAATCCTGAACTACAAATATTTCACTATATGGATGATGTATTGTTAGCACACAAAGATAAAAACACATTGCTGGACTGTTATGCCACACTTACAAATTCATTAAAAAATTATAATCTAGATATAGCAATAGATAAAGTACAATTAAATTTTCCAATTAATTATTTAGGAGTTCTATTATCCTCAACCATGGTCCGTCCACCAAAAATTCAAATACGAGTAGATCAACTCAGATCACTTAACGACTTTCAAAAGTTATTAGGAGACATAAATTGGATAAGGCCTTACCTAGGCATACCAACAGGAGAGTTGGGACCTTTATTTGATATCCTAAAAGGTCCATCAGATCCAAATTCACCCCGCATATTAACTCCTGAAGCAAGAAAGGCATTAAAAATTATTGAAACATATATGGAAAATATGCATTTGGATAGAATTGATATAAGTTTGCCTTTATTATTTATTGTAATACCAACAAAAAATATTCCTACAGGAGTATTTTGGCAAGAAGGTCCATTATTGTGGATACATTTATCTTATTCTCCTAACACTATTCTTACTAGGTATCCTGAGGCTGTAGGACAATTAATACTCAAAGGAATAAAAGCAGCAAAGGGAGTGTTTGGAATTTCTCCCAATAAAGTTATTACTCCATATACTATGGATCAAATTGATGAGTTAGCTAATGAGTTAAATACTTGGGCAATAATCATGTGTAAATCTAATGTTTCATTTGATAATCACTTACCATCTAATCCTTTGTTGTCTTTTTGGTCTAAGCATCCTGTAGTTTTTCCAAAAATGACAAGAAAAACCCCTATCATGAATCCTCCAAATATATTCACTGATGGGTCAAATAATGGTACAGCAGCAGTAGTTACCCCTGATCAAACTTTTACATTTTTAGTACCCAAACAATCAGCTCAAAAGGTAGAGCTTAATGCAGTTTTACAAGTTTTTGTGATGTTTAAAGATTCTGTATTTAATTTATTTTCTGATAGTCAGTATATAGTTAATGCTATAATATCCCTTGAAGATTCTGGTAGGATTTCCCCTTCCTCTACTGTTTTCTCTTTGTTTTCTGCTATACAAAGTCTAATCTGGGACAGAAAGGATTCATTCTTTATAAGACATATCAGAGCACATACAGGATTGCCTGGAGCCCTTAGTTTGGGCAATGATTTAGCAGATAAAACTACACATGACATACATATTTTCTCTACACTAGAAGAAGCTACACATTTTCATAAAAGGTTCCATGTCAATGCTAATACTTTACAAAAGCGTTTAAAAATTACTAAGGAACAAGCTAGATAAATAATAAAACAATGTCAAAATTGTGTGACCTTTTTACCACAAGTTAATCTTGGAGTCAATCCTAGAGGACTGATACCTAACCATATTTGGCAGATGGACATCACACACTTGCCAGAATTTGGAAAATTAAAATATTTGCATGTTACAGTTGATACTTCTTTCGGATTTTTGATGGGCTCCCTTCATGCTGGAGAAAAAACTAAAGATTTTATAGCTCATTGCTTACAAAATTTTGCCACTGTGGGCGTTCCAAAACAGTTAAAAACAGATAAATGCCCCTGGTTATACTTCTACCTCTTTTAAACAATTTTGCTCATCATTTGGCATTACTCATATATCGGGAATCCCATACAATCCTCAGGGACAAGGCATAGTTGAAAGAGCTCATCAAACTATTAAAATGTACTTATTAAAGCAAAAAGAGGGAATTGGAAAGGGGTATATATCCCCCAAAGATAAACTTAAAATAACCCTTTTTACTCTAAACTTTTTAAATTTGGATTCATCAGGGCTTAGTGCTGCGGAAAGGCATATGTGTCCAAAAAATATACATAAGCCTAAGGTACTTTGGAAGGATATTCTAACAGGACAATGGAAAGGTCCTGACCCAGTGATTGTCTGGAATCGGGGGTCTGTTTGTGTATTTCCACAGGGAGAACAGCAGCCGATTTGGATTCCAGAGAGATTAACTAAGGTCCTGACCCAGTGATTGTCTGGAGTCGGGGTTCTGTTTGTGTGTTTCTACAGGGAGAACAACAGCCGATTTGGATTCCAGAGAAACTAACCAAAGTGAATTCTATGGACCAAAACAAAAATGAAAACAAAAAAAGGTGATTTAACTCAAATCCATAACAGCTGATATCCAGAGCTCCAGTTTGGCTATTCTTACATCTGCGACAGTGATTAACCAGGATGCTTTTTTCAATATTTATTTTATTATTGCCTTTTCCCACATCATAAAGTTCTATTTTATTTTTGAGCTCACACAGACCTAGGTTAATGTTTTTCTGATCAGTTTTATTTTTTGACTGTGGAGTTTTTAAACATTGCAATGGAGATTTCACCTAGGTAAAGCTACAAGGCCTTTACTATTGTCTTATGTGTTGTATGTTATGTGCGCACACTTCTGTTTTGTGTTGTATGTCTGTATGTGTGTATGTCCATATATCTTATATGAGGAGCGCTCATGAATAAATGGATCCAAATTTTTTTTTATTCACGTGATTTTAATGGTTTAATTTAGATTGGGTAAACAGCTGTTGAAAATTGTTTTAATATGTGAACAAATAAGGAGGTTAACGGATCTGTTTGTTTGCTTTCACCTTTCCTTCTCATTATATTTAATAATTCTGTTCAGGATAATGTAAATTGTTCAAAAAATTGTTTTCTTAGTGCCTGTTGGAATGTTACATAATTTTTTTCCTAGCATCATTGCCAGAATGCCTATCTTCATCCCAGTGCCGGTGAAGACAAAGATAAAACCAAACTACAGCTTCTTCAGTAGTTATCACAACAAACTGTATAAACTGATGCATCAGTGAATAATAACTCAACAAGTAATGCTCAATCAAGGAGTTGATTTACTTTGGGAGGAAATGGACATATTGACAGATTCCTCTACTTTGAACTGCTTGCAGAACTTGCCTGGACTATGTATCACTTGTATGCATTGTGAACTATCTGTTGGTGCAGCGAATTGTGGTAGTGCTGGAGTATTTTTGCTGATGTTGTCACCGGTGGTACAATTTTTCAAAGGAGCCCTCAATTGGCTTGGTGTCATGGCATTTTTCCTCCTCCTCCCTTCTACTAGTGATGGTCTAAAATTTGGGGGCCAACAGAGGTGAGGCAAAGAACCTCACCCTCCCACTAGCACCAAGGCCAAATTTGGGGGCCAACAGAGGTGAGGCAAAGAACCTCACCCCCCCACTGGTGCAAAGGCCTATCCACAAGTATGGCTGTATGCTGGACCGGTAGTCAGTGACGGGTATGATCCGATTGCAGTGGTACCAACCTAAAACAGGAGGCTGACGCCTAGAGGTCAGTTCATCCGATGACGGGTAAGGACCATATGTTAAATTGGACTACCTAACAGGCACAGTCCCTAAGCCACATTACTTGTTCTTTAATTAAACAGAAGGGGGGAGATGCTGAGAGCCACAGCCGAGTCTGTATGGCTCCTGGGCATTTTGCCAACAGTATTGATTGACAGGCGAGGCATTAATATCCGCCTCTGCCACTACTTTTGCGTTCTCACGCTATTTTGGACTTCTTGCGATATTTTGAGTTCTCATGGGGATTTCCAGGGATTCCCCGGGAGTTCCCATTGGTTGGTGAAGTGCAGGAGGAGGGATTTCCCGGGGAGCTATTTTCCGGCTGGGGGTTCCTGCAGGAGCTGCGTGGCTTTTCGGGAGGATTCCCCAGGAGCGTGTGTGAGGTTTTTTCCTGCAGTTCAAAAATAAAGTTTGTTCCTGCTTCAGTGGCTCGTGATTTGTGCCCAGCCAGACTGCGGCAAATAATAAAAAGTAACTTAAGGTATACACCTTGTGTTAGCCCCCCAAAATAAGACTGGAGGCTACAAAGAGGGATTCTCAGGCAGGAATGCCTGATAACTATCAAAAGAGACTATCAAGAGGAACTGCAAGAGTCAGAAGTTTTTAGTTAATTTAAGGCCTACAGATATTCCTAACTTACACAGGTAGGCTTGATGTTTGCTAGTATGATTATCTAGCCCTAATTAACAGAAATAAAGGGATTTCTACTAGACACGGAGGTCATACCAGCAACATCTTACAAGATCAGATGACATTGAGTAGCTTAACCACGTCTCATAGAAGTGGACATCTGCAACATTAAAAGTTAAATGTTGTGACATTCCTGATAACTTTAAAGACGATAAAGATTTACATTCCTATATAAAAGCCTTGTCCACTCTGGCCTTATTATGGGGACAGCTTCTCCTGGTGAAAAAAATATATATTAATTTCTTGGCCCTCACACCTCACACTATTATACAGTGACAAGTTGCAGCTGCTACAACATTTATTCAGTATTCATGGTTTTTGTTTATCTCATAGAAGCACCCATTCCCAGATGACTTTACAACCTGTTCTTCCCCAACCAGACGTCAAACTGAACTGTCTTCTAAAAGGGAACTCACATCCCTCACACTGTGCACCCCCACGACACCCCTTCTCAGCTCAGAAAAAGCCAAAATGAACATTGCCCCTCTTCTTACAACAATGGACCAAAATAGATAGACAGTCAATATAAATGAGTAAATTATGTCAGGTTGGATCAGGGAGACTGGTTTTGGGTGAGTTCAAGAAGTTGGAGACTGTTACCTGAGGGATTAAAATTCCCTCAGTGCTCTTCCCCTATCCTATCAAAGATTTGAAAGGGACACATAAGGAAAGGGGGGGGATGACAAACCCAGCCTAATTCCCTCTTAAGATTGGGAGCCATCTTGCTACAAAGGCATGAAAAGTTAATTTCATCTTTACTATAAATTACTGCGATTTTTTAACTTGCTTGGAATGCCTGCCTATGCCTTGAACTCACCCATGCCTAGCTCTCCCTGACCAGATAACAACCCTCTCTGAAACTCTAATGACCCTCATTAATTTTGTTATCTGTAAGTTCTTAAACCTCCCTTTGTGTACTTTCTGAGCTATAAAGCTGTGCGCCTTAAAAGCTGGGCTGCTGTCTTCTGTTCCTGCAGTTTTCGGGAGAAGCAGCCCAGCTGGTCGAAATTATAAGCTTGCTTTAATTTGATTTCAATTGGAGTCGGTGGTCTTTTCTTTGCATCATGATCTAACACTCCATCCCTCTATAGTTTTTATTTTGAGACAGCGTCTTGCAAAGTTGCCCAGGCTGGCCTCCAACTTGCAACCCTTCCGCCAGCTTCTCAAGTTGCTGGGGTTACAGGCACATGCCAGAGTCTGACCAAAAAAGACTTTTTAAAGCTCTAGAGTCAGAAGTTGGCTTTTTAACAACTGATATTAATTTATTTTTATTTAGTGGTCCCTCTTGTATTTTCTCTATTGGATCTTGATTCTCAGTCAATTGAAGCTCTCTTCTTGAATTTCTGCTAACAAAATACTGTTTCCTCTACTCCATTTCTTATTGGCGTGAATTTTGACTACTTCAAAATTGAACAAATAAAAAATCTTAAAGATCATTTCTACTAAAATTAGTGAAATTAGTGAAAGGTTTTAACCATGCAAACAGGTATCTTTTTTTTTTTTTTGTACCAGGGATTAAAGCCAGGGGGGCTTTACCACTGAACCACATTCCCAGCTGTTTTTCTGTTTTTTGTTTTGTTTTGTTTTGAGACAGGGTCTTGCTAAATTGCTTAGGGCCTTGTTAAGTTGCTAAAGCTGGCTTTGAAATTGAGATCTGCCTACTTCTCCTGCCTCAGGTCCCTGAACTTGTAGGCATGTGCCACCATTGGCAACAGGTAGTCTTAACTTGCAAAAATGCAATTTAAATCTATTGGGGTTCAGAAAAACAACTCCCGGAAGACTGGTGTTTTCGCAGGGTGAAAATGGTGGTGAATACCCTTGATCCCAAAGGCTGGGGAGCCAGAGGCAGGAAGATCAGATCGCAGGTTCAAAGCCAGCCCCACCAACTTAGTAAAAAAAAAAAAAAAAGGTTTAGGGATGTGGCTCAGTGATAAAGCACCTCTGGGTTCAATCCTCAGTACCATTAAAAAAAAAAAAAAAAAGGCTGCGGGTATAGCTCAGCGGTAAAACTCTTGCCTAGCACTGGGTTCCATCCTCAGCACCACATAAAAATAAATAAAAGTATTGTGTCCATCTACAAGTTTAAAAAAGACTGGTGTTTTGACAGAATTCAGGTCCCTTTGACTTTCCTCCTTCCTGTTTCACTCCTCCAGACAAAGAGAGACCTTTTTTTTTTTTTTTTGCACTGGGGATGGAACCCAGGGGCACTTTGGATCACTGAGCTATATCCCCAGCCCATTCTATTTTTTGAGACAGGGTCTTGCAAAATTACTACAGCTGACCTTGAACTTGTGCTCCTCCCATCTCCATCTCCTGGGTGGCTGGGATTACAAGCACATGGCTAGGGAAAGGTCTTCTACAAAGTGCCCTTACCTGCCAGATCAGACAGGAGACCTCAAATCCAGGGAGGATCATCACAAGGAAAGTGATGATGCTATAGTTTGGCTCTTCAATGTCCCCCAAAAGGCCTGCCTACATGTTAAAGGCCTGGTTCCCAGGGTGGCATTACTGGGAGGTGGTGGGACTAGTGGGGAATTCTTTCAATCCTTGGGGATGTAACTTTGAAGGTAATAGTAGACCTCTTACTCCTTCTTCTTTCCTTTTGCTTTCTGGTCATGAGACCCAAAGCAACAGGGCCAATAGTTTGGTGAGCTTTTAAATTTTAACCATAATTATGGTTTATGTTTATTTAAAGCTCACCAAACTTCTTTGAAACTATTACCTTAGAATTTTAAGTGTGATAGTCAGCATTCTATCACTGTAAGAAATAACTTGAGATAATCAATCTATAAGAAAAAAAGATTTAGGGGCTGGGGATGTGGCTCAAGCGGTAGCGCGCTCTCCTGGTATGTGTGTGGCCCGGGTTCGACCCTCAGCACCACATACAAAGATGTGTCTGCCGAAAACTAAAAAATACATATTAAAAATTTCTCTCTCTCTCTTTAAAAAAAAAAAAAAGAAACAAAGATTTATTTTGGCTCAGTTTTAGAGGTTCCCATGCATGATCAGTTGGCTTTGTTGCTTTTGGGTTTGTGGTGAGGAATTGTGTAGTGGATCAAAATCACTCACTCTATAATTAGTAAACAAAAGACAGAAAAGGGTCTCACTATCCCCTTTAAAGACTTAATCCTAGTCATCTGAACACTTCCTACTAGGCCACACATTCTAGAGGTTCCACCTCTAGAAGGTTTGAATAATGCCAACTTGTAGAGCTAAGTCTTTAACCTGTAAATCTTTGGGTGGTGAGAGCCATAGCCAAGTAGGAATGACGCATGGCAATTTCCTTGTCAGCCTACCCAATGTTGCTTAGAGGGAGGACTCTCCATTGTGGAAATGGGCTTGCCTTGAACCCAGTTCATTTGCAGTGACACTGCATGAATGTTTGAGAGTTTTGGTTTTAAAGGTGACCTTGCTCAGGGATTAGGGTGGATCCTGCTGGATTAAGGGTGGCTCCAGGTTTAGGGTAGATCCTGCTGGGAATTGGGCATATCCTGCTGCCTCAGGCCCCCGCTCCTTAAGTTCCCGTGGAGTTCTCTCCGGGTTCTGAGAGTATTTGGTATGCAGAGCCCGGTGGAGGTAGTGTATTTTCCCCAGAACCTGTGTGTAGAGTGCCAGTAAGAGTTCAGGAATAAAGAGTTGCTGTTGGAATCTACAAGTTTTTGTGGTGGCTAGGTTATTTGGTGCCCAGCCAGACTGTGGCATTTGGGGACATTTAAGATCCCAAATATAAGAGATTTAGGGTGTGGTTCAGTGGTAGAATGCTTACACAGCATGTAGGGGCGCTGATTTTGATCCCTGGTACCAAAAATAAATAAATAAATCCAAACAATAGGACTAAATTAATTTAAATGCTGGATATTCACTGAATATCTTGATCACTTCCAAGTAAAATAAAATGCTGAAACATTAATTGCTGAACACAGGTTAAGTTTACTTACCTGTAAGTAAACTTATTACAAAGGATTAAAGATATTTAGGGTATATTAATAAAAAAATTGTACTTTGAGGAAACATGTATTTGTTATTATTATATAATTACTATTATTGTAAAAGGTCTGGCGAAATGTCGGAGGGAGAGACCACCCAAGAGACTGACTCCATGCAATTGGCAAAAGGGGATATTTATTGGGGATCCATTCCAGCGCGCTGGGACTCTGTGCTCACTCAAGAAGGGAGAGCAGCCCAGAGCCCAGAGCAGAGTTCAAGCGGAGCTTAAGTACACTTTTTGGAGAGGGTGGGGGGGCTTTGCATACATCAGAACAAATCATCATGAGGCGCGGGAAAATTGAACAACAACTCTAAGTCAGGATTAGTGCACACATTGGCGGGAACAATCAGGGCAGGAGTGATTGGTGCTCCTAGGTGGGGTACACATTCAAACTGATTGGTTTAGGTCCTGCAATGCCTACGTGCCAAGCAACTCGGAACCCTTAGCTATTAAACAACCAGAAAGTCAGTGGAAATATTTACTGGGCAGTTCCAGTATTGTCCTAACAGCTACAGGGATTACAGGTTTTGGGGGTAGCAGAGGGACTCTAACAATACCCAGTCTTTTACTTTTTAACCCAATCCCTGCACTTTGGAAACTTTAGGATGCCTGGTCTTTTACACTTTAACTCAGGCTCTGCGGCTTAGAATCAGCTTGGAAATTTTACCTTTACATTATAATTTTGCTATTATTATTTTGCAGTGCTGGGAACTGAACCAAAGGGCCCTCTACAAAGCAATATTCCCAGCTCTTTTTGAATTTTTAAAAATTTTGAGATAGGGTCTCCCTAATTTGTCCAGGCAGGCCTCAAATTTATGAACTTCCTGCCTCAGCCTCTCGAAAAGCTGTGATTACAGGCATGTGTCACCACAGCTCATGAGGAAACAAATCTCCAAGAAATTATAAATCGGTGCTAATCACTTAAGTATAAACTATTACTAATATAGGTAATTTAAACTACTAAACAGAAAAAAATGTTTGAAAAACATACAAAGGAAAATATGACGTTACACTAGGAATGTTATAAAGAAGGCATGAGGATGTGTTGGAAAATAGTTTTGCCTAATTTAGAGTTTACTTAAAGTTGTTTTCAAGATAAATGATACATGAGGGCTGGGGTTGTGGCTCAGAGGTAGAGCGCTCACCTTGCACCTGCAAGACCCTGGGTTCGATCCTCAGCACTACATAAAAATTAATAAGTGAAATAAAGGTATTGTGTCCAACCACAATTAAAAAATAAATATTTTTAAAAAATCAATGCTACAGGAAGCGATATGAATAAAACTGAAGATATAAAAAAGTTGAAAAGAACAAAAAAGTTATGTGGTTAAACTGATTAAAATTGAATGAATTTATTATACAGGTTTTTAAAGTGAGCATTAAAATCAAAAGTACACTGATGTAAAATTATAATTTTTTTTTTTTTAGAGAGAGTGAGAGAGGAGAGAGGGAGAGAGAGAGAGAGAGAGAATTTTTAATATTTATTATTTTTAGTTCTCGGCGGACACAACATCTTTGTTGGTATGTGGTGCTGAGGGTCGAACCCAGGCCGTAAGCATGCCAGGCGAGCGCGCTACCGCTTGAGCCACATCCCCAGCCCAAATCATAATTTTTTAAAGACAACATTTTTGTGTTGATATTTTTGTTCACTTTTTGAATGAATTGTAAAAAAAGAGGTTTGATTATTTTTAATTGGGATGATTCCTTGTTTATGCTTTATTGGGCCTTTTATTACTTGAAAAAACTTTTTAATTTTTTCCTATTACTATGTAACTTCCCATATTTGCTTTTAAAGTCTTTTAATTATCACTTCAGTTAAATGAATGACTCTTTTTCACAGTGATCTATAATCCTAATTTGTATAACTGACAAAATTCCTAAAAATCAAAATTAAGCTTCTGACCTCAAACTAATTTTGGATATTCCAGAAGGACCCTAGAAGTACAAAAAGAGACAGTAAGCTAATTTTCTTATATCTGGCTGTAAATCTCCAAACTAAAATGTTTCAAACTTGGAAAAAATGCTCAGAAATTTTCATAAGATCAGGGCCTTAGAGTTGAGCAGGTTTTGTTACTGCCATTGGCTCTCCTAGACATTTTGTTCTAGTCTTGCATATAGTTTTTTTCTTGTTATTGTTGTTTGTTTTGCAGAGCTGGAACTTAAATGCTGGGCCTTGTGCATGCTAGGCAAGTGCTCAACCACTGAACTACATTCCCCAGTTCTCCTACAGTTTATAAACTCTTATTGTAGGTGGGGAATGTATACAGGCAACTTGTTTTTTGTTGCAAATAATTGCTTCAAATTCTAATTCCCCCTTATAATAATGCCCTCCGTTTCACAAAACCAATTTCTCTTATCCAACATATCTTTCTAGTAGAAAAAAATACAAAAATCAATTTGTCATTAAAACATGATACACCTTGTTACTGGCCAAAAACTGACTGAAAATTGCATCTTGTTAATGTCAATAACTGCCAAAGTTGTCTCACATCCGAGTAAATCGCATTCCAGGGTAGCTCTGCAGAAATAAAGGCAAAATTTGAGAGGTGGCAGAACCTTCTGGCTAGTTGGGGGTAGGGAGTTAGAAGCAGGTGATGAAAATGACACCTCGGGCCATGTTCGCTTACTTTTCTTTTCAGCCCACAGTGCTAAGTCCATTAAGAAAAGAACTGGTCATGAAGGAAAATTCTGTAAAATAACAAAAACGGAAGAAAAATGGAAATGGTTCAAGTACTCGTATTTAAAAAATTGACCAAGAAATAAAGTGGGCTCACAGATTTGTTTCAGAAACATTCCCTCCACCGTCACTAGTCAGCTTCTAAAACCTCAGGATTCAAACATGGCATCCAGCATTCACAGGTCCAAAGGGGTCTTCCGGCTCCAGACCCCGAGCGCTGGGTGGGGAAATGGGCTCTCTCCACTGCGCACCCGCCTCTTTAGGATCTTGCTGTCCTCCTTTCCCTACTCTCAAGGTCGGCAAGCGACATGGATTTAAAAAGCTCCTTCGCGCTCCTCAGTGGGATCCGCCCCACAGGGGAACCCTAGTGAATTGCGCCGCGGAGCACGCCGGGAGTTGGAGTCGCAGCCCTGCCAGCACTGAGCACGCCGGGAGTTGAAGTCGCAGCCCCGCATGGCCTGGAGGAGCAGCCGCGAGGGGCGGAACTAGCGGCTAGTTCGCGCAGGCGCACAGCTCCTTCCTAGCAGCATGGCGGACACTGCACCTCAGCCCAAAAGAAAGCGCGAGTCGGACGCAGAGGCGGAAACCCCCAGCACAGGAGAAAAGGAAACAGGAGTTGGAAATGGTACTTCTGCTCCTGTTCGCTTACCGTTCTCCGGCTTTAGAGTGCAAAAAGTGCTGAGGGAATCTGCGCGGGACAAAATCATTTTCCTACACGGGAAGGTACCATTAGACAACCCTGAAATGGGGGCCCAGGAAGGAGGGAATCAGTCATAGCCTTGGAGGCTCATTTGTTCGCATCCCGGCCGGGAAATACCAATCACATTATTTGGGGTGTCGGAGTGCGCTACTATAATGCATGGGGTGTCAAGATTGTTCGTGGCATTAAAGGAATGAATACATCTAGGTCGAATTTTCCTTAGAAATGTCAACTAATTTTTTTAAAGTATATCAGATTAAAAACCCCGTGTTAAATTCCCCACGCCATTCACCATCATTCAATATATGACTCTGGCTAGGAACCCAGTAAATGTTGCTGGATCGTGTCCCTGGAAATGCGTCAAGACAATAGGAGATAGGATCCCTGCTTTACAGGACGTTAGTCTAACAGGAGACAGCGTGTTAAATTGCTAGTCCACTTCCACACACCATGCACTTTTGTGCATATCAGGGACTGGCTGGGGCGCTGAGAGGTACCATCCCTGATCTACAGGACTGCAGAGTATCCGTGCGGAGACATACCCTGCTGGCTCTAATACTGGGCTCAATGGCTAGCAGGGGTTCAGGTAAGATGGAGACCATCTTAAACTAGTGAGAAGTTCTAGCCAAGGTCAGGTTCCCCAGAATCACTAGCAGGAATTCACATCTTTGGGAGGAACAAGGAGTTTAATCCTCGGTGCCTCTTTGTGTCTCTTGTTTTTTACAAGGCCCTATCTGGTTTTCTCAGCCTCACTTGTCTTCAGTGTGTATCACCTGCTGAAGGTAAGAGAGCCTTTGAGTTAGGGGTTAGTTGAGAGACTTAGATTCTAATTTCTGTTTAAACACTAAGTGTTCATGTGACTTTGGACTAGTCACTTAATTTCTCTAGACCTCAGTATTTTCTGCTAAAATGGGGATGGTTTTGATACCGTTTTTGAGAATCTGAGTCCCAAGGCAAGAGCAATAAGTTTTACTTAAAGGATAGAATAGAGAGAGAGACTCCTCTGGAGGGAGTCCAAGTTGGAAGTTGGTGCCTGAAGAAGTGGGGGTGTCCTGCCCCTTGTATAGATTTTGGATTTCCTTTGTTTTCATGCCCCCTTCACCTCTTATCTTGCCTAGGAGACCAAAAGGTGGAGTGATCCTAGGGCCAGGATTAAGCACCCCAGGAGTACAGGCTGGCAGGGAACAGCCCAGAGAGTATTCATTAACAACTTTTATTGGGAGGAACAATTCCCTGGAGGCAGGTAACCTTGACAACAGGTTGGAGGCGGGAGAAGTGTCCTGATGGTATTAGTGTTTTATTTCCTTTCCTTTCAAACTTCCTATCCAAGGTCTTTTATTATCTACACAGACTGCCTTTTAATTCCCCTCCACCTCATTTTGAGAAAGGTCTTATGAACCTAAAAGAGATAACTGTAAAGCTTTTTAATCTTTTGGAAGAAAGGTATGAAAATTGCCACACAGATTTGTGTTAAGACACCTTCTCCAGAGAAAAAATGAAAAACATCAGTACCATTGACTAGACTTCCTAAGAAAGAAGACTACAGGGCAGGAAATCCTAAATGCTGTGATTTCAGAGGCCTTGGAAATGTCTGCCTTTGCTCTGCAGGCTTCTGTGGCTCTGTGCCTTGGCCCACTGATAGTATCTCTGCCCACAGGTGAATGAGGATTCTGGGGATGGGAATGGAGAGGATGCTGTTGTGATCCTGGAGAAGACACCATTTCAGGTAGAACAGGTCGCCCAGCTTCTGAAAGGCACCCCTGAGCTCCAGTTGCAATTTTCCAATGATATCTACAGCACCTATCACCTGTTCCCTCCAAGGCAACTGAGTGGTAAGCAAATAATGACTGAGGTGGCTGTGTGTGGACACGATGGAATGGTGAGAAACTAGGAGCAATGGTGACCAGACTTTCTATGCCTGATTTCCATATTCTAAATACTGTGATAGTTCTTAATGAAGGAGGGAGAAATTTTTCCTCCAGGAAACATTTGGGCAATCTCTGAATCCAGTTTTTGTTGTTAGAACTGGGAGTATGTGTGTGTGCTATTGGTATCTAGTGAATAGAAGCCAGGAATGCTATGAAACATTCTATAAGGTATAAGAAAGGTCCCCACCAACAAAGAACTGTCAGTACTGTCAGGGTTGAGAAAGCCTTTCTGTTGTGGTATGTTTGGGGGGAAACGTGTGATTTGTAGACTGGAATAATAGATTCATTTTATTATTGAATGATAATAATTACCAGCACTTATTAAACATAACTGTCTTAATAACCAGCATGTGAAGTATTTCACATGTATTAGCACGTTTAATCTTCAAAACAATCCTGTTGTGAAAGGACTTCACAATGAAGAAACCGAGGTTCTGAAAGATTAAGAAACTTGTCCAAAATCACACAGCCAGTAGGTAGCAGGAGAACTATCTTTCAGTAGATTGGTGTAAGAGTGTGCTGGGTGCTGCAAAGATAGTCACTTCTCTGAAGGAATCCATTGTTGTAGGGGAGACAAACAATTTTATCAAGTAGGATGGGCTTGAGAAGGACAGGAACTCATAGGTGACGAGTAGAGATTTGTTTTTGATTGCAAACATTTTTTAATTTATCAAGAAGAGAATGTTTTATACCCAAAACCAAGCATGGCACATGCTTTTTTCCCCCCTCTGGATGGTTAGATTTGTTGTTGTTGTTTTGTTTCATTTTTTTTGAACCAGGGGTGCTTAACTACTGAGCCACATCCCAGCCCTTTTTATTTTTTGTTTTAAGACAGGGTCTCACTAAATTGTTAAGGCCTTCCTAAATTGCTGAGACTGGCCTTGAACTTGCAGTCCTCCTACCACAGCCTCCCAAGTCGCTGGGATTACAGGCCTGTGCCACTGACTAGTTAGATGGTTAGGTTTTATATGCAGCTTTGCTGTAAACAAGAGGAAGACTGGTTGACCTTAATGGTTCTCAGCCAGGAAATTTTGGGATCTGTTTTTTTCATATGATTACTTTGTCATATCTTTCTATTCTTATTTGTCCTCTAGCATTTTAGAGCCATTTGCCTTTACAGATATCTTCCTGTTTTTTTGATGCAGTCTTTTCTGTACCCTGATGAAAGGGTGCTACTGTAGTCCTTTGGAAATATATGTGAAAACTTGATGTGAGAAAAGCAAATCTTTTACAACAGAGAGCAAAAGAGCCTAGTATTCATTGAAAGAGAGCCAGATTCAGTGGTTCAAGTTGATGGAAATAGACAGCTATATTTACTTTCTCAGGCATTGACATTTAAATGAATGTATTCCTTAACTGAAGCATGACAGAAGGCACTGTAGCCAAATATGGCTTGGACAGGCCCCCAGACTACAGGCTCTGGGGTGTTATTTTGCTGTCAGTCCCTTTCTTTTGCCTCCATCAATCCTTCCACTTCCTCTCCCCATCCTCAGCCAAAATTCAGAAGGTTCTGCAGCTCAAATCAATCCTGTAGAATCTACAAGGTTTCCTTTTTATTTTTTCAGTACTTCTGTGGCACTGCACACAGGTGGTAGTGGTCACTTCTCTTTCTATTTCTGTCTTTGTCCAAGGTGAACACTGAAATAGGCAGTCAGTTATTGACTTTCCAAGGTCCACTTTCTTGTTCTGAGCTCTGCTTGTCTATATAGCCCTTTTTGCAGGACCACCCCTGCACACCTGGGAGCCTCAGATGGAAGCTTCTCTTTCTCTGCCTTCTTATCAATATGTGCTGTGCTTTATACTCTTGCCTTTTTTACTCAAAGTAGGGCTAGGGGTTTGGAAGACATAGAGCCTGGACCTGATTCTTGTCTCCCCCTTGTTTATCTATATATCCTCTCCCAGGGTGACTTTCTAGATTGAATTGGTAAACATTTTTTGTGAAGAACCAAAGAATAAATATTTTATTCATGATGAGGCATAGATGGTTTCAGACTCCTCCTCTTTATCTTCTCTTCTTCCTCTTTTTTCACCCTCTACAAATGAAAATATCACTCCTTTTTTAGTTTGCTGAGTTGTGTACAAACGGGCAATGAGTCAGATGTGACCTTCTAGCTATAGTTTCTATTCCAGATTTTTTTTTTTTTTTGGGTGGGGGGTACTGGGGATTGAACTCAGGGGCACTCTACTACTGAGCCCTATTTTGTATTTTATTTAGAGACAGGATGTCACTAAGTTGCTTAGCCCTTGCTTTTGCTGAGGCTTGTTTTGAACTCGCTATCCTCCTACCTCAGTCTCCCTAGCCACTGGGATTATAGGCACGTGCCACCGCACCCAGCCTATTACAGATTTTTGTCCCTTAGAATGTGGTCTATGGAATCATTAGTGTGGGCTCTCCCTAGAGCTTGATAGAAACAATACCCAGCTCCATTCCAGATTGAAAGAGTCTGCATTTTAGCAAAATTCCCCTGTGAGTCATATATACATTAAATTTTGAGAGGCACCAGTCTCTAGAAAACACCATGTGTGTGCTGGTGATGCCCACCTTTATTTCTCCATCTCTGGCTTCTCCAAGAACTCCAGCTCATATTGAAGTAAATGCCTCCTTGATATTTTCATTTGGTGGTCTCATAGGTACTTCATGGGTGAAATGCGAGAACCCAAAGTGTAATGTATTTGGAAACACTTAGCCCCTATTAAATGGTAGTTGCTATTATTATTCTGATGTGCTGGATCCTATGCTTGTTAGCTTCAGATGAATTAGCAGTCATCCCTGCTCTTAGACATGTTGGGATGATAGCAGAAGGGACAGAAATTATCAAAAGATGGAGATTAAAAAGAGGGTTCGATCAAAGGTGGGATGTAGAGAACAGAGGTCCTTGAAGATTGGAGCCATGTTAGGGCCATTTGCAAGCCCCAACAGCCCCATATTAAGTGCTTTATGAGGACCACTGAAGAATGAACCCTCAAACTGACCTATCTGTAGATTGTTTTTCCTGTGGGCCAGGAGCTCCTCAGCCACAAGGTGGCAGTATTGCCAAAGTGTTCCTATAGCCAGCTGCTCTGGCTTCCAGGTCAGGTCCTGGCTGGAGCCTTTTGGGGCTTCTTTCTCTCTCTCTATTCTCTGTCTCAGAATTACAATTCAGTGCTGCCTATCAGAAGTAACTTAAAGTGTGATTACTGCAACCTGAGCTCTCTGTTCCCCCTGCAAGTTTTTCTGCTATCTCTGACAGTATCTCTAGTCCTCCTTCCCAGAATATTACTTACCTTAGGGAGCCCCTCACCCCTTATTTCTAAACTGTTTTTGGACTCAATACAAATCCTGTACTTATCTGATTTCTGGTATTTCTCTAGTCACTGGTGAATTGCTTCAGGTCTGAAGGTTTTGCAGTCACATTCATTTATTCCCTTCATATTCTTAGTTCACCACAGGAGACTGACCCTGTGAGCCACTCATGGTCTCGCACCATGACATGCTAGAGAAAGCATGGGCTTTGGTTGCGAGACATGCCTGGGTTCTGTACTGGTGCTGACACTTTCTAGTGGTATATGCTAGGGAAGTGATGGGCAGTTATCAAGTGTCAACACTATGCAGGGGTAAAGAGCAAGCTATCTAGTCAGACAGAGTCTGGAGTCCTGGCTCTGCCATTTACCAATAAGAGAACTTGGGATGTTTCTTATTCACTTTACAAGTGTGAAGTGCCTGCTCCATGCCAGGTGCTTTCATGGCTCCTGGGTATGTATTGGTGAGCATAGCAGATGTTAGCCCTGTCTTTGGAGTTCTGGAGGGGAAGGCAGATAGCAAACAAGGAAATAAGTGTCCTGGTCACCATAAGCAGTCAAGGGACTGCTCAGACTGGGGGTCCAGGAAGACTCTTTGCAGCAGAGATGAAGACTTAGTCTGAAACCTGGCAGATAAGGAACAAGCTTTTTGAGAGCTGGGGAAAGGTGTGAGGAAAATGTTCTGAACTGAGAGAATAGCACATGGTCCAGTAAGGAAAGAGGAACAGAAAGGAGGCTGTTAGGCTGGGGAGCAGAAACTGGGCGATGGGGCACAGATGAAACTGGGGAAGTAGCTTTAGCTATTTAATTTAGTTATGTTGGGTTAGTAACTGCCTTTACCTCAGTGGAACAGTTATGAAATAGATAAGAAAATGTTTAGCCTCTACCCTCAATAAGGGGCTCATTTTATATTGTGATCCAATACACATCCAATACATTTATATTCAATATAAATGAATATAAGTGAAACATAAGTTTCACAAAACAAGATGTGGGATACAATCCAGTATTTCTTACTTTATTCCGGTCTTGTCTGTTTTCTTTTTAAAGTATTGAACTTAACTTCTTAAATTGCCTTCATGGCCATTATCATGGGTTATGATCTACTGAGCACACTATAGGTGGCATATGGTATGTATCTGAGAATGTTATTGTGTGTTATCTATTTTTCCATCTTTTTCATCATAGGAGCCTTGAGGTAAACTATACATGTAATACAGGGAAAAGTAACTGGTCTTGACCACGGTCGGTTTCCTTTCTTCTTCCTTTTGCCAGGTGGCAAACGTGGAATTAGTAGGCCAGATGGCTGGCATCAAACACAGTTATGCTCCCTGTGCCATCCAAGCAGAGCAGAGCCTGTATCAGTACTTCCTGTTGCCTCAGCTCTCATGCCTGTGGCCTATCAATGGAGCTCTTTCATTGAGATCTCTATTCCTTCTTACCTGGAGAAGAAGGGAGGTCAGATAGTCAGAGAAGGGTGTGACTCAGAATTCCAGACTGCCTCTATAAAAAGGCCAGTTGTTTTGTCTGCTGGAAAGCAGGGGGTGGAATCTCAGGTTCGGAGGAGGAGACAGGCATCCCTGTGTGAAAGGGAGGCCAGGGCAGGGAGCATCATCTTTCAATTACAGAGAACACCCAGTACTTTAGCCACAGGCCAGGGTTTTCTGCTCTGTGCTCTTTGCAGAGGCAAAACCCAGACCTCTGAAGAGATGGTGAAGGTTTGTTTGGAAGGAACATTTTGAAAGACTAATTGTTTGCTGAAGAGTTTTCCTAACTGCATTGTTTATGATAGGAAAAAACTAGAAACCATCCAATAACAGTAGAATAGATCAATAAACTGAGGTATATTCCTATAGTGAGCTACCTCTCTATGGCAGTGTAAATGAACTATAGCTTCCTATATCATTGAGGAGTGAGTCTCACCATGCAGGGCAAGAAGAGCAAGATACAGAATACACATGGTGTGATTCCAGTGAAGGAAGTGGAAAAACAAGCAGAACTAAATGACATACTGCTTAGGGATATATAGATGTAATAAGCCTATAAAAATAACAAAGAAATGATTAGCTCCCAAATCAAGAAGGTGATTATCCTTGGTGGGAGTAGTGCAGAGAATGACTATAAAGTTCTAGTAATGTTTTATTTCTTGGACTGTGCATTCTGTGCATGGTTACTCTTTTTAAGTCTTTAAATGATACATATTTTAAGCCAGATGTGGTGGTACATGTCTGTAATCCCAGTGGTTCAGGAGACCGAAGCAGGAGGATCATAAGTTCAAGGCCAGCCTTGGTAATTTACTGATACCCTGTTTCCAAATAAGGAGGACCAAGAATATAGCTCAGTGCTAGAGCACTTGCCTAGCAAGTGCAAGGTGCTGGGTTCAATTTCCCAGCACCATTAAAAAAGAAAGTTATATATTTTGTATATGTACACACATACCCTTATTTTATTTTATATGTATAATGTATTTCCTAATTAATGGTTAAAAGAAACTGGTCAATCCTCTGGTGGATAAAGAATATTCTCCCACCTAAAGATTGTGGTAGTGCACATCTTTAATCCCAGCTACTTGGGAAACTGAAGCAAAAGGAGTTCAAATAGCTGGCTAGCTCATTTTGGAGGGGGTTTTTTATCATATGAAATCATATAATCATATATCTCAAGTTTGAATGGAGGTATGATAAAATGCCAGGTTTTATTAGTAGATAGGTCTTGTAGAAGTATCAGAATTGCTTTATGAACTTTGTCAAATACAGATTGTGGACCTTCTGAATAACAATTTTTGGATAGGGCCAGGGTATTTATCAAAGCCATCAATGTAATTATGTGGTAACATAATCAAATAGCACCAAAGGCTTATAGTGGGAAGGAACAGGCTCTTATACCACTCTGCCCCACCCTGGTCCTGCTTCCTAGAAGCACCCACTGTTGAGAACATTCCTGGGGTTTATGTTTGGTGGTTCTTCCAGACACTTAACCCTAAAACAGTTCTTTCTTACTCATTAAGAAAATAGAAGTATTCTTTCTTCTTCCTCCCTCCCTCTCCTCTCTTCACACTTTTTGCTGTTTATATCATTTTTTAAATTGCCTTTGGAATCCTAAATACATAAAATCTATATCACCTCCAGTGTTTGCACCACCTCTTGTGTCTTTCACTATTTCCATACCATTGTCCTTTTATTTCTTGTTATTGTGTATATTCTGTTGAGTGAACATGGAATCCAAGGCCTTATACATGCTAAGCAAGTGTTCTTACCACTGAGCTGGATCCCCAACCATCCATGAAATCTTTTTTGCTTTGACTGTAAGTTGATTCTCAGTTGAAAACCAATAAACAGTGTTCACATTATTGTGACATATTAGTTCTTTTTCCAGCTGCCCAGTGTATATAATCCTTATGCCAAATGAGAGTATTTCTAGGTTAATGGCTTTTCTTAGATTCGAGCAAATTCCTCTAAATTATGCTATTCTTTAGTTTGTTCCATGTTTGAACCATTGTTTTATCAACCATTGCTTTTTCATGGATTTTCTAGTAGCCACTCTTCTTGTTGTGGTTAAAAGAATAATGGAACTTTACACTCTGCTCTTGAAAATGATTCAGCCACTTAGTTTGATAATTTATTACTTGATCTTTCTCCTTCCTTATCCCACTGTTTGCAGAGTCTGGGCAGGTGATTGTGTAGGCATGCTGTATTGCTTTCAACCAGAGACTCCCTTTTACAACTTTCCTGGGTCAGATCCACTGTTTTCTACATTCTATTTCTTTCTTGTTTTACTCTTGATTAACTAAAGTACTTTAGTAAGTAGTTCCTCAGCAAGAATATGTGGGATGTAAACTTTGATTTCTTTATTTTGCTGTCATGTTTGATTGATAGTTTGACTGAATACAGAATTTAACTTTTTTTCCCTTCAAACATTAAAGTCATTGATCTGTTAACTCCAAGCTTCCATCTGTTGCTAATATCTGATGCCAGTTTGATGCTCAATTTTTAGATAACTTGGAGATTGTTTGGGGTCTTTCTTTTTGCATTGTTTCCTTTTTTGGAAGCATAGAGTATGTTCTCTTGATCTTTGGTTTTCTGAAGTTTTGAAAGGATGTGTTTAAGTTGGGTTGTTTGTTGGGGGGCTGTTCTTGTTTTCATTCATTGCTCTAGATATTCTTGAACACTTTCAATTGAAAGCTTTAGGGCATTCTCCCATAGACAATTTTTTCTATTATTTGATAATTTCTGTCTCTCAATTTCCTTTTGCTTGAAATCCATTCCCTCCACTACCACCATAACCTCTAAGTCCTCCTCCCTATTCTCCCATGCTGGGGATTGAACCCTGGGCTACATGCTAGGCACATGCTCTACCACTGAGCTATATCACCAACCCTGGAAACTCATTATTTATTTAATTAATTATTACATTTCCTGAATTGATCTTGTGTGCTTATCTTGTTGACTCACTTTTTTCCATGTGGGATTTACTTTTTTTCTACAATGTAGTAGATTGTCTTCACTTTGTTTTCTAGACCTTCTAGTGAAGGCATTAATTTGGCGATGATGTTTTTAATTCTTTTTCCTCTGGTTCTCTGATTATTTTGTTCTCATAGCATCTTGCTCTTGTTTTATAAAGACGCCAAATTGAGTTGAATGTCTCTAGTACACTGATTAGAATTGTTTTTAAAATTATCTCCTGACCCTCAAATTCTTTCATTCCCTCTGGAATCTGGTTCTGGTTGTTTATCTTGGTCATTCTTTTTCAAACTGCTGGGTTCCCCCCAGTGTTTGGTGCTTTACACAGTAACTCATCCACATTTAAAAATGAAGCACCGTGCTGGGGTTGTGACTCATCGATAAAGCGCTCACCTGGGTTCGATCCTCAGCACCACATAAAAATGATTAAATAAAACAAAGGTTTTGTGTCCAACTACAACTAAAGAATATTTTTAAAAAAATGAAGTACCTGCTGGACTTCGTGGTCTATGCCTCGAAATTTGGGAGATTGAGGCAGAAGGATCACATATTCAAGGCCATTCTGGGTAACTTAGAGACACCCTGGCTCAAAATAAAATAAAAAGGGCTGGGAATGTAGCTCAGTTGTAGTATCCCTGGGTTCAGTCTCAGTACTCAAAAAAATAAATGAAGCACCAGAGCCAGATATAGTGGTGTATGCCTGTAACCCCAGCTACTCTGAAGGTTGAGGCAGCAGGATCTTGAGTTCAAGGCCAGCTAGGACAACAAGGGATATTCCATCTCAAAAAAAGAAAAGAAAGATATGAAGAAAGCAAGCACCAGGCTGATATCCATGTAGGTTGATGTGGATTTTGTCCCTTCTTGCATTTTGATCTGCTCTTATAGTAGGTCCTTGTGCTAAATGCGTAGCTACTCTCATACTTGTGGATCAGGATTTGCTTGAGATATGCAGTTTAATTACCATTCTTGGTGACCAACCCCCATCCCGAAATGAGGAGTAATATGAACCAGAAAACTATATTTACTGTAGAGCCTAAAATATTTACTCTCTGGCCCAGTATTTACAGAAAACTTTGCCAACTTCTGTTCTAGTCCTTCAGTTTAACATTTTTGGAGGCCAGCATTAAGGAAGCATTAAGTGCTTGCCCCTGGGATGTGACAACCAATAAAGCCATTAGGGAAACTGTTCTGTAGATAGCCCTTGAGCGAATCCCAGTTTCCACCAGGCGACCAGCACACTGGTTTCATTAAAGAGGTTCTTGGCCTAAAAGTTAACTAGTGAGATCAAAATAAAACACATAGACTCAATTACCTTTTTCTATGACCAGGTCCGAGACGGCTCTCACCTCTCTGGCTCACACCTCGAGCCACCCGGTAGGGCAGCAAGGTTTACTCAGGGCTAGCAGGAGAGAGAGAGACAGCACACCAGGGAGTGGCCTTTTATTGGGGAACAAGAAATTCAGGGGAAAAGTCCATCCAATGAAGGTGGAGGGGGGCAGCATTCCAAGGTCAGGGTAAGTGATTGGCCTCAGGGTCAGTGGTCAGTCACACCCCCACACAGACAGGCTCTCGCACCTGGAGAGGGTGGGGAAAGCTCCAACACAGTTTGGCCAGAGCGCCTCATACCCAATGCAGGAGGTGCCCAATCACATCCGAGAATGGCTTCCCACACCAGTTTTAGCTTCGTTTCTGTCCTCTGTACCCATTATTCAGGGACCCAGCTTTCCTCTTAGGATCCCTTGGCAAATCTGGTGATCACTTCCATGTAGACTGATGATTACTTCAGGTAGCAGCTTCCTGCAGTATTGTCTCAACCATCTACACTCTGCCTTTCACTTTCCAACCTCAAGAAATGAATTGCAGTCTGTTACTCATTGTTTTTCTCCACACTCATTCTTGTCACCATCATGGCTTTTCCCCTTTTGTACTTCATTACTGCTTTTCCAGTGGGCTTTTTTTTTTTTTAAATAGTCTGAGAGTTGCCATGAAATAACAGTTGGGTGCCTTCCACATATGTCTAGATGTAGGCTGACTAAGGGCTCTGGAGATAGCACAGACCATGGAGAAGTTACCCCATTGAGGGCTCACTCCAAGAGAGGTGAGAAGGACAGAGACCTGAGCTTCTCCCTCATTCTCATGCCCAGATATTCCCATTGCTCCTGTGCACAGTGGGTGCAGGTATAAATTAGGTATGGCCAGCTCCATAAATATTTACCCTTAGTAAAGCATGTGTTCTTTTGAGCTAGCATTTCTACTTCCAGATATCTCACAGTTGCTCATAGAAATACATAAAGAGATAAAAATTTGTTCATTGTCACCTCATTTGTGATAAGACAGATCACTTTTCTTTTTATTTTTTTCTTTCACAAAAATAGGACAGATCACTTTTCTTTTTATTTGTTTCTCTGCCTGAATCCCAACTACTTGGGAGGCTGACACAGGAGGATGGCCATTTCCAGGGTTGGGAATATAGCCCAGTACTAGAGTACCCTTGGGTTCAATCCCTAGTACTCAGACAATAAATGAAGCATCAGAGCCAGGTGCTTGATTTAGCAAGTCCCTCTCTCAAAATAAAATGTAAAAAGGCTCAGTAGCCCTGAGTGGTGCCTCCCCCACCCTCCTCATCGTTTTTTTTTTTCCTTCACCAGCCATCTAAGTGCAAAAATCCCTTTTGTTGAATAATATTTAGATCTGGGTTTCCATGCATCTGGGAGAAACCATGGTGTTCAAAGTCACTTTAGAAATGAATACATCAGGGCTCCTGAATTGTAGCTGCCACTTCAATGCATGTTTTCTTTTTTTTTTTTGAAAGTTTCAATTTATTTTTATTTTTTTAAGAGAGAGTGAGAGAGGAGAGAGAGTGAGAGAGAGAGAGAATTTTTTTTAATATTTATTTTTTAGTTCTCGGCGGACACAACATCTTTGTTGGTATGTGGTGCTGAGGATCGAACCTGGGCCGCACGCATGCCAGGCGAGCGTGCTACCGCTTGAGCCCCAGCCCCTCTCTCTCTCTCTCTCTCTCTCTCTCTCTCTCTCTCTCTCTCTCTCTCTCTCTCTCTCTCTCTCTCGCAGATGGGGAAGGTCCCAAGACTCTGTGGTAGCTTTAAGGCTCAAGTCAGCAGAAAAGCCAGCTTATTCAGGGCCAGCGGGCAAAGGCAGATTACTCATAGCTGGTTCCACCTCATCACTTGGCACTGGCTGCAGTAGCAGGCTGGTTGTCCACTGCTGAGTTATAACCTAGAATTTCGTAGTGCTGAGCCTATGGCCTTCCCTTTTCCACCACACACATCATCTGGCAGTGTCCAGGGATGCTGTGTTGAAACCTGGCACCCATACTCCTCTCATAATAAACTAAGCAAATACCTTTAGGAAGAAGTCAAGAGAGGGCCCATGTTTTGGAGCATTCACTCTAGCAGCTCTTGTTGTCATCTGGACTACTGAACCCAAAATAGTTTCTTCCTACGTGTGGGGAAGTATGGGAGTTTGCAGCTTGAAGGCCAGGACTATCATTCATGACTCCCACCTCATGACAGATCAGCTGTCAATTCTTCTATTCAAATGGACCTTTGCAAAGTGTCAGAAGCCCTACCACTACCCTACAGTAACACTTGCCATCCTTAAAAAGACTACTACATTTAGGACTGCATTCAGAGGTACCAGATTTGCTTGGGGGCAGCGAGATCCTGGGGTTTTACCTTCAGGTCCTGTCACTCATCTCCCTCCAATCCCTTCTGAATCTGAGAAATCTTAGGAGAGAGAAAGAAGGTGCTAAGGACTTGCACAGGGAGGCTGTCAGCTCCAGGGTCTTGCTAAAGTCAGCGTCTGCCTCTCTTCTATCTCAGGCAACACCTCTGTGCTTTCTCAGAGACAGGTTATTAGCAGTTGGAGCTCTACTGTGGAATGGGTGAAGCTTCTGGTAGGATCTAGACACCCTTCAGCCATGTTTCTTCTTGATGTGGAGGTCTCTTCAGGCCTCCTGAATACTTCCAGCATCCCTGAAGTTGGGATAGTAAGCACACCACCAAAGCCTGCTGCTAGAGGATGGCTCCCCAGCAGCCAGTTTCCTTTAGTCCTTCACCCTGGGCTCTCAGGCTCAGGAGGGTGGTGTTCAGCCAGGGGAGATCCACAGAAGAGGACAGAAAATGCAGATTTGGGAGACCCCTTCACCAGCCTTTCCCTGCAGATCTCTAGTACTCCTTTGCAGATCTAGACTGGGTTACTCATTCCATCCCCTGACTGGCTCTGCCTGGCTCTTGTGGAGGTGCAGTGGGGAGTGGGCTTCACACTCATCATGCTTTGCTGTTGCTTCTTCCCTGTCTGCACATATGGGTCAGATAACTGGAAACTGGCACATCGTCATGAAGGGAGAGCAGAAGCCACAGATGGACCCATAGGAATGACCTCATCCTGCAGAAGTCATCAGCTACAGCTGGAAGGCAGTCTTGTTTGAACATGTGTATGGGAAGGAGAGCAGACTGTCTGTGGTTTGCATTTTCATGTTTCGTGTGCTGCAGCATTTTCCTGGGGCTTTGGCTAAGCTGGCCTTGGCAGAGAGTAGAGAGGCAGCTGCTCTTAACTTTCCTCTAGATAACTCTGCCTCCCACCTCTGAGAGTGGCTGGACTTTCATGTCCATCTCAGGGATGAAGGGTGGCTTTATTTATTGGAGAAGTCCTTGCAGGAGATCCTCAGGGTATTGGCAAACAATCTAGCTATTCTAGCCAGGGCCTCACCAGCCATCTCATCTGAGTTACATGTGTTCCTTCTCTGTTCAGCTGGGATGCATCAATAGGACCATTCCCACTGCTAGAAAATTCCTGTGGATAAAGAGCTGCTGCCCAAGCCCCACAAGGGCTGGAAGCACCACCACCAGGCCCCACTTCTGAAACCTCCCCATCCAGGGTCTGCCTCCCCGTGATCTTATGCATCATACATGGGACATACATCGGGTGGAGGAATGGGGATAGTGTGACACACATAGGTCAAAAGGCATTGTTTCTTGCTTGAGTAGGCATCCAGGAATAGGATCCACTCCAGTCCCCCTGTGCTCACCCCAGGACCTGGTCTCCAGTAGCATCTGGCTGAAGTTTATCCCAGCAAGTATACCTCAGATAGCCCGTCAGAGTCCAGTGAGTGGAGCTCTCCTGCCTTGCACTTCCCAGGAAGCATGGCAGCAAGACAAGTTGTCCTCTCTGTACACTCTGATCTGCCCCCAGTCTGCAGACCCAGAACCTCTGGCACTTCACTATCCCCTTTGGCTTTGCTGATAGCTGTTTATGTGCCTCTCAGGAATAAGAGCTATCCACATTTCTCCCATCTAGTGGGACTGCTTTTGGAATACTGGAAAGCATGGCTGCAAGTGAAGTGAGCTACATTTGTTTTTAAAAACTTAAAAAACACCCAGAAAATAATTTTTTAAATTATAATTATATATAACTCCACTGCTCTGAGATGGTCTCCTTTAATATCTCATTGTACATTTTTTCAGACTTTTTATCAGCATGTGCTTATGTGTATACAGTTGCCACCACACACAAAGATAAAACTGTGTTCTTAAAAATAAAATAGCATCAGGGCTGGGATCGTGGCTCAGTGATACAGTGCTTGTCTAGCATGCACGAGGTGCTGGGTTCAATCCTCAGCACCACATAAATGTAAATAAAGATATTGTGTCCACTAAAACTAAAAACAAATATTTAAAAAAATAAAATAGCATCATAAAGTACACTCTTGTCTTCACACTTTATCCTGGGAACCTGATCTGGACCAGGTACTGCTTTAGGCACTGTACAAAGTGCATATACAAACACACAGCAAAATTGCTGCTCTCAATAAGTTTTGTGTTCATTTGGAGGAGATGGGCATTAAAGAATTGGCATATGTATGTGCCAAGTGTCAATAAACAGCTCAGAAGATAAATAAAGCATTGTTCTGGGCACAGTAGTACATACCTACAATTCCAGCTACTCAGGATACTGAGGTAGGAGGATTGTAAATTTAAGGCCAAGGCCAGTCTAGCTAGCTAATTTAGTGAGACCTTGTCTCAAAAATTAAAAAGAGCTGGGGATATAGCTCAGTGGTGGAGTGCCCCATGTTTTGATCCCAAGCACCCATCCCCCCTCAAAAAAAAAAAAAAAAGCATTAGAAGAGAGACAGAAGGATAGGCACAAGAATTTCTACTTCCAAGGAGGTGTTTAAATGCTCACCTGCTTCCTTTAAGGTCCTCTCTAACAATGACATTAAAGGAATATCCTTGAGAAAAATGAACCCATAAATATGGAGAGGAAATGAGAGGAGACAATAAAAATTTCAAATCTAGGAAGCAGAGGGAGGAGGGGAAACAGACTTAATAAATTGCAGAGGGAACCCTGAGCAGCAGTCCCTTCTGTATTCTTTTCCTTTCATGGATCTGAGTCCCACTCCTTCCTTCCCCAGCAGGAGATTAGAGGGCAAATGTCTGAAGAGCTTAAAACAGGATCTGGAGAAGATCCTCCGTGCAGCTGGAGGTGTTTGGGGTCATTGCCCTGAGATGTAACAGGATCAGTGGAGTTAGTTGACACATTCAATGTTGATGTGACTCTCACATCCCCAGCTGCTGTGTTTCCTCATGACCAGACCAGCCAGACTTACACCGCCCTGTATGGAAGAACTAAGAACAAGGTGACCAATCCAAGAGGAGACCTAAACTTTTGGAGTTTCACAATGCAAAGGTATAGCCTGCCCATCCTAACACAAAGCTCCATGTGACTACACTTATATCCATAGAGATGCCTATAAGCTTTGGAATGTTCTACTCTTAAAGGAAGCTAAAGACAGGAGGATGTAAATTCGAGACCTGGGCAATTCAAAAGCTATTGTTAATCTCAAGGAAAAAAATATAAAATGCATAAGGATAAAATTCTACCAATAAGGATTTTTTTTTTCTATTTTTGTTACCAGGGATTGAACCCAGAGCCACATTCCCAGCCCTTTTTATTCTTTATTTTGGGACATAGTCTCACCAAGTTGCTTAGGCCCTCGCTATGTTGCTAACGCTGGCTTTCAACTTGTGAGCCTCCTGTGTCAGCCTCCCAAGTCTCTAGGATTATTAAGGGTTTTTTTTTAGAGACAGGGTCTCACTGAGTTGTTTAGTGCCTGGCTTTTGCTGAGGCTGGCTTTGAACTCGTGATCCTCCTGTCTCAGCCTCCTGAGCTGCTGGGATTCCAGGCATGTGCCACTGCACCTAAAGATTTCTTTTTAAAGAAACTAAAAATATAGTGGAAATGAAAAAAATTTTCAAGAAGAGTAGAAGATGAAGTTGAAGAAAATTTTCTTAAAAGTAAGTAAAAAGGGGCTGGGGATGTGGCTCAAGTGGTAATGCACTCGCCAGGCATGTGCAGGGTGCTGGGTTCGATCCTCAGCACCACATAAAAATAAAATAAAGATGTTGTGTCCACCGAAAACTAAAAAATAAATTTAAAAAAGTAAGTAAAAAGACAAACAGATGGAAAATGGGAGAGAAAAAGTAAACTTCTTGAATGACAAATCCAAGAAGATACTATCCAAATGGGTCTTCTAGGAAGGAAAAAAAGAGAAAATGGGGGGAAAATTATCAAAGAAATAATTGAAGATAGTTTCTCAGGATTTAAGATGATTTTCAGTTTTTTAAACTTTATTGATTTATTTATTTATTTCATTGGCTCTGGGGATAGAACCCAAGGCCTTGCACGTGCTAGGCAAGCTCTCTACTACAGAGCTACATCCCCAACCCTTGATTTTCAATATTGAAAGAGTTCCCTCTCAGTCAGGTGCAATAATGGCTCATGACTGTAATCCCAGTGGCTCTGGAAGCTGGATCAGGAGGATGGCAAGTCAGCCTCAGCAAGTTAGCAAGGCCTTCAGCAATTTAGTGAGACCCTGTATTAAAATAAAAAGGGCTGGGGATGTGACTCAGTGGTAAAGCGCTCCTGGGTTATAATCCCCAGTACAAAAAACAAAACAATGAAAGAGTTCCCCCTCAAGGAAAATGAGCCCACACTTCCCCCCAAAAGAACCCAGCATTTACCTAGCAAGTGGATAAAAATATACCCACCTCAAGACCCATCAACAAGATCAGGACAGAGAAGAAAACAAGTCACATGCAAAGGACTAGAAATGAGAATGACTTGAGACTTCTCAACAGTCGTGTTAAGTTTTTGTAGGTCATTGTTTTTCGTCCTAGAATTCTTCAGTCAAACGCTTAATTAAATCTGACAATGGAATAAAGATATGTTGAGATGTTCCAAGTTTCAAAATTTATCTCCCTTGCACTGTTGATCTGGAAACAGCTTATACTTTGGCAAAGTGATTCTTGATGTGTGGTCCTGGGACCAGCAGCATCAGCACCACCTGGGAACTTGTTAGGCACGAAGATTCTTTGGCTCCACCCCAGACCTCCCAAATCAGGTGGTTCTGCTGCATGCTGAAGTTTTGTGAGTTTTTTTTGGCTGATAAATGTTCTTTATTTACATTTTACATGTTGATCAAGATGCCCAACTTTTACATGTAGCAAATATTAATATTAGATTTGCAATCTACAAGTTTGATAATCTATATTGTTACCATTAGTTACAAGAGATATTTTAATCTTCTTATCTGGGAGACTCTATCTTCAAAATATAATTTCTCTTTTATCTTCACTGATAGAAAATTCAGCCTTAAACACATTTGTGTTTATTTTTAGTTTTAATATAATACATGCAAGCTGATACATGGATTTTTCAAAGCAGGTATGCTTTAATGCTAAGTAAAGCATATACATGCATATAAAGATGCTTCTCCACTTATGATGGGTTTATACCAGACCTCTTGTAACCTGAAAACATTGTTGTCCAAAATGCATTTAATGGGTACCCCTAACCCTACAAACCTCAGAGCATATCCACACAATACACTATGGAGTTTTAACCTCATGATTGCATGGTTGACTGGGAGCCGTGCCTGTCCGCTACTGCCTGGAATCTCAGGAGTATTATACTGCATATCATTAGCCTGGGAAAAGAATAAAATTCAAAGTACAGTTTCTGCTTAATGCATACATTGTTTTCACACCACTGTAGAGCCAAACAAATCGAAAGTCAAACCATTGTATGTTACTGACTATAGTTCTTTACCAAGCAAGGTATTCAAACAATGCTAAAAGTATTAGTGTTGCGTATCTACAATCACATAGCAAATTGCAGAGGCAATATTATTTTAGTTTTATGTCGTGGTGAAACTATTTTTAGGTTTTATTTTATTTTTTTAAATATATATGAAAATTATACATACGTACATGATACCATGTGATGTTCAAATCAGCTGAGGCATAATTGTCCTCAAATATTTGTTATTTCTTTATGGGAAAAACATTCAAAGTCCTTTCTTATAGCATTTTGAATTATATAGTTCATTATTGTTTCCCATAGTCACTTTCCTTTGCAGCAGAACACCACAACTTCTTTCTCCTAACTGTAACTTGTATCTGTGACCAACCTCTTCCCCCAATCCCCACCCTCACTTTCCTCAGCCTCTGGTAACCACCATTCTACTCAACTTCCACATAGGAGCAAGACAGTATTTGTCTTTCTGTGTCTGGTTATTTTGTGTTTCAGTATGCTCCAGTTCCATCCGTCTTGTCACACATGACAGGATCTTATCCTTTTTTATGGCTGAATAGTATTTCATTGTGTTTCATATACCACGTTTTCTTTATCCATTCATCAGTTGATGGACACTTTGCTACGGCAAAATCTGGAATTTTTCCTGTTGATCTAGTTGGTAAATTATTTCAGAGAATTGAAAATGGTTTTTCTAATGAAAATTCCAAGAATTAAATTTTAATAATAATGCCAGCTGGAAGTTTGAAAACCACTGCTTTGGCAAAATGAGGAAATAATTATGAAAGAGGAAGATCATCTTTCAAGAAAACAGCGTGCCCAGTTAAAGAGAAAGGGGAAGGGAACCCCATGGATGGTAGCACCTGGGGTAGGGACTCAGGGGCAGACACATTCATTGCTCATGTGCCTGATGAGTTTTAATAAGTCAGGAGATTTACATAAACAGGAAAGTGTTATTTCGGGTGAATTAGTGAATAGTTCATAGGAAACTAAGCAAGTAAGAAAGTAATTACTAGTTCCATATACCAGAATTATGCTAAAAGGAAAAGTATGGGCTGAGGATATAGCTCAGTTGGTAGAGTGTTTGAGTCACACGCATAAGACCCTGGATTCGATCCCCAGCACCACAAAAAAAAAAAAAAAAAAAAAAGGAAAAGGAATGATAGTATGTTGTTCTTTGTAGAGAGCCAGTAAAAAAGAGAGAAACTCTTGTCTTCCATTATGGTGGTCAATAAATGTAGGAATAGTGAAACTAAAAAGTCTAGGAGGAAAAACATAAAAATAATATTAAAACTATGGAAGTACATAACCAAAGAAATGGTAGAAGAGCTGAATGTGGTGCCTCTGAGTTGAAGATTGGAAGCAGGAAGGAGCAGAAAAGTTTTTAAGAAACTTTTATTTGTCTGTAACCTCTGTGCAAATGTAACTTGAGTTAAAAATATGAATGAATGAATTTTAAAAAGCATGATGGGGCTTTGTAAGGAGTGTAGGGAATTTCTCTTAATATAATGAGAACATTTTCAACTGATGGGTTTTGGAGGAGCTTAAAATTGTCCTGATCTTTTTTTTCAAGGATGCCAGCAGGAGGGTGGTGTTGGAAAATTCCTTGATACTTCTCAAGCCACAGAGAAAAGGTTTTGGGCAGAGGAGTTGCCAGCTATTGCTCATCCTGAGCAGATGGCACCCTCCAGTCAACTTGCTAGAAGGCATTTGGCAGAAAGAGAACCCAGGTAGGTCAGCAGGCCTCTTCTGCTCGCTGTGGGACCTCAGGGGCCACTCTAGGCGCCTGTTTCCTCACATAAATGGGATCTTCATAATACCCAGTCACTTTGGGAGTGAGGAATAAGTTAGGTAATGTACATATTAAGCTAAGGTTCTGAAGGGTAGGTAGTAACACTTTTTTTTTGCTTTTATTTCGAGGCGAGGGGAATTCAGTCCTACAGAAATGTTGTGAGAAGAGTATAACAAATTCCTTAACGTTTTGCCACATTTACTTTTTCCTCTCTCTACTTACAATAATTTCTTTATTATAGATACAGGCATAGAAAGGGTAAACATCAATTTCAGGAAATTGTCACTTTCAGATTCATCCAAAGCTATTATGCAGTGTAGAGTGCATTATTAAATTGTGCCGCTTGTTTCCATGCCATCTTTAAGGCAGGACTCCCCTCTCCCACCTGGGATCTGATCTAATCCCTTTAGTCATGCCTGCTTAGTCTCTTAATCTGGAGGAGTTCTTCAGCCTTTCTTTGTCTTTCCTAACTTCCATATTTTTGTTTCCTTGGTGCCTGAGCCTCCCTGTGTTGGTCAGGCTGTCCTTAAACTCCTATGCTCATGTGAGTCTCCCACCTCGGCCTCCCAAGTGCCTGGACTGTAGATGCAAACTTTGACATTCCTGAAGAGTTACAAGCCATTGTTTTGTAGAATGCCCCAGGATTGGGGTTTGTTGATATTTCCTTATGATTCGATTCAGACTGAGCATTAGGAGTGATGTTGATTCCCTTCACTCAGGGGAGGTGGTATTGTTTTCCCCTTGTAATTAATAAGTGATCTGTGGGAGGTGTTTTTGAGAATATGTATGTGTATATCGTTCCCCAACACATTTTTTTTTTTTTTAGAGAGAATTTTAATATTTATTTTTTAGTTTTTGGCAGACACAACATCTTTGTTTGCATGTGGTGCTGAGGATCGAACCCTGGCCGCACGCATGCCAGTCCAGCGCGCTACCGCTTGAGCCACATCCCCAGGCCCCCCCAACACATTTTTAATCAATGGTTTGTTGGTTTATCATGTGTTGACTTTTGACCAAACTCCTCCTGAAATTCAGCTGCAGGTCCAAATCCTGATTGACTTTTAGGTCAGTAAACCAGAGTTCCTTTGGGGGCTGCAAGTGTGAAACTTAGCGTGGGGAAATATATTGATTTTTGTTAAAGAACTTTTATTCCATTTAGGACACAGATGCTTTTCTTGAGTTTAAAATCTGAAAAGATCAGAGTCATTTATTCATTTTTCCAGTAGGTATTTGTTTAGTGCTTATTCCATGCCAGCTGCTATTCCAGGTGCTGGGGATAAATGTAAAAAGAAAAAAAACCAAGTCCTTTCTTCCTGCAAGTGACATTCTCCATGGTGGAGTCAGACAGTACAACTTTATGGTACTGTCAGGCAGTGATAAGGGAAGAAAAAGCAGGGCAGTGATGGAGATGGAGGGCTGTGGGGCTAGAGGGTGGCATCAGCCAGGGCTGCCTGCAGGGTGAGGCCAGGGAGCCTGAGGGAGGGTTTGTCTGGAAGTGGAGTGACTGCACAAGGCACAGAGAGGGCTCGTGCCCACTGCTAGGTGGTAGGACAGCACAGAGTCAGTGTGGCTACAACAGAGGCAGCAAGGAGGAGAGTGGATAAATGAAAGGACGGGAGCCTTGAAGACCAAGATGGAGCTAGTGGAGGATGTTGGCAGGGAGCTGCCCCAGCACTGATGCCAGCAAGCAGGGGTGTCCCTGTGGTGGTCTGAGGGCAGCTGGGCGCTGAAAAGTGAGGGTCTAGCAGGGCTCTGAGAATGCTGCCCGTGGGATCACCATGGGGGTTCACCTGCCACCCAGGAGCTCCTCAGGGAAGGAAGATGGGCAGGGACTGAGCATTTGAGTCACTGAGGCTCTGGATTTTCTTCCTGCTCCCTCAGATCTGGGCAGGAGGGGGCTGGCACCATGAGATTTCTGTTTTCCCTGCGCCCTGGGTGGCTGGGGCAGATCCTTGACAAGCCTGGGCAGACCTCGGCTTGTTCCCAGGCCCCTGGAACAGCCAGAGAGCCCCAGGCTATGAGCCCAGGGCCCTGTGTCCCTTGCCAGCAGAGTTAGGCTGTTCTCCAGTTGCAGCCCTGCCTTTGTTCCCAGACGCCTCTTCCCCCACTCCGAGGGAGTTCTGTTCTGTTACCCCTTGTTTCTTCACCACCCAACCTAGGCGACTGAAGGCACAACAAAAACGAGAATAAAGGTAGTGTTTGTAGAGTGCTTTACAGTGTTGGAAGGCACTTACAAAATGTTTTCCACCTACTAATTTATTTAATTCTCACATAAACCTTGTAAGGAGGAACTGTTTTTTGTTGGTGATGGTGTTTTTAATTTTTTAATATGTATTTTTAGTTGTTGGGGGGCTTTATTTTAGTCATTTATTTATATGCTGTGCTGAGAATCCATCCCAGTGCCTCACACATGCTGGGCAATCGCTTTTAACACTGAACCACAACCCCAGCCCCAGAAGGTACTGTTTTTACCCTTAGGTAGGAGGTGAGGAGAGTAAAGCAACAGAGAGGGTGGGCCACTTATCCATGGTAACACAGTAAGTGCAGAGCCTCTTGGGATCTTGAGTGCTTGACCTCTGACCATGAGCCTGTAATGTTGGGTTGTTAGAGAGCAATGAAGAGTGAAAAGTGAGAAAGTGTTTTGCTGCTGTCAGAGGGTTGAGGAAGCTATTGTGCCTCCATCTTAGGGTCAGATCCATGATTCCCAGGAGTCTGGGTGATGTTTACTTAGTGTCTCCTCCCATGATCCAGATGACATATTTTGTTTAATGCTAACAACGTCTCTGAGACAGCTTTTGCTGCCACCCTTTAACAGGTGAGGAAACAGACTATTTAAGAGGCCATGTGTCACTCAGTAAGGGAGAGTCATATGGCCACTCTGGTTCAGACCCCCAGTCTTCCTGATACCACTGGTTACTGGTGATGAGTTCTGCTCCCTCAAATGTTGACATATGAACATTAGAGAAGCACGCCGAGGCAAGAACATAAAGCAGGGTTTACTTAAGAAGGGGTAACATAGACTTCTCCTGGGAGGGAGAATGGGGCCATAGCTGGTGTCCCGGTATCCCCAAGGTGTTCTGTTCCTTTGTTCTGCTCTCTTCCCCTTATCTCTCTCCTTCCTGCCTATGGGGTGTGCATCAGGTTCTTGATAAGGGTGGAGGAAGGGCTCTGAAGGAATTAACATTTCAGTTCTTCAAGGGGTAGTCTCCAACTCAAAACTGGCCTCCTTGATCCAATCTGACTTGATTTACCCATCTCTGCTGACTGCTTGTCTAATTCTGGCTTCATTCCCACATGCTGCCTTGCTTGCCCCCAGAGCTAATGGTGAGGACATTTAGTACTTGCCAGAAGTCATGTGCTGGGTGTGTCACACTTGTACATCCCTGCTGACTTTGAAAACATACTGAGCTGTTAGTCAGGCCTCTGTATCAAGAAAGCACTGAGTTAGCTGGGCACGGTGGCATATGCCTGTAATCCCAGTGATTTGGGAAACTGAGTAGGAAGATCACAAGTTTGAGGCCAGCCTCAATAATTTAGCAAGACTGTTTCAAAATAAAAGTTCTGGGGATACATCTCAATGGTAGAACATCTTAGGTTCAATCCCCAGAAATACACACACACCCCCCAAAAGCACTGACTTTAGGATAAGATGACCTTGGTTTTAGTCCTGCCTCTGCCACATCTCCAGCGTGATACAAGATGAGTCTTGGAATCCCTGCCACCTTTTCTTTCTCACCAGCAGAAGCAGGATTAAAACCAACCATATCCTCAGACCAAATACAAAAAGTATAGGCTCATGGTCCTTAGCTGGGTCTTGTGCTATGGAGGTGAATAGAATTCCCTGGAGTGACTTCTTTGAGAGAACATATCTGGATCCCAGGGAGGGGAGTCAGGGGTACATGGGTCTTTTGAGAAACGTCCCAGCCTATTTTGAAACACATTTTACCCCCCACCCCAGATCTGTGCTGAAGCACTATATATAAAAGTTAGAGTAATGACAGTGGTCATGCCAAATGTTTTTCAAAATAAGGGAAAGGACTTAATCACAACCAGGTGGTGTTGGGCCAGAACACTAGTCTAGGGTACTTGCAGGAGAGCTATAGGGTTTCCTCATTAAAACTGCTCCTCGGGCTGGGGATGTGGCTCAAGCGGTAGCGCGCTCGCCTGGCATGCGTGCGACCCGGGTTCGATCCTCAGCACCACATACAAACAAAGATGTTGTGTCCGCCGAGAACTAAAAAATAAATATTAAAAAATCTCTCTCTCTCACTCTCTCTCCTCTCTCACTCTCTCTTTAAAAAAAAAAAAACAAAAAAAAACTGCTCCCCTCCGATAGGGACAGTTTTGCCCACCATTTGACACTATCTGGGGACTTTGGTTGTCACAGTTGGGAAAGGTGCTGCTAGCATCCAGGGAGAGGCCAGGGTTGCTGCTAATAAACATGCTGCAATGCACGGGACAGCCCCCACCGAAAAACTCCTCAAGGCCAAGCCGTTGGTGGTGCCAAGTCGATAAACCCTGGGTTAGATGTAGACAGGACTTGTGTAGTATTTGCTTCGTGCCAGACATTGTTCTAAGGGCTTTACAGGTTATTAACTCACTTGATCTTTCCAGTGTTATGACATAGGAACTGTTACTATCCTCATTTGGCAGATAGAAAATTAGCTGCACACACAGATTAAGTAACTGGACCCAGTTCCCACCTGGGGCCGAGGTCCCACTTAGTGTGGATGAGGAGCTTAGACAGTCTGATTCCAGAGTCCACACTATGAACCACTGTGCTGTGCTGTGCCTCCTTAAGGGGGCTACTGAGCTTTAAATCACATTTTCAGCTTTGAGTCCAGAAAGCCATATACCTAGAAATTTGCACATGAAAAGAGTTAAGATACCATTAGTTCCTGTACCTGGAAGATGGAGACGGGATGGCCAGGGATAGTTTAATGGTAAGGACTCAAGAATCCATCAGTGAAAGCTTTGTGTTTTCCAGGTTCAGAGTGTGGCTCAGTCCATGAATTGAATGGGCTTTGCTCTCTAGTCACAGACTGTGCTGTGTCATTGCAGACGTGAAGACCACAGTGGTATACCCTGCCACAGAGAAACACCTACAGAAGTACCTGCGCCAGGACCTCCACCTGATCCAAGAGACAGGAGATGACTACAAGAACATTACCTTACCTCACCTGGAGTCCCAGAGCCTTGGCATTCAGGTGACTGGCTGCCAAGTCTGAGATACTGATTGCTGTTCCTGTGCCAATTTCTTTTCCTTATGAGCATCTATTGGGATCTTCCCAGGGACTAAGCATTGTACTAAGTTCAGTGGATATAGCAGAGAGCAGAGCAGACTAAGTCCCTGCCCCATAGAGCTTACCTAATTTGGGAACATAAATGCATGAGGACATATATGATACATGAGGTTATGAATGCAGTGGAGAAAACTGGAGAGGATCAGTGAGATAGAGAGTCCCAGGGTGGCTGGTTGCTATTTTATACAGGATGGTCAGAGTAGGCTTCATAGAGAAAGGAATTGGCCCTGATCTTGGACCCCTCATGAGATGCTTGGGCATGTCACTGAGGCTCTCTGGGAGTTACTGAGCAGTTCAGTCTGCTAGAAGAATTTGTATCTGCTTCACATTATCCTACGACAGTCTCAAAATGACTGTGTCCTCCTTGTGTTGGATTGGGCCCACCCTGGTCCAGCTTCTTATTCCTGATTGCTCCTGTAGCAAACCAGCTGTGTCTCAGAGTAAACTCCCTATCACTCATTCTGCTTTACATTTATTCCACAGAAATCAGTGCCCTGTCATCCCTGACATTTGTTTGGGCCTCTGAGCACAGGTTGGTAGAGTGTTCTGGCTGGGCCAAATATAAGTCTGTCTAGCCTAGAGATCCTGATGGCTTCTTGGGCGTAGGCCAGGGCCAGCCAGAGACTGCCTGGAATTGGCCCCATGTGGATACTCACAGTTAAATATGATTGATCATGATTGATGAGTCATTTCCTTGCCCACTCACTGGCTCTCACTGGCTCTTTCCCATTGTTTACTCTTGTTCTCTTTGAGCATTTCTCATAATCTTCCCAAGATTCAGGTTACTGTAGTGGGAAGTATTCTAATATGGGGTGCTCAAAGACATTCTGGGCTCAGAAGGCAGGAGGGAGAGAGGGAGCTGCAGGGTCAGTTGTACTGGGAGGAGATAAGGAGAGGGAGATTGCCAGAACCTGTGGAAAGGCTATTCCCTGGAGAGGCCTGTGTGCTGATAGCCCTCTTCCCTATATCTAAGAGGACCCAGCCCTGTTATTAGCCATGCCTCCCATGCAGATTTGCACATGGTTCCTCTAACTGAAGCTGTCCTGATTTTTTTTTTCTTTCTTTTTTTCTTTTTTTAAAAAATTCCCAGCACTTGTCCTGTCTTCTGAGTGGAAAGAAAGTATGTCTCTACATTCCCGAACAGCTTCTATTCAGGGTCCTAGAGGAATCTGCTGGAATATGTGTTCTGTGGTGCTGGTTGTACTTATCTGGGATTCAAGAGAGGAAGCCCAAATGTAGTTGTCGTGAGTCATATATCTACTTTATTACACATCCGAACATATGTCCACTTGGAAAATAATACAACAAAAACTCCACTACTTTTCCATTGACATGAGCATTCATGTATTTCTTCTTGGCTATTTCTAGCAAGTGTATAAGCAGTCACTGCATTTATTGAGCATCTGTAGTATACCAGCTAGGCTCTGGAGGAACACCCAGGTAATGAAACCTTGCTGATGCAGTCTAGCAGGGAAGATAGATTAGGAGGACTAAAACCCACCATGGATCTGAACCAGGGTAGAGATAGCAGGGAAGGATTTGGGAGTGATTTAAGAGGTAAACCTTAATGAGGTTGATTGGACTTAGACTGGTTGACATGGAAAAGGAGGTATGAGTGTGGTATGACCCTGGGTCTTGCTTGCCTGACGAGCAGACAGTAAGATCATTTATTTATCAGGATGGAAACATGGACAGTGGAATGGGTTTTTGTGAAAGACAATGAGTTCTGTTTGGGGTTTGTTGAGCATTTATTAATTGTCAAGAACTATTCTAGGCATTTTACATGGATTACCTCATTTTATGTTCACAACAGCCCATTTGGAGATGGGACTCCAAATCCAGGCTTTCTGGCCCCAGCATCTGTATTCTTAGCTGGTGACATTATTTGACTCTTCAAATTTGAAGTACTTGTAACTTTCCAGTAAAAATGCCCAATAAAAAAAAGATAGTGAGATATCTGAATCTGAAGCCTTGAGGCATTCAGCTGAAAAATCTTCATTTGTGAGCTGTCACATCAGGCTTCAGCATTGGCCTGGTGTTACGATTCTTATTCTGCTGTCTAAGAGCAGCATGGCATTGTCCTTGACTTCTGGGCCTGTTTCCTTTTCTAAAAAATGTGAATAACAGATCCTTCCTCCTAAGGTTGTTGTAGAAATTAAGAGAGGTACCATTTATCATGTGCTGCTATTTCCTGAAAAGGACCCAGGATGGAGCTGCCATTATCCACACCCAGGAAGAACAGGGGAACAGGCAGGCATGAGAGGGATGGACAGGTGGGGGACAAACCAGGTGAGCAGAATGAAGAGTGAGAGGAGAATGAAGAAGGATCAAGATGTCCCATAAGAAGTTCAAGGAGGAAGGAGGTTCTAGAGGGATTTGTCAGTGTCAACTAGTGCATAGTCCAGCCAAATATATATTAGAAAGTGTCACCCACAATCCCATCATTGGCAGAGCTAGCCAAGTCTCTAGGGCTTACATTTATTTTTTATTTTTATTTTTATTTATTTATTTATTTTTAAAGAGAGAGTGAGAGAGAGAGAGAGAGAGAATTTTTTTTTTAATATTTATTTTTTAGTTCTCGGCGGACACAACATCTTTGTTTGTATGTGGTGCTGAGGATCGAACCCGGGTCGCACGCATGCCAGGCGAGCGCGCTACCTACCGCTTGAGCCACATCCCCAGCCCCTCTAGGGCTTACATTTAGACGGTAGCCTTTCCGTCATCTACCTTAGAAAATTTGTGTGGATTTTGTTCTCTCTATCCCCTCCCTTTCTTCTCTGGGCTTCTGGCCGTGAGACTTCCTGAGGATGCAGGTTCCTGCCACTTGCCCAGGGAACTCTCCCAGGAGGCAGGATATGCTGTGGGCTACAGTGCAGGCTCAGGAGCCAGACTCTCAGGGTTAGAATTGTGGGAGCTTATGCGAACTTCCTTGCACCTGTATTTTTCTTACCTGCAAAATGGGGACAACAATAGAAGGGTTATGGCCCTTAGAGTAGGGCTGCCCTTGCTGTCGCCACTCCCAGTCGCTGGCAGTCACTTAGCTTCCAGCCTTGTGCTTCTCCAGCCACTTCCTTTGCTTTCACCCTCTTCTTTCTTTCTGCTTCACTAAATCACCCCTTTGTCATCGCCTGTCTTAGAGTGCCACTGCTACTCTTAGGTTGCCTCCTCTGTGCTGGGCTCTGGGCTAGGTGCTCACACATGCATGTCTGAATTAAACTCTTCACATGTGTAGATCCTGTTAGTCCCATTTAATGAAAGAGGATTCAGTTGCTTGCCTAAGGTGGCAGCAAAACAGTGATGAAGCTGAAAGATAAAACCAAATGTCAAACCCCAGAATCCATGCATGCTCTCTGACACCCCCCGCTGCTCTCCAGTGGACGTGGTGCTTCTCTGGATGAGCAAAGGACAGCCCAGGAGGTCAGCTTATGGAGCATACCAGACTCTCCACAGTAGAATGTCGCCATCTCCCTCATTTCCTGAGTTTCCCAGAGGCTTAAGGTCAGCCTCCAGCTGACTTTTTTTTTCTCCTTCCTTTCTTTTTTCCCCTTTAGCAGCACATTTCCAGAGAGGTCTCTGGTGGGAGAGGAAATGCCTCTGGAGGAATCTTGGCCCTCCAGAGGGCATCGCTTTGGCCATGGGCACTGCATGAGGAAACAGCCACTGGGTGTCCTCCAGACTTCTCCCAGGAAGTGGATCCCCCAGGCTTTTCCTGGGAAGCCCCCATCCTACTTGTGTGTGTGTGTGTGGGGGGGGGTGCTGGGGATCGAACCCAAGGCCTTGTGCATGCAAAGCAAGTACTCTACCAGCTGAGCTATATCCCCAGCCTGGGAGCCCCTCTTTGATGGTGGAGGAACCACACTATGATTGGCCTTTGGGTTTTGCTAGGGTCTAGAGGTCATCTGGGTTGAAGTGCTTCCTGTAGGTAATTGTAGGAGACTGGAGGCCCAGTTATCTGCAGGCAGAGGCCCTCTTCTCCCTTCCCACTGTCCCAGCTGAGAGCAAGGATGCAGTGTGGTGTGCTCAGCCATATAGGCCCAGGATATGAGGTTTGCAGAACTGGGACCAGCAAGCCCACCCCTGGCCTTCAGTGATGCTGCCTATGCCAGCACTTCTGGGAATGGGAAGAGGACCAAGAGGACAGTGGCAGCCTGGTTGTGTCAGTACCCTGTCCTCCCTGTGAGGACATCCTCTCCCTCCTCGGTGTTTTGGAGGTCCTTTTGAGTTTGAGGAGGAAAGGGCAGCAGTGTAGGTTTCCATCAGGTTTCCCTTTTGACTGTAGAGCAGTCACCTGTATAAGGGCCCCGAAGGTAGGAGAAGTAGAGAGGAATCCAGGGTACCTGGGTTTGACCTTTGCCAGCCCAGGCCTCTTCTCAGCCTAATTTTCCTCAGAAAGCCTCTACAGACCTCTGATCAGAAGGAAACCTCTGTGCCCTCAGCCTCCTAATAGTCTTTGCCCCATGGTCCTGAATAAGTGGAACCAGGGTCCATAAAGACAGCTCTTCCCCTTCATCCTGTGGATGGTGGAAGGGGTCACCACTACAGGGGCTCCATGTGGACCAGGCCTATGAGCATGTGGCAGAATGGGAGGCACTATGCTGACCAGAAAGAGCCTAAAGGGCAGCCTGTCTAAGCAGCAGAGGTCTAGGATGGCCAAGAGTCAGCTGTGGTGGGAGAGAGGAAATCTCTCTGGATCTCCAAACAGCCTGTTTGTTAATTCCTGAATTTAGCAGCCATTTATAGTTTTGTTATCCTTTCCAGAGGGGCCAGAGAACTTGTCTGGCCTAGCTGAAGGCGGGTGGATTTGTGAACCATCTTTTTCCCTCTCCTTCCAGTGGGTGTATAACATCCTTGACAAGAAGGCTGAAGCTGACCGGATTATTTATGAGAATCCAGATCCCTCTGATGGCTTTGTCCTCATCCCTGACCTCAAGTGGAACCAACAGCAGGTAAAGATCACATGCTGGAGTGCTCTGAGCTCCGACAACCCCACTCCCAAGTTGCTGGCCTCCTTTGACTGCCCTTCTTCCTCAACATCCTCATCTCTCTCAGCAGATTATAATTACCCATCAAGGGATGGCCAGATCTGTCCACGGCAACAGAGTATATTCTTGTCATACACAAATACTTTTGCTTTCATGGTCACCTTAAAGACTTTTCTGGCTGAGTTCTTACCCAAGAGGTGAGCTGAACAGGGATGTTCGTCTTCATGACTGAGAGGCCGTTCCTTCACTACTTAACCAACCAAGTGACTCAGACGCCATCTTCTAGCATCATCTGGAGCCTCAGGTGGAACATTCTCTCTATCCCCCTGAACACCACCAGATCCAGGCAGGCCCATGTTCAAAGCACAGAGAGGAACCATGAAGATCAATCCAAAGAGTCCCCTACCCCCACTGAGCTGCAGAATTGTTTTCCAGTAGCCCAGACTTCCACTTCAGTTGTTAGCTCCCCATTTCCTGGCCTCCAAATGACTCTGCTTCTCCAAACCTTTGAAGGAACAGGTTTAGAGGTGCCATCTACACTCTCTAGGTCTCTTCCCTCTCTCCACTGTCCTCTTTCCCATTCTAGCCCACTGCTGAGTTAAAATTTGCTTTTGCCTCTTTATACCCTGAGTGTATTAGAAACATTTGTACCCTGATGGATTCAGGAACAGGCAGGTCCATCATGTTGTAAAGATTGCTATTTACAGGCTGGAATTAGAAGGGGCCAGGTAGGTAGACACAGGAGATTTGGCCATAGATAGCGTCCTCTCTCGTCCAGTTACACTATTGGAGTAACCTGGGCTTGGGTTTGACATCTGCCCTAGGTGGGCCCATCTAGTTTCTGTGCCTTCATCTGGTCATGAGACCCATGCAGAAATGTTGTGGAGCCTGGGCCCCGGCTGATTCTTTGTGGAAACCCTTCTTGTTTTCTCAATTGTGACCTGTTCTTCAGGATGTTAGGACATATATTGAGCTCACCTGCAATTTGCTTAGTTTTTGATTCATTGAACTTTAAAGCTACTGTCCCCAGAAGGGGTTTAAAGGCCTGTGGTTGAAGTATAGGGACTGGATTTTAGCTCAAAGCATCTTTTGTCTCTTGATAAGAGGCTCATGGTTATTCTCAAACATGGCTCAAGGGGTGGTAGGGAATGCAGAGAGAGTTTCCAGAAGTTGCAGCATGGAATGATGATTTCTTAGAGCCAAGCAGGATCAAAAAAGATAGCTTGTGTGTGAGGTGTTGTAGTGAAAGGGGCCAAGAGCACACCAGACTCCAGTCTCCTCTTCCCTTGTCCCTGCCTGGGCCACCTTCAGGCCTTAAGGAAGGGAACGTGGACTTGCTCTGGAGGTGGTTGAAGAGCTAAGACAAGGCTCCAGAATCATGACCACAAGGTAGCTCTGCAAACCCCCATCTTTCTTTAGATAGACTAAAGATCCTGAATTAAAGTCTGGTCATGGGAGACAGGGGTGGGAGAGGAGGAACTTTGGCCTCATAAAACTCTTGAAGACTAAAAGAGCTTGTAACTGATTGCAGGGGCATTGCAGCCACAGAAAGACAGTAAGGATGAACTTGTACATCTCCGTTTCAGAAGCCCTGAATGCATCTGAGTCCAAAATGGGAAAACGATCAGTCATCTGATCCAAGGATGGCAGGAAAGCTTTGGGAATTATACTGGGTTCTCAGTCACATAGCTGGAGCTGCCTGCCCTTGAGGGGAGTGAAGGGGCCAGTTTAAATGTCAGACCTTCCATGATATTAATGCTAATATGGTCCTTCTTAACCTTTGCCTAATTTATTTTTTAAAAAATATTTTTAGTTGTTGATATACCTTTATTATTTATTTATATGTGGTGCTGAGGATCGAACCCAGTGCCTCACACATGCTAGGCAAGTGCTCTGCCACTGAGCCACAACCCCAGCCCCACCTTTGCCTAATTCTTGCTTAGTTTTTAAAGGTGCCATATTTCAGTGCCTCAGATCTATGGCTTGTGACATCACTGAACTGTTTTTTTTTTTTTTTTACTTTTGGTACCAAGGATTGAACTGAGGGGCACTTAACCACTGAGCCACATCCCCCAGTCCTTTTTGGTTTTAATTTTTAATTTGAGACAGGGTCTCACTGAGTTGCATAGGGCCTCACTAAGTTGCTCAGGCTGGCTTTGAACTTACAGTCTTCCTGTTTCAGCCTCTGGAATTGCTGGGATTACAGGCTTGTACTACTGCACACAGCTTTGAATCTCTGAACTTGATTGCTCCCTTAGAAGTTGGCAACATTCCCAGAAGTAAAACAGGCCACATCTAGGCTTCTATTCCTCATCCTGGGGCCATGGACTGATTGAGGGGGAAGTGCTTCAGCATTTGTTTCCGGGACGCCTTCCTGGCTCCCTTGAGTCTCTCACAGCTTCTCCTGGAAGTATATTTCCCTTTCTTCTTTTTGTCCTTTCATTCTCTTCCCTTTCTCTTTCTATTCCTTTCCTACCGAATCCCTTCATATTCCCTAAGCATGTGCTCCACTCCTAGCCCCTGGAATTGTTATCTTTATTGTCCCCACACCGAAACCTCTATATTTACCCATTTGTTCTTTCTTCCATCCACTCAATAAATGTGTATCAGATGCCTAATGTTGCTAGAGGTTATGCCACCTAGAGCTTATAACATTCCTTCCCTGGTTCTCTTAAGAGATCACTGTTTTTTGTTTTTTCATTTTGTTAGTTACTTTGTGCCCATGGTAAAATTGCACATAATATAGGGAATGTTCAGTGGGATTAAGTTCCCCCACCCTGCTTTTTTCCCTTCCTCAGAAACAATCATTGTTTCTATTTCTTTGTATCTCCTTTCAGGGATAATTTTTGTATATTGTGTGTATAAATACACGCACATACACACACACACATACATACACATACATACATACACAAACACACATGCATTTTAGGTTCACATAGTTTGTTCTTTAGTCTAAAGTTCCCAGACCAGGGAGTCTTTCCTCTAAGTCACTCTGGATGTCAAGAAATTGCTCTCCAATGCTCCAGTCATCCTCTGTCTTGCCCCTTGTCAGGAAATCATTAACTTTGAAATCATTAACTGTCCTGCCTTACAAAGAGACTGACTGTGTCTGTCTCCCCAGAGTGGTCAGTGGGCCACCTTTTAGGGTGCTAGTCTCAGGCCCTAACCCACCTTTTTGCCAGGCTTTTTTCAGATCATTTCTATGGGCCAGGAAGCACTTTGGCTGCCTGCAGAAATTTTGGGATTATGTCTGCTATCAAAGAATGGTTTCTTTTTGTTCCCTCACACAGCCTGTGAGCTGACACCCAACACCAGTTTCCATGCCTCATTTCATTCCAATGGAGCAGAGAGATGTGATTTAATATCAGGTTTGGGTTTGTCAACAGACATCATCTAAAACAAACGCCACTATTATCTGGGTGTCCTGTGACGACAGTGAGACGTGGTATAGCTGAAAATGTGCGCACATTTGCAGATGTGCGTCCACACACACATGTACACACACACGCCCAAATCAAGCAATTTTGTTTCCTGGTTTCTCTTTGGACTCTTCCCTAGTATGAGAGTAAATTTCCTGGATACAGGCCATAGGAAGAAACTAAGCCTTCGTGGACTTATTATCTCTAGCAGGGTCTGTCCGGGAGAACCCAGACTCTTAGAACTCTGGATGAAAAGAATGACAAGAAGATACTATTTCATGGTTGGACATGAGGCAGTTGGGTCCCTGGGGATTTGACTATGTGACTCATGGTCCCCATATTATCTCCATGAAGAATCTAGCAGGTCAGACTACAGCACTGGGCACTGCTGAATTCTCCCTGAGCCTCGGCCCTGGGAATGTTGGCCTGCCTGGCACTTAAGAGTGATAATCAGGCAAGGCCAAGGTTTGGGGTATCGGGGAGGATGTGAGAGGGATTTCTGGCCAAGAGGAAGAGTTCATTTGCTCTCTGGCACAAGATATTGTTGACTCTGATTCTTTGCTCTGTTGTGACCTCCAGGTTTTCAGACAGGCGCCGTTTTCAGGAAGGACAGCAGGAACGGCCACCCCTGAAATGTTGATGGGGGAGGAGAGAAATGGGCTAACTGCTGTGGTGGTGTTTGTTGCTAAGCTGGCCCCAGGCTCCCATTCCGTCCTTCACACCTCACTATATCCCACACACCCCTTCATGTGCCTTCATTCCAGATAAGTTGGGCTGCTTGCCCCCCGACTTCTGTGCCCTATACAGTCTTGACTCTGAGCCTCCTCTCTCATTGTTCCCTCTCCCAGAATGTCCTTTCTATCTTCTTCTTCTTCTTTTTTTTTTTTTTTTTGGTGGTAGTTTTGGGATTGAACCCAGGGCTTTGTTCATGCAAGGCACGACACACTCTACCAACTAAGCTATATCCCCAGCCCTACCTCTGTCTTTCTTTCATCAAACCCAAGGCCCAGAGCTTCATACTTATGAGGCAAGCACCCTAGTACTAAGCTACATCCCAGACCTATTTTTATTTTGAAACAAAATCTCACTAAGCTACTCAGGCTGGCCTCGAACTTGTGTTCTTCCTGCCTCAGCCTGTGGGTTGCTGGGATTACAGAATGTGCCACTGTGTCCACCTCCTACCACTTTTCAAGACCTAGATCCCCTACCTTCTCTTCCAGGAGGTCTTCCTGGATCATCCCAGCGAGCAGGAACCTTTCATTCTTCCTCCTGTGTTTTGATCACTTTATTTTGAGGGTATAGCTCAGTGGTAGAGTGTGTGCTTAGCACGTATAAGGACTTGGGTTCAACCCCCAATCTTCTCAAAAAATCAGTTGTACTTTATGTCTTACAGTAGAGTGACCTATGTACATGGATTAGATTGTAAACTCCTAGAGGAAAAGAATTCTTCTTGGCTCTTGAGCTTCCCTATAGCCTCCCCTCTCCCCATCAACTCTGAAGAATGGGTAATACTGCTGCAGGATGTTCTTTAGAAGGAAGAATACACAGAAATCCTGTTCCTGCTAGCCCTGGGCACAAGAACACCTACATTGCCTGGGGACCAGTCCTGACATGGGGTCTCATGGACTGGCCGCGGGTACACTGTGTGCCTTGGGGGTAGGAATATCAGGACTGGCAGCCTGTCCCTGTGAGGCCCAGAACTGTTCCCATTCCCCTTGGTCTCTGTGCAGCTTGATGACCTGTACTTGATTGCCATCTGTCATCGCCGAGGCATCAAATCACTTCGGGACCTTACTCAAGAGCACCTGCCGCTGCTCAGGAACATCCTTCGTGAAGGGCAGGTAAGTTGCTTCACCAAACCACATTGAAGTCCATTGTTAGACTCAAGATTCCAGTATGTTCCCTGGGCCTCTTTCCTCGCTCTTCCCTGAGTGTGTCTTGGAAATGGCTTCTCTCTGTGTGCCAGTCTTGTACTGTGTTAGGGCTCATTAAGTTGCTTCACAAGGGTCATTGGTCCTGGCCAGCCCTCTAAACTCTACTTTTCAGCCACCTTTCCTCACCTCCAGATCAGCCTCCCTGCCTTTTTCCATAGGCTTCATCTGGTATGCCCCTCTAACCTCCATTCCAGGACTCTTGCCCCTACCATTCAGGATCACCTGCCTCATGCATGATAACCATCTTGCACCAGATGGGTTTCTTGGGCTTTAGGGCACATGATTTTGACTTGTATATATACACATACAAGGCAGAGAGCAGGTTGATTCCATGGCACTTGATATTCTAGGACACTTTCTATCTGGAACATTTGTTCAATCTAATGAAATTTTAAGAGCACTAAAAGGGGCCTTGGGGGCAGGGGAAGATGGGAGGATCTTGGGTTGTGGTTATGGCCTGACATATTGCCCTAACTAGCTGAGTGGCCTGGGACAGTCATTTCACCTCTATGGACCCCTATATCTGGTTGAGATCCCTTCTAAATACACCATTCTGTGGAACCAGATATCAGCCTTTTTTTCATTTTTAAATATGTGAAGATATACACCTATCATGCCAGGAGCTCTCAGCTACCAGAATACCCAACCTAAAGAGAACTCTGCCACTTTCTAGCCAGTGCCAGGGCTCTGCCCAGATCCTACTTCCCCTGTCACTGTGCTCTGGCCTGTTTTCCAACACCTTCTTGCCCATGGCACCTTCTTCTGACTGCCTTTATGTTTTTGAAGCAACTTATTTTTATCAGGAAGTAACCTCTGGATCTATCCCTGGCACAGAATGATGTCTTTCTCTTGTTGAGACACTTGACCCAATCCTCCCTGTCCTGGCAGCCTCATCCCAATAGACCAGCCCTCTTTATTCCAGGAAGCCTTTTGGGTGCTTTGGGCCTGGTCTCACCTTGCTGCAGCAATTCCTGGGCATGAGGCCTGAGTCTTTCTCTTTACCTTTGACCTCCTCAGGGATCTGCCCATGAAGGAGATCAACATCTTCTCCTAATTCCAAGTCTTGGGGGCTCTTGAAGGAGACAGGGGAGGTCAGGGTAGATAAAAAAAGACCTCCCTCTGAGCAAGGTGGAGTGGGCAGAGAGAACCTGGGCCAAAGTAAATGTTTTCCTTTGGTGAAAGGAGCCCAGCTGCAACAGCCCGTCTGTCTGTGGGTCACCCTTCCCATATCCTTTCCCCTGCCTTTTCCCTTTCACCAGATTCTCAGCACAGCCCCATCTCTGTTGTTTCCAAGTCTTTTTCCAAGAGAGTGTAGATATATTTCCTCCCACCTACCTCATGGTTTATCAAGTGCTTGTAATTAATTCATCCAGGGGAAGGACAATATCCACAGTCTTGGGAACCTGGGCCCTATACTTAGACACTGGGACTTCCTAGATTCTCAAAGTAATGTTTTATCAAGGTTGTTGTAGGGAAGCCTGAGAAGATAGGCTCTCTTCTGTTGGGGGAATGAATGCCTCAGCTTTGCTGCTGCCTTTGGTGATTTCCTAGAATGGAAGACAGAGGGATCTGAAGCAAGCAGAGAGCCATTTGGAAGGTTTTTGTATGCTATCCCAGGCTAGCCTGTGCTAAGACAGGAGGAGTGCCTGGGTGGGGGTCCTGACACTGGCTAGTGGGCAGCATGATGACACTTTCTTGCCTCCCCTTTTCTCATCAGGAAGCCATCATGCAGCGCTACCAGGTGAAGGCAGACCACCTCCGTGTTTACCTGCATTACCTGCCCTCCTACTACCACCTACATGTGCACTTCACTGCCCTGGGCTTTGAGGCACCCGGTTCCAGTGTGGAGCGGGCCCACCTGCTGGCCCAGGTGATCGAGAACCTGGAGTATGACCCCACACACTATCAGCAGCGCACTCTCACTTTTACCCTCAGAGCTGATGACCCCCTACTCAAGCTCCTACAAGAAGCCCAGCAACCTTGAGTGTGCCAGGAGAGGGGCACATTTGTTTGTGGTTTTGGGCAGTGTGGAGGCTAAGTTTTACTCCAAGGGGATTTTAAAAACATTTATTTTGTACTGGCTTAGTCCTTATATGTGAATAAAGTATTAGGCTCATCTGTGAAGATAGATAGCATGATCTGGGGAGGCAGATGGGGAGGGACAACAGTTGGGCAGAGCAAGTGGGAAAGTCCCCTGGAAGGGTGGAAAGTCAAGGTTGTGGCTGTATCTGGAAAGTGACAGTACCCTGGAAGGGTGCTGAGAGCTTGCTCCAAGTTCCTGTACTCACCACACATGTTGGTTTCTGCCCTCCTCCCTGCTCACACTCCTTCCTATTGTGCTGCCAGGCCCTCTCCCACCAATTCGCCTTTGGGGAGGTCCCCCAAAATACCAAATTCAAAACCTCTCCGGAAATAGTCTATAAAGGCTTTAGATGCCACTTCCTCCTTCCCTCGCAGCCCTGGTGTCACACCCTGCATATGTGTTAACCCTGTAGAAAAACTTCCTGAGGAGGATGGGGGATTAATGCCTGGAAGTGGGAGTGTTTTAATGAAAATCTGATGATGCAAGCCCCAAAAGCCTGCCTTTGCCTCTGTAATTTGGTCAGCTAGTCTCTGGCCTTGAGTTTATTATCTAGGCAGGAAGACAAAACACTCACGTGGAACAGCCAGAAGAGCAAGTTCAAAACAGTGTTATCAGCAAGGGCAATATAATATGGTTTCAATTGAGTACAAAAGCTCCTAAGGAGCTTGGGTTCACAGTGTGGTCAGTGCTATAGGTTCATTAGAATCTGGAGGCCAGGAAGAGTCCTTGACAGATCGGAGAATGATGACCAGACTTGGAGCCAAGGAGCTTATCTGGGAAGGGTGATATCTACCACTGCCCCAGCAGAGCAGGGACACAGCATGCACACAAGGGTACTCTCCAGCACAAAGTACAAGTGTATCACAGTGTTAGAGGGGCTGGCATTTGCTGTTTGATCAGGGTAGAGCTGAGGCTAATGTGGCCTGCTCAGAAAGCTTTATCTGGGCCCTGTAGTGACAACAAAAGGAAAGCATTTGGCAGAGGGGTGGCTGTCACTCTGTCTCCTGGGTGTGGGACCCAGGAGGCCTGGATTCAGAGCCCAGCTCTTTTCCTTGCAGGTGAGGCCCTCAGCAGGTGGCACAAGTGCTGCACCTGCCCTAGGCCCACACTGCCTGCTGTGGAGAGCAGGACGTGGACCCTGGTGGTGAGGCCTGAGTGTGAGTGGTCTCCTGACCGACCCTTCCCGTCAGCTCTTCAAGAATCCCAGGATTCAGATAGTGAGCAATTGTTTTAGGTAGTGACCAAGACAGGTCTCTCAACTGCAAATCCAGCTGGATCCACTCATGGCCACCACACATCTGACCAAAAGCACATACTCCCGAGGGCAGGACCACAGGTCACTGCTGGGCTTTTGATGTCAGGAGCCTGGCCTGAGGGCTTCTCCCAGAGCGGTTTCCAGCTGGCAGGGCTGATCCCTGGGGCTCAGTTCCTCTCCCTCCAAGCCCCAGAAGGGTAAACTGACCCCTTTCCTCTCTGAAATCAGATGGTCCTGACAAGCGAATACTGTTGCCAACTTCAGTACTGCAAAGGTGCCAAAGTGAGGACTCCCTCCAGAACACACTCCCTCTGCCACATCACATGCTCCCAACTGTGATGCTTGTGAGTCCCGGCCCCCAGCTTGGGCTGACCTTTATGTTCCATGCCATCGTCTCATGTGTCTGCCCTGTGGTGGATGGCTGGTAGGAATTTGATGGCTTGATGCATAAAACTGTGAGGAGGAGCCAGGCACTATGTCATATACCTGTAATCCCAGCAGCTCAGGAGACTGAGACAGGAGGCTTGCAAGCCCAAATCTAGCTTCAGCAACTTAGCAAGGTCCTAAGCAACTTACTGAGACTCTGTCTCTAAATAAAATATTTTAAAAAGGGTGGGGACAGGGGATGTGGTAAGTGCCCCTGGGTTCAGTTCCTAAACCCTATGAGGAGGGATGAGTGATGGGCCAGAGCTCTTGCTGGACAAACTAAGCTAGTGGGTCACAGCAGAAAGGGTGGGGAGTCTGGAGAAGCAGGGAGTGCCCTTGTAGGTCACAGATGCAGGCAGAAAGAAGCCTACACCCTGGCTGGCTTTTTGGCTCTCCTGCAGGTTGACCAGTCCTGCATGTTCTTTGGTTCACTCTGTAAGGAGGAGCCTTTCTGGGATAGTGTCCCCTGAACTCCTCCCAGTCTGTTATCTTCCCAACAGCACAGAGGGATCTTTTCTCAGAACCTCACCGCTTATTTTTCTTATTCTGAATAGGACAAGCCTTTGTAGGAGTTCTGGTGAAGGGCTTCCCCCTTAGCCAGCCAGCCAAAACTGTGTAACTGCCATCTCCAAAAAACTAGGGCTTTCCATAGAACACAGCACCCTTGAGTCCTATCACCCCCTATTCCTCATCCCACTGAGGTTCCTGCCTTGCATCTGGCCCTGGAGCTAAAGGTACAGAGGGTTGGCTGCTGTGCAGAGTACTGTCAAGATCCCAAAGCACATACGTCTTTTGGGGGTAACCCTTCCTGTCACACTCTCCTACATGACTTGTACAGGTAATATCACATGCATCACCTCTTATTCCTACTTGTAACTATTGGCTTGTCTGCCTTCTCTACTGGCTTGAGGGTAGAACTTGTTTTAGTTATTTCTGTCTCCCCAACACCTAGGATACTGTCTGGCTCAGCAAAGCAGAGTTTAAAATAAATCAACATTTATTTCATGGGACCCTCATCCTTGTTTCCTTTTAGAAATAGACTCAGGATGCTTTGTCCAATGTAATGGAGGTGAATGTTAGCTCCGGGAAGCAGAGACTTCCGGTTCTTTGTTCACCATTTATCCAGGATCTAGTCTTCCTTGCCTATAGTAAGTGTTCAATGAACACGTGGTGAGTGGAAGAAGGAAACTGGGCTCTGAATCCAGGCCTTCTGGTTCTCAGACCAAGGGATGCAAAGTAACAGCCATTCCTCTCTGCCTCACACTGTTACCTCCTCTGAGAGAGCAAAGTAACAGCCATTCCTCTCTGCCTCACACTTTCCCACTGCTTTTACCTCCTCTGAGAGAGCAAGACACAACATCCTCAGCTTTATCTTGACCAAATAGCAAATGCTGGTGGTCCTCTGAGCTGGAGAGAATGCCCTCACCTGCATCCTGTGTCCCTGCTCTGCCAGAGCAAGGGCAGATGTTGCCCTTCCTAGAGTGGCTTTTAGTCCCCAACATATGGCCTACTTCTTTCCTGGGTTGGTTCGAGAAGAAAGGAAAGAAGTAGTTACAGGCATGACTGCTATTGTTCCTTGGCTTTTATCCATTTGTCCCAGAGTTTCCTAATAGAGCAAAATTGCCATTTGTCAATATGAAACTGAGAAAAAGAACATCCAAGCTCCATTTTTCATGTTCCTGTTGAATAAAAATCCCCAAGTTGAGTAACAAATCAAGAAACAATTACAAAGTATACTTTTTTATCCAAAACATTTGAACACAGGCTTCTCTTGATATCCAGGGGAGTTTGGTTCCAGGACTGGCCCCCCTCCCAAAATGCCAAAACCCTCAGATGCTCAAGTATCTTACATAAAATGTTGTAGACTTGTATATAAAATATCTATACATCTAGATTACTAATAATATATAGTACAATGTAAGTGCTATGTTACACTGTATTGTTTAGGGCATAGTGTCAAGGAAAACGATTATGTTCAGTATGGATGCAGTTTTTTATGCATATATTTAATTAATTAATTTACTTATTTATTTATGCAGTGCAGGGGCTCAAGCCTGTGACCTTAAGGAGGTGAGGCAAACACTCTACCACTGAGCTAATTACCAGCCCTTTCTCTAATATTTTTCAATCTGAGGTTGGTTGAATCCACAGATGTGGAACTCATAATATCCATGAGGATTATCCATGGGTACAACTGACTATATGTCTATTTTATCCATGTAGGTCTACTAACTCTTCGCCCAGAAAGGATTCTTTTTATTCTCCAAATGTGTACATAGTGTTAAAATGTCCTTTTTTAAAATAAGAAGATGGTAATAATTAGTGGTAGTTGTTTTTTAAGTATCCTTACTTATAAATGTCAACAACCCTAAGTTTATTCCATTATTATTGTTAATGAAATTATGTTGGATTCTGAAATGTATCAACTTGAAGTTACCAAGTAAACACTGTTAGCAGGGACTAAATTGGCTTAAAGCTTAAAGTGTTTCAATTCCAGTTTAATATAATAAACAGGTTTTGGCATCCAGCTTTTTTTTTTTTGCAAGGACTTGGACTCAGGTAGGGCTCATATGGAGTTTACAATTTCATAAGGAACACAGGCATTAATTATGAAAACTGACAGACAAAAGAAATGACTGTCTTGAAGGAGTAGTGAAGTCTATGGGAGCCTAAACCAAAGAGGAGCTAAATCTGTAATTTCTTAACTAATTCTATTTTAATTGATAAAAATATATTTGTGGTGTACAACTTGATGTACTTTTGTATACACTTTGCATACCTTTATATACACTGTGGAATTGCTAAATCAAGCTAACACATGCATTACCTCACATTATGCATCATTTTTTTATGGTGAACAATTCTCTGAGCTTTTTTCAATTATATAATACATTGTTATTAAAAAGAGTCACCATGTTGCACAATAGATCTCCCAAATTTATGCCTCCTGTTTAACTGAAAGTTTGTAACCTTTGACCATATACCATCCAGGCCCTGGAAACCACCACTGTCTTGAGTTTAATATTTTTAGATTCTACTTATAAGTGAGATCATGTACTATTTGTCTTTTTGTGCTCTTACTAAAATTTGATAATCATCAGCCAGATGACAAGCACAAGCAAAGTTTCACAAGTCATGACTCGTATGAATAGGACTCAGAACCAAGCTCATCTTGGGGCACACATACAGTGAGAGCACTGGCCAGTGCTTCAGAATCATATTGAAGAAATGATGGGCTGTGGTGTAGCTCAGAGGTGGAGTACTTGCCTAGCATGCCCTGGATTCAGTCTTCAGCACTGGGAGGAAAAAAAAAAAAAAAAAGAAAGACAAGACAGCCAAGGCTAAGGGGAAACTTCATAACATTCTGTTTCTCTTCTGCTTGGAAAGCACAGTGGTCCCATGGCTCCAGCATAAACTCTACATCATAACCAAGTATGATCTTGGGCAAATTACGTAACTCCTCAAAATAAGTGTGACAATAGTGCCTATCCTGGGGCTAGGGTTGTGGCTCAGTGGTAAAGTGCTCGCCTAGCATGCACACTGGATTCCATCCTCAGCACCACATAAATGTAAAATAAAGATATTGTGTCCACCTAAAACTTAAGAATAAATTTTTTTTAAAAAAAAATATAGTGCCTATCCTATCTAAGAGGCGTTTGTGAGGATTAAAGAAGAAGATTTGGGAGAATAGTAATATCACTCAGTAAGTATGAGCAGCTATTTTTCTGCTGTGAGTAACCTAATAATCAGATATTTTGACTAGCTAACTTGTATGGCCTGAATGTGTCCCTCCTAAAATTTGCATCACAAGATGATGGTATTAAAAGATGGGACTTTGGGGAGGTGATAAGTCATGACAGCAGAGACTTCAGGAATGAAATTAATGCCTTATAAAAGAGACCCCAAATCCAGGTGTGGTGATGCACATCTATAATCCCAGCAGTTCAAGAGGCAAAGGCAGGAGAAATGCAAGTTCAAGGCTAGCCTCAGCAACTTTGTGAGACACTGCCAAAATAAAAGATAAAAAGGTATAGGGATATGATTCAGGGGTTAAGCACCCCTGAGTTCAAATCCCTGGTATCAAAAAAAAAAAAAAAAAGAGAGACCCCCAAGAAATCCCTTGCTCTTTTTAATCATGTGAGGTGACAGTGAAAAGTCCATACCAGGAAGCAGGCCCTCAGACACCAAATCTGGCACCTTGAACTTGGACTTTCCAGCCTCCAGAACTGTGAGAAATAAAGTTCTGTTGTTTATAAGTCACCTAGGCTATGGCATTTTGTTATAGCAGACCAAATGGACTAAGATAATATTAAAAATAACTCTATGGTGGGGCATGGTGGCCCACGCCTGTTTTCTCAGTGGCTCAGGAAACTGAGGCAGGAAGATGGAGGGTTCAAAGCCAGCCTCGGAAACGGCTCTAAATAAAATACAAAGTAGGACTGAGGATGTGGCTCAGTGGTTGAATGTCCCTGAGTTCAAGCCCCAGTACCCAAAGGAAAAATAAAATTAAAAAACATAGTGATTAGAAGGCCCATGAAATCCTAGATGATGATGTAAACCAGAGATTTGGTTTGATTTAGTTTTTGTACTGGGGATTACGCCTAAGGGGTATTTTACTACTGAGCTATATTCGTAGTCCTTTTTATTTATTTTATTTTGAGACAGGGTCTCTCTAAGTTGCTGAGGATCTTGCTAAATTGCTGAGGCTGGCCTGGAATTTATGATCTCCTGCCTCTGCCTCTGGAGTCGCTGGGATTATAGGTGTGCACCACTGTGTCCAGCTTCAGAGGTTTTAAAGGAAAAAAAAAAAAAACAATAAACTTTTTTTTTTTAAAAGAGGAGAGAGAGAGAGAGAGAGAGAATTTTTCAATATTTATTATTCTTTAGTTCTCGGCGGACACAACATCTCTGCTGGCATGTGGTGCTGAGGATCGAACCCGATCCGCACGCATGCCAGGCGAGCACGCTACCGCTTGAGCCACATCCCCAGCCCAAGAAATAAACTTTCTGTGGTTAATTTATTGTGGCCTAAACAGAGGCAAAGTCTGCATGAATGATGTCTTGGGATCTCCTCCTGCCTAAAGGTTCCTGGAATGCATTTTAGCCTTTGCCTACTGGCAGGTTTCTAACATTGCAACAGTGACATCCCCTGCTATTGAGAAGCCTGGGAACAACTCAGTTCCATGGCCCAGCCATATAAATCTGATAAAAATAGGAGCTGAAATACCATCCTGGAGTTACTATTTTTAAAAGCGTCTGAGATGCTGGATTGAGCTTACTTCTTCAGACAGCATCTTGCTGTTCCTTTCTCCTCGTGGGCAGGATGTTAACGTGGCACATGAGAGGGACAGCTGCCAGAAGCCTGGGAGGCACATTTGTTAAGCGTCTCCTTGTCTGTTGCCCACACCCACTGTCTTCCAGGGAGTTGTTGCAGGGCCAGCCCTTCCTAGGTCTAGATGCACCTGCCCCCATACCTCTTTCTCCTCTGTCTCCTCCCTCTGTTCTAGAGATAACTCTGGTTGCTCTAGCAGAGAGGTGCCCTACCATATCCACAGGAGAAACTCAGATGAGGTAAAAGAAAGGCAGAAGAAGTGGGAATGAAGTGGCACGGCTTGGAAGTGGACTGGGATTTTTGTTCTATAGCTTGTCTTGGCCTACTCTCACTACAGCTGACCTCCAAGAGGAACAACAGTTTCCATGAGCCAAAGCCCTGATTGCCCGATCACATTGGCTCTTGGTAAGCAGATTGTAATGTCCTGTACACTGACTGAAGGAGTGCAGTGGAGTTGGGAGGGGCTTCAGAACTCAGTGCCTGAAAACAGCAGAATTGCTTTTCTCCTGCCTCAGAGATATGACTTTGAGGGAGCAAGCTAAACTTCTGACTGTGCCATTAAGAAACTGGAGGGGAAAAGTCATGAGTAAGAACAATGGGAGTATGAGAGGTGATCAGAATTATAGTTAGCTTCTCTCCCAGCAACCAGACCTGGGATACATGGGGGTAGAGGAACCTTTTATATTAAAATAGGTATTTCACCTGCATAATAATAGCACAGTTGTATATAACATATTATGCTTTCAGAACAAATTCACATCCATTGCCTCATTTGATACCAACAATAGCTCTTTAATAAGCTCAGTTATTTCCATTTATTTATTTATTTTCTAGTAAGAAAACTATAGCTATTTATTGACAGAGGCAGGATTGGAACTCACATCTCCAGGAGTAAAAGCTGGTTAAGTTCGATTTTCTTTTCTTAATTCTTAATTTTTTTATTTTAGTTGTTGATGGACCTTTATTGTATTTATTTTTTTATATGCGGTCCTGAGAATCAAACCCAGTGCCTCACACATACTAGGCAAGTGCTCTACCATTGAGCTTCAACTCCAGCCCTAAGTTAGATTTTCTTGCAGAGTAAAGTTGATATGGTTCTGAGCAAGAAAAGAAAACTGTTTAGATCTAATTCATCAAAGACTTTGCCAACTTTGAAGGGCAGGCTGATTCTTGGACCAGTACTGCCAAACACACCTCATCACTTAGGGTATTTGTCTTTTCTGTCTGGGCCAGTTTTCTTTCTGTAAAACAGGGCTCTTCCCTCTTCCTCTTGACCTGCCCAAGGAGAGATTTAGTCATTGTGTTCTCTCTATCCAGTCGAGTTCCAGATCTGAACATGATATGCAATAAATATGTGTTGAATGACTGACAAATCTAAAGGCACACTCAAATAAAACTGAGTTAGGCATTGGTGAACTGCCAAACAGCTTCTGCTCATGCAAAGTGTGATTTAAGATGGAACAGTCGCCTGTGGAAGAACTTAGAAGTGAACTTGCTTCACTTTATTCTTGCAGAACAGAACTTACATTAGAGAGATGAGCCCTCCCGCTTAGCTGAAGAGCACCTTGAGCTGCCACTTCTCTAAATGCTTTGTACTAACTGTCAGTTACATTTTTCACTTAGTCACATCCTGTCCTGCCTTTTTTTTTTTTTTTTTTTTTGTACTGGGGATTGAACCCAGGAACACTTTATCACTGAGTTACATCCCAGCCCTTTTTATTTCTTATCTTGAGGCAGGGTCTCTGCTTAGGGCCTCTCTAAGTTGCTGAGGCTGGCCTGGAAATTGTGATCTTCCTTTCTCAGCCTCTTGAGTCGCTAGGATTAGAGACTATCCCATAGTGCCAGACTATCCTGCCTTATTCTTTAAAAGAGCCCAATGCAAGTCTTTTCTCTGTAGCTGGATGGTAAGCTTCGGAGGACAGGGGCTGAGTCCGAGTTATCTTTAGGGCAGAAGAGAAGCCATTCTGGTATTTTGTTTTTCTTCTGTTAGAATCACTCGTGCCATCAAACCCAAGGGCTTCACACCAGGGGCTCAATAAATGCTATGCTCTTCGGTGAAAAAACCATTAGAAGGATGGTCCTGCGCTGTGATTTCTGCACAGTTCTTCAGCCTGGAGGTTCCCAGATTTACTCCAGAGATGCCAGGGCCCTAGGAACCAAGGTCAGGGGTTTATTGGGATTTCCCCCTGAAGACAGGATGCCTGGAGCTTTAAGTAAGACTGGAAGCTTTGTTAGGTCAAGATATGGTGTGCAAGTGAAGGGTGCAGAAGGAGCAGTTTGGGGATGGCAGGTCCAGACTGGGGTGGGGTAGAGCCCACAAAGTGGTCCACAATACCTGTCTGCCTTCAGTGCCCGGCGCTTTAGAGGCAGGGCTCCCGGAACAAGGTCCTTCCTCCTCTGTGTCTCAGTTTCTCCAGTGAGGGAAGGACACAGTTCACCCCAAGAGAGGGCAGAGAACCCTTTCTTCGATCTCATTGTTCCGGGGAGGGTGTGAGGAGGCTGAGCTGGGCATACCCATGATAGGCGCCACTCACAGTCAGCGCCTGCCCTGGCTCTGCCATCACCCCATCCGGTCTGCTCTTCCACCCCTCCGCGCCCACCGCACCTCGGGCCCTTGCCTGCCTCTCTCCGGGCCTCGAAGCCTTCCAGCTAACCCAAGCCGCCGCGGGCATCCGCCTCGCCAGCGCGCGGTATCGCCCCCGCCCTTCCTCCTCCTCCACCCCACCCTTTTCCTCCTCCCCTCAGCTCCGGAGTCGACTCTCCGGCAGTGTGCGCAAGCGTGTCCGGCCCCTTCCCCGCCCCGCGCCCGGCCCGGGCCCGGGCCCCCGCCTCCCCTGCAGGCAGACTTGCCTGCTCCCAGGCCGGCCCCGCGCCCGGGACAGGGACCGGGCGGAGCGGAGCCGCTGCGCCAGCGCTGCGCCGCCAGTCGCTTCGACTAGCGGATCGGTGCTGTGCGCGGAACTGCCCTGCCCCGCCCCGCTCCACCCGCCAGGGTGAGTACGCGGCGGCCGACAGCCGGGGGCCCACGGCCGAGAGCTGGGAGAGGCGAAGGGGCCCGGGTCGCCTGGCCCCAGCCCAGCGCCGTGGCTAAGGGAGGTGGTCGGGCCCGGCACGTGCGCACAGCGTGGCTCGGGGTTGGGGTGGGGCGGCCACAGCCCTGGGGAGCTGCTTCCCGGGGTTCCTTTCCCTGGACCACATTTTCGCGGGAAGCCCGATTCTAGATTCTCCTGGCTTCCTCGGAGTGAGCAAACGGGACAGCCCTCCTCTCTGGAAAGTTTCTACCTCCTACCCCTGTGCCTGGTGAAGAGGCATCCCTCACCTCCAGCGTTCTTAGAGCGATGATTTCTCCCACAGCTGTCCCCATCAAGTCTGGTACATGTGGTCTGGCTTTGCTGGAGGTGACAAGCTTGGCGGGGTCTATCTGTGTGCAGGAGTTGCAAGGTCGCTGAGCAGAGCCCAAAGGTGGGGTTGCCAGCTGGAGACTGGCGGTTCCCAGAGCACCAGGGCCACGTTGTGGGCGGTCTATGGCGGACCTAGACCACTATGCTTCCAAGTTGCCTGAGTGGTGGACAGTGGAGTGGAATGGCTTTGAGGGAGGGTGAGCTAGAGCTCCAGGGCAGGAGATGAGGCAGAGATCCTGCGCTCAGCTATCTGCTTTAGGTGCCTCTCTGGGACCCCTGCTGGCAGAGACCTGTGGCCAACTCAGAGTTGCCAACATGTCTGCCAGCACTGCCCCTCCATTCCCAGTCCTGGAGGAGGCTCGTCCAGGCTGTGTTTGGCCAGATCTTCTGTAGCTTCCTCTGTTCCTCAGTCTGGGTCCCCAGGGCCCGGCTTAGGGGGCTGCTGCTAGAAGGCTGGGGGTGTAAGCCGAGTTCGGTGCCCAACTATGCCCTGAGTTCATGCTTCCCCCACCCCCAAGGAAGCCTGTGCTTTTCACCACTGGTGGGAAGTATGGAATGGAAGCCACGTTCAGGTGGACTTACTTTCTGTAGAACCTTGGAAAAGGACCTGATATAGGCTGGGTTGTCACAAAAGGCACAAACCCATGACACTGTGCAGGACCAGTGCTACAGATCCCACCCTCCCACTTGCATTCTCCAAGCCCTGGTCCTGGCATCTGTCCACAGGTTTTAAATGAGTTGATCTGTATTAAGTACTTTGAAAAGTGTTTGCAGGGAGGAAGAACTATGTAAGTGTTTGCTACTAGAACTATTTCTCCTATACTGACTCTCCAAAACTGCCATGTAATTCAATGAGGTACCTGGGAGGTGCCAATTGCTTGGGGCCTGTAAATTGACTATCAAGCTATTTTTTTTTATATTGGGTGCTGGTCTGGGGATACCCTCTGCCTAAGCTGAGGTGGCCCTGCTTCCTCTACCTATTTCCTGCTCTGCTTCTGCCCCCATTCTCAGGGTGCTCCTTATGCAGTATCTTGATTGGTCTGGGTGGGAGATCATAGGCTATGTCAGTGGGCTCTGGGCTCCACCAAGAAGTTGAGGGAGAACACAGACTTGGGGCCAGCTCCCCAGACTTCAAGGTGATAGTGTAGGTTAGAAGGGTGATGTGAATGTAATAAACTAGAAATGTAAATTAGGAGCCATAAGTGTAGCTCAATGGTTAGAGCACTTGCCTAACACAAAAGTAAGAGTCACCTGCTTGGACCTTGTACTGAGAGGGCATCTTTGGCTTGGGAATAGGTTGCTTCTCAGACATAGGAGGGCACCCCTTCCCCAAGAATGAAGGACCAAGGAAGTCCATGGAGCCTTCTGGACTACTTTCCCCCCTCTCTCCATCCCTCCCTTCCCTGAAGCAGTGACTTACTCCCCACTCCTCAGAAACTGTCTTGGCCCCTCCAGTCTCCCAGCCATTTTACACTCTTAGGATTTTGTTTTCTGGGTAGAACCAAGAATCTACTCCTTTCTGAAATTGCAAGAAGTCCTAGAAAGGGCCTCCCCTTCACAGGGAGGATCAGAGAGGCCAGTTCCCTTTCTGTGCACTATCTTGAACTGTGGCCTCCCTGCAGTAACCTTGTCTGGGCCTGTCATCTGTCTTTGCCCTGGAGCCTGCCTCTGGGCTCTGAGTCATCTCAGAGTGACTGCTCCATGGTTGTTCAGTGGAGCTAAAAACTCCTCTCAGAGGGTCTCAAGGTTTGCACCATTCATTGTAAGGAAGGGATCACTGTACCTCAGACTAATATGAAACAGTTGTAAGATACCTATGGAGTTTGGTCCTTGGGCTTACAGGGAGGGAAGAGGAGGGAACACAGGGAAAGGGTAGAAGGTAAAGCAAGGTTGTGTGGGAAGCCTGGGCTTCCACTAGGGTCAGAAAGCCAAGTCAGGGCTCGCTGTCCCTGGAGATGGACCTTGGACATAGGAAGGCAGAAGAGGTGGTAAAGAGTGGGAACTCCTGAGTTCTCAGCACCTGCTCCCGTCCCCTAACTGTTCATTTCACCTTGTATATGTTAGACAGTTCTCTGCAGCAAGCCGATGCTAGTGTAGCTGCTGCTTCTTGTTCCCTGGCCCTCAGGATTTTCCTTCCTTCTCAAGACCTAGGGTCTTGACCAGAAGCTTTTGGTTGCCAGGAGGAAATGGCTAGCGTAGGGGACTTTGGGTGATTGTAGTCATTAGCATATTTCTCTCCTTTTTCACCCCTTCTCAGGGGTGTTCAGTGCTTCTGTATAAATACTGAGCACCCCTGGATGTGCTTCTAGCCACCCCTGGCCTCAGAATCTCCCAAAACCTTATCATATTCCAGGATTTTCTTTCCTGTTTGGGGAAAGTCAGCTAGAAAAGTCCAGGGAGCATTTCAGGGAGCGCCATTTCCTGTTGTGTGTGTGTGTGTGTGTGTGTGTGTGTGTGTGTGTGTGTACGCACACGAGCAGGCTCAGGCTCACATGATGCAATGCAGGTGGAGGAGGTGGTCCAGTGCAGCCTCAAGTGGGAGCAGCAGCAAGTGATACTGTGGTCCCAGCCAGGTGCTAAATTCCACCAAAAGGTGTTGCTTTTCAGGATGAGGGGAGTGGGTATCTAGAGGTTTGGCTCTTCTTTTAAGTCTTGGAGACATAGCCAGGGCTAGACCACAGCCCCATCTCTACCCACCCCACCCCCAAATGCTGCCACACAGAAGGATGATGTGATTGTCTACACTCTGAAGCCCTGGGTTCTGCTTTTGGCCCAGTATGAAGGAGGGTGCGGCTATTCAGACTGTGGTGATGTGTAGGTTGGCTAGGCCCTCAGTTTTCAATGTGGGTCTTGAGTGTGAGGAAGGCTGGGCTGCAGAAGCCCAGGAGCAGTCGGAGTGGTAGGATAACCTCTTCTTTCACTTGCTGCTTTGTTCAGTCCCTTGCTGGGAGTGAGGGACTCCAGAATCTTGCTTTCCTGTTTGGGGAAAATCAGCTAGAAGAGTCCAGGGAGAATTTCAGGGAGTGTGGTTGTGTTTCTGCATTGGGCCCAAACCCCCTTTCAGGTTGCAGGTTCCTGTTGCTACAGCAATGCTACTGTGCCCACCATCTACTCTGTGTCTTCCTCCCATTGAAGCAAAATCAAAGTCATAATGAAAAGGGACTTAGCAAATAACAAAAGGAGTCATTATTTATCAACCAAGCACTTATTAAAGACCTGTTCTGATCAATTAAAAAAAATATGCTAGGCACTTATTCACATCACTTAATGTAAACCTTACCACCTCACTTCAAACCCCCAAATCCTATTTTTTTTTCAGTGCTGGGGATTGAACACACATGCTGGGCAAGCATCCTACCACTGAGCTGTACCCCCAATCCCCAAACCCCCTATTCTTGAGCCCCTTTATAAGTGAAGAAACAGAGGCTGGGAAAGATTAAACTACTTGGCCAAGATCAGAGCTCATAAGCAGCTGAGCTGGGACTCAGTTTCAGGCCTGCTTCCAAACCCTGAACTTTTCAGTCCAGTTCTCAACTGTGCCCCTGAACTGGTTTTCCTTACCTGTTGGGCTTGTAATTTAAAAAAGAAGAAGGAAGAGGCTCTGGACTCAGGTATAAAGGGATTTGCTGAATGCCACAGTGTTTTAGTGACAAAGGTGGGACACAAACCCAGGCTTCTGCTTGCTGTCCTGAGTCTAAGTCATAGTCCCCTGAGTTCCTGAGTCGGGCTTGTCTGCCCTCTCAGTTGGGCAGACCCGGGTTCTCCTTCCTTCTTCCATCTCGCCTCCCGGCTTTCCTCCTTCCCTGCGGGCCCCTGCCGGCCCCTCCCAGCCCCCACCACGCCCGCTTTCCATCTAATTGCTTCCATCTGGCCTGCCTGCCCGCTCCTATTCCTTTGGAAATGCGTTTCCTCGGCCGCCCACAGGGCTGAAAGGCCTCATCCGGCAACCACAGCGACGCGTGGGGAAGGGGAGGGGCCCTACTGGGGTCGGGGCATGGGGAATCAAACCATCCAAGGTGGCCTCTTCCAGTGTTCCTGCCAGGTAGGAGCACTTTTTGCTGCATAGACCTCCCTGACCTGGGCTGGCTCAAGGTCAGAGAGGTTCCCTAAACACCCCATTCTCCAGCCATTGAAACCTCCTCTTGTACTTTGCAGACAGGCTCAGAAGCCATAGGCCTCCTTGTTCTTTTGAGATTGCTCACCTTCAATGAAGGGGTGCCTGGCGGAGAGAAATAGAGACGAGTAGGGACACACCCTGGACTCCCACTGATGGGAATCTCTGGGAAGTAAGACAAATGGAGGAGTATTGGTGCAGAGCCCAATGAATCCTGGGAGCTCTGGACATGTGAGAATGGAGCTACTGGTTTCATTGACCCTAAACAATCGACACAGAACAGAGATACAACCTCACATTGCCTGGATACAAAATCCACACATCCTAATAGTGCATTAATATTCGGTTTTGACTCACTTGCCTAAGAATCTGAAGAGGCTGGGGAGGGAGAGGTCGCAGGGTTGTCAGGATGGCCACCTATGCGTTTCAGAGGCATGCTTCTGCCTGTGGAAGGGGCAATTTCCCTGTTAATAGAGGTCTTTGAGCATAGACCTGTGACTTTGACAGGGACAGAATAGAGGAGATGCAGGCATTGGCTGGAGTGTGTATGTAGTGTAGAATGGGTTTGAACACTTTGAAGGTATTTTATTTTAGGATTTTGATCTAAGCTCCACGGGGCTCTCTGGCACTGTAATCCCAACAACTAGGCTAAGGTAGCAGGATTGCAAGTTTGAGGCCAGCCTCAGCAACTTAGTGAAATCCTGCCTCAAAAATGAAAAATAAAAAGGGCTGGGGACATAGCTCAGTGGTAAAGCACCCCTGGGTTCAATCTCTAGTACAAAACCAAATGTGGCTTACTTAATGTAAACTCTAGAAATTTGTCTGTCTTATTTACTGCTATGTTCTTAATGCCTGCAATGATGACTAACAATAATAAGTGCTCAATAAATGAGTGTTTGATGGATGAGTGAAAAACATAGCTCAGGTTTTCTACCATTGTCTTTATGTACTCCCATCCCTGCTTCCTCTTCTTCTGAGAGCAAAGGAAAAAGAGTTTCCCTCTTTGCCAGGTGAGCTGTTTGTCAGAGATTGGCCTGACCCCAGTGTGTGCTATCACCTTGGGGGCCCTGCTCAGACACAAGAAAGGCAGGCAGGAGCCTTGGTGTCCTGGGTCGCAGGTTGTCCCCTGAGGAGGGCATGCTCCATTCTTCCCACCCCAGGTCTGGCTGCTCACATTTCTGCACCTGTCACCGCTCTTCAGTAACCTTCACGTCCCTACACAGACCAGACCTGTGTCACTTCCCGTCCTTATGTCACTCTTCTCCTTATTTGGGGCCCTCTTAAGAAAGGGATCTTGGTGGTGCAGCTTCCCTTGGAGTAAGGGAGTCACCCTCTTTTGCTTCAATCCTACCAGCTCCACTTTCATTCCTTCTACATACTGAGTTTCCATTTAAAATTTCTTTTGAAACTGGGACAGAGGGTTTCTTGGCTTAAAAGATTTTTTTTTTTAACCACCCCTCCCCTCCGTTCCCCGGCTCCAGTGTGTTCTTATATTCTCTGTAGAAGCCTCATGTATTTTTACTTCCTTATCTTTACTTACACCAGCAGCCCCACACCCCCACAGCTTAGGCATCTTTGACAATGACCTTTCTAAATGGCCAGTGTCCTTCAGCATCAACTCAAGCCCCTGTTCTGTAAAGCTTCCCTGAAGCCCCCCTGCATTCTCCTCTCCTGTGACATGGAGGTGATCTTGGGCCTGATGAGTCCAGAGTACATCTCAGTGTCACACAGGCTAAATCAAAGTCGTGGGGTTGGGCTTCCGGGTGTGATGTGGAGCTAGGAGCTTTGTATTTTGAGAGGCAGGTTATAGACTCTAAGCTCTTCCCTCCTTGCTTAACTTTGAGCAGAGCTCCCTGCCTGCCTTTGTTACCTTTGTTTACTTCTCTAACAAATTAGCACTTCTTAAGAGATACCATCAGTGCTTGGAACCTAGTACTGTATAAATGCTGGCTGGTGTTTCTGTTATTCCAGAGTGGGACACTGAGATTAAAGGGTGCCTACTTATTTTCCCCAGGGGAAAAGGGGCAGGTGGCCTGGTAGGAGTTGCTTTTGTCCCCTCTCTGTCCAGCTTTGTGACCTCAGGCAGGTCTTGGACTTGATTGGTTTTCAATCAGCATGTCTGCTCATTAGGGTACAGATAATGGTGTCTGATCTACAGCTTAGGATGGTGATACACAAATGGGATGACATTTTTCTACCTGAGAGAGCCCTCAGAGGTGAGCTTATAGTCACTGGACGATTGGGCAGGACCGGTTACTTGTCTCATTTACTGTTGTATTCCCAGCACCTGGTACCACATTAGCACTCAGTAGCTGCTCCATAAGTATTTCTTTTTGCAAATGACAGAGTGAAAGCTCAGAAAAGACACTTAATTGTTCAGGGTCACAGCATCTCTCTCCCCAGGCAGGGAGGAGGCAGGACACTGCCCAGTTGGGCTGAGCCCCAGGAGTGCTACTGGGCTCTCTCCCTGTCCTCCCATTCATGCTTTTTCATTCAGCTTGTCTGTTCTCCAGACCCTGAAGGTCTGAGGTTGTTGAGGCTAAACCCTCCTGGGATATAGTGGACCCTTTGGACAGGATGGGCTAAGATATCTGGTCTGGAAATGCCCTTTCCACTGGCCTAGCCTGGCTGTGTCCAACTGGGAGAGTCAGATCCAAGGGGCTGGGAGCAGAGGGTATGTTGATGGAGTGAGGGGTGGGGACAGCATGGGCCCTTCTTTCCAGACTTAGTGCCCCCTTTTCCTTCTTGTCCCCATTTTGTTCCTTTCCTCCTTTTCCTCTGTCCTTTTCTGCCTTCCTTCCTTTCCCCTTCAAGAGAGACAGCACCTGCTCACTTTCTTCTTTTTCTTTTTTCGATACTGGGAATTGAACCCAGGGCCATGTGCATGCCAAGCAAGTGCTTCAGACTAAGACACATCCCCAGCATTCCTCTCCTTCTCCTCTGTTCCTCTGTCTTCCTTTCCACCTCTTCTCTCTCCTTCCCTTTGTCCCTCTGCTCCTGCATCCCCAGGCCTCAGCATTTGGGTTGTCCTCATGGGATGTGGTTGGGTTCACTGAAGTGGGGGGTACTCAGGAGAGACTTCACTGAGAGTCCAAAGAGAGCTCCAGGTATTCGCAGCTTTGGAATTTTAGGGCAAAAATGGCTCTTTCAACATGTGGGTGGGGGAAGGACAGTGCCTGCTAAGACTATGCAATTCTGTGATCTTCATTGCTGCTTCCTGGACCCTATCCATATCCTTGGACATCTTGGGCACATGGGCAGGATCTTGTCCTTCTGCAGCAGGTCTCCACCAAAGGGTTGTCAGATGGAGCTTCCCAGGCCTCTGACTTCCTCCACCTTCCTCTCTCTAGAGCTCCAGCTCTTTATCCAAGAGCTACCTGCTAGGATGGAGGGAGCTGGCCAGAGCAGAGAGGAGGTTTCTGCTCAGACCCCTGCCAGGTGAGCGCACCTGTTGTGCTTGGTCTGATGCATGTGGTTGTATGTACATGTGTGCCTTGTAAGTGTGTGGATTTGTACATGCGTTATATGTGGGAGAGGGCATATGGTCTTGCATCGGTATATGGGCAGAACATGGGGTGCACTTTCACTGGTCCTTACCCCCTCCCCCGGGGCCTGGCACTGAGTTGCCTGCCTCTGGCCCAGAGCTTGCATCTCTGTGGTCTTTGTGACTCTGGCTTTGTACTGTGGCTTTGTTCTGCCTTAGGGGCCAGCTGGTCCCCTGCTGTGGTCCCACACAGTGGTGACTGATCCCTGGCCACCCATTCAGCTGTCTGGGGGCCCTGGGGCCAGTGTTTGTACCCTGTCTCCCCAAATGGAGGCGTGTAGGGGCTTCCTGCCCGGAGTCTCAACCCTGCCAAGGCGGAGGGAATGGGGAACAGCTGCGTTGGCTGATTCCAGTTCCTTATGGATTTGGTTTGACAACAAAGCTCCTCTGTGTGTTCTCAGGCCCCTTACATAACTGGGGGTGGGGCAGGGGAGGCAGCAGGAGGAGGTGGAGATGGAGACACGGAGACACCAGGGTGGGATGGCTGGAAGGGGACAAGGACTAGGAAGAGAGGGGAGAGGGTGAGAGACCATTGAAGAAGGGGAAATGGGAGAAGGGGGAGAAATATGTTTTGGCCTTGTAGTTTACTTCCTGCCCCCTGAAGTAGGACTCCAGGTGTCCAGACCTTTGCCTATTGATGCTGGGGCCCCACCAGCCCTGCACTAGCTAAGGAGGGGGCTGTGGGACCTGTCTGGGTGTGAGGTCAGGTAGGATTATTAGAGGCTAGCCCTGGGCTCCACCTTTTAACTGAACAGATTCCATGAAGCAGAGAATCGTTTTCCTTCCTTGCCCTTGGGCTTTTGTTCCCTTTTCCCCAGCCTGCCCTGCTACCAGAACCACCTTCCCACCACTCACACATACCTCTTGGCAGAGTTCAGGAGGTAGACCAATGCAGCCCTTCCCTGTGCCCTGCCAGGTCCAAGGCCCTTCCCCACCTCACTCAGCCAGCCTCCTACCCAGGGCCCCAGCTTGGGGCCTGGTCCACCATCAGAAACCCTGTAGTCCTGCTGTCTGCATCTCCTGCCCCCAGTGTTCTGCGGCTGTCCGAATAGACAGGAAAGAAAATGTTCTCTTTCTGGAACAGCTGGACTAACAGCTCCTGGAGGCTAGGTGAGCTTGCCAGGTTTGGGTGTGTCTTGGAGTGGGGGTAGGTACTGTGTCTGGAGCCTGATCCCTTCACCTTCTCCTAGGCATGAGTACACAGAGAGGCCAGGTTGGTGGGACTCTGGCCTCTCCTGCCCTCAGAGGGAGCCAGGGCCCTGGTGGGGACTCATCTCCTGGGTTGTCTCAAGAGTCTGTGGCTTCTCTGTCCTCAGTTTCTCTGAGTCTTTTTCTGGTAACAGAAGTCCCTGGAAAGAGCCTCTGGGTTTGCATTGGTGGGGGTTGGTGGTGCTTGCCCCCATGCTGCAGGGAATGGATAGGCCACGTTCTTCCAACTTGAGCACAAAGATGATTCCTACAAGGGCCAGGAGAAGGAGCTACTGGCCAACGTGCCAGATTACCCTGGGCATGGGTTTTGGGCCTAATAGTGGGTTCTGGTGCTCTGCTTGGCCCTTGGCACTATGTGTGGTTGACTTGGGGGTCTCTGCCTATAGGCTATCCTGTAGGACCAGGAGCCTGCCTCTCTGTGGAGTCCTACTGAATAGGCCAATTCCAGAATCCCCAGTCCTCAGTCTCTGTCTAGCCTGAGTCTTGCCCTCCCTTTACCTCTTCCAGGTCTGGTTGCTGGGATGATTCTGAAATCGCTACAGCCTAAGGGCTAGAACTGAGAAGGTCTGAGCTGGTGGGAGGGCCAATTGGGGAGGGCCCAGAAGTTTTCTGGATTTGGGAGCTCTGAGGGCTGATAGGACAGCTCCTCTCACAGGAATTAGTCACAGATGCAGAGACTGGGATAGGCCTGAAGGATGGTAAGTGTGTGCTGTGGGTGCTGGGGCAGGGACAGCCTTCCATAGGTAGCAGCCTCTGTGGTATGTGTGCCCATGGCTATAGGCTGCCCTAGAACCCTCTCAGCCTTGCTGGGGATACACCCACAGGGCCTAGCAGTGTGGCTGGGGTGCCTGTCCAGGGCCTCTGCTGTGTATCTTTTTTTTTTTTTTTTAGTTGTAGATGGACAAAATAGCTTTATTTTATTTGTTTATTTTTATGTGGTGCTGAGGATCGAACCCAGTGCCTCAGATGTGCTAGGCGAGTGCTCTGCCGCTGAGCCACAACCCCAGCCCTCTGCTGTACATGTTTCTCTCCCTTGCTTTCCTGCAGGCCCTCCCGCTGCAGCCCATCTCCTTAGTACCTGAGCATGAGCCAGACTCACTTCCTATGAATTGGGTTTATCAGGACATAGGACAGTGAGCCCAGGGCTTCTCTTTACCCAACTTTCAGAGTCCCCAGAGGGCTGGTGTAGCCACTCCCTGCTCTTCCTGAAGCTCCAGGCTCCCTGGCTGATGGCTCCAGGGACCTGCAACCTGACAAACAAACAGTAGGCGCCAGAGCAGAAGGTGAAGGAACCAGCGCATAGAATACCGCCAAGGAATGGAGGAAGTGAATGCTCTGGCCGAGGCCCAACAGGCCCCAGAAATTGTATGTTGTGGGGCAGGATGTGTAGGGGGAGGGGAAAAATGGGGGGAGAGGGCTGTGTTCCTGTGTGTTCTGAGGTAGGCCAGTGTGCACTGAGAAGTGAGTACAGGCTATCACAGCCCAGGGCCTGAGTGTGAGTATGTGTTACTGGGACAGGAAAGATTGGCTTGAGAAGAGTTACCTGGGCCTTCTGGCCATGAGATATGATGGGGCTGTGAGTGCTTAGATTCACTTCCACATTCCCCCAGGGGGCTTGGGAGCCCCAGGTGAGAGGTGGCCCGATGTTACCTCTGATAACCTGAATGTCAGCCAGCCCCTTCCCCAGCATTCCCACTGCTTCACCCAGAGGGACTGTTGCTCAGAAGAGCAGTCTGGTGTTTTCCGCACCACCTAGAAGGTCAGCCATTCCTCCACTTCCCTCCTTCTCTACTTTTACTTTGAGGAGAAGGGTATGTACAAGTGGTTCATCAGCAAGTCTTAACTGACGCTGATAACCTCCAGAGGGACTCACTCACCCCCTTCTCTGTTCCCAGCTGACAGGCTGATGCAGAAAGCTGTATTTTCCTTACCCACAGTCTTCATTTCTCTTGTAGGGGACACATTCCTTTAGCCCCACACCAACATGCACCCTCCACCTGAGCCCCTTCTACTTCTCTCAAACCCAGCCCTTTTAACCTTATTGAGTTCATAATAGAAATTCATGAGTAAACTCTCCTCTGCTGATGTCCAGAAATTTATTTGTTCCTGAATTGCCAGCAAGGACTAATTAGTTCATGTCAGTTCTGACCAGGTGTTCTGGAGAGGAGAGAAGGGAATAAAAGTTCTGTAAAGGTGACTAGGGAGCAGGAAAGAGTAGATTCTGGGGATCCTTGCTGCTCCCACATACTCCAAAATAGAGCTGAAAGCCAGAGGCATTTGTAGGGCAAAGCTGGAATCTTACCCACCTCTGTGGGATCCTAGTTCTGAACAGTGCTCTACACCGTTCCCGCTTGGAGTCTTTAGGAGTACAGATGGTCCTTAATGTAAGATCGTTTTATTTTTTTCTTTCTTTTTTACTTAGGATGTTTAACTTTATGATGGTGTGAAAGCAATGTGTGTTCCATAGAAACTGTACTTGGAAGTTTCAATTTTTCCCTTTTTCTGGGCTAGTGATATGCAGTATGATCGTTTTGTGATGCTGGGCAGCAGCAGCCACCAATACTCTAGGGTGCACTGGGGCTAAGCTGGGATATTCTATTAGGTGTATTAAATGCATTTTGACTTGAAATATTTTCAGCTTCTCAGGACACAGCCCTATCATAAGTCAAGGTGCATCTCCATCTGCTCTGGAGAAGCACATTAATCACCAAGGGAACATACCTCTGGAAATAAGAGGCCATTCAGTGACAGGGAACTCTGCGAGTAGCTAGCACCATGGTGAAGAGGGGACACATGTATGACTGAAAGGGATGGCTGTGTCAGGGACCTGGACACTAACTCTGGAAGGTGCTGTATTGGGAAAGGGAAAACATGAGAGTGGCTTCCCCACTGCCACCTTGCCTCTTGGTTACCTGCAAGGCAGGGGACCTGATGAGGCTTGGCTGAATTCTTGGGTGGGGATGTACAAGTTATACAATGTCCTGGAGCCCTGATAAGTCAACTCCTCCTAGTCAGAAAGAAACTGACACTCCTCATCTGTAAATAGGAATAAAAGTAAACTGTCACATAAAGGAGTTTAAAAATTAAATAAGAGTATGTACAATAGCTGCAGAACTTCCCCAAGGATCTTTTAAAAATTAATCCAGGGGGCTAGGCTTGTCCTTCAATGGCAGAACACTTGCCTAGCATGTGTGAGGCACTGGGTTCGATCCTCAGCACCACATATAAATAAATAAAAAGCAAAGGTACATCAACAACTAAAAAGTTAAAAAATTAATCCAGGACTGGGCCTTTAGCTCAGTGTTAAAGCACTCGCCTAGCATTTTAAAGTCCCTGGATTTCATCCCTAGCATAGTGGTGGGAGGGAGGGTGGAGAGTTGTGTCACTCCTATTAATACCCTTCAATAACTTCATGACACCTAGAATAAAATCCAAGCTCCTTGGGGTGAGCCACAATGTCCTATACCACCTGGTCCCCATGGCCTCCCCAGTACACTTTGGGCCCTTCCTCATCCTCTGTGACCACATCAGACTTATTCCTTGTTCCTTTCATCGGACAATTGTGGGGTCTTTGCACTTCTGTCTGTCTGGAACCTTCTTCTGCCCCTGCTCATTCCCATCTTTGCATGGCTGCCTTTTCATGTAGATTTCAGGTCAAGAGCCAGCTCCGCACGGAGATAGTCCCACCTACCCTGTTGCAAAGGGGCTGGCCGATCACTCTGTGCTCCAGTGCCCTCATGGTCTGAGTCATTGTTATAGAACCATCACCATTTATGTCAGTCATGAGGCTGTCCCCACTTAGGTGTAAACTCTGCAAGCCTGGGCCTGTCATGATTACTACTCAGTGCAGTACCTAAGACGTTGCCCTGCATGCAGTAGGCCTCAGTCCATGCTGGCTTCTGTTTCTACTGTTTGCCCAACCTCACTGTACCCCAGAGGACCTGGGGTTCCCACCTGCACTATAGTGGGGATATTATTCTGGACTAGCCTTTCTGAGGAACAGAGGAAGAGGGAGGTTTGGCCCATTGCTCTCCTGGGGCCACACATGGTTAGTCTTCTGGGTGACCTCACTTTAGAGCTTTGAATTAGGAAGTGAATCTGACTGAACTCAAGGTAATAGGAGTCAGTTCTGCAGAAACCACAGCTGCTTATGAAAAGAGAATCCTTGTGGGCACAGAGGAAGGGAAGCGTAGAAGAATAAATACAGATGGGCTTGCTGTACCAGCTTCTCCAGGGGTGCTTCTGGCAAAGCCTGGTCTGCACACCCAGGTCCTTGTTGTTTTTAACTTGCAGAGAAGAGGAAGGAGGAAGGTGCTCTAAATGGCATTGCTGCTAGTCCACACCAAACTTTTATGTAAATTAGAAAAAGTTACCCCTCCATTTGGACACAGCCATGCAACGGACCATATGCTTTGGCAGCAGAGGGAGGGCTGGACTTCGGCCCGACTTGCCACCCTGGTTAAGCTATTTGCCCAGTGCGTATACTATGCTGGTCCCTGTCCTTGGAGTGGGACACAAAGAGGGACAAGAAAGGCCAATCTGTGAAAGCAGCTAGTGATGCAGTTCTTTGTCCTGAGATCAGCTGTTCCTACTTCAATAATGATCCTTGGAGCCACTGTTTTCTGTCATGTTCACACACCCTCAGAGATAGTGATGTTTTTATCTGCATTTACCCAGATGAAAACCTAAAACCTGGGAGTTAGCATAGCCACATTCTAACGATTGACGGTTAATTTGGAATTCAGGTCCAGGTGTGTGAGATTCCAACCTTTACATTTCCTTCCTTCCTTTCCTCCCTCGCTCTCTCCCTCCCTACTGGGGAGAGAACACTGGGGTGCTTTACCACTCACCTACCTCCCAAGCGCAGGCAGCTTTTGTTTTTTTTTTTTCTCCCCAGCACTTTTTATTTTTTATTTTGAGACAGGGTCTTGCTAAGGTACTGATACTTCTCTCTCTTGAGCTTGTAGCCTTCTTCCTCAGCCTCGTGTGTTGCTGGGATTATTAGTGTGTACCGTGCCTGCCTTTTCTTCTCTTTCTATCAAGTTTTTTTGCTGAAAGTGCATTGCACACATCAGTTTTAAAAAGTTAAACCTTTTGTAACTTTTTAAAAAAGTTATAAAAGGGTAGATGATAAAAAGAAAATGTCCTCTAGGTCATACTTCTATACCCCCAGTATGCCCTATTAAGTCAACCACGTTTGTTTCTTTTGTAATCTTCTGAGTAATCTATTCATAAGAACATACGTATGTATGAACTTTCGGCAAAAGTACATTTGGAGGTACACAGAATGCTTCCCTGCCTGCCTTTTTTTTTTTTTAAATATCTTTATTTTGTTCATTTATTTATATGTGGTGCTGAGGATCGAACCCAGGGCTAGGCAAGTACTCTACCGCTGAACCACAACCTCAGCCCTGCCGCTGCCTGCCTTTTTTTACAATTTATTTTTTTTTTAATATTTATTTTTTAGTTTTAAGTGGACACAATATCTTTATTTTACATTTATGTGGTGCTGAGGATCGAACTCAGTGCCTCAAGCATGTTAGGCAAGCACTCTACCACTGAGCCACAACCCCAGCCCTTCTTTTTTACAATTTAATACTGTGCTTCTAATCACTTGATATTAGAATGCATAGATGTGCATTCTGTCTTTTTCTTTGCATAGTGTTTCATTGTCTGTGCTTTGATGCATTTAAACAGGTCTCTGGATAGATTTTTCAGATTGTTAACATATTTTGTTGTTATAAAAACTGCTGTGAGCCAGGAGTAGTAGCTGGGAATGTGGGAGACTGGGGCAGGAAGATTGAAAATTCAAGGCCAAGGTCCATAATTTTATATATATTCTTATCTCAAAATAAAAAAGTCCTGGGGGCATACTTCATTGGTAAGCTATCCTTGGGTTCAATCCCTGGTATTTAAAAAAAATTTTTTTTAAATGAAAAGTGCTGTGAGCCAGTTGTGGTGGTACATGCATGCCATAGTGCCAGATGGGAGACTGAGACAGAGGATTGCTTGAGTCCAAGGGTTCAAAACCAGCCTGGGCAACATAGCAATACCAGAAAGGAAGGAAGGGAGGGAAGTGATAAAGAATGTGGGTGTGTGTATATGAGTGTTTTATACTAGAAACTGAACTCAGGGCAACTCTACCACTGAGATTCCTCCCCAGCCCTTTTTATTTATTTATATTTTGTTTTGAAACAGTCTTTCAGAGTTGCCCAGGTTAGCTTTGTATTTATAATCCTGCCTCAGCCTCCTGAGTAGCTGGGATTACAAGCATGTGCCACTACACCCAGCAAACCGACTTTCTTTCCCTCCTTCCTTCCTTCTTGCCTGCCTTCTTTCTTCTTTTCCTCTCTCTTTCTTTCTCTCTTTTTTGCAGTAGTTGGGATTGAACTCAAGCCCTCCAGCACTGAGCTACATCCCCAGCCCTGGTAAAGATTTTTTTTTTTAAACATTTATTTATTTATTAGTTGTAGTTGCACACAATACCTTTGTTTTTATGTGATGCTGAGGATCGTACCCAGGGTCTCACACATGCTAGGCGAGCGCTCTACCACTGAGCCCAACTCCAGCCCCCAAGATCTTGATAGACAAGTTTCTGTGCAACTATAGGGGACTTTTCTGTAGAGAAAACTTTTGGCAAGGAAATCCACAAGGTAAAAGCAGGTAAAGGGGATGTTGATAGATATTGCCAAATCCCCTCTCACAAGGTTGACCTGGTTTTCACACCCGACACAAGTCAGAGGGACCGTTTCCCCCATCCCCCAGCACTGTGCATCTTAGGCCTCTTGTGTTCTGCTGTTAAGATCAGTGAGAAACTGTGTCTCAACCACACTGGAATTTCTAAGTGTAGACAAGTGTCTTTTCCTATGTGCCATTTATATATCTTTATTGTAAACTGTACACTCATGTCCTTGGTCGACTTTTAAATTTGGTGTTTGGGCTTTTTTCCTTTTAATTTGCATGAGCACATTACAGGCTGGAGAAATCAACCAGTCTATCATCCTGTGTATGTGTTGTAGATATATTTTCCCAGTTAGTCATTTGTCTTTTAATTATTCTCTCTCTCTCTCTCTCTCTCTCTCTCTCTTAAAATTTAAAAATGTAGATACATATGTCCCTGTTTTCTTGTATTGCCTTTAAATTTTCATTTTTTCAAAATCTTTATTCCTTCTCTTTAATATAAAAATATTTCAAACATAATATTTATATTTGATAATTAGCCATATTATCAAATAAACAAGTTATCAAATGTGAACATTTTTCATATTATGTCAGACTCTTTAAAAATTTTTTTTTAGTTGTTGATAGACCTTTATTTTATTTATTTATTTTTATGTGGTTCTGAGGATCAAACCCAGTGCCTCACACATGCTAAGGAATCACTACCACTGACCCATAGCCCATTATGTCAGACTTTTTTTTTTTTTTTAACTACACCTCTTTTATTCAAGTGTGTGATATTGGGAATTGAACCCAGAGGCACTCTCCCATTGAGCTACATCTCAGATCTTTTAATTTTTTGAAACAGGGATGCCCAAGCTGGTCTTGAACTTCTGATCCTCTTGCCTCAGTCTCCCAAATCATTGGGATTAGGTGTGTGCCATTATGCCTGTCAAGAATGCACATTTTATTTCTGCTTGAGATACAAATATTCAGTTTGGATGATGAAATTAAAGACAATGGATAACTCTTCCATTTATTTCAGTCAACTCCAATATATGTCAGACTTAAAATTTTTTTTTTTTTAGTTATCAGTGGACTTTTATTTTATTTATTTGTATGCGGTACTGAGAATCGAACCCAGGGCCTCACACATGCTAAGCAAGCGCTCTACCAATGAGCCACAACCCCACCCCCACCTCATTTTTTTCTTTCAAGAAATAAGGGGGCTAAGCATGGTGGACACAACTATAATCCTGCTACTTGGGAGGGGGAGGCAGGAGGATCACAAGTTCAAGACCAGCGTGGGCATTTAGTGAGACACTATCTCAAAATAAATAAAAAGGACTGTGGGTGTAGCTTAGTGGTAGAGCCCTTGCCTAGCATGTGCTAGGCCCTGGGTTTGATCCCCAGCATGGCAAAATATAAAAATAAAATAAATAAAAAGAAATAAAATATTATAAGTATAAAGCTAAGGACTTGCTCTTACAACCTATTCTATTCTTTCCCATCTGCCCAGAATGTAATTCTCTCTCTCTCTCTCTTTTTTTTTTTTGGTACTGGGAATTGAACTCAGGGGTACTTAACCATTGAGCCACATCCCCAGCCCTATTTCATATTTTATTTAGAGACAGGCTCTCACTGAGTTGCTTAGTGCCTTGCTAAGTTAGCTGAGGCTAGCTTTGAACTCTCCATCCTCCTGTCTCAGCCTCCCAAGCCACTGGGATTACAGATGTGCACTACCATGCCCAGCATAAATCTTCTCTTAAAGTTGGTTGTATCTTAAATTTTATTCTTTTATTGTATACATAAATACACATACAATTTATACACGTGCACATACACATTATATTTATCTTTTTATTCACACTATATTTATCTTTTGATAACACTTAAAAAATAAACATCATATATTCAGTTTTATCCAAATTGATCAATATAGATAAGTTTCTTCAGTCTAAATGGCTATCTGTAGTATTCAAGTGTATGAATATACCACAGTTTATTTGACCATCTCTGTACTAATAGACATTTAAGTTGTTTCCATTTTTTGCTATTACAACAGCATTAAATTGAATGATGGGGTGAAGAGTTGCAAGGGAGGATTACTCTGGGTTATACCCAGAGACGGCATTGTCCGATTGAAAGCTGTATAGATCTTTAGATTTACTAGATATTGTAAAGTGCCTTTTTTTTTTTTTAATAGTACTGGGGATTGAACCCAGGACGCTCTACCACTGAGCTACATCCCAGCCCTTTTTGTTTTTTATGTTGAGAATGGGTTTTGTTAAATTGCTGAGGCTGGCCTTGAACTTATGATTCTCCTCCTCCCTCAGCCTCCTAAGTATGTGGGATAATAGGCTTGAGCCACCACATGGTGAAGGGCTGTTCTGAGACAGTATATCAATTTGTACTCCCATCAGCACTGTGTGAGAAATTGTATTTGAGCTCCCTGGTCACCAATATAATTTCATATGTTTGTAAAGTGTTTGGGTTTAATCTGTGAATTACCTTTTCTGGGTCTTTTGTTTTTCTTATTCTTTTTTTTTTTTTTTTCAAAGTATGCTAGTGCTCAGACAGGGCCTTGCAGATGCAAAGCATGTGCTCCACTACTGAGCTACACCCCCTGATTTTTTTATTATGGTAAAAATGATTACCATCTTAATCATTTTTAAGTGTGCAGTTCAGTGGCATTATATACATTCATATATTCTTAATATGTTATCTTTACTATCATCTATATCCAGAATTGTTTTCATCTTGTAAAATTGAAAACCCCACCCCATCTTTTGGCAACCACTATTCTACTTTCTGTGTCTGTGATTTTGACGATTCTGAGTACCTCCTGTATGTGGAATCACATGGTATTTGTCTTTCTGTGACTAGCTTATTTCACTTAGCATAGTGCCTTCAAGTTTCATCCATTTTGTAACAAATGTTAGAATTTCCTTTTTACAGCTGAATAATACTCAATTATATGTGTGTATCATATTTTCGCACTCACTTATCCCTAAAAGGACACTCAAATTGCTTCCACATTTAAACTCTTGTGACTAAAGCAGCTAGGAACGTGGGCATACAAATCTCTTCAAATTCCTGATTTCGATTCTTTGGAATATAAACCATAAGTGAAATTTCTAGATCAAATCATGTCCCTTTGCTTTTGTTTTGTTTTGTTTTCTTATTTGTGGGATTGCTGATATATTTAAGCATTTGTGGGTCATATGCATCATCTGTGACTTAGTTAAAGCCTGAACTCTTGAGTGATGTGCACCAGCATCCCTGCTGAATTGGGGAGCAGCTTTGGAAAGGGGTACTTCAGGAGAGGGCTTGGATCAGGAAGTTGGGCACAAATTCTAGAAGGTGTACTTGGAAAGACAGAGCAAAAGGGACTTCCCCTGTGCTGTCTCCTCCCTGTCTCCCTCCTCTGTGCTCCACCCACCCCACCAGTATGCCCTTGAGTCAGGGCCAGGAGGTGGATCTGTGTTCAGTGCAGGGCCGAGTCTGGGTGGCAGTCTGACTTTCTCCCTGGTTGCTGCAGTCTTGTATAGTGGATAGAGTGGAGCCAGGATGACAGGTGAGTGTGGTTGTGGAGCAGGTAGGAGCTGTCGCTGTGGACTCCTCTCTTTGCTGGGATGGGACAGATCTTGAGTTAAGAGAGACTGCCATGTGGAAGGAAGGGTGGGCAGCACCAGGACCAGATGTCACTGTCATCTTACAGGTGCAGAATGCTTGCTGTGTGCCAGGTTCATATGGAGGCAACGGATTTTAAATACCATGACGTGTCTTTTTTTTTCTGGTACCAGGGATTGAACCTAGTGGCACTCTACCACTGACCCCTAGATCATTTTAATTTTATTTTGAGACAGGGTCTGGCTAAATTGCCCAGATTGGCCTCAAACCTGGATCCTTCTGTCTCAGCCTCCCAGTCACTGGGATTAGAAGTGTGCACCACTGTGCCCAGCTCATGATATATCTTGAAGGTCATGACATCTCTGAGAACTTGCTCTTGGTACCCCCATTTTTTAGAGAAGGAATTTGAGACTGTGAGAATCACCAGGCCAGTGGATGTAGAGGCTGGATTATCAAAGACTTTCTGAGTCCATATCCCTTTCCACTGCTAATAGTGCTTTGATTCCCTGGAAGCTGGGTCCTGGTGAGCTGGCCATCTTAATAAGCAAGTAAGGAAGGAGATTTCCTTGGAAATGGAATGTCTTCAAGCATGCGACTCTCCTTGGACTCTTGGAGTTTGCTGACATCAGCCTCTGATGTGATCTAGCACCCTGGGAGCTGATAGTGGTTAAGCTGAGTCAAAGTTGGCAACGGCTAGTTCTTGAGAAACCCACATCTGGCTGTTGATAAGGATGTCCTTGTGAGCATAGTGACGTGCACTTGGCAGAAAGTGGTGACCCTTGTTGGCTCTGTGAACTCCCAGTCTGAGCTTTTGCAAGCTCTCAGCACCTTGGATGCCCAGGTCTTTGTAAAAGAGGAGCCCGAGTTGTTTTAACTTGGTGAAAGTTTCCGTTCACACTTGTTTTACTTATTGCTTCAGTATGCACATAATAATTCAGCTGTCCATACATTTAAATATTTACTGATTACCTATTATGAACCAGTCATTCAATTTGGTATTGGAGAGACTATGGAATGTATGAAAACCTTGCATTCTTGGGGCATACACCAGAGACTTTGTGGTGTAATTGTCACTTATGGAAGTGAAGCAGGCTGATGTGTCAAAGGCAGGTAGAGTGATGAGGCTTCTGGTGATTGGGCAGTCCAGAGAGGAAGCTGTGGCAGAAGGAGGGGAGGATAGGGCGGGAAATCTGGTCTTGGGTCCCAACTACTGATTCCAGATTCCCCAATATTCATAACACCATAAACCCCTGCTGGGATAAAGACCCATAAGTGAAACTCGGTTTTGACTCCTAGTCTCCATTATCAAATTGTGTGTGTGTGTATGCATGTGCATGTGTGCATGCTCATGCAAATGAAACATACAAACTAAAATTTTTACCTCTGGGGAGGGAAGATATGTTTAGGAAATACTAGCAAGGCCTAGGGCAATCATCTGGGACTTTCTTTTCTTAATGAATAGTCAGTTGTGCATAGTAAAGATTCACAGTTTTATTTGTCCTTTCGATTGTGGGCGTGTATATAAAAAAATATTAAGAATATTTTTGGTGCTGGGGTTGTGGCTCAGTGGCAGAGTACTTGCCTCACATATGTGGGGCACTGGGTTTGATCCTTAGCACCACATAAAAATAAAGAAACAAAATAAAGATATTGTGCCCGTGTATAACTAAAAAAAAGAATATTTTTATTCACCCCACATTTTACACTGTTGTGGTTTTTGTACACGAAGATGGAGCACTGCCAAAAACTGAGAATATCCTGGTGTGCCTTACTTTTGTTATCTCTTCACCACCATGATGAAACTCTATGGGAGGAGTCTTCCTCCATTTTAGAGATTAGGAAGCTCAGTCTTAGGAGAGCTAAGTCATCCAAAGTCACATATCTTGCAGGTGGCAGAAGCAGAGGTCAGTCCTGATGGCCCATCTCCAGGGCACAGCTCTTGGACAGAGGAGAGAAGGTTCTGGTGAACCAGTTCCATCTGATCATCTGGCATACCCAAATTTAGCTGCTCACTCTTGTAGACTCTGGGAAGATGTGTGAGGGGTAACCCCCTGTAGGCATCCGGGCAAGAAGGGTCAGGAAGAAGTTGGTTGTGGGTAGAGGTTGAGCCTGTGGGCCAAGGACAATGGCATCTCAAACTTTGCTTTCATACTCATGATCCAGGAGGAGAGGGACAAAGACACAGCAAGGAGGTTTTCTGGACTAGGATGTGTTTAAGACTGTAGGACTTCAGTGCTACCTTGGCTGTGCATCTGAATTACCAGGGGCCCTCCCCCAGACATCTCAGACCCCAAGGCTGACCTTTTAATGTGGAACATAGGAAGCGATGCAGTTTTCTAGATGTTTCCAGTAGACACTTGGGGGTGGATTCCACTGCCCTTGGATAATAGAAAGTTTGAGTGAGGAAGGATTATCTAGCCCAATGCTATCCTATAGAAATTGGGAGGGAGCCACAAATGCAAGCCACTCTCTTTATTTATTTATTTATTTATTTTTGTTACTGGGGATTGAACCCAGGGCACTTCACCACTGAACTGTGTCCCCAGATCTTTTGTATTTTTTTTTTGAGAGAGAGAGAGAGGGAGAGAGAGAGAATTTTAATATTTATTTTTTAATTTTCGGCGGACACAACATCTTTGTTGGTATGTGGTGCTGAGGATCGAACCCAGGCCGCACGCATGCCAGGCGAGCGTGCTACCGCTTGAGCCACATCCCCAGCCCCGATCTTTTGTATTTTTGAGGTAGACTCTTGCTAAGTTGCTGGGGCTGGCCTTGAACTTGCAGTCCTCCTGAGTTGCTGGGATTACAAGTGTGTGCCATCATTCATAGTTCATAATTAAAATGCATTTAAAAATTTTTAAATTTAGCTACATTTTCAAAAAAGCAACAATAAAGAGGTGAAATTAATTTAAATATTTTAACCCATTATAAGGTGATTTTTTTTTGTGTGTGTGTGTGTGTGTGTATACTAAGCGTTTGAAATTCAGCATATGTTTCTATTTAAAGTGCTAGCCAGGGTAGACCAGCCACATTGCAAGTACTTGATAGTCATCTGGGAATTGGAGCCATTGTGTGGTAAGGGCAGGGCTGATGCAGTCCACTGTTTCTAGAAGAGGCATCTGGGGGCCAAAGGAGGGAGACATGCTGGTGGCATGTGGGGTACCAGCCCCAAGTTCAGAGATCCTTAATACGAGCTCATGGCTTCTCTTGGGTGGGAGGGTCCATGTTGGCAGTGAATTCTCTTATATTTATCCTCGGCCTGGCCTGTCTTCCTGATTCCCACCTTGTCACATGGGCTTTAGCTTTCTAACCCTGAAAATAGAATTCAGAGCATCTGCCTCTCCAGGCAGACACGGGAAGTATGATTTTCAGGTGGCTCCCCGTGGTGTCTTGTGATTGGCAGCTGGTCAAATGGATGATACAGTGTTTCTGTACAAAAGTCTGCTATGAAGGCTGTTGGCCGCCTATGGAGCCCAAGGGTGGGGAACAGAGAAAGCATTGTGGTCGCAGTGGAAAGCTTGTCTGGTTCCTTTTCCTCAGAGCTTGGATGACTTGAGAGACACTCCCACTGGTGGCCTTGATGTAGTCAATTACTCTGCCCTCTGTTGTCTCTAAGGAGCCTGGGGGAAGCACAGCTCCCTCACCCCCAGGCATATTGCCATCACTGTACAATGATGGGGTGAGGCCACCAATTTCAGCCAGGGTCTAGCCACAGGCTGCACCAGAAGTGCTAGAGAGGACCTGACCTATTGTTACTGCTTCCCCATTCCTCCACCTGCACTGGGACAATGACATCCTAATGAATAGATCCATTTGTTCATTCAGTAAACTTGTATGAGAGCTAACTGTGTGTCAGGCACTATTCTAGACATTGGCTATACAACAGCAGCAGTGAGCAAAACAACAAAGTCTTTGCAAGTAGGGGAAGGGATCTACAATATTGGGTGTGTGGGGAATTGCTGCTGGGAGGTGGAGAAGTTGAGGAAAGAGCTGGAGGAGTAGATACCCAAGCCCAAGCATTCTAGGCTAAGGGCTTAACAAGTGCAAAGGCCCCAAGGAGGGAGTTTCTCCAGCTAGCCTCATCAAGACATGGTGAATGGCTATTTGCAGTGACCTACTCAGGTAATCCCAGCTACTTGGGCAACTGAAATAAGAGAATTGCAAGTTCAAAGCCAGCCCAGGCAACTTCATGAGACCCTATCTCAAAACTGAAAAGAGAACTGAGGATATAGCTCAGTGGTAGAGCCCTGCTGGATTCAATGCCCAGTACCACCATCAAAAAAAAAAAAAAAAAAAAAAAAAGCCAGGGGGGTAGTTATGAGGAGGCTGCTGAGGCCGGACTGGGTGATGTGGAATAGAAGGGGGCAGTTGGAAAAGAAGGAGGAGAGGTGCTGGCCGTATGGGTAGCTATAGGGAGGAGCAAGGATGTGTCCCTTCTTCTAAGTGAGATAAGGAACCCATGGAAGGTTTTTGAGTAGAGAAGTGATAAAAATGACAGTCTATCCAGGATAATCACAATTAGTTGGTCATCTGTACCAAAGAATGGCTGATCAAGGTCGATTATGACGTGAAGGGAGAGCTCCCGTACCTCTGCCCTCGTCCTGACTTCACTTGCGGCTGCATTGATTGCATTGCATTCACAGTACGGTTTGGACTACGCACCGCACTGGGATATGGGCAGTGGCCACTAGGACCAGACTTACACACCTTGACAGGCTTGGGGAAATGTGTGGATGCAGGTGCAGGCGTATCCCACACTGATGTCTGGAACACTTGCCACTGAGAGTAGGACCCTGGAGACCTGATTTAGGAGCAGAGTGATTAAGTCCTGTGCCTGTGGTGTGCCATGGCTGCAGGAAGAGGACAGCATGTGGGGAAGTCTGGTGTCCAGCTGGAGGGTGTCAGTGATCCCATGAATGCAGCCACGTACATTAAAAGCATATTGGGGAGCCTGCAGAGGGGCACCAGGGCCGAGAGGCTGGTGACAGTGTGTCCTAAGAAAGCCTGCCCGAGAAGTGGCCTGATTGAAGGACTTTGATATACTAGAGACCCCACGTCTCTAGTTGCTCCAAAGGGCAGTGGTGGAGTGTGGGGTCACTTAAGGTACTTGAAATGTAGGGAGCCAATCCTTCATGAGATGGTTTTATTAGAGGCAATAAGGAATAAAGATTAGGAGTTGGGTCCTGGAAGGACTAAAGTTTCAGTCTGAGCTCCACTCCTCATTAGCTGGATGATTTGGGTACCTCCCCCATCCCTTTCATGCCTTTTCTCTTCAGTGGAGATAACTACAGTGTTTGACCTGCAGGGTTGAGATAATACTTGAATAACTCTTGAAAGTGTCTGGTACAGTGGTTCTCAACATTTGGTAATGGCTGGAGACATTTTGCTTGTCAGAACTAGAGAGTGGGATGTTCTACTGGCACCTTGTGGGTAAAGGCCCAAGCTATTGTTAAATATTCTATAGTGCATGTTAGAGGAGCCCCCCCACACAACAATGAGTTATCTGGCCCCCAAAATCAGTGGTGTGGAGGTTGAGATATCCTGGTCTTGCAAATAATAAGTGTGTACTACATTTCAATTATTTTTAAGAAATGTAGTACATCTTTTAATTCCATGTTGTTACTTATTTGGCAGACATTTATAAAACAGACAGGTATTGTGGCATAACTCTACAATCCTAGCAAATTGGGAGGCTGAGGCAGGAGAATTATAAGTTGAAAGACAGCTTGGGCAACCTAGTGAGATCCTTTCTCAGAACATTAAAGGATCTGAAGATGAGGCTCAGTAGTAGAATACCTCTGGATTCAATTCCTGGTACTGGGGGTGGGGGAGAAGGAAGTAAGGAAGCACATGTTTATAAAATATAAAGTTACATTATGTGACAATGCATCTTGGATAATCCAGGTTCTCTCCTAGGCTCTTGTATAAATAAGTTAAAGGTCATAGGATAATGGACAAGACATAAAACCAGTAACAATACAACATTATTTTACCTGGTAAGTAAAGAATTCAAGGTATAAAAAATATTTTATGGGAACAAATACATTAGTTGTTCATAGAAATATCTGAGCAGACTTCATAGATGAGGGGCATTTGAGCCAATGCTATAGGAGTGGGATTATTGACAGAGTGGGGAGGGGTCAGATTATTGTCTTAGTCTGTTTTCTATAACACAATACTGCAGACTGGGTGATTTGTAATGGATAGTTTATTTGCCTCACAGTTCTGGAGACTGGGCCAAGATTGGGGGACCACATCTGGTAGGGGCCTGTATGCTGCATCCTCTCATAGTGAAAGAGAGAAGATAGAAGGGCAAGGGTGGGGGCAGACTTGGCCTTTTTAAAGGAGCCTACTCCCAAGATAATGGCATTGATCCATTCATGAGGGCAGAACCCCCAAGACCTAAGTATCACTTAAAAGTCCCACCTCCCGACACCACCACCAGATTGGGGAATATGTTTGCAACATCTGGACTTTGGGGGACTCATGCAAGCCATAGCATTCTACCCCTGCCTCTCTAAATTCATGTCTTTCTCACGTGCATATGACATTCATTCTGGGGCTGGGGTTGTAGCTCAGTGGTAGAGCACTTGCCTAGTGTGTGTGAGGCACTGGGTTAAAGCCTCAGCACCACATATAAATAATTAAAATAAAGTTATTTTTAAAAGTTATTGATTATTTCATGTTGATTTTAAAAAATTACATTCATTGTACCTCAAAAGCCCTGAAGTCTTAACGTGGTTCCAAAACCAACTTAAAAGTTCAGTCTCATCTAAGTCAGATACAGGTAAGACTGAGGCAAGATTCAACCTGAGGCAAATTCCTGTCCAGCTCAGAGCCTGTGAAATCAAAATGCAATCACCAGTCACATACTTCTGAGATACAAAGGAGGGACAGCATAGGAGGTACTTTCCCACCCCTAAAGGGTGAAGTAGGTGAGAAAAGAAAGTAATAAAGCTCCAGGACTTTATTCCGTGTTCTGCCATCCAGACACACTGGGCTGATTCATCTGTGGGGCCTAGGGCAGTCCCACCCACCTTTATGGCTTTGCTGAGCTCACAAGTCAGAGCTTCCTACAGCTCTGTCAGGTTAACATTGCATCTTGGCCACTCTACACTTCCTGTTCCACAGGGCCTGTCACCAGAGGAGGTCCAAGTTTCGCACAGAAGGGGACCTCACCTCAGAACAAATGGGGTCCTTGACATACATGATGGAAAAGAATTTCAGCACACATTACATTGAGACTCAGGTTCTTAAAGAGATTTAGGAAAGCAGATGTACATTTAAGGGACATTGAGGGGTACTACAAGAGAGAGACATGCTATGGGGGTCTCTGGCTCTTCTTTTAAAGGATACACAGTGAGAGGTGAGAGAGGGTTTGGGAAAGTATGTGGTAATGTCATCAGTCTGGCAATCACAAGACAGTTTATAGTGGTCTGGTTATTCTCAGGATCCTTAGATTGATGTTATTATCTAATCAGTTGATGATGTTAGAAAATCCCCTAAGTTATAGATTTCTCAAAATGTATCTCTCTTTGCTTAATCTATTTTTTGAGAGCTTGTTTGGGGATTCTGGAAAGGGAGCAAAGCTACTCTACACCCTTGACCGAAGAACAGTCCTCCTCTATTGGGGAAGTTTGTCCTCTTCAACAGACTGCGCATCTTTGAGAGAGAAGCTTTTGGAGCAGTAAGGGAGGATGACTCCTGCCTAGCCAACCAGATCAGCTGAATCAATTCTGGCCATCAGTAGGGTGACAGATGTCCAGCCAGATTGCCCTCACATCCTTAATCTATTTATTGTATGGGCTAATTAACAGTGCAAAAGGTTATTTTTTAAGTGGGTGAATTTATATTAAAATTTACAGATTTCACATAAATCTGGGCAAGACAGGCCGAGAACTAATATGATTGGCCTGGAAAGGTATGTGGAACTATAGATTTTTTTTAAATTATTTTTTTAGTTTCTTGTGATACCGGAAATGGAACCCAGGCATACTTTACATCTGAGCTATACATATCCCTATCCCTTATTTTGATTTTGAGTAGGGTCTTGCTAAGTTGCGATCCTTCTGCCTCAGCTTCCCAAGTAGCTGGGATTATAGGCATCTGCAGAACTTTATATTTAAAATTCTGTTTCCTTGTTCCTCCTTTTTAAAAATTTATTTATTTATTTGTTCTAAATTGTTATATATGACAGCAGAATGCATTTAAATTCATAGTACACAAATGGAGCACAATTTTTCATTTCTGTGGTTGTACTAGAGTCACACCATTCATACATGTACCTAGGATAATGATGTCCATCTCATTCCACCATCCTTCCTGCCCCCATGCCCCTTCCCTACCCCTCCCTCTCCTTTGCCCTATCCAGAGTTCCTCCATTCCTCTCATGTTCCCCCACCACCCCCATTTTGGATCAGCATCCACTTAATGAGAAAACATTTGGCCTTTGGTTTTTTGGGATTGACTTACTTCACTTAGCTTAATATTCTCCAACTCCATCCATTTACCCACAAATGCCATAATTTTATTCTCTTTTAATGCTGAGTAATATTCCACTGTGTATATATACCACAGTTTCTTTATCCATTCATCTATTGAAGAGCATCTAGTTTGGTTTCACAGTTTAGCTATTGTGAAATGTGCAGCTATAAACATTGAAGTTGCTGTGTCACTGTAGTACACTGGGTTTTTTTCCCTTTTTTAAAATTTTAATTTGTTATATATGACAGCAGAGTGCATTACAATTCATGTTACACATATAGAGCACAATTTTTCATATCTCTGGTTGTACATAAAGTAGAGTCACACCGTTCGTATCTTCATACATGTACTTAGGGTAATGATGTTCATCTCATTCCACCGTCTTTCCCACCCCCATGCCCCCTCCTTTTTCCTCCCTCAACTTTTTCCCTTTGCCTTATCTAAAGTTCATCTAATCCTCCAATGCCCCCCCCCCATGAATCAGCATCTTTAAATCAGAGAAAACATTCAGCATTTGGTTTTGGGGGGTTGACTAACTTTACTTAGCATTATATTCTCCAGCTCCATCCATTTACCTGCAAATGCCATGATTTTATTGTCTTTTAATGATGAATAATATTTCCTTATTCCTCCTCTTATCTTCTTTTTGCCTTTTAAAAAATTTTTTCCATCCTACCTCAGGCCTAAATGGGGACTTGCAGCTCTGACCCTACAGTTCCACCAGGCATTGCCCTATGAGGGATTCTCTATAGTGTCTGCCTCTGTGACAAATCCACCTAGACCCCAGGCTGTAGGAAGATAGGGTATGGCTGGAGGTGACAGGTCTCTGGGAATATGTCTCTGGGGTTTAGGTTTTACTGTACACAGTTAAAAAAAAAAAAAGCCATGCAAGCCAGGGGCAGTGGCACACATCTGTAATCCCAGAGGCTTGGGAAGCTGAGGCAGGAGAAGCTCAAGTTCAAAGCCAGCCTTAGCAACTTAGTGAGATCCTGTCTCAAAAAATCAAAAAGAGATTGGATGTAGCTCAGTCGTTAAGCACCCCGGGTTCAATCCCTGATGCCAAAAAAAAAAAAAAAAAAAAAAAAAAAAGAAGCAGCAGCAGCCATGCAGTAACCTGAGTGCTTTGTGACTGAGATGTTTCTTCTACCAAATATCCTAGCTGTTCATGTATTTTCTGCTCTTCATAAAGTTCTAGGACACAGACACAAACCAGCCAAGTTCATAGCCACCACATAGTAAGGTTGGTCTCTATCCCAGTTTCCAGCACTCTGTTCTTCCCTCCCACTTGAGACCTCATGAGAATGGCTTTTACTATCTCTTTTATCAGCTTTTTCATCTTCGTGACCAAAAAAACTTGACAAAAACAGTGTAGAGAAGGACAAGCTTATTTTGGCTCACAGTTTCAGAGGTTCAGTCCATAGTTGGCCCATTCCATAGCCCTGGGCCCGAGGTAAGGCAGAACATCATGGTAGAATGGTGTGGCAGAGGGAAGAAGCTCAAGGTCTAGGAATCGGAGAGAATTCTTACCATAGACAAACTAAATCCCAAAGACATACCCGCAGTGACCTGTCTCTCCAGCCATACCCTACCTGCCTACAGCTACCACCTAGTTAATTTTTATCAGTGGATTAATCCGCTAATTAAATTATAACATTCATCTTTGAATGTTCTTGCATGGTATCACACAAGAACTTTTGATGGATATCTCATATATAAACCATGACACCGTCCATATTTCTCCTGACATCCTATTAAAGATCATTGAAGTTATCTCTAAGAAGTTTTAAACCTTCCCTACAGTTCTCCTGAACCCTCACCAGGATCACTCATAATCTTCTGCTTTCAGCAATCTAGGCCTTTTGTAGCTTGTGTCTCCAGATTCTTCCAGCCTCTATCCACTATCCCAGTTCTAAAGCTGCTTCCAAATTTCAGGCATTTGTTATTGCAATGTCCCTATGTCTCAGTACTAATTTTCTGTCTTAAGTCTGTTTGTGCTATTGTAACAGTGCCATGGACTAGATACTTTATAATGAATAAAAGTTTATTTAGTACTTGGCTCCCTACAACCAAGGGAGCTTAGCTGATTAGGGCTTTCTTGCTCTTTATCTTCTGGCAGGAGGCAAAGGGAGTAGAGGGAGAGGGAGAGATGGCTGGCTGAGCATGTCCTGTTGGACATTACTATACATTACTGTGCTCATATTCATTCCCATAGTAATGAATCCATTCTTGTAATAAAAACATTAATCCACAAGGATTCTGCCCCCATGACCTAATAACACCCTCCCACCCCATTTTTCCAGTAGGGGATGAACCCAGAGCTACAGGCTCACTAGGCAAATGCTGTATCACTGAGGTAGTTCCCAGCTCTAAACATCTCTTACCGTCCCATCTCCAAACACCAAGGAGTCAAGTTTGCAACACTTGAACTTTGGGGCCACATTGAATCAAAAGCAGGCATTCTAACACATTAAAGCTGGGCAGAAGTGGGGACTATGGAAGGTAGACGAAATGGTGGGCAGGAAATTGTGGCTCCTTTCATGTGCTTGGGGGAGGGTTGGCAGTGTATCTGCTGAGCTCAAGGCCTGAGTTTGAAGGGCTCTGGCTGCTTGGTAAGGAGCTCTGGCTTTCCATTCAAGGAATGGGGAGCAAATGAAGGAAGAAGGTGGTTTGATCCATATCATTTCTTAGAAAAATACCATGTTGGCAGTTCTAAGGAAGAGATCTGAGTTAAAAGAGTTATAGAGAGTCCAGTTAGGAAGCAGCTAACTTAGGGTGCAGTCTGGAATCAGGCTGTGGCTCAGGAAACCGGGACAGGGAGGGGCTACATTCTAAAATGTTTTTGAAAGTCTATGTAGCCTTTGCACTGGAACTGAGTTATATTTATTTATTTTAAAATTTTAAAGTTTTAGGTCACAATATCTTTATATTTATGTGGTGCTGAGCATCGAACCCAGTGCCTCGTGCATGCTAGGCAAGCGCTCTACCACTGAGCCACAGCCCCAGTCCCGAGTTTTTTATTTTTAATATATTTTTAATATATTTTTTTAGTTGTACACATATGAGGCAGGTGCTCTACCACTGAGCTACAGCCCCAGCCTCTGGAGCTGAGGTTTATAAAGCTCAACATCCTTAGTGCCTTCTCGGTGCCAGGCATAAGGAAAGTAGCTCAGCGATCATTGGCTGGGTAAGCTTATGGAGGGACAGAACCCATAATATTTAGTAACCAGCTAGGGAGGTATTGAAGGAGGAGGAGTTGGGAGGCTTGATGAGGATGTGGTTGGTGGTTAGGGGAGCTGCTGAGATCAGTCTGCTGGGGACAGTCTGCTTCAGTTTGAAGAATTAAGATCATCCAGGTAGACAATTAGAAATATTGGGATGGAAGCCAGGTGCGCATGCCTATAATCCCAACTACTTGGGGAGGTTGAGGCAGGAGGATTGCAAATTCAAGGCCAACCTGGGAAATTTAGGAGATGATGTTTCAAAATAAACTCATTTTAAAAAGTGGGGTGGGGTCAAGGTGTAGATCAGTGGTGGCAAGCTTCCCTAGTATGTATGAGATACTGGGTTCAATCCCAGCACTGCAAAAAGGAGGGAAGAGAGGGAAGTAGAGGTGGGGGAGAGAAGAAAAAAAAATAGTAGGATGAACCTGAGAGAGAAATTAGGGCTAAAGATAAAGAACTCAAATCATCAGTGTACAAATAATAGCAAACCTCTAAAATGAATGAACTTGTCCTGTGAAAATGTGTAAAAGGGCTCCAGGACAAATCCTGGAGAATGCTAGCATTTAAAATGTGAGCAAGAACAATCTTTTCTCTGAGACAACCTACTTTTCCTCTTGAGAGTGCTTCCTTTTCTCTTTCCTTATAAGTTCTGATATACTTTAAAAAAATGTGGGTAAGTTGTTGGTGGTGCATACCTGTAATCCCATTTACTTGGGAGGCTAAGGCAGGAGGGTCAAAAGTTCAAGGTCATCCTGGGCTACTTAGGGAGACACTGTCTCAAAATAAAAAAACAAAAAGGACTGGGGATGTAGCCTAGTTATAAAGCACCCCTGGGTTCAATCACCAGTATGAAAGAGAGAGAGCGAGATATAGAGAGACAGACAGACAGACAGACACATAGAGGGAGGGAGAGAGGCAAAATAAAAAGTGTGGGCAAAGAAAGCAGAGCCAGGGAAAAATGTTCCAGAGGATGGGGTAGCAGGAAAACCTGGAGAGGGCCTTGACCTAAAAGCCATGAAGGAGGCATGGTCAACAGTGAACAAGGTCACAGTATGATGAGATTGAAAAATAACGCTTTCCTGGAGTTGAGTTTTTTTTTTTTATTTTTAATATTTTAATTTTTTAATAACCCTTTGCAGGGTTCTAATTTTGTGGGTCTGAAGGAGCAAATAGCCCTCCTGCCCTAGATCAAATAGGAGGAGGGAAGCCACCAAATGTTCTCATCAGGAACAATTTTAGCATAAAAATGATGGAGGGAGTGAAGGACGGAGGGAAGAGGGGAGAGAGAGAAGCAGGGGTAACAGGAAGAGGGGTTAGAGGCTGAGACAGACTTTTGCTTTTTTAGGAAGAAGGGGTCTGGAATGTGTCTATAAGTCAAAGAGAGTAGAGGAGGAAGCAGAGGTGGGAGATATAGGGCCAAGGGGGATGGAGTCACTGATTGGGACAGTTCTGGGAAGGTGATGGGGAGGGATCAGGGAAGGGATTTGGAGAGAGAAGTGGTGGGAGAGTATTGAAAGAGCAGGGAGGAAAGTGATTCCAAGTTTTGTTTTAGGGTCACTGAGGGTCAGTGAGCCATGTGTGAGGGACACACTTATAATTCCAGCAACTTGGGAGGCTCTGCCTCAGCAACTTAGCAATACCCTATTCAAAAATAAATATTTAAATAAAATAAAAAGGGATGGGGATATAATGCAGTGGTGGAGCACCTCTGAGTTCCATCCCTTGTACCTACATAGGTAAACAAAAACTAAAAAGGGCTTTGCAGCTCAGTGGTAAAGTACCCCTTAGTTCAATCCCCAGTACCAAAAACTACAACCACCACCCCTGAGGGGTAGTGAGATTCAGCGGCAACATTAAGTAAACCTTGGGCTTTTGTCCCCACTGGTCTTCCCCAGCCCCCTTCTTTAGAACATTAAACCATGACCCTGTGGTGGATCTGAGGGCTCAGGACCCTGGCATTATGCTCTGCCCTGGGGGATATCGGGTTGTGCTCCTCTCGGTTCACTGGGTACCTGCTGTGCATTAGACAGTCAGTGCCGGGGGCAGTATGAGCCATGGTTCCTGCTCCCAGTGGGCCTTATTTCTTCACCCCGTTCCCCTAGTTCTCTTTAGCCACAGACACCTTGGTTCTTGGCAGAGTGCCGTGAGAGCAAATAGCCCTCCTGCCCTGGGTCAGCTTTGCCTTGCAGACTGGATGAGCTGGTCTCCTTGGCAGCTGCTCATTCCTAGAGGCTGGTGTACCTTGAACATGGATGGATCAGATGCTAGCTTTTCTACCCAGGTATCCTACTGTGACTTTTCTCCTGCCTTTTTGAGAAGCTGGGTCAGCAATGTGGGACAGCGGGTGGGAAAAAGCTACAAGTCTCCCTGGGCAGCAATGTGCTTAAGAAGCTGTGCTTCTTGGAATGCCTGAAGCCACTGGGCAATCCTCTTGGCTTGGCCCAGCAAGGAGAGGGGGTGGTGCAACCCTGAGTGTAGCTGGTCTGCTTAGCACAACACTGGCTCCATTTTTGAATCAAGACATGCTGATGCAGAACTTTATTGGGAAAGAGGTCAAAGGAGGGCTAGTTGCCTTGCTGTTTGGGTTTGGTCCAGGCTACTTGTCTCCAATCCCCAGTTTCTACCCTCAAGGTTGCTTAGAGCAAGGCTGAGTATTTGTCTTTTAGTTAGCCTGGAACATGCTCTGTGTAGTGTTTTTCATCCTGGCTGCACATTAGAACCATAGAGGCAGTGTTTCTTTTTGTTTATTTATTTTGCTTTTTACTACTAATGCCTGGACCCCTAACTAATTAAATAAAAATCTTGGAGAGTGGAGCATCTGGATTTTTTTTTAAGAGACAGAGAGAGAGAGAGAGAGAGAGAGAGAGAGAGAGAGGGAGAGGGGGAGAGAGAGAGAGAGAGAGAGAGAGAGAGAGAGAGAGAGAGAATTTTTTTAATATTTATGTTTTAGTTTTCAGTGGATACAACATCTTTATTTTATTTTTATGTAGTGCTGAGGATCGAACCCAGTGCCCCGCGCATGCCAGGCAAGCACGCTACTGCTTGAGCCACATCCCCAGCCCGCATCTGGATATTTTAAAACTCCTCCGTTGACTGCATTGTGCAGCCATTGTTGTGGCTTACTGATATAAAGAGAGATGCACTGAGAGGGAGTGAATCCAGGTTACAAAACGAAGATCAGGAGAGCAAGAAGTGTAGGAAATGGTACAGTTGATAAAGTTGAAAAACATTTAAAGCTGGAGGGACTCTGACCTAGAGCTTTGCAACTTAGTGTAGTCCAGCTAAGCAGCAGAGCCTGGCCAGGGAGCTGGTCGGAGGAGAGATCCTCTGGCCTCACCCATATTCTCTGAATAAGAATCAGAATGTGCATATCAAAGTTTGAAAAGTCTGCTTTCAAGGTTGTCCAATCTGTTGTTCTCCACCATGGCTGTATATTAGAATCACCTAGTGTGTAAGCAAATTCCAGGCTAGACCAGACTAACTCTCTGAGAATTTCTAGGTATGGAATTTGTATTACCTGCCCCACCCCACACACACCTTTCTTTCTTTTTCTTTTCTTTTCTTTTTTTTTTTTTTTTTGAGGAAATTCTGTTCAGCCATTGTGAAAACATCCTCCCTAATCAGTGGTTCTCAGACTTGAATGTGGGATCATGATCAAATATTTTGTAGGTCTGCAGGAAGCCTAAAATTCTGCATTTCTAATAAGGGTCTTTGTGTTACCCAGGTTGTTGATCTGATAAATGTATTTCGAGCAACAGGGATCTATTAGGCTAACTTTCCAGCCTGACAACTGAGGGTCAGTGAAGGAGATGTGATCATCCACAAACTTGGCATTCATTCTGTGCTTTCTGGTATATTCTACTCTGTGCCAGGCATCATGCTGGAGGCTGGAGTTGGGAATAGAACAGACCTATTCTGAACCTTGCAGAGCTTATATTTCAATAGGGGAGACAGAAAACAAACAAATAACTAAGCTCACTACAGATCAAAAGAAGGCTGTGAAGGAGATGAAGAGGCCATGTGGTGGGAAATGGCTTGGAGGTTGCTGTGGGTGGGCAGAGCTATCTGGGGAGTTTCTAGAATAATGACTTTAACTGGGAACTTCTGATTACAAATCTCTAACTTTTCAGCACTGTAGGGATAGCTCGATGATAAAGTGCTTGCCTACAATGTGAGAGGCCGAGGAATGGGGGAATCTTTGACGACTTCTTCTTCTTTTTAAAACCAGCTAGGGCCATCCTCTATTCCTCTGGGATCTGTCGATGGTTGCTACTAACCCTACTGAGGATGTCTAGTGGTGGTCCTTTCCTGGCTTTGTCCCTTTCACTGAAGACTCTTTCTTCAGTGACTGTGGACTCAGAGTATAGCCTGAGGAACACGCTGTTGGGGAGCAGGGAATTTGCTCCATAACAGAACAGCATTCAGGATCATCTATCTGTGATGTGTAACAAAGACCAGGCCTTGTCCCTCCCTATCCCTAAGAAATAATCAAAGACTTTTCAGTTGTCACACACTAGTCCTTTCTTCCCTTTCCTGGTTCATTCTCAGTTACCTGAGCTCTTATAAAATCACAGTCCCAGTCCCCACCCAAGCTGACCTGGGTGGGTCTGCAGGGCAGGGCCCTGGAATGTGTGTGTGTGGGTGCGTGATGGAAGAGGCGGACACTGTGCTTCTTCCTGTGGCTATGGAAGGCATAGATATTTGTTATGTAGTGACTTAGCAGCATGACCCTGGCTAAGTTTGAGTCCAAGGCAGTTCCCCCCTTCTGGATTCACCCAGTCCTTTGCCCTTACCTTGCTGGAAGTCTCTCTAGACTCCTCATGGACTAACTACTCCCTCATGGCTCCCCATTTTCTGTCTCCCCATTTCATCACCCCTTCTCACTGAGTTCACCCTATAGGATGTGGGGTGAGACTCAGGCACTGTTTGCCTGGGTCAGAGTCGAGAAGGCCCAGAAGGGGGGTGCCCATGGGGTCCTTCCTAGCCCCACCCTCATTCTCAGTCTATGGCACAAGCACACCTGCTTGGCAGGAGCTGTGGGAGATAGATAAGGAGAGGGAGATGGTGGCTAGAGCAAGGGGCCTTAGATGGTGGAGAATAGATAAAATATGAATCTATCCCTGGTACAGTTAGCTTAATTTTTGTGTCAAATGTGGGTGGAGCCAGGAGCCATGGCACATGCCTGTAATCCCAGCTATGTGGGAGGCTAAGGCAGAAGGACAAGTTCAAGACTAGCCTGGGATCCCTGATGCTGCCCTTGGAGGGGTTAGGAGGATGTTGAGAGTGAGACAGTGGCTCTGGCGATGCTGCCCAGGGAGTGGCTTTGTGCTTTTAGGAGGAGAAAAGGGGTGGGCTGTGGCTGTGTCCTGCTCTAAGCAGGAGTGTTTGTGGAGCCAACTAGACAGACACCTGGGACTCCTACCTCCTAGGTGGCCCGAGGCAGCCGGGATGACAGTTCTCCCCAGGAACCTTGCTACCCGCTGAGAAACATGATCAGCAAGTCCCGTGAGTGTTGTCCAGGGGCTCCCCCTCACTGAAGGATGGGCCTCCAGAAGCCAATCTCTGCAGCATCCTGGCACCCCCTGGGGGTGGTGGAGGGTCAGACTGGGAACCAGGGACCCTCTCTTCATCCTAAAGAACACTAGAAACATTCAGATCCCAGCCCTGAGCTAGGGCTAGGAGAGGGCCAGAGACTGGGTCTGCTCAAGCTGGGGGTTGGAGGGGCCCAGAATGGGGCAGGTAAGAAGAATGGGCTGTACCTGCCTGTTTCTGCCTCTAGCTCCTCTGTGCATGTGCCCTGCAGGCTGGAAGCTCCTGGCCATGTTGGCTCTGGTCCTGGTTGTCATGGTGTGGTATTCCATCTCCCGAGAAGACAAGTACATTGAGCTGTGAGTATATCTTTATGTCCTTTCATTGGTTCTTCTCAGGGATGGGGCATTCAGGGCAGGGTTATCAGGGCAGGAGGGTTCTGAGAGCCAGGTCATGACTCTTCCCATCTCAGGGCTTTGAGACTTGTGTGCCATGGGAGAGGTAGGGGCTGCCTGGAACCCTGACCATGAGGCCCCAGATCTGACTGGGGCTCCCTTCTCTTCTCTGTCTCCAGTTTTTATTTTCCCATCCCAGAGAAGAAGGAGCCGTGCTTCCAGGGTGAAGCAGAAAGGAAGGCCTCTAAGATCTTTGGCAAGTAAGTACGTGAGGCTGAGGGGAGAGGACAAGGTATGGGGAGTGCCAAAATTGAGGGCTTCAGCCTCAGTGTTGGCTGGCTGGAGGGAGGGGGCTGTGCTGGTGGACACAAGTTAGGCAAAGCCAGAGGGTAAAGGAAAGACCATGTAATATTAGTCAGAGACCTGACCCTGCCCTGGCATCTAAATTAATCCCCTTTTCATTCCTACCCCATGCAGCCACTCCCGAGATCAGCCCATCTTCCTGCAGCTTAAAGATTATTTCTGGGTCAAGACGCCATCTGCCTATGAGCTGCCCTATGGGACCAAGGGAAGTGGTAAGTTTCTGCCCAGCTTAGCAGATATGGTGAATCATGTTGGCCACACTGATGCCTGTTCTTTGCCAACCACTCTCTCTGTGCCTAAGTTCTAAGCTGGGCCCAGGCATCAGGATCAAGGTGGAAGAAGGATCAGTGCTCTAAGGAATGGAGCAGGGCAGGCAGCCTCAGGATGCTGGTGACTGCTGTCTCATTCCTTTCCATTTGTTCTGTTTGTAGAGGACCTGCTCCTCCGGGTGCTAGCCATCACCAGCTACTCCATACCTGAGAGCATCCAGAGGTAAGAAGATAACTCCTCCTATTCAAGACTGGGTGCCTCTTCCTCTTTCCTGCCTCAGTGTGAAATTGTCATGGCTCAGCACCATCCCAGTGAGCCTCCTGTTGAGGGTTCCCTGTGGCAAATTTGATCCTCCTTCCTAGCCTGCTTATCTCTCGGGGATATAGGTATGCCAACCCCCACAGCAATCTAGCCTGGGCATCCAGGTGCCAGAGGATGCTGAGCGTATTTCCATGGCAATAGGCAGGACTAGGCTCCCTGCAAGGGAGCTCTGCACTGGTCCCATTGCATCTTCCCTCCTTGCCTCTCTGCCATGTTCTGCTCAAGGGAGTTACCTCTCCCTTTAAGGCCCAGAATTACAAAGTCATCATGATCATAAGCAGGGCTACTTGGTGATGCCTGCTCCATGGGGACCAGGGGCTGCAGAGAGTGGAGGAAGTGCTCCTGAGATGAGCCCCAGACAGATCCAGAGCTGTGAGAGTTAAGTAGAGCAAGGACTCCTGGGTTTGATGACTCCTCTTCCCATGCAGTCTCAAGTGCCGCCGCTGTGTCGTGGTGGGCAATGGGCATCGACTACGGAACAGCTCCCTGGGAGATGCCATCAACAAGTATGATGTGGTCATCAGGTGTGTATGACTGTCCCTTCCCAATTCTATTGGGATGCTGGGTATCCCAAGCAGGGGACTGTAGACAGGTGGGGAAAGGGAGGCTCTAATAACAGGCTTCCTTTCCCCTGCCCTAGATTGAACAACGCCCCAGTGGCTGGCTACGAGGGAGATGTGGGCTCCAAGACCACCATGCGTCTCTTTTACCCTGAATCTGCCCACTTCGACCCCAAAGTGGAGAACAACCCAGACACACTCCTGGTTCTAGTAGCTTTCAAGGCGATGGATTTCCACTGGATTGAGACCATCCTGAGTGATAAGAAGCGGGTAAATGGGGGATGGGCCCATGGGGACTCTGTCCAAGTAAGGATCTCACGCTCCACAATTCCTGTCCTGCAGCCCTAAAGGTCTGGTGATTGGACAGCATGAACCAGGCTCTCAGAGGTCAGTGCCTTAGGCTTCCTGCCAAGGGCAGTGTCCTGCAGGGCTTCCGATAAACTACCCAGTAGCCTGGCTCAAAAACCTGTAGGAGTCAGGCAGTGGCAGCCAAAGGCCCTCCGACACTTGAGGAGTCTGGTACAGGAAAGCTACCAGAATGTGTCTGCCTATGTGAAACATGGGGGCAGAGGTGCCCTCCAGCAGTCACCTCCAGGCAGCGAGGAGCAGGCCTTAACAACAAGCTGTGAGCCCTTCCAGATGGTCCCCAGAACGAGCCTACTCCCTCACCTTGCCATCTGGTTGAAGCCTGAACTATCCCATCTGGCATTTTTGCCAAGTGTTTCGACAGCATAAGCGGAGGCCCCTAAATATTCAAATATCCTGTTTGAATATTTAGGTTGTTGGACCCAATACTCTATATACCTTGTCACCTGGCCTCCCTGAGGTGGTACTCCGCTTTTCACCGGTCTCCCTCCGTCTCTGGCACAGGCCATCTCCCTTCCCTTTTACCTGCACTCCCAAGGCCTTCTGCCTACACTTGGACCCCACGCTGATGACCACAGACTGAGTTGGAAAGGAGAAAACAGGTGTTCATCCACTCTCATGTCTCTCCCTTCCAACCCCATCCCCCTAGGTGCGAAAAGGTTTCTGGAAACAGCCCCCCCTCATCTGGGATGTCAACCCCAAACAGATTCGGATTCTCAATCCCTTCTTCATGGAGATTGCAGCTGACAAACTGTTGAGCCTGCCAATGCAACAGCCGCGAAAGATTAAACAGGTGACAATGGGCTGGTGACAAGAAGCCCAGGCCTGAGGGTTGGGGTCCTGTGGAGGGGGTGGGGAGGTGACACAGAGGGATGCGGGAGCAGGGAGAATAACAAGAGAGAGCAACTTACACTTGACCTTCAGGAACAGACCTGTAATTAGAGGTAGATTTATTAGCCTGTCGTGACAGAGAGAGTGCATGCCTTGGGGAATTGTGGGGCATCTCCACAGGGGAAATGAGCAAGAGGTATGTGTTGGATTTGGGGGCTGGAGATAGAGAGTGGTTTTGGCAGGCGCTGGTCAGAATTTGTAAACTGGGAGCTGCTGGAAGAGTCTCTGGTTCTATCTTTGGAACAGCTTAAGCCTGTGTAGAGTTGTTAGATGCTTAGTCTGTAATCTTATCTTGGAACATATTGGTCTGACTGAATTAAGAGAGTCTGAGCTTTAGCAGTCTGCCTTGCATGTCATGGTTTGCTATGTTGTGTCATAGAAGTCGTGGTATAGGTTTGTGAGTCACAGTTTTGATTTCAGCTCTTAGTGCCCTGAGGTCTTTAGCTGGTAGGTTGTAATCCACTTTGTAGTTTCCCAAGAACTTATCCACATATCTTATACCCCCTCAGGGTGCTGTGAAGGATGTTGGAGGGAGCAAAACCAACTGTCATAGACAGGATTCTGAGCTGTACCTCTTACTGTATAGCACTGGGCAGTTCTACCACTTGGTCCCTCAGTTTTCTTGTCTGTATGATGGGGATAATACTCATTCTGACTTTTAAGACCATTAGAGAATTTAAGAAATGATTAATTACGTAAAATGCCTATCATGGAAATTGGAATGCAGTGCTTCCTCAGTAAATATTTTCCAACTTTTGAATAAATGCCCCCCCCCCTCCTGGTATTAGGAATTGAACCCAGAGTGCTGTACTGCTGAGCTACATCCCCAGCCCTCTTCATTTTGAGACAGAGTCCTGCTGAGTTGCCCAGGTTGACCTCGAACTGTGATTCTCCTGCTTCACTTCCCCTGAGTTGCTGGAATTACAGGCATGTGTCATCATGCCTGGCTAATCATTTTATTCTTGACTGAATATCTACTGTTACTCAGTGTCATGAGGTGAATGTCTACTTGTGTGATTCTCAGTGCCAGGCTCCAGGCCTGTATGCTTGTGAGAGAGATGTGCTCCTTGTCTTAAGGAGACGCATTGTAGCAGAATGGGCCTCCAGGTTGCACTATGAGTGATAAAATGTTGCAAAGGCAGTGGGACTCAGAAAAGGGGCACACTTCTTCTGCGGGAAGTCTGGGGGACTCCCCACAAGAAGTAGTACTGGGGTTGGCCTGGAGGGATCATGGGGCCCAACAAGCAGGGAACTGGGGAAAATCCTTCCATTTGGCAATACCAAACTTCTCCTCCAGCCACAAAGTTGTTTCAGTGCAAGTGGAATTGAGGGGCAGCAAGAAACACCGTATGCCATGGGAACATAGACTAGAGTGAAGGCTAGAGAGAGAGGTACAAGGAGGTAAGTAACTGAATCCAGCTCCTAGCAGTGGGAAAGGAAAAGGAAGGATTGGACACAGACTTGACATTGTCTTGTTTTTTTCCTTGCTGCCTAACTGATTACCATGAGCTTAGTGGCCTAAAATAATACTCACATCTTAGTTCATATTCCTGTAGGCTCTTTTTAGGGTGTCACAAGACTGGTCACAAGAACTGAGTTCTTGTCTGGAGGATTTTGGGGAAAAATCATTCCAAGTTCATTCTTGCTGTTGAGAGAATTGGGTTCCAGTGGTTGCAGGACTGAGGTCCCCATGTCCTTGCTGGCTGTCAGCTAAGTGAGGGATCCATATGGCAAGAATCATCAAGCCAGTGACTTCAAGCAGGATAAATCCTTCTTGTGCTTCAGATCTCTGACTTCTTTCATCTCTGACCTCAACACCCAGATTTAAAGGTTTAGATAATTAGGTCATCCCATCAGGATTATCTCCTCTCTTCTGGCCAACTCTGCCATGTAAAGTAACATAATGAAGCATAATGTATTTATCCCATAGGCAATTTTCATCTACCTTTGAGGGGAGTAGATTATATAAAAGTGAGATTCAATAGGGATCCTCCTAGGATTCTGGGGTTGAAAGGTATATGACCAGTTCTTGGTTTCCAATTTGGACAAGTGGATGGATGGTAATATATTTAATTAGTTCAGAGAATGCAGGAAAGAAGAAGAGCATGGTGAGTTTGAGGAACCCATGTCCAGGCAGAATTAACTAGGAGATGGCAGTATGGTTCTCTGCAGGGCTCAAACTGGATGAGAGACCTTGAAGGGGTGGGGTGGGTGGTGGTGGTGGTTAAAGCAACAAGAGTGAAAAAGAGTCGAGGCAGGGGACAGAAATGAGAAGACCAAGAGCTTGAAAGGGATGCTGGAGGAAAAAAACTGGGAAAACTGTCATTCAGGGCTGACACATCAGAAGGTAGTTCCCAAATGGAGTGGGCAGCTGAGATGTTCTGCAAAACAGATTGTTGGAGCTGAGGAAGGCAAGTCGTGTGAAGTCTGAACATCAGGTTGCCCATCCCTGTGGATGAATTAGAGGTAGAGGAAGTGAGGTCCTATAGTGGTCCAAAAGTTGGATAGGAAAGGTATTAATATCCTCACTTTATAGAAGGGGAGAGCCCATCTCATGAAGGGTCACATAGCAGATCCCTTCCTCCTTTTCACTGAGTTGCTTAATAGTTGTAAGCCTTAGTTTTTCTTTCATAAAATGGAGCTAATACTAAAATAGCAAGTGTTTTGGGGAGGACTAGTTGAGATGATGTATTACATACTATGTTAACACTTAACATAGTGTCTGGCACATAGTAAGTACTCAAAAAGTAATAGTATTATGATGATTGCCATTATTGTCATCCTGATTCCCATTGTCTTCCTTCAAGGATCAAACCCTCCCCCCAGATATGTGGAACTGTATGATCCATTATGGAAGCCACTTGCCACATGCGGCTGCTTAAATTTAAAGTTTAATTAACTTGGGCTAAGGGTATAGCGCAGTAGAGTGCTTCAACTCGAATGCATGAGCTAGGGGGTAGCACATACTTGTAATCTCAGAGAGTTGAGAGGCTGTGGCAGGAGGCCGGTCTCAGCACTTAGTGAGATCTTGTCTTAATAAATAAAAGGGCTAGAGATATAGCTCATTGGTAAAGTGCCCCTGGTTTCAGTCATCAGTACCAATACCACAAAAAAATTTAAATGAATTAAAATTTCATAGAAAAAAATATCTGCTTCTTTATCTGCACTAGCCCCCCTCCGGTGCTCAGCTGGCTAGGAGCTGTTCTATTAGTGCAGAAGAAGCACATGTCCATGACTCCAAAAATTCCATCAGAGCACTGACACAGAAGACAGGGGAGGAGCAGGACACCTTCTGATGCCTCCCGTCTTGTCCCTCAGAAACCAACCACAGGTCTGTTGGCCATCACCCTGGCCCTTCACCTCTGCGATTCAGTGCACATTGCAGGCTTTGGCTACCCAGATGCCTACAATAAGAAGCAGACCATTCACTACTATGAGCAGATCACACTCAAGTCCATGGCGGTAAGTGGCCCTGCTTGGGAGTTCCATGGCTCAGATGGGTCTGGGGACCAGACTACTAGAGAGACATTGGGTGAGAGAGAGGTGAAGGCACCCAGAGGTGCCTCACTATGAAGTCAGTCAGAGTCAGAGCTCTGAACCCTGGCCGGTATCTTCTGTATTTGGCCATGTGGATCTGCCTTCCTTCCAAGAGCCAACACAGGGAAAGACCTCCCAAGAAGTGTGGGGCCATGGGGAAGGACAGGGAGGTCCCTGGGAGCCCCTCAATATACTTCCTTGGCTGTCTCTACAGGGGTCAGGCCACAACGTGTCCCAAGAGGCCCTGGCCATCAAGCGGATGCTGGAGATTGGAGCTGTGAAGAACCTCACGTACTTCTGACTTAGGCCAGAGCTGTAACCCTTGAGGGTTGCCTACTCCACTGCCTGAGGGACCCCTGTCCATGGTTGCAGGGATGCCTGGTGCCAGCACAACCCCCTTGAACTCACTCTCTCCTGTTTGGGGAGGGGGGTCTTGGAACTGGCCCAATCTGAGATGAGGCCATGCCCCTGGCTACCTGAGGGGTCCCAGATCCAGTCATGGTATAGGCATTGGGGACCACAGGAACCCAGCCAAGCCAGGATACTTGTTGCTGAGTACCCCCTCTGCTAGCACCAAGAGATTATTTAATGGGCTATTTAATTAAGGGGTAGGAAAATGCTGTGGGCTGGTCCCATGGCATCCAGAAAAGGGGCACAGTACAGTGTTCTGCCCACTTTTTATAAAAACTTACTTGTGATGGGCCCACCAAAGCCTAGACCCAGAGCTGGCCTCCCAGGAGGGCGAGTCACCAGGAGTGGTTGGGTGTCCTCCAGAGAGGAGCTGTTACTTCCCAGCCGGACTGGGAAGAGCATGGGTGAAGGGGTTCTACCAAGAAGAGGACCTCAGAAAAAGAGGTTTCAAACCTACCATTAAAATATTTTTCCTAAAACGGAAGCAGGTGTGAGACCCTGTGTCCTTTCAGATTGGGGAGGACACAGATGGGGGTGTGACAGTGCACCCAGAGCAGGACATTGCCATTTGAAGAATAATTATTACTGAGACTGTGCCCGGTGCCCAGTTGCACAGTATCACCAGGCACAGCAGGACAGCAAGTGGTACCTGGAGTGGCCTTGCTGTGGACACCCAGCCTGCACTCAGCATCCTGGTTTACTTCCCAGGAAGAGGGAAGGAGGGGGAAAGAGGATGTCTGATAGAGGGGTAGAATCTTTTCCTGTCTCCTCTCTCCCTCACCATTCTTCAATTACCAAAAGCTCATGCTGGGAAGTGCATGTTTTAAGGACGGGGTGGGGTCAGACAAAGCAAGCCAATTTTCCCTTCTCAGATTAAGTGGGAATCATGAAACAGAGTTTATGGAAGGCCCTGCCAGTGGCACAGGCTGCCAGAATTGGAGGGCAGCACCAGAGGAATCTGGCAAGGCCTGGCAGCCAGTCTCCTGGCCAGGGGATGAGACAGTTTCTTTCCCAAGTCCCTAGAATTTTAACAGTCCTCCCGTTTGCCTGTATCTCTGGCTTTTGTTCTCCATCTTCCCAGTCCCTACTCCACTGCCAACTGGGCCTCCTGCCACCTCCACAGCTGTTCCTTTACATCTGGAGCCAGGAGGGAGCATTGGAACTCCCCGGGGGGATTGGAACTCAGCTGTGTTCCTGGCTTTCTCGGAAAGCCTTGAGGTTTTGAGATGAGCCAGGCTGGGACGGGAAAGATAATGAGGGACAGGGGTTTGAGAGGGACAGAAGATGACACAGTTCTGGACAGTGTGTTGGAGTGGCTTAGAGATCAACCAACTTCATTCTTCAGAACACTTCTGAGGACTATTGCAGAGAGTGGAACTGCCCGCATTCTCAGAAGCCTGGCCACCTTGTTAGCTGCTCTCCCCCTAGAAGGATGGGGGATTCTGAAAACAAATAGGGCTCTGCAACCCCAACCCCCTCCTCTCTACCCCCACAGGCAAGCATTGTCTTCCAGGTTTTGTCCTGGGGAGGAAACTTGCTGACTCCAACAGGGTTGTGAATGTGTGTGGGGGGATCTCAGTTCTGTTTATTCTCAGATGCTTCTCATGAGGATATGCAAGGGAGTGTCTTGTTTCCTTGTCCAAGGCCATTGAAAGTGGCTGTCTGTGCACAAGATCCAGCCGTCTTGGACTGAGGCCACTGTCTGATACTGAACGTGCCTAAACTTGAGCCAGAATCCAACACATAGGGACTGGGCAGACCCTTCCAAACTCCACACACTCAGACATGGGAGTATTTAACATTCTTGTCAGGTTGTGTGGGACAGTGCTTCATGACTGCACACAGAGAAGAGTGTATGGGTGTGTGTTTGTACACTCACACAGGCCATTGTTTGCTGGGGGTAAGCATAACTTTCTTCAGGGTACCCCAAACCCCGTTCAGGTTGAAGCAGTGCTGAGTGAGGATTAGTGCTGGGAGAGGAGTTTGTTGGAGTTGTCTGGTGTTCTGGGAAAGAGACTTCCAGTCTTTAGTTAGCCCAACCAATGTGAATGGACTGCCTGCCAGCCCTGCCTGGTGCTGATTAAACTAGACACTGAAAATGCAGCAAGAGGGAAAGAGGAAGGAGTTGGAAGTATGAGAATGCGTCAAGAAAACTGGGTTCCGAAACAAGCTATGCCATGACACATATTTGCCTCTGTTCAATCTTGAGTCCATCGGTTCTTGACTTCTGTCCCAATCACTGCATTTCTTGAAATAGGAGGGTAAGTCCAGCTAATGAGAACTACTTATCTCAGAATTACCTGTGGTGATTGAAGAATGGAAATGCCTGGGTCCTAGACTCCTGAGGGTGGGGCCCAGAAATCTGGGATTCTAACAAGAATCCACTGCTCAGAACACCTGCTCCAGCAGTGTAGATGATCTCCAGGGATGGCTTCACTCTCGGGTCGGTCTGCGTGTAAAGCCCATCCTAATCTCCAGTGCCCTTGAACTGTGTTAATGAGGCGCACGCACAGGTTTGGCAGCCAGCGGGAGGGGTGGTGTGTGTGTTTGTGTGTCAGCGGGGCGGAGCCGCGCATGCGTCATCGGTGCCTCTAGGTGGTGGACAGACGCGAGCTCCCGCACGGTTGGTAGCCTCCCTCAGGCCCCTAGGGGCGCGGGCCCTGGCTCCCCGCCTCAAGAGAGGCCGGCGCCTCCCTGGCAACCGGGTCAGGGCCCGCGTCGCTCCGCACGGGTTTTGCACGAGGTGCCGGCATTTTCGAGAGCTTCTGGGCTCCCGCCTGGGCGTTGTCATGTGACCTACCGACTTCAGCGAGACCCGGGTGAAACCTGGCGAGGGAGCGGGAGGGACCCGCACCATCCAATTTAGTCTATAAATGCAGCCCTTCACAGAGAGAGAGAGAGAGAGAAACAGGCCCAGCGACGCGAAACCACTCCAGGCGCAGGACCTCCTTCCTGGGTGAGGCAAGAGTTAGGTCTTTTATCTAGCCCAGGAACTCATGGAAATGATTTTTATATTCACATCACATGGCGTTGTGCCTTAACTTTGGACACTTAGGGGTTTTATTTGCACTTCCCAAGGACATTAATACATTCAAATGCCTTCCTCCAGAGACTGTCTAGCTTACAAAAAGTTTGAGCTCAGAAACAATACTGTCTGGGAGGCAATGAAATATAGCGCCGAGCAAAATAGGGTTGGCTCCCCTCCCTCTTCTATCATTTAATTAGTCAAGAAGACCTCTGCTTTTCCATCTGGAAAATACAGATTATGCATGCCTGTCTCACAGTGAAATTTTAAGGATCTAATGGGAACACGTTAAGATATTTTGTACACTGGAAAATAATATAAACATGGGATTGGAAAGCTGCCTGTGAAATGGAAAACACTTGGGGAGCATTTGAAACAGGTGAGGTACAGAATACTTGCCCAGGTGCGGAATAACATGGCTGGATACAGAACTCTTTAAACCATCCACAAGCTAGGTAGAGGAGGGTGGAATGACTGGAACACAGGTTTTGCATAATCAATGAGCTGTGAGTTCAAGCTGCTCTCTAGCAGTAGTTTTCAAGTTAAAGTTAACGTCAGGTCAGAGACCTTAAGGAGTACAATAGTCTTTCTTGATGCTGGGCAGTGGCAGTGAACTGGAGCTCCAAGTAAACCGCACCAGCAGGAAGGGCAACCACAGACTCGACAGCTGCTGTGTTGTAATCAGATGTAATAAATGCCCTTTCAGTGTAAGATATTTACAAGGTGTGTGCAAGTATATAACCCCATCAGAGGTCAAGGGCCATATGAGAGTGTGTTTATGGTTAAATCAGCTTTCCTGTCCAGTTCTTTCTCAACAAAAGAACTTCACTTGTTAGAGACCTTCGGGATTCTGTACCCAAGAAATAAAATGGGGAGATGAACCTTGAGTCTCAAAATGACAGTTTTGGAAGAAGTCCAGATGACTTAGAAGGCTCTGCTCCTTCATTTAAAGGGACAGCAGACTTTGAGAGGCAGCTAGGAGACCCTACAGGGTTGAGATGATTAGTTGGCTGCTTTTTCTTGCCCTGTATGAGATTCCTAGGGAAGACTAACAATTTCAAGTATACTCTCCTGGTCAACAGAGCCTTATCTTCTTATTTAGAGCTTTGCTGGACTGGGAAGGTGGAGTTGGGTGGAGAGAATGAGAGAAGGTCCAGACGTTGAAACAACCCTAGGGGATCAAAGTTGGAATTACTGAACTAAGCTATTTCAGAACCATCTATTATCCTGAGGCTTTCTAAAACACTATTTACATACATCACCACTTTAACACGTATAGGGTGTCTTCACTTGCTTAAAAATGGGTTTTTATCCTTACAAAGTACAGAGCTACTCTGCTGGAGGAAAGTCCAAGTTAGAGACTGGTAGAGAGACTGCAGTTCTGTGCTCACTTTTTCTTTATGGGTTTATGTTGTACTTAATGTAGCTCTTGCATGGCGAGAAAGCTAAGGAAACTTTTAAACAAGGTTATCTCAAATTCTGCTGTAAAAGTCTCTCTTCCTTATCTGTATCACTTTATCTTTTCTTGTCTTCTTTCAATATTTCTTGACAGTACAATGCCTATTAGTATCAGAAATACAATTTCTAAGCTAGGAAGTGGTAGCACATACCTGTAATCCCAGCAACTCAGGAGGCTGAGGCAGGAGGATTAAAAGTTTGAGGCCAGTTTTAGCAATTTAGTGAGGCCCTGTCTCAAGAATAACAAGAGGGGCCAGGTGTGTTAGCACGTGCCCGTAATCCCAGTAGCTTGGGAGGCTGAGATAGGAGGATTGTGAGTTCAAAGCCAGCCTCAGCGAAGTGAGGCGCTAAGACCCTGTCTCTAATACAAAATAGGCCTGGGGATGTGGCTTAGTGATTGAGTGTCCCTGAGTTCAATTCCCAGAATCAAAAAATAAAAAAATGAACAAAAAGGAGGCTCAGTGGTAGAGCACTACTAGCACATGTGAGGCACTGAATTCAATCCTCAGCATCACACAAAAATATATAAATAAAATAAAGGTATTGTGTCTATCTACAGCTATAAATATTTTTTTAAAAAGAAATAAAAAGGATTTAGGGGATGTAGTTCAGTGATAGAGAGCTTGCCTAGTATGCACAAGATCCTGGGTTCAGTCCCCGAGTTCTGCAAAAAGAAAGAAAAAGAAAAGCAATGTCTAGTCCTCAGCCAGCAAAGCCCTGGCTCTTAAATTTCCATGCAAAAGTGGTAAAGATGGTATCTTTAACTTAGTCCACCTGATCTTGACTTTGCCTAAGTGGAGGTGACCTTTAGTGAGACAAATATCCTCCTATATTCAGTTTCTATCCTGAGTACAATGTTTCCTCTTGCATAATTAGGAATAGACCCCAATTCTCCCAATGAAGATCTGGTTTCCCAATACTTCACTTACCTTCTTTTTGAATGTTAATACTTTAGAATTACCACAAAGAACACAATTATAAAAGAACATTCTTTGCATGTTCTCCTTGCATTCCGAGATATTGTCAAGGGCCATAATGTTCAGGAGCAGCTGAAGCAGATGCTTGTGCTTGTCTGGTGTTTCCTAGCCAGGGAGCTCAACGGACACTCATGACCCAAGAGTTGAAGATGTCCTAGTCCTGGGGCTGAATGGACTGTCTGAGAAGAGCACTGGCAACATGGAGTGGCAGGCAGATAGTGGCAGAAGCATAAATATAAACAGGAATGGCTGAGGTTGTAATTCAGTGGTAGAGCAAGTCCTGGTTTCAGTCCCCAGCTGTAGGGGAAGCGTGTGTGACTATAAAATCAGGGATGAAGCTGGGCATGGTGGTGCACACTTGTGATCCCAGGGACTCCAGAGTCTGAGGCAGAAGGATCACAAGTGCAAGGCCCTAAGTAACTTAAAGAGACTCTGTCTTAAAAAGGGCTGGAGATCCAGCTTAGTGGTTAAGTGCTGCTGGTTTAATCCTCAGTATAATAAAATAAAATAAACTCAGGGATTCAGACCACAATTCAATGGCATATCTTGTGAATGATGTATGTTCACAAAACATCTTTTATTTATTTTGTGGTAGTGGCCTTGCCCATCCTAAACAGATGTTTTGCTACTAAACTATACCTTAATCCTTTATAAAAAGCCTTTTAAAGAGGAGCATTGTAGTAGTAATAAAACTACTGGACTTACAGTAATGAAAGCTTTCCGAGTAAGTCAAAGACCTAGCATTAGAGATGAGAGGAGGTAGCTCAAGAAAGAATAATAATTATTGAGGGAAAGAACTGATGGTCTTATGACAAACTTGTCTTCATTCAAGAAAACAATCTGTATTTGTAGAAAGAAAAGTAGCTTGAAATTTCCCCATTTTATGACCTGGTTAGGAAGATTGAAACACAGGGCGCTGGGGAAAGGATGGTTGGAGCCCTAGTGGAAATGATAAGCAATTATAAGCAGAAAACTCTTTACCAGTTACTACCAGAGATTGCTGCCAGTTTCAGTGGTAGAGCTGCAAATGTCTAGTATGTAGTCACAGCTTCTAAAACTAACTTAGATATGGGGCTTTCAAAAGACTTTTTTAAAGGGAAAGGAAAATTCATGTTTTAGTTGTGATATCATTGGTCTATTTTTTTTTCTTATCTGTACTAAGAATTGAATAATAAGGTTATTAACTGTAACTCTTTAACTCTGTGACCTTGGGCAACTTTTTTGGCTTCTCTAAGCCTCATTTCCACATCTGTAAAAAATGTAGAATTGTAAAGATTAAATAAGATTACAGATATTGAACCCACTTTTTATTAAATGTGCAATCACCTACTAGGGAATTCAGGGTTTCCTATAACCTTTTTTTTATTTATTTAAATAATTCCCTTTATTGGCTTTTCTGTACCCTCACACATTGTGAGAAGTCAGTAGAGCTGGACACAGTGAAGGATGCACATAGCTCAATCTAGGGTCCTTCTTAATGCTCCCAGGGGCACTCTATCACTGAGTTATATCCCCAGACCTTTTAATCTTATTTTGAGTCTGGGTTTCACTAAGTTGCCCAAACTGGCTTCAGACTTGCCATCCTCCTGTCTCAGTCTCCCAAGTCATTGTGAATTATAGGCATGCGTCACTGTGCCTGACTATACTGTTATTTTAATAAAGAGTTTGGGGCCTGGAGATGTGGTTCAGTGGTAGTGTACTTGCCTAGCATGCATGAGGTCCTGGATTTGATACAAGCACCATGCAGGGGGAGGGGGAAGAGAAGACACTAATAACAGGACTCTCTTTTGTCTTTTTTTTTTTTTTCTTGTACCACCACGAACTCTACACATGATGTCTGGGAAGAATTAATCAAACTTGTGGCTACGTATCTTGCAGTTTAATTCCAACTCCATAAGCAAATACCATAAATAGCATATATCCTTCCCCAACCAGGAAGTGAGAAGTGGAATTCCTGTTGACTCCTTTCTTGCTTTTCTAAGAAATCTCTCAAGGACTGCATCGTGTTTGCTTTCATTTCTCTGGATCCTTTCCATTCTGGAAACTCAAAAGTGCTTTCAGGACTTTTGCTTTATAGGATTTGTTTAAATAGGCTTCATCAGAAATGAACTTGAGGGCTGGGGATGTGGCTCAAGCGGTAGCGCGCTCGCCTGGCATGCGTGCGGCCCGGGTTCGATCCTCAGCACCACATACCAACAAAGATGTTGTGTCCGCCGAGAACTAAAAAAATAAATAAATATTAAAAATTCTCTCTCTCTCTCTCTCTCTCTCTCTCTCTCTCTCCCCTCTCTCACTCTCTCGTTAAAAAAAAAAAAAAGAAATGAACTTGATGAGGCATTTTAGCTCTTCATGTGAGAGTACTTCCTACTCCATGAAAGTTAAAGTGGTGGAAATAACCCTGGCCTTTGCAGACTGATAGTGAGCCTGAGAATTAGAAACTGGGCTCCCGTCCAGTGACTCAGTGCCAATAATGGAAGTTAAAGCTATCAGAAAACTGGATCCTGGCCTTAGTAGGGGTGGCAGTGAATTGTTACACGGAATAGCTTTGTTTCCCAGGGAGTTGTGGTCTTTCTAGGTCATTTGGGGACTTTAGGTGGAGGATGCCAGTGCTGCCTTCCTAATGGAGCTGTGGCTTGTCCTCGCCTAGCCTGCCCCAGAGCGCCGGCTAGCAGATGACTTGACTGTCAGTCACTTCCATTCATATTCTAGGATGAGAGTGGCTTTGAGTTTGCACTGCAGGATAGAAACATCTTGTAGTGGAAATCCTGTGTATTTAAATCTCAGGTTTGCCACTCTTTAACTCTGTGACCTTGGGCAAGTCTTTGGCTTCTCTAAGCTTCATTTTCACCTCTGTAAGAAAAGGTGGTACTTTGTAGAATTGTAAGGATTAAATAAGATTATAGGTATTGAGCCCTCTTTTTATTAAATGTACAATCACCTACTAGGGAATTCAGGACTTCCTACTACCTTTTTTTTTTTTAAATACTAATTGCCTTTATTGGCTTCTCTGTACCCTCACACATTGTGAGACATCAGTAGAGCTGGACACAAGTAAGGGATGCACATAGCTCAATCTGGGGTCCTTCTTAGTGCTCCAGAGCACCCCACTCCCATTCACCCTAATTTTCTCCCTGCATTGCTGTTCCCCCTCATAAAGACCATTCTCAGAATCTACTGTCTCTTCGCCATTCTTTTGTGTTTGTGCATGAAGAGAGCTCAAAGGATTGATATTCTATAGCTTCATCTTTGATTGTGGCCCTGTGGTGCTCTCTGTTCATCTTCTAGAACAGTTCATCTTCTTGCCGTGGGATTGCCTATGGCATAGGACGGAGATGGACTCATTCCATTCACAGAACAGGTATCTTCTCTGTTCTGGTTATTTTGTCATATCCCTGGGTTGTGGAAAGAATGGGCACTTTCACCCTACAAGTTGTGTGTGTTGGGGGGGGGGGCTATGGGGCAATGGAAGTTCTGGTGAGGATTAAGTTGTAGATTCTCCACCTGTCTCCAAGGTGAGGAGAAATGAATGGACAAATTCTCTTAAGTTATCTTGTCCTTATTCTATCACATCAAGTCATTTTGCATATGATTTGGATCCTTGTTCCCTGCTGGCAAAAGGAAAACATATATAAGAGGGAAAGCATGCTGAGATTAACCTAGAGAGGGTAGAGGTCAACGATCCTAACACCTTCACCAGAGTGGCACCCAGAGCAGGATGTGGGACTGGGATGTATACTTCCATTTTTGATCAGTTTCTATTCCCTTAGGGTTGAGAGATGCAAAGGAAGCTATCCAGGGAACTGGGGGATTTTAAAGCACTAGGAGTATGACTGAAGCAGAAAATTCCCCTGAATGGGGGAACTGTGAGGGCTAAGCATAGAATCTGCAGATTGGGGCCATCCCAGGAATCAGTGAAAGGAAGAAAGCACAGACTACGGTGGTGGCTTCTATGCTGGATAAGGGCTGTGAGGGAAGGTTGGAGAAATAGGCCATAAAGCCAATAAGGAACCTACAACCTTGGGGTGCAATTTGTGTTCTTCAAAGTTCCATTTAAATCACAACCTTTGTGTTAGCACTCTAACCAGCCACTGTTTATCCATCCCACCTCCATGACATCACCCAGCTTCCTATCCAAGCAAAACCATTCTAAGAACATTGTTTGAGTCTCACATCTGAGTATTAGGGTATTGATGGTCTAACTTCTTTTAAGAGGGTTCCTTCCCTGAACTTGAATGGAAGGAGATTGCCCTGCCAAAAAATATCAAGAGAAAAGACTAAAATGATCTGACAAATGTCCAGTATGACCTTGTTGCCTCAGTTGTATTAGAAAAGAGTTGGGATTGGTGAGGCCCATCCACCAGGACAGTATGTCTATAGGTTCTGTTACCACCACAACCAGACCCATCCATTGCCTTCCTAGTCTGAGAAAATTGAATCAAAGAAGGGTAAAGAAACTAGGGTTCCCAAAGCATACTCCGAGCCCTTGGGATCTTTCTGTAACTCTGCAGGATAAAAAAAAGAACAGAATGGATTTGCTGGGGTAATGGCCCTAACATTTATTTTCAGATGGTGAATGGGGGAAGAGGAGAGGCGCAGATGAACTTTCCCTCTTGCCCATGGAGTCTTACTGGAGACAGGATCTTTGCTCCTGGTGTTCATTAGCAGAGAAGTAGAGTCTCATCCTCTTCGGGACCTGATCTCCAGCCCCCTCAAACCAACACCACCCAGGAAACACTCTCCATTGACTGTTCAAAGAACCCTGACCAGACCAACTCTCACTCCTTATATTAATTCTGATTGTGCTGTGGGGAGGTGGGGAGTACATAAAGCAGGGGGCAGGGGAGGCTCTGAATCCCGCAGTCTGGAGAGGGGTACGGTATTCCCCAGGCTTCACAGTCTCCCTCCCCACAGGACACCAGGCTCTGATTGGGCCAGTCCCACCTCCGAGTTCAGAGGCATCAAGTCCAAGGACAGAATTGCAAGAGTATGGACACAAAACACCAAACAAATTGGAGCCAGGTTCCCAGGTGGTGTGCTCTTTTGGCCAGGGCCATTTCTGGCTTCTCAAGTCTCTGAGGCGTGGGCTGGGAGCAGTGTGGGGAGCTGCGGTCTCTGGAGCAGCTTGGTGCTGGGAAGAACTCTCCTTTTCTCCCCAGGGCTGTATAGGAGCACAGGCACAGGGAGGGCTTATGGGCAGCAAGGGGGAAATCCCAGGGGACACCAGAGAGTGGACGGCAGTTTCATGAAAGCAAATTTATAGCTGCCACTAGTGCCTGTGGGAGGAGATGGTAGAGGGGCCTCCAGAAAAGGGCTGGGGACAAAGGTGTCTAGCACCAAGCACATCAGCGGCATCCTCCATCCGTTTCCCCACCTGCTGCCTCTGGCAGGCTGCTGCTGGGGACCCAGATTTGTGCTTGATCAGAGTTTCACAGGAAGGTGTTGGCAGAGGTGCTCAAAGGCCATCCTGGAGGTGTCCAGTTCTGGGGTCCTCTGCAAAGTCGCCCTGGTCCCTGGAGAGCCAGAGCATGCCCTGCCCTCTTCCCTGGCCTGTCCCCGCCCACGGTGTGTGATCCTCAGACGTGAGTCTGCATCCGCCGCTGCAGGGGTCGACTGGGGTCGGAGTTCTGGGAAGAGGACTGGGAGTGGTGGGAAGAGGAGGCGGAGGCCTTGCTGGCCTTGTCAAACTGCACGTAGCCGTCCTGCTTGCCGCTGCTGCTGACGCTGCTGTCACACTGTGTGTCCAGGAAGGAACTGCTATCGCTGAGGGAGCCCCTCTGGAACTCCCGCTCACAAAGCTCGATGGAGGAGCTGCCCATTCCCAACACGAACCTTTGCCCGTAGTCGTAGAGGCGGCTCTGGCCGCTCAGGGTGCTGTAGATGTTGGTGAAGGACATGCCTGTGGGCACACGCTGCTTGCCTGCGGGACGCAGGTCGGGCTGGCAGCTGGACAGGGAGATGGTCGGGGTCGAGTGGTGCTCTTTGAAGGTGTTGACACTGTAGTAGCCATTAGTGGGGTCCTGAGTGGGTGAGAGTGAGAGTGAGAGGGGCATCATTGGGGAAGCCTTTGCTGGACACGGTGGGGGGAATCTAGAACCAGCCAGCCCTACCTTGCCCAGGGAGGGGTGAGGAGGAGGAGGAAGGAAACACTGGCGAGGCCTGGAGGCAGGCAGAAGGACACCCAACCGGAGACCCAGGAAGGGTCAGTGAAGCTGGATGCCAGGAGAGGGCTGGCAGGTTCTTGAAGGGAAGGAGCTGAGGACCCCAGAACTGGACACCTCCTGAGTGGCCTCTGATAACCTCTGCCACCACCTTCCAGGGTTTATGTTAGGGCACTGCAAGATCATTTTCTTTTCTTTTTATTCATTTATTTTTTTTTTCTGTTTTAAGAAAACTTGAAAATCAGACTTTAATTGTTGTTTGTGTTTGTCCAGAACAGGGATAATGGATTTTAAAATCTAATTGTGAGGAGCAGGGGGAGAGGTGAATTAGAGGAGTCTTAACTCTCAGTCTCTTCCACGTTGGGGTGGATAGAGCGGGTGCCTTCAGCAGGGATTGGCGGCTACAGACCTGTCCCCAGGCTGGCTTCTGGCCCTTCCCTTCTCCTGGCTATCATTCTTTGTAGGGACTGGGGCTGGGGCCATCAAAGCTGAAGAACAGATTCCATGGCTGCCTCTTAGAACCTGTGGTTGTTCTCACCTTCAGGTTCTGAAACTCCTTTTCCTCTTCTTTGAGGACTTCCAGCTGCTTCAGTACCGAGTCTTGTTGGAATTCACCCCGTTCCATCTATAATCCAAAAAAATGACATCTCAGTGCATAGGAGGTGGGCTCAACTCCACCTCCTCCAAGGAAAAGATGGGGAAATGAACTCCAAAGATTATCACATATGCTTCACCTCCTCTATGCCCCTCCCTGCGTGGACCACAGAAGGCAGGTGAAGGAGTTGGGGATGAGATCCTATGCCTCATTCCTACTCCTGGAATCCTCATCTTTGAGGCAGAGAGGCAGGAAGGGTAGGGGAGGTGAAGCCTGGGGCAGGCCCCTAAGGCCACGCTGTCTGCAGCTAGGCTAGGTCATCATCTCCTTCAGGGATTTTCCTTGTCTGATTCAATTTAATTCATTGAGCAATTTATTATCCAGACACTGTGCTAAGGTCCAGGGATACACTGATGAAGATACGTTAATATATGGCCCTGTTCATCAGGGAGTTGGATCTGGAAATACATAATTATAGAACATCAAGTACAGGGCAAAGTTCCCTCTCTTTAGGGCAATTCATCAACCAGTGCTAGGGCTGAATGAAGGCCTTAAGGAGGAACCACAGAGAATAATTACATGGGAGGTGTTGGCAACGTTGGTGTTATGGTTTTGATCTGAAGTGTCCCCCAGAGGCCACATGTTGAAGGCTGGTCCTCAGCCTGTGTTGCTGTTGGGAGATGGTGGAACTTTAGGAGGTGAAACCTAGTGGAAAGAAATAAGGCCACTGGGGGCATGCGCTTGAAGGGAGGTCAGGATCTTGGGCCCTCCTCTCTTCTTTTTTCCTTCCTTCCTTCCCTAGTGTTGGGGATTGAACCCATGGCCTCATGTATGCCAACCAAACACTGTATCAATGAGCGACATCTCCAGCCCTATTTTTCTTTGCTCTCTCTCTCTCTCTCTCTCTCTCTTAAATTTTAAGACAGGGTCTTTCTTTCTTTCTTTCTTTTAAAAATATTTTTTGGATGCTAATGAACCTGTATTTTATTCACTTACTTATATGTGGTGCTGGGAATCGAATCCAGTGCCTTACATATGTTAGCCAAGCACTCTACCACTGAGCGGCAACCCAAGACAGGGTCTTTCTACCTTGTCCAGCTGTCCTCAAACTTGCTATGATACTGCCTTAGCTTCCCAAGTAGCTGGGATTATAGGCATGTACCACTGCACCTGGCCTCTCTCTTCATTCTGTTTCTGATTGTCATGAGGTGAGCTGCTTTCCTATGCCATGTGTATCTGCCATGATATTCTTCTGCCTCATCACAAGTTCAAAGGCAACAGGTCCAAGCAACCATGGAGTAATACCTCTGAAACTGAAACTGTGGACCAAAATAAACCTTTCCTCTCATTAAGTCAATTTTCTCAGATATTTTGTCATAGCAATAGAAAGCTGGCCACATCTGTTATTCATAGCAGTGATTTAGATGCATTGGAAAGTTATCTTCCTTAACAGTTATCAAACCACTTAAGATGGAGGACCACTTCTTGCTCTGTTTGGGTTCCATCCACATCTGGTCCAGTTCCTTGCATATTGTGGTCATTGACCAGAAGACTTTTGTAATGGGATATATTAATTCTTGGATTCACAGGGCATAGCACAGTGCCAGATAAACAGTAGGGCTGTTTCAAATATCATGATTTATGTTGAATGACTGAATGAGTGAAGCAGCTTAGTTCTCAATCACTGAGAATAGTCACTAGACATAAGATGAAAAACAGAGCATACTTGCACACAGTGGGTGTTTGCAGTAATCTGAATAACCACAGTGATGCCTCACTTGTGACACAACTGATACCTCCCAAGTATCACTTCTGCTAAGTCCATGGTCTAGGCCAGGTTCCCACATAATCTCTCAGCAGGAAGTTCCTTCTCTCTTGCAGGAACTTCCTCCTCTCCTTTTGAAATCCACAGAACCAGCCAATGTGGTTCCATCTTGTTACTGCCTCACTATTACTACTACTACTTTTTTTACCCCCCATTTCGCAATAAATGCTCCAGCTCTATCTGGATTAGAGTTGTTTCCCACCACACTCAACTTCTAAACCTACCTCCCCTGGATGATGGGGCTGTTTCCAAGGTCAAGAGGTGAAAGGAAGGAAGAATGAGATTTCCCCCAGGGGAAGCTAGCAGCAGAGGCTCAGCAAGTCCCTTCTGCCAAACACCCGCTTGGTGTTACTGGGATACTGAGCAACCCCTACTGTTTTCTGAGGATGTGGAATTGTCTGAGACAGAATGTTCCAATGGAGGGAATTCAATGGCCCATTCGGGAAGGATAGATCTATGAAGCTTAACTACAGAGACATTGGTTCCTGCTCAAGTCTAGGCCGTGGTTTCCTTTCCTTGTAAATAAAACACTCTATTAAGTGAGGTGCTAAGTTAGCCCCTGGGGGTAATAGAGAAGTGTAGACTCAGAACATGACCTTTGTCCTTGAGGAGCTCAGGGATAATTGGTGGTGGGGTAAGGTGTAATTAGAACAATGCACTATGGAAGAGGCACGCACAGAGTGTTTGGGAAGAGTAGAAGGTGTGTAGCTCACCGTCAGTGGGGCAGGGGGCCAGCAAGCACAGAATATCATGGAGTTGATGACATTTGAGCTGATTCTTGTAAGAGAATGTAAAATTTCAAAGAAAAAAAAAGTTGACAGGGCTGTGCATAGGCCTTCCAGGTATAAAGGACTCCAAGATCAGGTGTGTCTCTTTGGTGTGTCTGGAGAGCCAGATGTGGTTGGCCAGGAGATGGAACTAGAAAGATTGGCAGCTGCCTTGCAGGAAGGGTCTGATGACATGCTGGACAGCTGGACTTTATCCAGTAGACATGGAGCCAATGAGGGATTGAAGTAAGATAATCAGGAGATCAGATTTGCATTCTGGAAGAACCCTTTGATAGGGCTCAGAAGGATAGGTTGAGAAAAGTGGCAAATGCTAAAATCAATTAAAAGGCTTCTGCAGAGGAGTGAGGATGAGGCCTGAGATAAGGAAGTGACAGCTCAGGGGAGGCGGGATACACATTTGAGACAATTTTTGAGGTGGAATTGACAGTCCCTAAAAATCAATTGGATAGAGAAAGAGTAGCAGAGGGAAAAGTCGGTTCAATTCAATAAACATTTGTGAGCCCCTGCCAGGGATGAACAAGATAGTAGTTGCTCACCATCTAGTGGGTAATTTTAGAGCAACACAAGTAACTAACATTTACTGAGCATTCACTGTAAGCTGTCTATATCCCCAGGTTCTGCTCTGTGGATTCTACAAACTGAGGATCAAAAACCACTTGGGAAGAAAGTTATGTGTACAGACTGTTTTGTTGTCATTATTCCCTAAACAACACTATGTAACAACTATTTGCATAGTATTTACATTGTATTGTATTAGGTATTTAACTCATCCAGAGATGACTTAAAGTATATGGGAGGAGGCTGGTTCCACCTGTAATCCCAGCAATTTGGGAGGCAAGAGGATCAAAAGTTCAAGTCCAGCCTCAGAAACTCAGTAAGACACTGACTCAAAATTGAAAAAAAAAAAAATGCTGGCAACGTAGCTTAGTAGTAGAGTGCCTCTGGGTTCAATCCCCACTATTGCAAAACAAGAAACTTATAAATAGATAAATGAAAATAAAGTATATGGGAGGATTGGGCACATTATATGCAAACACTACACAATTTTATGTAAGAGACTTGAGCATCTTAAGATTTTGGTATCATTAGGGGGTCCTGGAACCAATCCCCACAGATACCAAGGAACAACTGTACTGATTCATGGGCTCTGAGCTCTTCAGGGCCTCACCATGGCCCTGTATCTTATGCTCATTTCATAGATGGGGACCCTGAAGCTCTTTACCCCTTGCTCTGCTGTTGCTACTCCAGCACATTACTACCATGACAATATGCACCTCAAGTTTCGAGCATAGTTGTTATAGTTTGGATCTGGAATTCTTCTTCCCAAATGGGCCTTTGAGTTCTCTCCGATTAAAATATTCTGTCTGTCTCAGACAATTCTACACCCTCAGCAAAGAGTGGGGTTCACTGGGTATCTTGGTAAGAGTAGTGGGGTATTTGGCAGAAGGGACTTTCTGAGGGCCCTGTGGCTAGCTTCCCCTTGGGGAGACCTTCATCCCCTCATTCCTTTCATCTCCTGACCTAGGTAACAACCCTCATTACTATGAGGTTCGTGTATCCAAGGCTTGCTCCTCAGTGCAACAATGTTCAGCGGTGGGGTTTTGGGTTCCAACCTCAACAGTGGATTAATCCAATGATAGATTCAGAATTTGATGGCATTACTGGGAGGTGGTAGAAACTGTAGAAGGTGGCACCTTGGAGGAAGTGTACCATTGGAGGTGTGCCTTTGAAGGGTCTATCTTACCCCTGACCACTTCCTTGCTCTCTCTCTGCTTCCTAGCAGCCCTGAAGTGAGCAGTTTTGCTCCACATGCTGCTTTGCCATGTTCTTCTGCCATGATGCTCTGTCTCACCCCAGGCCCAGAAATACTGGAGCCATTAACCATGGATTTGAAATAATGAGCCAAAATACATCTTTCCTCCTTCAAGTTGTTTTTCTCAGATATTTTGTCACAGTAATGAAAAGCTGACTAACACAGTTGTCTAGGCTTTTGCCTGGACAGTAAGGTGGATTCTGAGTCATGAAGAGGGATCAAGAAGAGGTACAGGGCTGGGGATGTGGCTCAAGCGGTAGCGTGCTCGCCTGGCATGTGTGTGGCCCAGGTTCGATCCTCAGCACCACATACAAAGATGTTGTGTCCACCCAAAACTAAAAAATAAATATTAAAAAATTTTTAAAAAAGAAGAGGTACAGCAGGCTTTATATCACTGGAGAGGTTCTGAGTTTACTTCTGGTGGGCAATCCAGTTCCCAAAGAGGAACCTATGCTTCTTACGGACAAGTTTTGGGGGAAGGAGAGAGAAGAGGAATGTACTGAGTGTCTATTATATCTATGTGTGTGGAATTATATATAGCAACGTACTATGGCAATTTAAGCCTATGGACTCTCCTGCGGGCAGGGACTGTACTTTAGATGTCTTCAAGTCTCCCAGATCACCAGGTGCAGTATAACAGGCCCACAAATAAATGTCTGTTGGTTGAGACTGTGTGCCTGATCTGTTGTAGAGCATCTCGACTGATGCTCTGCTTCTCAGAAGTGTCAAGGACATTGAGAAGCCTCCAATCCCAGGACCTTCTGGGGACATGGTCACAGGGTATGGTGGAGAATGGGCAGCATTCTTACCATCAGCTGCTTGATGGTGGAGTGCTCTTCTGCCTCCCGACCGGAGGTAGGCTCCTTGTGGACAATCTCCACTCGGATATCGTTTTTGGCTGACACAACCCCTTTCAGGTCTGGACATAAAATAGGAAAGTGCAGGCGACAAATTCAGTTCTCACCCTCAGGGATCAAGGCCCAAGATGTCATGCTCCCCCATAATTGCCTGATGCCACCCCTCACCCCACCACCCTGCAGGATTTACCCTCCCTTCAACCCCTGAACTCAGCAGCTTCACCAGCCGCCCCCCAACCCCCTGCCCATAGAACATCTGGGTGGATATGCTGTGGACTATGTGGGCCTCCAGAGAGGCCAGCCACACACGGGCCGCCTGGCTCCCTGATGCATGCACCTTAGGCATTTCCCCTTGGCTGGAGAGGCGGTCCTCATCCATCATCCACCTTACTGATCCTTACTTCCTTCTAGAAGCTTCTCTGACCTATTCTATCAGGCTCTATTCTCTCCATTCATAGAACCATGACTTAGTGTCAGAATGGACCTTAAGATCTCATAGCCAACCCCTCACCCAGAGCAGAAACAAACACACAGGGGTCCAGTTTTTCCTGTTGAAGCTTCCATGATGGAAACTTTACTCTTTCTACAAGAGGTAGCCTGTTTCTAGCTGGAGAGCTTTCTGAGAAAATTCTTGCTAAAATATATTCTTCTATAATTTCTATTGGAAGGCAGTAAGAGAGGTCCTGAGAGAGCATAATTGGGGGTAATCATGGGAACCAGGGCTGCTTAGCTAGACTGGAGAAAATGTTAAGGGGAACCCTGGATTCCTTCCAACATGTAAGGGCTGAGTGGTGGAAGGAGCAGACTTATAATATTGGTGATTCACTTTGTGCTTTCTGCTCATCGATGTTTAGAGCCAAGTAGGGTCGTAAAACTTCAGTCATCCAACCCCTTAATATCACAGATGAGGAAACTGAGGCCAGGAATAGGTGTGGTTTTTCCCTGAATCACATGGAGGAAGAGGTGGAACTAGGGGCCTGCACCTCTACTGCCTTCACTTCTGCCATTCTGTCTTCCCCTTGCACCTGTCTGTCAGCTAAGCCCAGTATGGAGATCTGGGTGCAGAGGATTCTTCAGAGCAATTCCTTGAATGTTTTTTTTCCCCCCTGGGTAGGTGACTGGCTTTTCAGGTTAGACTTGCAGCCCTGGCAGAGCAAGCCACTTCTTTCCCCCGGATCTGTATACTCTCCGTGACGAGAGGGGCATATTTGTCCAACCCAAATTGTTGGCTGCCTTCCCATGCTGGATGAAGGTCAGTCTAGTGCAGTTCAACCTCATCTGCATGCCCACTGAGTGCAGACACCCCACAAGGCACTGCAAGTGAAATGACCACGTCAGACCCATCCCTGCCCCAGGAGCTCACAGCACTGTTAGGGCCCGGGTTCATTGCACTCCTGCTTACTTGCTCTCCGGGGAAGTCTAAGCCTGGCCTTTTTCTCTGTCCCCCTCCCTGAGATCCCGGGTCTCCCTCCCGTACTTCTCTGGGAACGGGCACAGCAGAAGGCCACAATGGTTGCCATTAGGACGAGGAAGGCCACACCAGCTCCTACGGCCACCCCGATGATGACGGCCATCGGCACAGACTCTGTGGGAGAGAAGCAGGCACGGCTGATGAGGGACAGGGGACAGGACACTGTCCCCCCAGGACCTCACCCAGTCCCCTTCCGTGCAGCCCCTGTCAAGCTGGGGCCAGACCACTGCCACATGGGCCCTTCTGGGTAATACCTTGGTGGGGCCTGGAAAGGCACAGGCAGAGTCCCCCCAGAGTCAGCTCTGAGTGGGACTGTGGAGATGGGGGTGGAGGACACAAAGTGGAGGGGAGAGTGTGGAGGAACAGGAAGGAGGGACAAACGCTGGAGCAGACACAGAGAAGGGAGGGCGGGGGAGAGGAACACTGCAAATACAGGGTGAGGCTGGCGTAATTTATTGTTCTTTGGCATTAAACAAGGAATTTGTCATGTGGTGGCTGGTGAGTCAAAGTCCTGGTTTTTCTTTGAAAAATGACTATGGTCACAGCCCTTGTTTGTCCAGTTTGTTCCTTCCTTCTCTTCCTTTCCCCAGGTACATGGAGGATACGTGTGAACACCCAGCTGTGAGTTTTCAGGTTGGAGGCAGCCTCCCCTCAGGGCCTGCGGGGCATCCTGGGTTGGAGCCCCCAGGTGTCCATATCTCAGGAGCCAGGGGGGCAGGATCAGAGTTCCCTACCTCACTTCTCTAAGGAGAAATGACCTTTTCCCTTGACCGGCCTGCTCCTCCAGCTCTCTGAGCACCTGGCACCTGTTGCAGTGTGAGAGCATTTTGGGAAGCCCAGCTGGGCCAGCCCCCAGTCCCTGCCTGCAGTCTGTCCCCTGGCCCAGCTGTGGGGATTGGGGGGTGAAGAGGGGTTGCATTACCAGACAGCCCTGGCCCTTCTATGACTGATATGTGGCCTGAACACAATTTGGAACCCCCCAAATGAACATCAGGAATAGAACTAGAGAATGTTGGGGCCGGTGACCTTGGGGCTCACTGAATCCAAGGTTTCCATTTGAAGACAGAGATACTGAGCCCCAGAAAAGTCAAGTGATTTGGTCAAAGACACACAGCTGCAGTAGAGCCAAGGTAAATCCAGGTCTCCTCCTACTGCTCCCATCTCATCCAGCTCAGTCCACTGTGTCACATGGCATCCTCCAAATCTTAACATGTACTATCCAGCCCAGACTGCTGGCTGCTGGAGTCCTGGATCCATTAGTTCTTCCAAGCTAACTCTACTTCTCTTGTCTGTAAAAGGGGGGTAATAATAGTGCTGGCCTCAGAAGGTTATTGCGGGGCTGAGACGAAGGACCGTGTAGGAAGGCCTTGGAGCAGGGCCCGGCACCCAGCCCTAATGCCAGTGTTTGTTCCTGTTGTTGTTCAGGAAGGGCTGACTATAGCAGATCACAACCTTAAGGAGAAGCACGCTCCTCTGAAAGACTGAGCCTCGTCGCCCCCCTCCCCACCTTCATCAGTGTGGATGGACTTTGTGACAGTGTGGTGTTTGCTCTGGACTGTGGTCCACCTTCCGTGGTGCTGGAGATGGACCCCAGGGCGCACGCATGCTCGGTTAATACTCTACCACCCTCATCCCTGGGTGTTTTCTTGATAGGATGAGATGAACAAACCCTTGCACCTGGGTCCCCAAGGCACTGCTGGAAGGGTGCGGAAGGTGGTGGGGACACTAACCCGCAGGAGCTGGTGCCTCTTTGTTGGCAGCGTGTGATTAAGCTGGTCCATTCTTTTGCCACCCTGGACCTGCACACTAACCCATGTGTTATCTACCTATGGGTGGCCGAGACCACTGCAGAAGTGACAGAGGACGTGACCAGCAGGAAGTGGGGACAGCAAACACTCAGGTTGGAAAGGGAAGCATCTGGGTTGCTTTTTAACAGTCAGGAACGAGGAAAGGGACATGACCTCAGGGAGTTTGCTTTGACAAACAAATGCTACTGTCTCTTGGTTTAATTCCATTAGGAAAGGAAAACTGCTTTGACAACTCATTGGTTCTCTGCTTTTCAAATTTATAAATTGAGGTTTGATTTGGTTGACCTCTGATTCCTAGTAAATTTTCCTGGAAAAACTCAGGGCTTGTCTCAGCTGAACTCAGAGCCAGGTCATAACTCGTCCTCACATCCCCGGACTCGGATTCTCATCTGTAAATCCACAGAGCTGGGGCAGTAGTATCTAAGGTCCTTTCTGCCTCGTGGCATTCTTGAGTCTGTGTTTCCTGGAGTAGTTAGCAGCTGCTCCAGGGTGAGGGAGCTGCCATCTTGGTTGGAGAAGTGTTTCCAAGCAGGTGGGCAAGGGTGGAGGAGGAGGGGGCCTGGGTGGGGCAGGGCTCTGGGTGGCATCCCTCCTCTTCCTGGTGTTTCTTCCTTGCCTGGCCTCCGGAGTCTGGCCTAGGCAGCCTGGGCAGGCAGTTCCTCTTCCTCCTCAAGGAGTGGGGAGGAGAAGCTGCACTCTCTCAGCTGCCCTCTCTCAGCCTCGACTCCATCCAAGGAGGGAGACTGGGCATGAGGAGTCTCAGACACTGTGGGAAGACAGTGTCAGAAAACTCCAGGTGAGTGCGAACAGACAGACATGGAATGGAGACAGGACGGAGCTACCAGAGGTGAGGGAGTCCAGATAGTAGAGCAGGGGCCAGCTCTGTGTGGGCTGGATGGGTTGGCTGTGAGCTGACCGTGCCCTGGACTGTACCCAGAGAGGAGAGGTATGTGGGCCCACCTGGAGGGGTAACATGGGCCAGGGGCCAGTATGGGCAGAAAACTGAGATAGAAGACCCCCTGAGTCCTTGGTGAGAACTTATTTGGCCCTGTGGAGTCTGATTTACCCTGTCTTGGTTGTGTGTGTGTGTGTGTGTGTGTGTGTGTGTGTGTGTATGTATGTACAAGTGTCTAGACAGAACAACTCGGTCCAAGGAGTCTGATGACCACTCTGCTGCAGATGCAGGGGGTGTGGGGGCTGGGTGTGTGCATTGCCCAGCAGCCTCGGCCTGGTGGTGAAATGACACTTCATGGGGGAGGAGGCGGAATGCCAGCAAGCAGGGTGAAGCAAGCTGCAGCAGGGATTGGGAGGCAGGCTTCCTAGGAGGCAATGTGGAGAAGTCGGGGAAGCTTGGAAATACAGGGGGGCCAGGGGCTGGGGCTTGTGAAGAGAAGGGAAAGAAGGAATGGAGGGGACAGGAGCGGAGCCAGTGTCCTGGGGAGGAAGGAGCCCTGGGGCCATGGCAGCAGACAGAGACAGGTCTCTGGGGTCCCTAGACCCCAGTTGGCTGGGAGGCCCTCTCCCCCTGTTCTGACTGCACTAAGCCCTCCATGTAGGGAGGGCAGGGATGTTAGTGGCCTGCTAAGGCCTCCCTACCCCATGTCAGTCCCCTCCCCCACTAGCCAAGAAGTCCCTCCCCCATCCCAGGGAAGTTCTCAACATCTCCTTCCGTACCTGCTTCCAGCCCGGCTCCCGACTTCATTTCTGAACCTGTTTGGAAATAAAGCAAGCGTCCATAGCCAGGGCCTGGCTGGCCAGGGTGGGGTGGGCGGGGATTGGCCACCTGGAGGGGGCTGGGGCAAGGGGGGCTCCCTCCTCCATCACATCCCTGGACTGCCCCAGAGATCCAGGCTCGCCCAACTGAACTTGGAGTTCATTCATACTGACTTGGACACTCCAGAGGGGGGTGGAGAGAGAAAAGTCAAGCCTGGGAGGGGGTGTGAGGGTGGGTGAAAACACCAAGGTGAGGGCACGGGGGTGGGGCACCGAGGGGAAGACAAGGAGGGTAGGCAACAGGGGGCCAGGAGGGTTAGGATGACAGGTGGATGATATTATGCAAATTATGTGCAAAGCGTTATGCAAAGCAGCTCCTATTAAGGTAGAGGAGGTAGGAGACACTCTGAGATTTGACCCTTAGGTGCGATCGCCATGTGATCCCTAGAGGCCTCAGGGGCTCAGCTGGGACCAACTGCTTGGCCCTGAATCTTTTTTCGGGAGGCCCAACCTGGCTGAACACCATCCCTGGACCTCCCTGGCTGAGCTCTGACTGGCCCAGGGGCAAGTTCCACGGCCCATTTCAGGAGCAGCGGCGCTGCTGGCTGCATGTGGAGCTTCTCTGCAACCAGCCCTCAGTGGCCCTCTGAGGTTCTCCACCTGGTAGTTGGTGCCCAGGAACTTTGAGAGACTGGAGTTCTTAGCACCTGTCTGACAAGGAGCTGGGACAGTCTATGCATGGGGTCACAGTGGGGGACTCTTTTTCCTCCCTTCATGCCAACCTGGCTGTTTTGCACCCTTTTTTCCTTTTATAGCTCTGTGGTCCACGTGTCTAGCCCTGGAACTGCTGATGGTCTGGGTCCTGCCTCCCCACACCAGGGATCTGGACCCTCAGGCACCCCCCCAGTTTTAGCTTGGCACCCCCTGCTGGACTTCTATCCTGTCATAAGGGCACTTTGGCATCAGACCAGCGCCTACAAGGAAGGGCAGAGGGTGTGGGGGCCAGGGCCTTTGGAAGCTTCTGGGCATCTCAACAAGACTAGTCAGCCCAGCTCGTTCTGTGGTCACCTTTCCCTGAAGTATTCTGCCACTCCCAGAAATTTCTTCCCCTTCTGGCTTCCTGATGGGGCTGGTGCCCCTTGCCTCAGAGAGGAGCCAGTCGGGGCTGTGTGGCAGGTAAAGAATGCTGTGACTGGTTCTCGGACCTGCCTTGCACCCTGCTGGTCCCCAAGTTGCTCTGGTGGCCCTGGTGGCCCTCACCTTGCTCCTTGAGCCGGATGATCTCGGTGTCAGAGCCAAAGCTGTTCCAGGCGGTGCAGTTATAGATGGTTTGGAAGTCCGCCCGGACAATGTTGCTGATGGTCAGGGTGGAGATGACACCCTCCTCCGTGCTGACCGTCTCCACTGTGTAGCGCCCAGACGTCCCTGACTCCAGCACATTCTCCTTCCAGGACCAGGCCTGCCAGGGTGCCCAGAGTTAGTAGGAGACCCCTATAGGCTGCCCATGCCAGGACCTCAATGTCACCTCCCCACCCCAGGCACTGACACGGCCAGGCTCAAGTTCATGCTTACTGCCACACACTACCAATATGTGTACACATGAATACTTGCACACACATCACATACATAAAACAGTGCACACCATCACACATCACCATGCATGTATACACATAGCATACCACCCACATCATGGTACACACATGTACCATACACCACAAACATGCATCCACACCTGCACATACTGAAACATGTATAAACATCACAACACACACATATAGGCACATCACCAATATGTATATATACAGGTACATGTGTGTGTCTATCATACCACACACTACTAACACATGCATACACACTGCACTATACACATATATGTGTACTACATGTATATACACTACACACACAGCATATATTCACACATATATACGTGCATATATAGCACACTATACACATACATGTATACACATCACAAACACATATACGCATGTATACACAGAAGTTAGGGCCATCTCAGAGGCCATTTCCTTCCAAGGAGGGCCTTATGCACAACTGCATTTGGAACATTTTCTGGCAAAGAGGGACTCTTATGGTGACAAGCTGAGCCCTGTGTGTGTCTTTCTCCCATGTGGACCTCCTCAAGGGCACCCTGTGCCATGCTGCTAACTCACTCAGCCTGAGGTAGCCCAGAATGATTCATCTAGTGTTGTGAATTGGCCTTTTCAAAAGTTTACAGGGAAGATAATTTAATTGTTTTCAGAGTCATTCCATGAACATTGCAAACACCTCAACGTGTCTCTTGCACACAACGGCTCGCAGTGTTCATGGGAACTCAGTCGTGCCAGTTAGTGCCCAGAGGCTCCATCCAGGTGAGCTGGAGCAGGGCTTTTCAAACTCTGGACCAGCCCCTTCTTAGTGCTGGGGCTGCCCTGTGCTCAGCAGGCTGTTCACAGCTGCCCTGGCTTCTACTCACTAAGACACCAGCATCAACCTTCAAAGTTGTGACAACCAAAAATGTCTCCAGATGCCGCCAAATATCCCCTGGGGGACAAATTGCCACTTGAGAATCACTAGCTTACAGTTAAGTATCTGTGAGAGAACGATGGTGTGAAAATGCTCAAGGGTGATTGGATGGGATGTTTTACAAGGGGCATGTGTTATATTTATGAATTATGTGTGTGTGGTGCTGGGGATCGAACCCAGGGCCTCTCAAGTGCTAGGTAAGTCTGGGAATCTACTGGTAAGCTACACCCCCAGCACTTTTATATTTTGTTTTGAAACAGGGTCTCAGTAAGTTGCCCCAGGGTCTCAGTAAGTGGCCTCAAACTTGTGATCCTCCTGCCTTAGCTTTTTGAATAACTGGGATTACAGATGTGTGGGCTTACATTTATAATTTTTTTAAAAATTAAAAAGTAAAGTGAATGGAGAGGCATAGGTATTAGTTCAATGTGTGAGTTTTTACAATCTTTTGGTGAATCTTTCAAACAATGAATGAACCGAATGCCTGAGAAAATGTGTAAGAGCAATAACATTCTAATAAAATCTTAGTTTACTAAGATGACAGTTACTATTTGCACAGACTGATGTCTCAGGCATACACAGGCTCTCACAAGCTCAGCACCTGGCCCACCCGACACCACTCTCCAGGCACTGCTGCCCTGTGGAAAGGAGGGACTTCCCTGTGGAGTTGACCCTGGGCAGTCTTACAGCAGGACTCTCTTAGGCATTGGGGATTGCTGAAATAATATCTTTTCCCCAATTGCGCTACCGAGTGCTCTCTTTTCATTACTTTCATGCCTGAGCTTCTGCCAATTTCAGATGGATTTGGGTGCAAGACCCTCTCTTTAAAAAAATGCAAACACCTGGGAGTGGGAGCAAGGGTGGGCAACACTTCACAGAGTGCCTTGACTGTCTTGCAGGGTACAGCTGGAGGAAGGGAAGAATGGATCAGTCATTTCAGAGGGGTGCACTTATGGTGCAGGACGAGGGGTTCCCTGTTGCCATTAAGGGCAGAAGAGACTCTTTAAGAGAAGGGCTCTGGGAGGCACAGAAAGCAGTAGCCAACTATAAACTCCACTCAGCTTATGAATTTGCCAGACTGGCCTTGAACCCAGGAAAGAGAAGAAATCATTCATCTTTTCCCCTCTTTCCCAGGATGCAGATTTGGTTAGAATCATTAACCCTGAGCTCAGCCAAATGGCAGACACATCCTGGGAACACTCCTGATCCAAGAAGGGAGGTTGCCTGTAATTGTTCTCAGGATGGATTCTCAAGAGAGAGAAGGTAGGTATGATTTTCCTTGAGGAAAGTGAGTCTGGGAGGTGTATCCCCACTGGCTGACTGCTGGGCTCTTGGCAGAGGTGACCCCTGGGCTGCTGGGGGTCGGGGCGCCAGGCCTGCCTTGTTCCCTGGAGCACTCACTATTCTGTCTGGTGGCGGTGTGCTCCGGATGAAGCATTTGATCTGGCCTTTCTCACCGTGGAGGGCGTGCTGGGTCTGGGTGCTGGAGATGATGGGGGGTCCTGTTGGGGAGACAGCAACACATTAGGGATCCAGGAAGGGCAGGTCTCCAGCTGGCACCCTCTGTGGTGGGTTCAAAAGTGTATTCATTAATCCAAGCATTCAGCAAACATTTACGGAAGGCTCACATGTGCAAGGTAGAGTGCAAGGTAGGCGACTTGAAGATAAATTAGGCATTAAGTCGTAAACCTCTCAAGGGATCATGAGTGAATGCTTCTAAGTCAGAATCCCCAGAAGACATAAATAACTGTAATAAAAGGTGGTGAGCGTTCATAGCACAGAAGCAGTGCAGATAAACTGCCAACCGACTTCAGGGGAGAGAGAATAATTCTATCTGGCGCTCTGGGAAAGCTTTAGGAAGGAGGTGGTGAACCTGGGAAGCTCCAGAATGGGGGCAGGTGTCATGATGAAGGAAAACAGCCCTAATGAATGTCGCCGGCCTAGGCAGCTGTTAGAGTTCAAGCCATTTCTCAATTCTCCAGTAGAGGGCGCTCTTGCCTAACAAACTGGCTGTATTCGGCCAGGTTCCTCCAGAGGAAGAAAAAGGGTGCTGTCCCTCTACCAGGGGCCAAAATCACCCAGGATAGGTGACATGTGTTGGCCATGTTCACAATCTTTTTTTTTTTTGATATTTATTTTTAGCTTTAGGTGGACACAATATCTTTATTTTATTTTTATGTGGTGCTGAGGATCGAACCCAGTGCCTTGCACATGCTAGGCGAGCGTGCTATTGCTTGAGCCATGTCCCCAGCCCCATGTTCACTATCTTAATCCAATGTGTGTCTCAGTAGATCCTGTAGTTGTCTCCACACACATACGTAGATGGCCCTAGTGAGACCACAGCTCTAAAACTGACCTCAATATTATCCCATTCAATATGCATGCAGGTACGGCATGTTTATGGGTGGCAAGTTCTGAGAGTGCCTGTCACATTTAGCACATAAGGCAACAGGGAGAGTCCACCCGAAGCAGAACTTGTCTATAGTGCTTCTTTTCCAGTTCTGCCAGTTATCTAACCTAAGTCTTTTCTGTGTGATCCCAACCTGACATTGAAAGTGGGAAAGAGAAACAGCTACTACAACCATTTGCTCAGCTAATTTTCTAGCTGGGATAAGTGGTTGGGGATGGGGTGTGGTTGAACTCCCTTCCCCATCTCAGGGTTGATGTCCTAGGAAAGACAGAAAAAGTAATGATGGGGAGAATGTGCAAAATTATGCTGGGAACAAAACAAAAATCGCTGCAAACATAATTGCTGTTTATTAGCCACCTTAATTAAAACAGATTTGCATTTCCATGAGTGGCTCTCAGCCAAGGGAAAAAAGGTATTGGGAGCCACTCCCAAGGCTTCTCTTGAGGTTAGGTACAAAGGGCTTGGGAAGAGGTGGGTAACCTCAGGGCAGGGGCTTCCGCCTTCAGATGGCTGTAAGAGTGGGCTGAGCCCTGCCTTCCACCTTTAAATCTCTTTAGCTCCAAGAGACCTTTGGTCCAAAGAGATGAGACTCTATGTTTTTGGAACATGGATGGTTCTTTGATTTGCTGCTGGGCTAAACAGTGATGATACCATAAAATCTTTTCCTTTCACTTCCCAGGAACTAGGAATTCCCAGAGGGGTTCGAAAGATTCTAGAAACTATCAGCAAATGCCTATGCATTTATGGGCTCCTTAAGTGAAAACAAAAGCCAGGATAAAAAAAAAAATGGGATTGGGGGAGTCAGCCAATGGCAAATATCTTCCCCTTCCTGCAGCTACCTGGTTTAAGCAAGCTCAGTTGAGATCCGTGCCAATTTATTCCCCAAAGGGTTCTGGCCTGCAGGTGCCCAGGAACAGGGATTTATTGTGATGGGAACTCAGCTCATTCTGGATGCTTCTATGCCATCACATGCCTTTGACACATGCCTGGCCCCTGTCCGAGGGCTTCACTACCCGTCCACCTATTTTCCAAAGCTGGAGACAAAAGGGGGCTTGGCAGGCTCCTCTCCTTGAGCCACTTCATCCAGCCTCCTGCCCCAGTGCCAGGCAGCCCTAGACTGGCAGAAGTAAACAGCAGTTTCCGTACTTCAGTCCCTTCAGCCTTTCTCTGCCTGGCAACCTAGGGGAGGCACTGGCTGAAAGACATGGAGGTTGAGAGAGAGATGGAAAAATTAAACCCCAGGTGAATGCCAGGGCCCAGGCTGCTGTGTCCAGCCCAAAGCTTGAGTTCCCCAGGGTGCAGGTTGGGGTGGGGATTTCTACTCTTTAAAAACAAAACAAAACAAAACAAAACCTCTTTTAATTTCCATTAAAGTGCTTTCTGTCTACAAGTGACAGAAAGATGTCAGCCCCTCCTTATTCACCCTTTTCCCCAGAAACGAGGATGCTCAGTTAATAGCTTCTGGCTCCAGGACCCTGGAAGGCACTTGTGAGTCTGAGGGTCCCAGGCGTGTGGACTGCAGCTGGCAGCAGGCGTGGACAGCCGGACTCCCCAGCGCCCTCCCCAGAGTGGGCAGTGGGAAGATGGCTGGTTCACTGTGGCCTGGTGCACTGAGCCGAGTGTCAGACACTGGCACGGCAGGAAAAGGCTGCAGCCTGTGTTGCCATGGATATACGGAGGCGCGATCAGATGCTGTTATTTTTAGCCCTGCAGTGCCAATTTATTGGTGGCATCCTGGGGACACACAGGAAGGCTGGAGCGCTCTGGAGCTGGGGTTCTGCCCTGGACAGGTGGTCTGTGAACGCTCTGGTGTCTGGGCAGATTCACCCTCTCTCTGGGGTTGCCATACCTGTCGGGGAGGCAGGGGAAAGGAAATACACCTGGAATGGAAGCTGGCTAATGGGAACGCAGAGGGGGATGCTGAGGAGGCACCAAGCTGGTTTTAGTTCTCTAGCAAAGGGGGAGACTAGATGAGGCTGTCAGTGGGCAGCTCCCTGGGTGGAGATGAAGCCAACAGGCTGATTTCCCTCAGCAAGTCCCCTCCCAGGCCCCTGCTCTGGAGCCAGATCTAGAGGCCTACACAGCTGGGTCTGTGGCTTAGGTTTTTGATCCCAGGCAGCCTTTGGTGGGAGCAGGGGGCTCCCAAAGGATCATGAACATACCAGAAATGGGGTCAAACCCTTGGAGGTGGCTGAGGGACATGGCCTTGGTGTCTCTCACCCTCTCCAATGGGTAGCTTTATCACAGCCCAAGCACACATCACAGTGGGGACGTTGGGGTTTCTGTTTTGGCACCACAGCTTCTTGGGTCTGGCCTGGGCTATGTCCCAGCTTCTCCATGGCCACCCACATCGGCAGCCAGATCTGATCTGAAGATCCTGCCCCTCTACCCTAGCTATTGACTGACTCCCACTATTACAACACTGTCCTGCTGTCATTATTGTCGCTGTGTATAGTGAGACATGTTCCTTGCCCTCAAGAGGCCCCTCCACACCTGATCCCTGGGGTGGTGACAGCTCTCCATGGCTGAGTGGCTCTGTGTGATGGGAAGAGTCTAGCCATAAAAGTGGGGGATGTGCCTTTAAAATCCCCATGGGCCAGGTCAAGATCAAAGGGCAGACAAGGGATATGGTCACAAGGTGACCTCTGACTCTTTTCCTGTCCAGGATAAAAAAATCATCAGCTACTATGAGACCCCTTTAAACATAACAAAAAGGAGAGATGTGATCAGAAAACCCCCCAGGCTCTTCTTCACCTCCAAACTTGGCTCTGACCAGGACTCCAAAAGGGGCAGACATAACTACTGAGGACCATAGCTGGAGGTGGTAGCAAGGCCCAGAGCCAGTGACAGTCCCTTTGGGGCAATGCCTGGTACACCCTCTGCCCCAGCCCACCCCCCTGGGGGTCTTACCATTGACAGTCAGGGTCACCTCACGCTCCCCAGCTCCTACCCGGGGCACCACGGCCCTGCACACGTACTTCCCAGCATCCTCCTGGCGGACAGATTTGAGTGTCAGGGTCTTCTCGTTGCTTAGAACCTGGAAAAATGGGGGAGGGTCAGACATAAAGAGGGGGGGTGGATTCTCTCTTTTTGTCTCTCAACTTGATGGCTGAGAGGCAGGCCTGGTACTAAGTAGGTGACAGTGTCCTGGTAAAAGCCCGGGTGGGAAGGCAGCAGGCAGACTGGGCCCTGTGGATGTGGAGAGCAGCCCCCACCTACACAGAGACGCTGCTGCAGTACGTCCAGGTGCAGCCCTGTGGGCAGTGTGCGGAGGGAGGACTCCTTGGCTGGGTACCCCCAGCTTTCCCAGAGAGAGGGGATGCTGACCATCCTCTACCTTCAATGGCTCATCCTCTCCCAGGCTGGCCATGGATGAGATTACCCTGTGGCTGAATGGCAGAGGGTCCTGGACCTGTGTTGTCTGAGTCATGTTCAGTATCCCTTTGGGACACAGTTTGGGGCGATGACAGGAAAGTAGATTTTGGCATTAGATAGGTCAGTGTTTGAGTCCTGGCTCTGGCAGCTAATACCCGTGTGGCTCTGGTCGGTTACTGGCCGTCTCAGAGGCTCAGTTCCTTCTGTCTCCCTCTCCTTCCTGACCCATGGCCCTCACTGCTGTCCCTGTGGAGGGTCGTCTGGAAAACTCATGAACACTACAGAATACATACATTTCAAAAGAAGACCCCAGGAAGAAAGCACAGGGTAACTCCAAGGTTAGGGGTAACATTTTGGGCTGGGATGGAACCGAAAAGTCTTTCAAGTGACTTCCCCCAACTCCATATTACTGATTACCTGCTTTTATAAGGTTCACCATAGGGCAAAATTGCAAAAGCCGAATGTGTTCAGGGTGAGATGGGTACAGGTGGGCACCTGGGTTCCCTCTCTTCTTTATGGGATCCTCTTCTGGAGGCTGACTCTCCTCACCTAACTATGAGAGGGGTCCTCCTGTCTACCATGCCCCCATCCTGCCAGAGGTCCCCTGGGGTCAACATGGTGGACTCACCACGCCAGAGCCCCGCTTCATCCATACGATGGTGAGGGACGGGTTGCCAATCCAGGCGCAGCTGAAGACTGCATCAGAGCCCAGATCCACGAGCAGGGACTGGGGCTCTGTGGTCATCCTGGGTCCAACTGTGATGGGGAGGAAGAAGAAGAGAGGCCTCAGGTGGGTTGGGGAGCTCCTGCGACCCTCCTGCTGCCCCCCTTCATTGTGACAGGAGGAAAGGAAAGAGCAGGGTATTGGGCCATCTCAATCCACTCAGCCCATTCCTTTACCCTTCTGCCTGGGCTGAACCTGGGTTCTGGGAGAGAGATTGGGAATTGAGAAGGAGACCCCTGTCCCCCACACTCAGCCTTTCTTAGGTCCACAAGGAGTAGGCAGTACCATCCCTAGAAAATGTGCTTGAAGCCATGTGCTGTGGCACACACCTGTAATCCCAGCTATTTAGGAGGCTGGGGCAGGAGGATCACAGACTTAAAGTCAGCCTGGCAACCTAGTAAGTCTGTGTCTCAAAAAAAAAAAAAAAAAAAAAAGGTCTGGGGGTGTAGCTCAGAGGTAGAGTGCCCCTGAGTTCAATCCTCAATACTGAGAAAACGAATAAACAACAACAACTAAGAAGGGACAGAAGAGAGCTTGGTTCCTTTCTTTCTCTGTGCCAGGTGATAACAGGTGAGAAGGCAGCTGTTTGCAAGCCAGGAAGGGAGCCCTCACCAGAACCAACCACACTGGCACTCTGGTTTCTGTTGTTTAAGTCATCCAGACGACGGTAATTTGTTATAGCAGTCTGAGCTGGGTCATTCTGAAGATCAAAATCAGCATGAAACCCTAGACAAGGAAGCTTTTTGCAAAGTACAATGCACTGTACGCTTGGGAAGCATGATGTTTATGTTGCATGCAATGAATCCAGCCATGGTTCCTCCAGCCAGAGACTACCCAGTTCTGCTCATGCAGAGAAGCTCCCAATTTCTGTACTCACAATAGACGTCCACTGTGCGGCTGAGGTTGGTGCTGCCCAGAGCATTGGTCACCTCGCAGGACACAGGCTCTGAGAAGTATGTGTAGTCCACGGTGGTTCTATACACCTCCCCAGAGGCCTCCTTGATGATCTGGCCTCGCTTGGCCCATCTGCAATAGAGGCCAGGGTGCTGGGTGCATCTCGAATGCAAGGCCATCCCTCAGGGAGCTGGATGCCCTCATCCCACAAGAAAGCAGCTCTCTCAGGGGCTGTCTCTGCACAGGGGTTATTTCAAAGGCTCAGGGAGGAGTTGGACTTGCACCCTCCCACAGGTCATGCAGGCAGTGGGCTTTGGGGCCATAGTCAGTGGCATTTGACAAGTGGGTTATTCTGGAGGGAGGTATCTTGGTTATCGGGCTGGCCAGCCCATCTGCCTGGCTAGACCATGGACAACCCAACTGTTGGACACCAAATAGCCTGGCTGTCCTGCTCTGAGCTCTATCATAGGCCCTACCCTGGGAAACATTGGACAAGGGGTATGAATCTATGCCCTGGGAGTTCAAGGTCTAACGATTACATGCCTATGCACCAGTGTGCATGTGGACACACACGTCCATACACACACAGAGAAAACTGAGGCCCCAGGAAGTTTGGTTTTCAAGCACAGTGAGATGTGGGAGGGGTGTGAGGTGCCTGCCTGTCCCTCTCTTCCCACATGTCCTCCTCTCTCAGCTCTCAGTCCTGACTCCTGCTCTCAGGGCGGAGCCCGTCTGGTGCTCCTGCTCTCCCTGGAAGTCCATTCAACCTCTCCCAGGGTTGGCACTTGCTCCAATTCTTCCTCAGCCTCTGCTCTCTCATCTGCCTTCATTATTACAAGGTCACATCTCCATCAACCTTGATTCAGAGTGTGGGGGGGCAGACAGGAGGTTTCTCTCAGATGCCAATCAGTACCACAGAGAATGGAGGTGGCAGAGACTGAAAAGCCTTAGGCTTGGCTTGTTTCTGACTGACCCTGGGATGGCAATTGCTGCATTGGACCAGCCACCAGGTCCCTTCTATGTGTCTGCAGAGCTGCAGCCCCACAAGGGTGCTTGCATGCATCGAGAATGTGTGTGCATGTGAGCCTTTGCACGTGGGTATGAGCATGTACATGTGTGTGCGTGTGCACATGTGCGAAGGTGGGACCTTTCCTTGCAGATCTCCAAGGAGAGAGAGCTCACCACTTTCCTGGTATAATCAATCCTATTACAGACAGCAGTCCCTCTCTTTGAAATCACAGAATTTCTAACCAGGTTTCTCCTATTGTAGCTCAAGGCTGCTTTAGGGCTGTGTCTTTCTGAAGATGGAGAGGCTGCTCAACCTCCACCATGGTGCCCTACAGCCACAGCTCCCCTGTGGCTGCTGGCCGCTCTCTTCCCCTTCCTGTGCTCTTGGATATTTCCTGGTACTACTGAGTCCCATCTCCTCCCTCCCCTCCATCAGTTCTTGGCCCAGTCTGGTCTAGTCCCGAAAGACACCACTTCTGTGCATCCCATGGAACACCTAGGCTGGCACCACGCGGTGGTTATCTTGAATTAATATCGGGTAATTATTAAGAACCCGATTAATAATAACAATTATGGTTTAACAACAAGAGCAAAGCATAGCTCCCTGAGAGCTTAAGGAGCTTCCCAACAAACCATTATGAGTTATTCATGAATCGTTTCAATTCCTAAGTTTAATTTAATGACCAGACTTAATAGTCAGGCACGGCCCCGGCCTGAGGTGGATTAATTCAGTTTCAGACACACAGTCGGGGATCTGTATCCAGACCCTATTTCTTCTACTCGGCTGAAGCGAGGGGGTTGGAGCAGTGGGGAGGGCAGGAAGAAGCTCTGCTCTACCCAAGTCAGGCCCCTGCTCCTGGCTGCTTTCAGCACCAGGGGACTGGGGCTGAGGCTGGGGCTGGCTTGGGGCCAGGATTACTGGGTCTGATGGGCAGGCCCAGGTTTTTTCTTCCCTAGGGCCTCTCGGAGAAGTTGGGCCTTTTTTGACGGGGCCCTTAGGGAGGAGGCTCTCTCAGAGTTGTAGCAGGAGCTGGCTGTGGGGGTAGGACCCTCAGGAACCCAAGGCCAGGGCCTTTGGAGGTGGTACCCCTCCCTCCACTCCACCAGAGACCTCTGCTCCCATCTTGCTCAGCCTGTCCAGCCAGTCTTTCCTCCTCCTCTTCTTCCCTCCCACACTAAACAGCCCTCTGAGGGGCCTTTTCACAAGCCCAAAGGCTCTAACCACTGCACTCCAGCCACAGCATGGAGCTGGAAACCAAAGAGCCCCCACCTCCTCTCATCCCTTCCCTTTTCTCCTGTTGGTCTGTGGCTCCTCTTCCTCTTGGGGGTCGGAACATTCTAGTGCATCTGCTGTTACTTCCATCGCCTCTCCCAGCCCCTCTGAAATGGAGTCAGCGTAAGCCTTTCCCAATCAATGTCTAATTTGGTCTGAACAAATGTAAGAGGATTAATTATTTATATCACAGAATCAGGAGGCCTGGCATGTCACAGCCCTCACACTGGAGCACTGAACAGCCCTGTGCTTCGTCTGGGCACTGCCAGCCCCCCATCCTGCTGTCTGCTGGAGACACACAGAAAAACCTTCCAAAGAAAAAGCCCACAGCACCTCTCGCCCCAGGTCCCTGGGGGCAGCTGAAGTAACAGCCTCTCTGCCCAGCCATGCCCCTTTTGGGATGTTGGTATGGGGGAGGGCCAATCTCTAATTTCAGAGATTACAGCCTTTTAGGTAGACCAGAGAGGAAGCAATCAAGACGAATCAAAATAAAGAAACAAAGATCCCTGTAATCGTGTCAAAGTCAGTTGGGAAAAATCAATGTACTTATGTGATGGGATTTGCTTAAGGCTTTTCCCTCTGGGTTCCAACGCTGCATCTAGAAGGAGATTTGGTGAGGTCTTGTGGGGGTGGGGAGGGGCTGAGCAGGTGTGGGTGGGCTCGGGTGCCTGCAGGTGCCTGCAGCCTCCTCTCTCCACAGCCCTTCCACCTCCTTTGTTTTGCAGCTCAGCCTACCCGGACTCTCTTGCCTTTTCCTGGGTGCCAGAGGGCTCCCCCAAAGCCTCTGGAATCCTGGAGGGAGCCCAAGCCTGCACTAACATGTTTTCAGGGCGCTTGGCTGATCATGAGGGACAGTGATGAATAAGAACTAGTGCCCCTCCTGCTCCTCAGTGCTCCTCTATACACGAGGGTCTCGCTTGGGGTTTCCTGAGCTCCAGAGTGGGACAGAGAGGAAGGGAATCCCACAGGATCCTAGTGTCTAGGGAAACCTGTATGTTCTCTGTGTGTTTATTAACTTTTTATTTGAAAAAATCCCAACTTTCAAAATGAGAGAAAAGTTACAATATAGCCCCGTTAACTGCCATCTTTTCTTTGCCTAGATTCACCAGTTTTCACGATTGGCCACGTGTGCTTTATGATGACCTTGTCCTTATTATCGTTGGTCTTCTTGCTGTTTTTTTTAAGTGGGTGGCCCTGGCAGTCAGGGAAAGTCACCTCCTTTCCTGCACATTTGCATAACCTGCCACGGTGTGGGGTGGCCTACTGGCAGAGGCTCTATCTTCTGGGTCTTGTCCTGCTGTGTGTCCAGTCTCTGATCACTAAGTACTCAGATGACCAGGATCTTGGCAGTGATAAGAAGTGGAAATTGGAATCTGTCTGTCCCTGTCTCTGGGATTCAGCAGGCATTTGGGGTCTGGTTGTGAAAGTGAATGGGGCAGGGGTAGGTCCTGGGTGGGGGCTCTCTAGGTGACAGGGGCTGCCCTGGGAAACTGGCATTAGCAGAGTTTTCTGGGCATGTCACACCTGGTATTTGGGGACCATGAACTCAGGGATGGGAGCAGACAGAGGAGAGCAGCCCAGGCCCAGCAGGCCTGGGGTGACAGTTCAGAGAGAAGGAGTCTTGGTTTTTCCTTCTGGATCTTTAAGTCACTTCTGGACAGACGCCAGACCCTAGCCATATCAGACCTGCCTGCTGGACCTGAGAGGGTTGCACAATTTCTAGGAGCCAGGGGTCCTTGGCTTGGAAGGGACCCTGAAGGTCACCCGATCTTACTGCATCCAGGGTAGGGAAGGGTTACATCAGGCAGGGCAGATGGGTTTTCATCCTTTAAAATGTCCTTAGGGAAAGGGTCATGCCCTTCCTGGGTTCCTTGTTCCCAGGCTGCTTAATTATCCACGCTGCAGGGAGCTGTTCCTTATGTGCAACCTGAGTCTCAGCTGCCTCTTTGACCCATTTCCCTCCCTTCTGCCTGCTGGGGCAGTGCTGCCTCCTGTCTCCCAGTCCTCCACTTCCTAAGGCCGGCTGCTTTCCTAGACAGAGACCATTATCCTCCTTGGCATTTTCTGAGGCTGCAGCGTAATGACCGAATCCATGGCAGAGGTGATGCCCTGGGCCCTGCCATGGAGCCCGGGCAGGTGGGAAAGGACAGGGCCGAGTTAGGGTGTTGGTGAGTATCACAAAGGAACATCCAAAGGAGGTGAGGTAAGTATCCTCAGCCTGCATTTGAGGAACTCTCAGATCACTTAGTTTCTGGAATCCTGTGTGGCGATGCACATAGGTGGGGCGGCGCAGCTCTGGGCCTTCAGAGATTGCATCCATCAGATACACATAAGGAGCCCTAGTTTGATGCCATGCGCTGGGCTACATGCTGAGAGCCATAAGTGACTAAATTGCAGTTCTTGCCTTTAAGAAGCTCTGTTAAGAGGCAAAGATACAAGTGAGTGAGATCCTGTTTCAAAATAAAAAGGGCTGGGGATGTAGCTTAGGGGTAAAAGTTCCTGTGTTCAATCCCTAATGCTAAACAACAACAACAACAACAACAACAACAAAAACAGTGATGGTTTTATCAATGTTGTGGCAAGAACACATGGATCCTGAGGCTCCCACTGGACCCTAAGAAGTCAAACAGAGTCTAATGACTCTCCTGACTCTTCTGGTGTGTTTTAACTTTTGTCCTGAGCCTTTCCCTCTTTTCAGAAATACCGAGTAACCAAGCTGTTTGAACAAGAGGGGCACAGCATCCTGCCTCCTGTGGAAGAGGCATGCGTGCCACATGAAGGAAGGGAAGAGTCCACCTGGCCAGCAGGTGGGTGGGTGTGGGGGTTATTTGATTACAAGGCTATCTGGACACCTGCAGTGAATCACGCATGGTAGCCATGCATGGACGATAAGTGACATCCTACGCGACAGGCATGGGGTGGGGGGCTGAGGTCAGGCTGTGCCTCCACAGCAGTGATGCTCACCTGTACTGGGTGACAGCTGGGTTGGCCTTTGCAGAGCAGTGGAATGTGACGACGTTGTCCTCCAGCACCGGCTGCGGTTCCACTGACAGGTTGACAAGTGGGGGGTCTGCAGGGAGAAGAGATCCTCTTGTAGTCGGGGTGGAGGGGGGGGCATGGAATTTTAGGGCAGAAAGACCCTCTGGAACACAAGGAGGTTAAGGCCAGAGATGCCACCATATGGGGCCCTCAGAATAGCCACCAGGCTTGAGGTCTTCAGAAAGAGGGGCTCAGCAGGAGGCTCCTGCTCCCTGGAGGTGCAAACCTCAAGGGTCCTGGGGGGACCTTGGCCCCTCTGTGGATTCAAGGCCTGGTATTGAAGTGAATGTCCCTCAGGGAGCTGCCATTGTGTGGGTCCCAGGAGCATTCTGTCCAGCCTCCAGCTTCTGGACAGAACAAAACACTTCAGGAAGCAGAGGAGAAGCAGGTGCAGGGTTTGGGGGAGTGTGGACCCCCAGCTCCATTTCAATACCAGCTTCCTGTCTTTGAATTGTCTGTTTGTTTCTCTCTGTGTGAAGGTTCTGGGGCATCTGGTAACTTGAAAGTGGCATTTACAGCCTTTCATCAGCATGATCATCTCCACTGAGTCCTGACTGGTGTCACCAGTCCCTCAGCTCCCAGGGCTGGGGCTACAGTTTTCTCATTTGACATGATAAGAAGCCAAACTCTGAAGTGCTAAATGGTGGGAGGTGGAGGAGACAGAAAGTAAGAGAGAGAGGGAGAGAGACAGGAAGACAGGAACCAGCGACAGCAAGACACAGAGAGATCTGCACAGACGGTTTGGGAGGCAAGCAGAGTGGCACGGACATGTTGGAGAGACAGACACACAGAGGGTGACAGAGACCTGGGAGAGACTACAGAGAGGGACAGACAGACAGAAACAGAGAGGAGGGATGAGAGAGGCAGAGAGATAGGTACAGAGATGAGGGAGGGGAAAGAGAGGGGATAGGTACAAAGATGAGGGAGAGAGACAGAGACATGAGTGGATAACAGACTGACAGACATGGATTGAGAAATGCAGAAGAGTAAAAAAAGGAGACAGAAACCTAGAGAAGCAGAGAGATGGACAGAGACAGACATATTTGCAGCGATGCATAATCACAGGAAAATTTCTCGCTGAAAGCAGAAAAGACAAAGGGAGACCCAGCAGGCGGAGACAGAAAATGACAGGGTGTTAGGAGAAACTCCAAACAAAATAACAAGAAATAGAGAAGAGGGAGAGGGAAAAACAGACTTGAGAGGTGGAAAAATGGGAATAGAGTTTGAGGGGTCTTCAGCAGAGAGGAAGAGAGGTGGAGATCAGCCCACAAATGGCCTCATGTCAGCCTGGCCCTGCCCTGCTCAGGGGCAGCTGCTCTCGACCTCCTCCAGGCTGGGTCACCCTGCTGCTGGGATCCCATAGCTCCAGACTCTGCCCGGCGTCATCTGCACCCCAGGGGAGAGGAGGCCATGATCCAGTGCTCGACCCTCTCCCTTGTCACGGCCTGGAAGCAAGGCTGGCTTTCAACTTTAGGCCGACTTAAAGGGCACTTCAGTTCCCACGTGCTAGCCAGCACCCTGGGCTGCTCCCCACCAGCACGCAAAGCAAATTGTGAAAGGTCATGAGGGTTTGCTAGGGGGTTCAGCCCAGAAAAAGAAGTAAGGAAGCCAGTTCTGTAGAGGCCATCAAGAAAAATACCAATCACTCTGATTCCCTGTGAAAAGGAGCACAGGGAAGAAGACTGTGGCCACTGGGTGTGGGCACCTAGTTGAGGCAGGTGGGGTTCTGAGACCCTGCAGCTGCGGAATAAGGCTGGACGTGAGGTCAGGACTACTGACTCCCATGCATGCTAGTGCCATGTTTCACTGCCAGTGTGGGAACATAGGTGTTGGCCTTCGAGGTGTCCACTGGACTTGTTAGGATCTGCAGATGCTGGGGAGAACTCCATGATCCGAGCAGTGGGTAGTTACCTATGTTGGAAGCCTGTTCTCATATTATCTCCTAGTTCAGGATGGGAACTACATATCGGGGAAGCATCTGGTGCAGGAGCAGCTGGTCTGCTACCTTTTTGTGGGCAATTACAAGGTACTGTTGGGAGGTAGTGGAAACCTTGAGACCGGGCCCTAGTGGGAGGTCTTTCCGTCATTGAGCACGTGCTTTGGGCAGGGGTGGGGAATGCTGTGGGATCCTGGTCTCTTCCTCTTTCTCTCTTTCACTTCCTGGTTATGAGGTGAGCCATCTTGCTCCACCAGACTCTCCTGCCATGATATGCTACCTTGCCACATACCCAAAACAACAGGGTCAATAAACCATGGACCGGAACCTCCAAAACTCTGATACAAAATCAACGTTTCCTTTTTATAAGTTGATTATCCCAGGTATTTCTTTTAGTGGTGGAAAGCTGACTAACACAGGTGGCTATTTCAACCAATAATGCAAATGGTCACAAAGATGTATCTAGCAAGGAATAGCCATGAGAACTCTCCTTCCACCTCCCAGGACCCTCACCCACCCACCTAGAAAATCCTACATCCTCTCCCCAGCTGCTGCCCACCAGCTTCCAGAGCAAGGCTGAATCAGGCAGCTGACCCTCTTTCCATGCAGGGCTGGTGGCGAAGCTGATCACCTGTGGAGACCCAGAGGGGAGGTTGCCCCTTGCTGTGGAGAAGCATGTCTGGAGGCATAGGGGTTTGGTGATTGTCATTTGGACCCAATATGCAGCTGGCCCGTGTCCTCACATGATGAATTCTAATACTGTGAAACCAGCTTTTGTTTGAGGAAGTGAAGGTGTCATTTCAATAGAATCTAGGAACCCACCATAGAATTAGGGGAGAAATTTGAGGGATAGAAGGCCCATCCCTTAGCTAAGTGTCCTTTACAAAGTGTTGGGCTCTTGGGAGGCAGGGGAATGGAGCCCACCTGTTGGAGGACTCTTCTTTCTGCCTGATGCTCCACCACACACCTGCCATTATCAGTTTAGCCCGTGGAGGCCTCTCTTCTGCTTTCTTCCTTCCTTTCTGCAATATGTTTAGTCCCCAGCCTGTCCTGAAGAGCCTCAGGAGAGCAGTCCCAGGAGGGCTCCACACACACACCAGTTTTACCTGCACAGCTCCACTCCAGACTCAGAGATGCCTACATCCCTTCTCCATTCCTCTCCCGTCTCCTCTGGATGTGCAGGATATGAATTTCCAGGAGTCTGCCAAGCTCCCGAAGTATAAATAGTTTATGTCATATCCAACTATTAAACATGATTTTAATCCCACTTGTGATGTCGGCTGCATAACTTGCAGGAGGGCAGCTTTGATGTAGCTAGTGGAACTGAGATCACATTGAACAGATGTTACAGCTGAGAGTCTGTTAGTGTTTCTATCAGCAACCTGCGTGCGTGTGTGTATGTGGGTGTGTGTGTGTTTTCAGGGAAAGTATTACACGGAGGAGGGGGCGGGAAAGAGAAACTTCATGACTCAGTGATTTTATAGCACATCCATTTGAAACTTGGCAGCTGGACATGGAGTCCAGATGTGGCGAGGCTTTGGGGGTGTTAAGCTTTCTCTCCCATTACTCAATCTGGGGGCTTTGTCTTCCGTTGGGTAACATATAAAGACCAAGGGAAACAAACAACAAATGTGCTTTTGCTGAGTCTGGATGCTTCTTGGTTGACTGAGAAAATGAGCAGGTTTGCACAGGCGGCTCTGATCCAGCCCACGGTGTCCACGGCAAACAGTTGGACGCTTACAGAATGAACAAATGAATCAATGGAGGAGGAAGGAGGAGGCGGAGGGAGCTGAGGGAGAGGCTGTGCTTTTGCTTGGCAGGCACTTATAAACACCTTCTGGTTATGGGAGATAGAGTCCAGTGGCAAATGGATAAAGGCCTGTCCCCTGTTAGGGCTGGGGGTGGGTTCCCTGGGGAGTGGCTGCTGTGTACCTGTGGCTATTTGTCCTAATGCATTGGCTACAATGCTCCTAAGGAGTTAGGCATGGTGCTAGGGGCTGACGTAAGTGATTTAATGAAATTCTCACTGCAACCTCAGGAGGTAAGTCTGATTATCACCATGTATGAATAGGGAAACTGAGGCACAGAGTGAGTAACTAACCAGGTGAGTGTCACTCAGTAAGTGGCAGATTCAGTATTCAAACCAGGAAGAATGCCAAGCCTTAACGACTACCCTGTGCTGCTTTGGATGGGCCTTTCCAGGAAACTGGAGACCTGGGTTCTGAGCCTGACCTCAGTCATGATGCCTCCCTCCTGATACAGTTGAGATGTCCTTGGAAGCAAAGTCAGGCAGGGCCCAGAGACCTGAAGAGGCCCTTGACATCTTGATACAGACCCCAGAGCATGTGCAGCCTGGTAAATTGATCCTCTTGCTGGAGTGCCTCTAGAGGATGTCTTTGAATAGCCGGGTGGGCTATTACTATGATGACTCTCCTGTTGCTGGGAGAGGTTCTTCTGGGTGATGGAGAGTGGCCTGGAGCAGAAACACTGCTACTTCCCCCCTTCCCTGCCAGGGTCCTGGCTGCTGTCCTGGGAGAGCCAGCTAGGTTGTCTGTTTTGTATGGGATTCTGCAGCTGGTATAGGTCTCCTGCCCAGGATTGGGGGAAGGAGATCAGGGGCTCCATGCAGTGGCCACAGATATTCGGGGGCTTTGATACTTTGTGCCTCCCCCAGATCTGGCTTTTGTCTAGAGAGAGCGAGCTCTTCTTCATGGTCAATCCTAGAGACATCATTGGTCAGATAAGACAAGAAACCCGAGTTGGGGGTGGGATGTGAAGATTGACAAGCTCAGGCCTGCCAAGCTCGGGAGTGGTGGAGCTGTTCTGGCTGTTACGATGTCCAGCCCAAGAGCATCTTGCCTCCTCTCAGAGCTGGGCCTGTGCTCCAAACCCCAGTTCACTGGGACAGAAGCAGGTGGTGCTGAGAGCCAGGGCAGGTCTAGGGCCAAGAAATGGAGGAACCTCAGGTGCAAAATTGAAGGAGGTCCTCCCTCTCAGGACCCACCCTGTACTTACACCATCAAGGGAGGCCTTCTTAAATTTTGTGCCCTGGGCACCTCCCTCTAGCTTCCTGGCCTTAGGCTCAGCAAGAGCTCTGCTGCTCTCTACTCTCATTAATGAAGAGTAACTGGAAGAAGTAGCCCTGGGGTGTGCATTGTGGGGTCAAGGGGATTTTTAGTTGCTGGCAAGATAGTGAAGATAAGCCTTCCCAAGAACTCCACCATTCTCTCCAGGCATTGGGACCTTCCTGATGTTTATAACCATTTCTTTCTCCCTCTGGAATCTAAATGGGGTCAGGATGCTGGCTTTCTGGATGCCAAGATAGGCTCTAGAAATCCTGAGGCACAGCTCTTGTGGACTCCACATCCCTGGGGAGCCATATGATGCCCAGAGTCAAGAACCCTTAGACAAGTCAGGGCTGTTAGGAAGTGTTGTAAAGTATTTTTTCAAAAACGAGTGAAGTGCTGAGGAGACCATGAATGCCAGCCTACAACTGCAGCCATGTCACTCAGAGTCTATGACCAACTATGTGCTAGGTCACCAGCATGTAGTGGCATTATGTTCCACGGCAGGGAGGGCATCTGAGAGGGGAGAAGTCCACCTTTGAGGGATGATACTTTAAACCTACCCAATACTGGTCCTGTGAGTAAGGCCTTGTCAAGCTCCTGGGGCTTACAGGCACTTTAGGGGGATTTTTTTTAGGGGACATTTAGGGATCTCCTTTAGGTGGCTTTTGGGATGTGATGCTGGTGGATCTTAACAGCATGTGATTGTTGATATCAACGGTAATAGCCATACCTGCTGAAGGCTGAACTCGGAGTATAGAAGTTGGGCTATCAGGGTGGGCTCTGGAAAGCTCAGGTGCCTGGCCCCCTCTGTGGCCTTGGGAAAATTAACCAACCTTTTGATGCCTCATTCTCCCCATTTAGGGACCACAGTCATATATCCTCCAAGTGCTGTTGTAAGGACTAAAGGAGACAGTGCATGCAAAGTATGAGCTGAATGAACACCCATCCTTCTTCCTCTTCCTCTAATCCCCTTGACCAACCCTTGCATGAGAGCGGCTCTGTAGACCCTCTCCAGGGCACACGGCTATGACCCATTCTGGACCCTGAGTGCCTGTCAGCTCCCAGCATCTTTGCCTTGGCTCCCTTTCCCGCAGGCCAGTGGGGCCAGCTGCTGACTATTGGTTGATGTGGATATATAGTGTGAATGTGACTCGAAGATGCCCTCTGCAGAGGACTCTCATCTGTGCTTCATATGACAATAAGAACAAGATGGTCCTTTGTGCCCATTCACACAAACTGGCCAATCCACAGAGCTGTTTGGCCCATCCTCTCCCTTCAGATGGCCCCAGCTCTGGTCAGGGGTAAAAGACATTTCCCAATCTGGGCCTGGCCAGGCCAGGTGGGGCTGGTCAGTACTCACGCTGGATGTCGATGGTGACTGAAGTCTCCTTCCCCCCAGGGATGGCCTTGTTGGTGGCACGGCACACGATGCTCTGTCCATTCTCTACATCACCGGGGGAGATGAAGAGGGTGCTGACGATGCTCTCACGCTTGCCATCTCGAAGCAGGGTCTGGAAGAGGAGGGGGAAAAGGGACAGAAGGCCCCATGTCACTGGGCTGTGTTGGCCTGGGTGGCTCAGGGCCCAGCTCAGAGAGGAGAAGAGAGAGCAGTGATGGAGTATGTGGGTGTGTAGGTCAGCTCAGGAGACCAGGGTTCAGTCTCTCTGCAGAGCTGGGGGTGAGGTTACTCTTGGTTCCCTGGCATGAGTGCTGGGGTGTGGAAGGAAAAAGCAACTAGAAATATTATTATCATGCATGAAAATCGGCCTGGACTTGTAAGCTAAAAGCACAAAAGAAATCAGGCTGGGGCTAATGGAAATCAGGCTTCAAGTAGGTTTTATGTAGAAATGAACTGACATCTATTTTGCCTCTGGTGTCAGGGTGAGTCTTAGGTCTGTGCGAAAAGCAAGGAGGTAGTTTGCAATGGGCGGCCACTTGTGGCCCCTGAAAGGTTACGGTCTGCAGAAGGGGATGCGACTGTGGGCATGGAGGTAAGGACAGAGCAGGGTAGGGATGTAGGCAGAAGCAATGCACATCCACTTTTAATTATTTCCCTACATATTTCCCTTTTGTCTTTTCAAACCATTTCCCTTCCCTGTCTCATTAGAGCCTCCACCAAATCATAGCAGGACAGATATCATTATTTTCCATCTGACTGGGGAGGAAACAGGTGAAATTAACAGAGGAGACAGGACTTGACTAAACTCATACTTTATGTTGGTAGTGACATAAAGACTAGGGTCGTGCAGAGGGTTGAACTGTATCCCCAAATTCACGTCTACCCAGAAACGTACACGATCCCATGTGGCAATAGGGCCTTGCAGATTAGTTAAGTACTTATTAATCTCTAAGGTTTGGAGATGAGATCCTCCTGGGTTTAGGGAGGGTCCTCCCTAAATCCAATGGCTGTCCTTTTGAGAGGAGCAGATGACACAGAATTAGAGGCAACCATGTGAAGACAGGCAGAGATTGGAATGATGCTGCCACATGTAAGAGGAGCCGCCAGGGCTGGATGAGACAGAGAGCCTTCTTCTCTAGATACTTGAAAGGCGGGACAGCCTGCCGCCACCTCGATTTCTGACTTGTTGGCCTCCACAGCTGTCGAGAACAAAGCACTGCTGTTTTAAGCACCAGAGTGTGGTGCTTTGTTACGGAAGCTCTTGGAAACCAAGGCAAGTCCTAAAGCCATTGGTCCCCTCTCTTCTGGGGCCATTGCTGTTTCCTACTGGATCAAAATGCCATTCTGTCCCTAGTTCTCTCATCAGGGCTGCTACCTTCTGCCCTCCTCTGTTCCCCTTTCTAGCTACCTCCCCATCAGTTTGGGGCCCATTAAGGGAGTCACATGCTGGGGAGGGTGTCTGGGTGGAAGGGTAGAAACTGGAGTCTGTTCATCTTTTGAAGACTTTCTGTCCCATCCTGGGAGGGACTTCACTTTGGAAGAGGTACTGGAAGCAGCCGTGCTTTGCCCCAGTTGGGGCCAGGGAATAGATGACTCTACTTCCTCAAAACCTCCCAAGAAATAACAACGGGGTTGTTTCTCATTCTCAAGAGCATTATCTTTATTTTGCAAGAGAAAACTGAGCAAGAGGAACTTACTGGGCAGAGTGTAGACTGGTATTTCAGAATGAGTGACCCCGTCCAGCCTCCTGAGATGCCAGAGGTCAGTTCCTATGACCTGGGCCTTGCAGGTGGAAACAATTACTGATTCAGTAATCTGGAGGAGAATGGTTACTGAGGTAACCAGCAGAAATCTGTGGGCTGCTGGAATCTAGTCTCAGCTTGGGGTGATCCTTCTCATCACGGGGCAAAGCTTGGGACTTCTGGGACAAGGAGAACCTTGCCTGAGCCTCAGCCTAGATCAATGCATCACTGGGTATAGTGGTGCATTCCTGCAATCCCAGCAACTTGGGAGGCTGAGGCAGGAGGATCTCAAATTTGAGGCCAGCCTGGGTTAACCTATTGAGACCCTGATTTCAAAATTAAACAACAACAACAACAAAAGCAACAACAACAAAACAACACATCCCGCTTTGGACCAAGCCAGACTCTGACATTCTAGGGAGAGCCACAGGGCAGTAGCTCTGGACTTTCTCCTATACTGTACAGCAGCTAGGCCTTGGTGGCCTGAGGACTCAGCACTTTCTTTACTGGGAGGCACTGGTCCTGGGCACAGGGACCAAAGGAGAAGGATGTGGCCAGTCCTAGCAGACAAAGGGATCAGGCCAAATAGCCCACAGGGCCAGAGTCTTCAGGTCGGCCTCTGAGCCAGGGTGCTTGACTGAGGTCCAAAAAGTTTCTGGAGGGCATATAATTTATCCCCCAGCTAGAGCCAGCACCACAGCACCACGCTGGCTTGGGGCTGTTCAGCAAACCTCACTGTGACTATAAATAGCTAAGTGATAATAAGAACAATTTCCTGGATGAGAATAAGACCTGGGGGTGGGGTGAGGGGAGGAGCGGAGGAGGGGACTGCATTGTTCTTCTCACCTCCTTTCTTCTGAGGTGCTAACAAGGGATATTTATATAACTTTGACTCTGCCTGGGGACCCCCCCCCAGTTGCTGGACTCTGGGTGTGGTGGCAGGGAGCCTGTGTGTGGGTGCCAGTGGGAGGGGGCAGGGAGGCTGGGCTCTAATTAGGTCTTCTGACTGCTTCCCCTCCTCTCCAGCCCAGCGTGCTCCTCTGCCTGGGAATGATGATTAATGACATATTTACTGTGTCCGGGCGTGTGCTTTCTGGGAAATACAAATTCTGGTTCAAGTTGTTTGTTTCACCTAATTAGAGAAAAAGGGAGATGTGTTCATTAAACAAAGGAGAAGGCAAGGAGAAGGCGAGCACCCGGGCTACCCGATCTGTACCCGGGTTTTCTCCTTGCCTCTTTTCTTCTTGATCTTTTCACCTCTCCTGTCTTCTTCCTTTTCTTTTGCTTCGTTTCTCTTTTATAAATCTCCCCTGATTGGCACTTTTCTCATATGCAAATGAAGCCTTGGGACTTGGTGGCCTTGAAGGTATCTTCCAGGTGGAACATTCTATCATTTGCTGATTCTCCTCACAGCCCACTCTCCCGCCCCTTCCAGCCCTGTGCCCCTCGCCTCCCCCTCCTTCATCTCTTCCCCTCACTGAACTTGCTCTGGGGATACACCTCAGACACTGAGCCCCCCACCTTGGACTTCAGAAACCTCCACTAGCATGCAAATCACCTGGGGGTGGGGGCGAATTATTAATTGCAAGTCACTAGCTTCTGGGGCCACGGCTTCCCTCCAAGGCCTCCCTCCAGCTCCATGGGTGCTAATGTGCTGCCAGTCTCCAGCCTCCTAGCTGTCCTGGCTGATTCATGTGACTGTGATGGCAATTCCTGGGGGGTCCATGTGCATGCATAAATATGGACCCTGGCTGACGCATGTGCAGCATGCACACCATGCAGAACATATATCATGTGCCCAGGAATAAGCATGCCAGGGTATATTTCTCCAGGGCTGGGTTTCTGTCCTTCACTTGTCTGCCTACGTGTACCTGTGCACCCGCCCTCCCACTGATCCCAGAGGTCATCCAGTAGACATTTGTCTCTCTGGTTTCCCAGCAGTGATCTGGGAGGCTGGACTGTGGGGGCAGATTAATACCCTTGGGGCAGTTGCCTAGTGTGGGTGGCAGTGGCTACTTTGCTTCTTTCAAAGCCACCAAGCCTCCCAGTGGGCAGTGGAGAGCAGGCTGAGCCCTCAGATATGGGCAGCCTGGAGGAAATGCAGTGTGTGGGTGTCCCAACCCTGGTACTAAATCTGGGCTGCTCATTGATATGCAAACTGCCTGGAGAGGCCCTGAGCAGGCCTGATTGCCTGGCAACAGGGCCTCCTCTCTTCTCCCTCCCCACTCACCTCCCCCACCTGCTGTGTCCCCCCTTTTTTTTTTTTTTTTTTTAATCACCTCTCTGCTTTCCCTGGTTATGGCTGCTTGGGGATCCATGTGGGCCTATTGTCACTTGGACTGTATGTATGGGTAAGGTATAGCACTGCACAGGGCCATTTGCCCCAGACCCTGCATCCAGCCTTGTGCCCTAGAACCAGAAGGGATGCTCTTCACAGAGGAGGCTGGGATAAGTGGCTGCCACATGACTCAGGTGGGTTAGAGGCTCTAGGCCCTAAGCTGGACAGATGGGAAAAAAGATGATGGGGTGACAGATTGGGAGGGTTGCTTAATGGAGAGTGAGAGGCCTGGGGGCTGCAAGTCTTCACCCTTTTTCTGAGCAGCTTAAGCTTGGGGCCAATGGAGGCCAGTGGTGGGCAGGTGAGTGGCCTCTGGGAACAAGCAGGAGGCTTGAAGCTGGAGGAAACAGAGGTAGCACTAGAAGATGGTACCTCAGGTCAAGTGGCTCTCCAGCCTGGCTGGTCCTTACACCAGGATCAAGGCCTAGTCCTCTACCTGGAGAATAGCAGGTAGGGCGGGAAGCTAACTCCCAGGCAATGGGGGAGGTTTTCCTCTGGACTTAGCCCATTCTCTTCCTTCCTTTTCCATCGTCTGTTCTTCCTCTAGGATTGTCGATGTGCTGGCTTTCCACATGAAGGCCATGTGACCTCCATTCTCATATCAGGCCCTGAGAAGCAGGAGGAAAAAGGAAGGAGCCTGGCTGTCCCAGATGCCTGGGACTAGGTGTCTTAGAAGAGACATGGAGGGTGCCAAAGCCACTGCCCAGACATGCAGCCTGTCCCATCCCCAGACCACCAGGAGAAGCATCACCAGCCTGGGTTGGTTAGAGGGCTAGAGGACCTTCTTTTCCCAGGCCTCCTCCTGGGAAAGGGCTTAGTATCCTGCAGGGATGAGGCCCTTCCTTCCCCTGCTGGTCACATGGTGGAAGAACAGAATTGACTAGCAATCTGGGGACTTTGAAACCAGGACTGGTTTTTATGAAAACGAAGCCAATATGATAGCTATGATTTTTACAGCTGTCTGACCTCTGGAGCTGGGGAGCTGAGGTTGGGGCATGCAGGCTCTGGGGGAAGGGAGCCCATAATAATACAAATATTTATAGGGCCCTTACTCCTTGCCATGCTCTTTACAAGGTCTTCTCAATGCATATTTTAAATCCCTCGGCAACACTAACATGTGTTTGCGATTATTATCATTCCATTTTTCAGTTGAGGAAACTGAGGCAGAAAGCTTAATATGTGATGGAGCCCAGGTTTGAACCTGGGTTTGTAGGATCCTGTGGCCCGCTGTACTCTGACACTCTGACACTGACACAGCATCTAGGGAATGCAGGTGTCCAGGTGGATCCCAGGGCCTGTGAGAATCCAGTGAAGGACTGGCGATAGTCTCACAAACTGGGCTTAATGCTAGCTTACTCTGCCAGGTGATTCTTGTTCAATCCTTAAAACCATTCTTTGACATGGGATAGGTGGTGGTGTTGCATCTATGGTACAAACAAGGACACTGAGGCACAGGGAGGATAGAAGGTGACAGAGCCTGGATTCAAGTTCAGACCACCCAGCTCCTGTGCCCACGGGCTTTACAATGGCCCATGCAACAAAGCTAAGGGCTTCAGACTGGAGAGCTGCCAGTTGCCTTAGGGATCTTTTCTGTGGACCTCGGAGCCTGCTTTCTTTGTGTGTACTTGTGCCTCTCTCTCTCTCTCTCTCTCTCTCTCTCTCTCTCTCTCCTCTTTCTCCTCTCTCTCCTCTCTCTCCTCTCTCTCTCCTCTCTCTCTCTCTCTCTCTCTCTCTCTCTCTCTCACATCCTTTGATCCCCCAGCCCCTCCTCTGGAGCTGCTCTGCCTTTGGAAATCAGACACAGCGTTTGGCCTATGATAATGGACCTTGAAGTCTGGAAGGCTCTGGGAGGGAAGAGGGCCAGGTGTTGCGGGGAAGAGTGGGAGGGCACTCTGATAGTCCCTAAAGCCCACACCACATGGCCCCTGCTGTACTCTCTGCCTCTCTCAGCTTGCTCTAAGTTATAGATCTGCAGCTTGCCAGAACTGGAGCACCTTTCCAGGGCGTCTGATCCAACCCTTCGTTTTGTAGATGAGGAACTGGAGCCCAGGGAGTGAGTTTCCTGAGGTTGCAGTGCAGGGAGTGAACCTGGCCCTGCTGCCTCCTGCGGCTTTCTGTGGCCACCTGCTGCCATTCCCTTCCTAGGATTCTGCACAGAGGTGGGCTGGGGCAGGGCTTCATGACCACATGAAGAGATTGTGCAGGACACAAACCCTGGGAGGGACTGAACCAGCATCCACACTGGAAGGAACACCCCTTCCAACCCTCCCCCTCCTTCTCTGGATGATCTATTTTCCGTGTCATATTTCTGTATTTCATAATATAATAGGGTGGCTCCAGCCCAGGATGCGAACAGAGGATTTATCTCCCAAGAGGCAGCTTCCCCCCATGGACTTGTGCCCGGGAGAAGGCATTGGTCCTGGGAGCTGGCTGCCGGCTCTGAGTGGCAGCCAAGCTTTGATCAGCAGCCCTGGCATGAACCTTTGGCAGGGTAGCCAGTTTTGGATGGGAAGGACACATTCTCAGAGGAGGGACAGCCTTGCCTCATATCCTCTGCTGATGGCAAAAGCCTTTCTTCTCTTTCCAGGATCCATGAAGAGGAGCCAGGGGTGGGCTGGGGCTGGGGAGCAAGCCGAGCACCTCCCCACTCTCTGAGGCTGTGGAGGAGAGCCCTGGGGTTCCGAGAGCTTCAGAGGCCATGAACCCTGACACAACTTCTGGGTGGGCTTGTGGGGTAGCTGCCCATCTGTTGGAGGCTATCGGGGAAGAACCCAGGAGAGAGACAGGCCTGAGTGTCAGGAGACAGTGGCTTCATCCTGATGCTGGCCACTGTACAGTTGAGAAGAGGACACAATTCCTTGCAATTTTCTGTCTCTAGAAAGAAAAGCTTAGATCCTCATCCTTTAAGGCCCTCTTCATCTGAAAGGTTCCATGTATATTATGCCTGTCAGAGAATCTATGCAGTCTCCTGGAGGGAAGTTTGGTTGGGGCTGTTTGAAAAGTACTTAGGATTTTGTATTTATTCAGTTATAGTGGGGTCAACAGAAGAGGAGGTCACTGCCATTGAATAGAAAGTTTATTACTCACAGTTCCCCAGAGGAGGGGTCATGTCATGCCACAACATGCCAGATAGGGTCACATGGGGGAAGAACCAGGGTCAGTCAGGGGCAGAGGGAGGGAGAGGAGCTGAGCCTGGTCTTGGCTTGTGTGGGAAGGAATGGGTGGGGCAGGGTTAGGCAGGCAGCTGAGCAGGTTTAGGTTTGGACAACTTGAATAACTTCGGTGGGTCTGGGCTTCACTTGATACCCAAACAAAATAAAATCTTGAGTTCTTTATAAAAACTAGCTCCCACTGGTTTTTAAAAATAGCTTCCGAGTCAGGAATCTTGGACAGGGCAGAACCTGCATTACCTGG